>NC_141378.1:30508315-31253315 GCF_017979445.1 Akebia trifoliata
ACGAAGACGAGAAGAATATGAAGAGAAGGGAGAGAAATCGTCGGAGAGTGAGAAGAAACCGAAGAAAAACGGAGAAGAAACTGAAAATGAAAGGGCGCGTAGGCTTTAAACGTTTGAAATTCGTACTGGTCCGTGTCACCAGTACGGATGAGGCCTAAACAATGCCATCCGTGTCATTAGTACGGATAAAGGAAATTTGGTTTGAACCGTTCTCAGAACACGGATAAAATGGAATAGAGAACCATCCGTGCCTCAAACACGGATGAAGGCAAATAAAAAACTATCCGTGCCTCGAGCACGGATCAGTCAAAATCAAAAATCGAGTCAAAAACCAAATAAAAATAATAAAAAAATCATAAATCATAAATAAATAAATAAAAAATAAAAATTGAAAAAAATCAGAAAATTTTCAAAAACCTTTCGAGTTGCACCCAATTTCGATTTGTTAAAACACGACCGAGAAATACCCAAATTTCAAAATCACCAAATCTTCATCAAATCCGAGGTCTCACACGTGCTCCGCGCCATCGAGACCAAAGAATCAATAAGGTAACTTTGTCAGACCCCGCGCTTGAGTAACCATTTTTCTACAAAAGTCACCGATTCAGTCGGTAATTCGAAGTCGTGTTTTGCAAAATTTCATCGGGCCCGTACAAATAGGGGTTTAGTCTATTCTTTGCAGTTCTTTGCACGCAATTCCTGCAAAGAAGGGCAGCTGTAGACACCTCGATTTGAACGGGCCCTCACCTGAAAGGGCCCAAAAACAGTAATGTTTCAATAAATTCGATCAACGGGCCTCAATGGCCCGAATCATCGAAAAATGATATTTTCGCCGAAACCCAAGCCACTAACACCTCTCAATGGGTTAGTAGGTCCACCAAAGGGATTCGGCAAACTCCCATCTACCCCGCTCCATGCAAAATATCGATTTTCCAACAAAAGGGGCCAACGGGCCCCTAAGGCCCAAAACATCAAAAGTGGTAACTTCGGTTAAATCAATGCTCCTAAGACCACCCCATGGTCTCGAGGACCCACAAGAAGGGTTGTGACCCATCCTACAGCTGTTCAACATCATCGCTCCGCGCTTACATACAAAAATCGATAAATTCCCCAACGGGCCCAAAAGCCCGATTCGCCAACACGTGGCATTTTGATTAAATCAATGATTTCAAAAAATCAAAAAAATAAAAATGTGAGACTTGGGATGCCTACCCTTCACCCAACCTTCACCGTTCCATCTCCAAATCCGCAAACACCTTAAACCCACTCGAGGCCCACAAACCATTAACTTTTTTAAAATTTTTCACCTTACCCCTAAGCTAAAAATCAATCCTACATCATCTAAACCCTAAAACCAACCTACCTTATCAAAATCCAATCCAAAATGAGCCTTATCCAATCCAAAACAACCTACAACCCTTCTAAACCCAAGCCCAATACATTAAAAGCCCATAAACCACTATCCATATTCAATTCACTATCCAACCTATAACCTCAACCCATTACCCACATCAACCAATCAACCCCTCAACATCAAAAGATGACACTTGTCATCACCACCCTTCACCTCCCTCATCCAATCACCCACTCCCAGCACCATTCTCTAAACAACTCATCTAACCTATTCACCTCTCTCCAAAATCACCTCAACCATACCCGATACCCTAACCTAACCTATCCCCATCCTCTAACATCATCAATCACCCACATCACCACCCATACCTCTACCCATCATCTTCCTTAAAACACTCCAATAAAATCAACTCAACCCATACTTCATTCATCATCAATCAACTAACCCATTTCTCTCTCTCTAATCAAACACAACCCCATCAACCATCAACCAATCCATTCTCATTCCTCACCTCTCATGATTGCCACATGGATCATCTCCTTTATTCTCCAAAAATCAACCAACCAATCTCTTACACTACCCATCCCTCCACCCTACCCTTTTCATCAACCTAACACTAAACAACTCTCTTACACCCCCACCTCCCCATCCTCCCATCAACCTCACTCATCTCATCTCACCTAACACTCTACCCAAATGGATTTGGGTAGGATCCAAACCATTTGGTTAAAATACAATCCATTCTCATTCTTTACAAAATTACCCCTAAATTCACTCCAAATTTCATACGCCCATCTTCTAAAAATCATGTCATTCTCTATCCTCTAAACCCTTCACCCCATTATACCCCCAAACCTCCTCCAAACACCTATAAATACCTCCCCTCTCATCCCAAAAAGGGTTACACCAAGTCTCACAAGAAAAATATTTTCTCTACTCCTCTCTATCACTCTCTCATACTATCTTCTAAAAAAGGAAATTTCATTCTCATATTACACTAAGGGTTTAAGAAGTATAGAAGAAGAAGGAAAGAAAGAAAAGAAAGGAGAACCTTGAAGCTACAAGGTGGGTCTTAAACCCCCCCCCCCCTCTCTCTCTAACCTTCTACTCTTCCCTCTTCTAACACCCCCTTCTTCTATTTTATTTTACCCCTTTTGATGATTGGACCCCAAGGCTAAGGTTCATAAGGGTCATTTCCATTAATGAAATGACCCTATGATCAAGCCAAAATTAAATCCCTACTTAGGAAATAAATGCACCCACGTGGTACAATTTTCACTTTCTTTTAAAAATCAAAGTAGCCGAGTTGTGTAGAGGTTACCGCCACTTGGCGGGGAGAAAAGGGTGCCTAACACCTTCCCTTCTCTCCAACCGAGCCGCTTACCCAAATCTCAAGGTTTGACCACCCCTTTATCCATTGTGAGTCACTAAAATGCCAAAATACCATTTTTAAAAAATGTACCTCGGGTGACCATTCACACCCACTTCCAACTTGAATGGTGGCGACTCCAATCTTTAGTAGTTGTGGCTGTCGTAATGACGAAAACCACGTAGCTACAAACAGGATCCAAGAATTTACCTCTACAAATAATATTTTCTATTATTTTCTTTAATGATCAATAGTTTATTGGATTGGAACTGATCATTTTCGGTGTGATAAAATCCATTAACAGTCTTGTATGAGGCCCCTTGTTGATCATGGTTTTATTACTAACAAAAAAAATGACCGCAATAGTCTTTCACTCCCACCCCTACAAATCCATCGTTTTTTACCTCTAAGATATAAGTCTTACCATCCTCTTCAACCTCAATGATTTTTAGCAAGGATGTAGATGTGGTCGAAGAGATCAATAGAAGACAATGATCAACGCGTGGAAAAAAATAAAACAAGAATAAATAAATAAATAAACTTAGAATATGTATAATTGAGCATGAAAAATAGAGGAAAAAATTTCATTTTTTTTAAAAATGTGATGCTCTTTCAAAGTAGTTTTTCACTTTAGGTGAAAAAATGTTTTCCCATCCCACTTCCCAAGAAAATGATTTATCTAGCTTTGCTTCGAATGTTATTCTCTCATGTTTATCTTTACCCAGGAAACTGAAAATTCCTAGGTGCAATCAAATTGCATAATTCATTTTCTCCAAAAATAAGTATTCCCTTTAAAAAAAATTCCTACAATCATGCATATTATTAGAGGTTGAAAAGCATGGGGTTTTCTAGGAGTAAAAAAAATAACAATAAATTTCGAGACTTGTTATTGGTACCCCAACTTTTACTTATCACACTCCAATTTCTTAAATTATGAGAGCTTCTATTGCAACACTAACTTTTGCTAACGCCACCCCAAGATGTGAGCTAATTCTTTGGTGATTTACATATGAATTGTTGTGGCATTAGAAAAAGTTGTTGTGGCAATAGAATCTCTCTAAATTATTTATCATCCTCGATTATAGATTAAAACACTCTTCAAACATTTCTCTATTTTTTGATAAGTGAATATTTTATTGATAAGAGGACATGAAGTCCTCAAAGAAACAATCTTACAATTTTCCTTACTAACAGTGTCCCATCTAAACAGAAAATCTTTATGAAAAAAATACTCCTCTAAACTTATTAGACTACTTGTATCAAACAAACAACAAATCAAAAATGCTAAAGATGAATTCTTGCATGGAGCTTTCTATTCCCATCAGAAGTATGCACGTTCCTTTCTTTTACAAGCCCCAACAAATAGTGCAGGGAATGAACTTCTATAGAATGTTTAACCTACTAGAAAGAGATTGGTGCTTTCAATCGAACAAAAGAGAAGTAATCTATCAATGGTGACACCAAAAAACATTAAACAAAGAAAGAAAATGTGACTAAACACCAGAAGTCAATTCACAATGAATAAAAAGATGCCCCCATGACTCCTCATGCACTTTACACATACAAAAGTAGTCCACCAAAAAAAGACCAAGGTTTGGCTCAAATTATGATCTTAACATTACAAAATATAATAACACTAATGCTAACAATTATGATTAGGCTCATATAAAATCCTAAACCCAAAAAATAGAAATCTAGCAAAATAAATGAGAGAGCTTCTTCTGGCACCCCAATTTTTACTTATTCTTAACCATTAACTTATTTTAATTGGGTGTAGTAAGCAAAAGGTCTAGTGCGAATAGCAGCTCTCTAAATTTTTAGCATGAAGGGTATTTTTGTCATTTCAATTATATCCCTTATTGAAGACAAAAGTCAAGGGGTGTGTATGTCATCATAATCAAAATCCGGTGATATCTCTAATTTTTGTCAAAACCTGGAGTGGTATCTCAAAATTACTTAATTTCTCTGATTTATATATATAAAGTATCCTAAAACCCTAAAGCTGAAATTGTCCCCGAACTCAGACGTAGTAGAAGAACAAAAAGAGCGGGTAAGGTGAGGTGAGAAGGAGGAGAAGCAGCAATGGCAGATACAGAGATGGAAGTTGGAGGGGCTCAGCCAAAGAGGAGGACATTCAGGAAGTTCTCCTTCAGAGGGGTTGATCTGGATCAACTCCTCGACATGGGAACCGATGAGTTGGTCAAGCTCTTCCATGCCAGGGCTCGCAGAAGGTTTCAACGAGGTCTCAAGAGGAAACCCATGGCTCTCATCAAGAAGCTTCGCAAGGCTGTCTGTCTCTCTCTCTATCACTCACTCAACTCTTTTTTATGTTGAATCCATCCCTCCCCTTGTTATGCTTTTATATATATATATATATATATAGGGTCCCGTTCGCCACCCTTAGTTTTACCACACACTTTAACAAACGCGTTTTGTCTTACATGGGTTAGAAGTTTCGGAATGAGCTGATTTTTGGTGAGGATGATCTCTATGGTGAGGAGATCATCCTCACCAAAATCAGCTCATTCCAAAACTTCTAACCCCATCAAAATTGATTTACAAAAATGGACGGTCCACGATTTTTCAACGTGTAAACATGGGGCTAAACATTTCGGAATGGGCTGATTTTTGGGGAGGATGATCTTCTAATCATAGAGATCATCTTCACCAAAAATCAGCTCATTCCAAAACTTCTAACCCATGTAGGACAAAAAACGTTTGTTAAAGTGTGTGGTAAAACTTAGGGTGCTGAACATTTCCCATATATATATATATATATATATATATACTAGTAATCATAGTAACCAAGTTCAGATTCGGAAATTTCAGTTTGGTTAATTCGGATAAATCTAGGTAAATTTTGGAGAATATAAAAATAATGTTTTTGGGTTTCTTTCCAAAAACCCATTGCCTTCAACCTCCTTAAAATCCCTATTTTGTTCTTGGGATTTGAAGGTTAAAGAGAATAAAATGTTGAGGTTGAATTTGAAGGGTAATTTTTTATTTTTTTACCCTATTTTGAAGATTAATCCATTGATTCAATGATTTAGTCGGGTGTTCCCTTCTTCGTTGAATTTTTGGAAGAATTTGTGACAGTGCTAATAATTGCCCAATTTGAATGTGACCTGGTTATGTTGAAATGTGTGAGCAGAAGCGCGAGGCTCCTCCAGGGGAGAAGCCAGAACCTGTGAGGACTCACCTCCGTAACATGATCATCGTTCCAGAGATGATTGGAAGCATCATTGGTGTTTATAATGGGAAAACCTTTAATCAGGTTGAAATCAAGGTAATAATATTTCTTTTTATAGGTGTGATTGATTGTCTACTCATATCTTTATGTTTATCTGTCAATTGACCCTGATATTATGATAGAAACCTAGACTGCTAATTCACCCTAACAATATAATGAAAGATGAAGAAAATGCCAAATAGGTTAATTATTGATTGCTTTTCAATTGAAAATATGATTCCTAAACTAACTATTGCATAAAAATCTTGAGCAAGTGCCAAAGTGATAACCAAATGTGCAATATTAATTATTAACAAAGTCATCGATCATGACTTGGGTCTTGTCATAGTGTATGATCTCAATACTCTTGATAATGTCCTCTTCTCAAAAGTTGATCTCAACACTCTCGATAATGTCATTTCCTTTCTTTTGAGAAAACTATTATTGATATCTCTGAAGGCAGTATCATATTCTGAAGCACATGAACTAAGTTTGGAGGATCACTTTCATAAGATGAGAACAATCTTACAATACTTTACATTGTCTCTATTGATTCAAACCACATCTCATTTGACTTCTTGATCACCATAACATCGAAGCCCCTTCTTTTGTAAGATTGAATTTGGTTAAGGGTTAATGACAAGATTGGTTTAACTAGGTCAATTGGGGTTTTAGTTAAGGGTTATTGAAGGCGGTTGAACAAGTGGGTTGGCTTTGTTTTATAGGACTAGTGTGAGTAAGAGAAGACACTTAGTTTTTTTTTAAATAAAATAAAATGGAGGAAGCATAACAAGTCTAGATGGCATGAATATTTGGACGAATTTGATGGAGTTAGAGTCTTATCGAATGAGAATTGGGTTTGGTTAAAAGAATGAGTGAATGGTGTTGAGCTTAGGTAACACTTACAACAAAACCTAAGTAAGGAACCAATGGTTAAGTTCTTTTTTATGATCCGTCAATCCATTACGATTTGTGGTGACTTGGACCTGTCCAACAATGATCAAAATGGGGTTGGAGCAGAACTTTTGAATCATCAATGATAGAAACGATAACTATGTGTTTTGGCTAGTTCATAGTCATTTGTATCCTCAATAATGTCAAGGGCAAGAGGCACACAAGATGCAATAAAATTATAAAAATCAATGAATTAAATTGTGAAATATGAGTTTTAGATATTTTACAATTACAGCATGTATAATATGACTTTAAAATAAGTTAAGGTATTCAACACTTCAAGAAGAAGATGAAGAAGTGGGAAAGAAGAACTAGTTGCAAGTCAGCATCATGTGTTGCTGCTACTGCATCAGATCAATAATGAAAAAAGGCAGTTAGAATCAGTTAGGATTTTGTAAAGTTAAATCTATGAACAATTTTAACAGAAAAAAGTTAGAGCTCGATCTTGGTGATGATTCATGAACTTAAGTTGTAGCAACCGATAAAAAAGTTGGGATGCACTCAGGAACTGAAAGTTGCATTGCAATATATCAAGCAAGTGAGCTATAGGTCTAAGTTAATTTTCAAAACTGGGGTTTGAACCCATGCCCTCTCTGAGGACCAGAACTTGAGTCCAGCACCTTAAGCCACTCTGCCTTCCTGACCTTTTCTTGTACCCATGCTGTTACATTATTACATTCCCTGAAGAGGGGTGGGATACCCCACGTTATCCATTGCCTCTCTCTCTTTCTCTCTCTCTCTCTTGCTTTCTTCCCCCAGTGTGCCTGCTTGCTGATGTATGGTAGTTTCCTATGTTTGATTCTATAATAATAACATTGTGTTGGTTCACTGAAATGTTTTTCTGGGTCAGGAACTTCTCCTCGGATGCTTTCTCCAGTTGTTTGGTTGGTTGAAGGAAAAATTTTGAAAGTAAAATAGAAACAAGGGTTTTATTAATGGAGAGATGAACCCAAGGGAGGTTCTTATCTTCGTTTTTTTTTTTTCAGTAAAGAAATGCCATTTTCTAAAAAAACCAAATATGGACCTAAATGATGAATATGTGACATATTTACCATTAAATCTGGATTATCTTTTGCTGAGTGTTAAAAACAATATGATGAGTTGAATTGTTCAAATGCAACTGATCATTGATTGAACATTGAACCATAGTTTGAAAGAGAAAAATAAAATGTGAAGAAAACCAACCTCCGTTGCTTCAAATGGTGGCTCTTCAACTGAAACATGAGGGGCATCACCCATGACAATTATTGCATCAAAAGAAGCTAAGTGTGTTTTTTTTTTATGTTTTTTTTTTTTGCAGCCTGAGATGATCGGGCACTACTTGGCAGAGTTCTCAATCTCGTATAAGCCTGTGAAGCACGGAAGGCCTGGTATTGGTGCTACTCACTCGTCCAGGTTCATTCCACTCAAGTGAAGTACGCAATTCACTATGCATCTGCTGTTACTTTTTCTTTGATTGGAAAGAATGAATAGATTGTCTTGTGTTTGTTTATCTGGTAGTGAGAGTGCTACTTTATGTTTTTTCTCTTTCTAATTTTCTTTTGGGATTTGCAAGTTTTGTCGAACATCTTGGTTGATAGAAATGAACTTATCTTAATGCTTTACTTTTATTGATACAAGGAGTAAGGACGGGGCAGACTATATTTATCTTATTTGAGCTTCTATTCATGGGCCTGAACTAGATATGGTTTCTAGGTTGTGCAATTCGTAGGGAATTTTTTTTCTTTAAGTAGGCTGGCAATGATCCGAGATTTATCCGGTATCTGATCCAACCAGAAAAAATAGGGTTTGGATCAAGGTTTTGAACTTTTGGATCTGATTCGGATTAAAGTTTGAGGATCATATTTTGAATCGGATCCGATCAACCTCAATCCAATCTGAAAAAAAAAAACCAGAACCATTATTCTTTTAATACAAAACTCCCTATGTCACCCTCTTTCTTTTAAAAATATATATATATATTCCAACCACTTCACCTCTCACACAAGATTTTTGCAACTCCATCACCTCTTTAAGAAAGGGGACTGAACCTAGATGTAAATGGAGGATCCGATTTGGTCTCTTGGTTTCAGTTTCATAGAGTATTAAAAGAGATCTAAAGTGAAGGAGGGAGATAAGAGATTTGAGTGAAACTCATTAGCCAATGCAAGAATAAAAAGATTCACTGTTGTGGGAAGAAGGCAAAGCAACTGGACTTGTGATTGAGAAGGAAATGCTTCAGAATCTGAAGCTCACGCAGCCACTGCACCTTCGAGCAGGTACACCTTGAGATTCCCCCCTCTAAACTCCCCAAACCCACCCTAGTTTCTCCCATACCCTTGTATTTCTCCCCAAAACGCATTTTTTTTTAATAAAAAGATTGTTGTTGATTTTGGATCGGATTGGGCTTGGATTGAGTGCAAGTTTAACCAGATCGGATTCAGTTCAAGGGTTTGTTAATCTAGTCAGATCTGGATCATAGGACAGGGATTTTGCATGGGTAGCGGTTTGCCTCCGATCCATTGCCAAACGTAGTCTGAAGGAAAATACTGGGACCTTGGGAAAGTGTTCATGGGAAAAATGAGTTCTATTTTTTTTATTTCACCTGTGAAAATATCTAAAAGAGAGTTGGTTTTTAGCAGATTTTTAAAACTTTGGAGTTGAACCTCCAACTTGTTTGAATCTATTTGGCTGTCAAATTCAGTTGAGCTTTAAAACGATAGTTTAATTTTGATAGAATAATGTTAGGATAGTATTGTTTAATTACATTAAGAGGTGGGAAAATTAATTTTTGTAGAGGATGGAAAATTACTTTGGGCGAGAAATTGAAGTGCAGTTGAGTTAAGTTGAAATTTTAAACATGATACATGTATGTATGCAGACCAAGTTTAGCAAATATCTTTTCACTTGATATATTAATGGGTTCGGGTTTACTATCATGGAGATGGGGATCCACTTATTATTATTTTTTTGGTTCAGTTCTAGGCATTCATCAAGAGGGAGGAGCCCATTAACAGAAACAGTCTCCATCCATCCCAAGTACCATTCATGGCCCAAAATGAATTTTGCTTGCAACCCAAATCCGCCCAATGCTCCTTAGGTAGGCTTTGACGTCGAAAATTACAATGGAAGGACCAACGAAGGAAGCCTTGAAAAATAAAAATAAAAACTTATTTTTGTTGCAATTTTATAAGTAGTATATATAATGAGGATCGAGTCGGGTCGGTCTGTCAAATCATCCGCAAGTACATAAACTGCTTGAATAGAAGTTGTTATGAGTAGTCCCTGGAATAATGCTGAACTGAGCACTTCTTGACGTGAAAGCTCATAGGAAGCATATACACTTTTCATTGAGATACGAGTGAATAAGCAGCATATATGGTTCTTATCAACTTTCACGTCAACAAGTGCGATATGAGATTCTCACCTGAGGTCACTCCAGCACAACTCTTAGGCAGTGTTTGTTTGCGTTATTTTTCTGCGCTTATTGCTGAAAAAAATTAAATTCAACTCTTTTTGTCAAAATAGCGCGTTTGTTTACTTTATATTTTCAACGCTTATTGCTGAAAATAAGTGAAAAAAATTCAGCACTATTTTGATACTGAAAAAAAATGCTGAAGCGGTAAACACTTCGCTTTTTTGGATACGGACAAATATACCCTTCATTTTTTTTAGCACGGACAAGTATGTCCTTATACTTAAAAGGATATTACCTCTTATATCCCATGGATAAGTATATAAGCACCCCACAAATTAATAAACCCACACCATGGTTAAATTATTTTGTCTTATATGGGTTAAAAGTTTTGGAATAAGTTGATTTTTGATGAGGATGATCTCTACAATGAGGAGATCATCCTCACCAAAAATCAGCCCATCCTGAAATTTCTAACCCTATCAAAACAAGTTCAAGAATCGTAAATCGTTCCTTTTTTTAAAAAAAACTATTTTTGACAGGTTAAAAGTTTCAAAATGGACTGATTTTTGGTGAGGATGATCTCTAGATTATATAAACCATCCTTACAAAAAATTTGCTCATTCCAAAAACTTTAACCCATATAAAACTAAAACAATTGACTCTAGTGTGGGTTGTCCTTATTAATTCATAGGGTGCTTTTATAATTACACATCCTTCATTTCCATCGAAAATTATTCATCCAAAATTAAGTTCTTTTAATGTTGATTTCACATTTTGGTGACTTGTATGACATTATTATTTTTAATTTGAAATTTGTGAGCTTTTATAAATAGAAATTATTATTTATAAATTGAATATTTGAGTATTATTTATTATTTAAAAATAAATTATATTTTAATTTTATAAGAAATAATATATTTTATTGTATTTGATAAGAAATAAGTATTTGAAACATGCAAACAATGTATAATATGATTGTAAGGGTAACAAAGACAATTTACCAGTTTCAACAATGTGTAATAAACATGATTCAGCATCTAAACAAACAACTTTTTCAGCACTTAAATTCAGCGCTTAATGCTATTCAACACTTATTTTTTTCAGTTTAACAAACAGTACCTTAGTAGAAATAATTCTTTCATTTATGTACAAAAGCATAGGTTGAAAACCTACAGTATGTATAGGTAAATATTTACTAACGAGTAAAATATTGAATCCTCCTCCATTTAGAACCTAATATGAATTTTGTTGCAACCCTAAGTTCCCAGATGGAAGTCCTCAAAAGTCATCCTTAGACAGCTTAAATTTACAAGGAATTACAACTAGAATTCATCATATATATTAACATAGCAAACTGGGAATCACAAAAATACACACAAGAAGAAAGAAGACAGATTAAGTTAGATGATTCCACCCACCAGATTAAAAAAGAAACAAACAAAAAAAAAAACAGAATCCAGAGATAATTAGAGAAAAAGTAACCTGCCTGCAAATTAGTAAATAGAGGTAAACGCCTGCCTCTCCTTTTTTTTCCTTTTTCTTGAGATGATTAGAGTGAGTCACACACGCCAAGGGAAACCTTTTCCTTCTCTCAAACTTCTTCCTCTTCTATAATCAATTTCAGCATCAGAACTCGATAGACCCAGTCCACATCGCTTGCTTATTTTAGAGTTTCCCATCTTCATAAATATGTCCTCGTCATCAGTCATAGTGTGGTTATCAGACTCATTAAGCTCGGAAACATACTCAGACTGCTTCTGTGACATATGATCTGTCGCATACAAACAAAAAAATATAAAATAAAAAAGAGTTAAAATGAGTACAATTCAGTTTTTTTTACCAGATCCCGGTGCTATAGCATTACAAGCTACAGTTTCAAAGCAAGATAGAGATGTTCATATCTTGGGACAATTTTCCTTAACTATTCGGTGGATAAAAAAGAAAATCTCCAAATTGAATGCATAATTCACGAGGAGAGGCAAAGAAAATAAAAAAATAACATGAACCTTGATCTGTAACGAAGATAAGAAACACCGAAGATCTAGTAAAATATATTTCACCTTCAAAACAATTGCGAGACGACTCCTTGTTAACACCCACCCCAACAGCAACCTGAACTGATGCTGATTTTAAGCCTCTGTGATCAGGTAAGTTTGTCTGTGCTTTCTGCTCGTTTTCACGTCCATTCAACATTTCAGGTATGATATTTCCTTCCTCATTAGGTTGTTTATTATTCATCGAGGCAAAAGGGGTCATAGTGAATGAGTCATCCAGTACATCATCAGCAATCTCAACGTAGTGTGGTGTTGTGATGATTTCATCTGCACTGAACCCAAAGGAAGCTCTGTAAGCTTCAATTTCCTCAACATCTTGCTTAGAGTTTTTATTGTTCCTGTTGTGATGTCCATCTGTTTCCCTGGAAATACTTAACCTCCCTCCACAATGAGGATATGAAGGAAGCGATTGTTGAGCTTGATCCAGATAGAATTGAGCAGACGTAGCAGGGTAGAAGAAACTTGAATCTTGGGGCAGCATAAAATTTTTCGACGTGGCTGTATCCAGCCCAAATAACCTAGTTGAAGGGTTCCGAGGATACTGGGAGTCTTGAACAGAAATCGGAATACCCCACTGAGCAGGAAACTCTTGTTCAGGAAAAGATGAAGTTAACCCATCACCAGAAGTCCCCGAAATAGGAGAAACGAGACTGCTGGCAGGACTTTCAGGATAAAGCGGATAAGTTGATTGAAGATCATTGGCACCAACATAACTTTTGCCAGCACTTTTAAGATCCAGAGAAGATGAGAGGAACTGAGCGAAAGGTACATCGGGGGATGATGGAGTAGTAAGGTGATTCAACTCTGGTGGAGGAGTAAATGGAGCAGTAGATGGTTCAGTCGTAAAGGTTGAAAAAACAGGAGGAGAAACCAGTTGGGTTTCATGGGCATATGGTCCCGTAGCATACATGGTGGATGAAGGACCCCCAGGAGAGTTCGCAGACAATGACAAGAAACAACTTGGTGATTGAGCTGTTGAAGGGAGTGCAGAGTTCGTAAAAGATGCGGGCGAAGATGGTGGAGCTAGAAGTGACGGAGTTATTGTCGTGGCTTGGTTAGTCAGTCCAACAGGTTGAGGTCCATTTGGCTGGTTTGCAGAAGTGTTCCCCTCTGGAATACGAGAGGGGACAATGCGTTTCCCACCTTTCTGTGATCCAAAGCAGGATAACCCACCCCAACAGCCTACCCATCTCCTCCTCTGCATAGACAAGTATTCATGAGTTGTGATTGAATTACATACAAATAAATATGTGACAATCACATAACTGATGCTACAGAATTTTATGCATATAATGATCTCAGGCTACTTTTACAATTTTTTTTTAAAAATGAAACTATGTCCCTTTCTATGGTAGTTGAGAGCAACCATATTGAATGGCATTAAGAGATGGCTAGTGTATTGGATCCAGAGTGTTTGAACCTGCAAGCAAGCACCCTTCTTATTGAAATGGTTCAACAGTGATTTTGGTGTTTTCCCTTCCATAAAAAGAATTTTCAAACCTCCAACTTGGTATGTTTCTGATACCGATTTGCAAAACACGATTACACAGAGAAACAGCATACATTAACATGAGGATCTAGAAAACAACATAGTTACCAGGGAGACCGTCTAATAATTATCCAACCAAAACCTTGTAGATGTTACCTATGCTAGTATAAGGTACTAAAAAAATACGAGAAAAGGCATTAGATTGAAGATACACAAATACAAAAACCTCATAAATTTCAATGTGTGGGGTAAAGCATATCAATCATAAGATAAATTCAATACCATTGTGCTGTTGCGGGGAAGGGTAACAGCCTGAACCCAGTAACAGCAAACTTGCTAACTATGCCTGGAGCAAAGATAGCATGTCCGTTGATGAGTAAGTCAAAACCAATATTGGCAAACACAATGTTCTACATGTTTGGTATAGCAAAAGATTGTTTTCAATTGTGCACTGATATGAATTTTTTAACAAAATAATAGTAACATTTTGTATAAGTAATGATGATGATAAAGATCATCTTATTCCACATTTACAACAACAGAGAAGTTCAATCCAATTTTATCAAATCTTGATTCAACACTCTCATGCCACACTATATTCCGACTCCATAAGATGAATGATAAAGTCTTAAAATTGTTGGGAAAATGGAATCTAAGAAAATAATAAAATAGAATTTTGGGAATGGGACTGAGGCACAAAAAGATTGCTTTCTTTAAGACTTTATTCTTCCCCACTCGCAAAAGAGTTTGTTGATAGATTAAAGACAAATTAGCCTCCAGGATACAACAAAACCACAGTGAGAATTTGCAATTCCTTATGCATTTTCCTACGAAACAGTATGTAATCTTTGGCTTTACAGTTTGAGAAAACTTAAATGTTTAATTGATTTCTTGACAACTTAAGTTAATTTTTGAAAAACATGAGTAATTTGATCTACTTGCTAATCCTATTTATAAAAATTGAAGGGATTCTTAAATGTCTCTCCATAAAGACACTGGAACAAATTGATATGTCTATTCATGAATAGTAAATTAGTATATCCATTCATTAATGACCTTAGGTATCCATTCATGAAAACCAAAAGGATGTATTCATTCGTTGAACAAAAAGATATGCCCATTCATGGATATCAAGGAGGTGTGACTCTCCATAAATAACCAACTATTTGCACCCTTTGAAAAAAACTTACTTAATAAAAAATAATATTTTATAAATATAAAAAATCCTAACAATCACCCATTTTGATGGGATAACTTGCATAAAAAATAATAATTAGATATACATTGACAATATCATGAATACAAGAAAGTATCTTTCGATTTAAACCTTCAATTAGTGTAAATATTTCAAAGTTTTATAAAAGTCATTCGTGGCCTTGGTTTTAAACCATGTACTTTTTGCAAACAGAACTGGAAATACAACACACATGATATTATCATCTTTCAACAAGAAATTCTAATATGCTTAGTACTATTATGGCCATGTGCTATCTCTTGGTTTCATTAACACCCTCGAAATTGAACATAAAACTCACATGAAAAGTGATACCACTTCTAAGTTCATATAGGTGAAATTCCACTCTACATCCCCATTACCTGGACATATTTCCTTTGTGATCTTAGACTTCATTAAGTGTTAAACTCAACCTCTAATTTCGTAATAGACATCATCAATCATGAATAAAGGGCACACAAATTTAGTTCTAATAGTCATATATCAATAATTTGTTTTTACCCATTAAACTTGTGATTGGTCAATTCCTCTGTTAGGTTGGGTTACCATTACCGATGACTTTTATTATAGGTTTCAACCCCATTTCAATTGATATCATTCTTACAAATCTCTTGAAAGACCTTTAGTAAGATGATGTGCAAAGTTTCTGCTTGACCTCACATAACTGATGGTTATAATCCAATTTTGTATCAATTGTTTCACAAATTCATGTCATAGACTTATATGTCTAGGCATACCATTGTAGACACTATTGTGAGCTTTTGATAAAACAGCTTCACAATCACAATAGATAGAAATTGATGGCATTGGTTTAAGCCACAACTTAAAATCTCACAATAAATTTCCAATCCATTACACCTTACCAATTGTTGCTAAGGCAATAAAATCTGATTCCATTTTCGAATGCGATATACAGATTTGTTTCTTGAATGCCCAAGAAATTGCACAACCACCAAGAGTAAATACCCATCCAGATGGAGATTTATTATCTCCTACACTCTTAATCCAACTAGTATCAGTGAATCCTTCAAATACAATCGGATATTCATTATAAAACAAACAAAAATCTATGACTTTTTTAAGGTATCAAAAAAAATCTATTGAATGTCTTCCAATGTTCCATACTAGGATTGCTAGTAAACCTGCTCAACTTACAAATAAAAAAACAATATCTGGTCGTATACAATGCATAGAATACATCAAACTTCCAATCGCACTAGTATATTCAAGTTGTACCGCAAATCTACCAGAATTCAATTACTTCAACACTAGAATCAGAACAGTACTAATTTCTTTAAATCCAATATGCTTGAATTTCAAGAGAATTTTCTCAATCTAATAACTTTGGCTCAATGCCACTATGCTTTATGTCATCAGCCATTTTGAAATCAAAGTATTAAGCAATTAAAAGTTTATTCATACCTTCATCTTCTACCTCACATTTGAAATCCAATGCATTCTACATTTCTCTTGGACTTTGGGTATTGGAGTAAGGATCTTGGAAACGACTAGACAATGTATTCAAGATGCCACAATGAAACAAAACTTCAATCCAATTTTACCAAATCTTGATTCGACACTTTGATAGTAGCCATGCTACATTCCAACTCCATAAGTTGGATAAAAGCCTTAAAATTGTTGGGAACATAGTCCAAGAAAATAAAAAAACTAAAATTTCAGGAATTTGAGGTGCAAAAAGAACGCTACTTCATTTGTCCCCACTCGTTAAACAGTTTTTTGATGTGTATAGGACAAATTAGCCTCCAAGATACACTAAAGCCACGGTGAGAATTTGCAAGCAACAATCTTCAGAATTCTCCTTACGAATTCTCCTACGAAACAATATTATAATCTTTTCCCTAACAGTTTGAGAAAACGAAAATGCTTAATTGATTTCTTTAAAACATGAGTAATTTGACCTACTTGCCAATCCTATTAAGGGAATCACATCTCTTTGATACCCATGAATGGAGATATCTTTTTGTTTCATGAATGAATAAATCTTTTGATTATTCATGAATGTATATATATGTTGACTATTCATGAATAGACATATTTATTTGTTCAAGTATCTTTCTGGAGACACTTAGGACCCTGATTTTTAACACCGCAAAATGGCGCAAATGCTCAAAATAGTAATTTAGTGCAATGATTTGCAATTTCTGCATGCTTGGGTTATCTACTCTCGTGTGGGCCCTCCCACAAATGACCGTAAAATGCCACAAAAATGAGCAAAATTACCGGAATGTTTTGTGGGGAAAAATACTCCGTAAAAACTCATAAAACCACATCTGTCATTTTCACTCCTCTCAAGGCAAACTCTCTCTCTCTCTCTCTAAGAGTGTGTGCAATCTCCATGTTTCTAAGTTTGGATTTTTGCCTATAAAACCCACCTATCGTTTTCACTCCTCTCCTCTACTAGGCAAATCCGATAAAAGTACTCTCTCTCTCCCCTCTTCCATCTTCTCTGTGCAATTTCATGTTTTTACGTTAGGGTTTTGCCTTGTAAACCCCACCCATTGTAGATCTTAGTATAGAGAGGGTATTTCTATTGGGGCATGTGTGCTTGTGCAAGATAACAAAAGGGAAAATGTTATACACCCCATTGTATTATGCTATGAAAATTGATGTCAATTTCATTTTTTTTTTTTAATTAATTGAAGAAAGACTAGAATTTTTCACCCAAAGAATGGGTCCATCTCGAAGCACATTTTATCTCTGAGAGTCTCTCTCGTTGTTGTTGATGTAGTGGGCACAATCCAAGTTCAACAAAAGAACAATGACCAAGATTTTTTTCAAACATATTTACAAGAGATTAGAAATTGTACACTTCCAGAACCCCATCCAATGTTTAACTTTTTCTTTAATAAACAAGCACCCAAACACTTGTGGAGATTTTCAAGGATGCTATTAAGTAGTCCATTCGGAAAAACTTGGAAAAATATGTAACTGCAAAAGCCTGTAATGGCAAAGTTTCAAGTTTTACGAGCTTTTATGGCGTACCAAGCAAGGCCTAGGTAACAAAAGAAAGAGTATGTGCCCCCTAGAAGCTTAGCTTCATGAAGTTGGTTACTCTTACTTAGTTGAAAGAGTTCAAACTTTATAATCCACGAGAATACTCAATATCATATATTTAGAGGAAGAATACTATATTTTCAAGTTCTTTGACCCTAATGATATGACCTTGATGGATCCTAGAAGACTACTTGACAATACATCTCTTCAATATTGCCATCTTGGATGAGGCAACTTTTCCAATAACACACTCCTTTGGATACTTATCCTAGAAGATGCCTTCTTCTCTAACAAGACCTTCTAATTGTAGGTGGAGAAAAGGGAAGCTTTATGCTCTTCTTCAACAGGTCTTCCTCCTCTTCAGTAAAGCTACGTCATGGGACACCAATGTGGTGCTTGCCAAGGACTCTCCAAAGGTCAAGTCCATTGGGGATGATGAAGTTGGGAAAAAGAGTTGCAAAGAGAAATTGGAGATTTTAATAGAAAATGAGTCAAAACGATCTCGAGGTCTTTGTTTTCCCTTTTGTTATTGAGAAAAGGAAGGGGAACAAAGATTGTAAAGTGGGTCGTTAATCACTTGACAGATGACCATCGACTCGTTGCTCTCTCGATAAGTATCCCCTAATGTTAGAATATAAGTATTTATGTTTATTTTTATATTTATGTGCATATGAATAGTTGTCTTTTACAGAGCAAACTGCAAAACCCAAGTATTGTTTACAAATTCTCCCTTAAAGTTGAAACTTGAAACAACTCTATCCAAACCATGCTTTTTGAACTTTATTACAAACTCTTCCTTTACCAGCTTATTAATCTTGTAATGACAAGATTACCCCTTTCCAACAATTGAGTAGAAATAGCCAACAGATAATTATAAAGTGAAATGATGTTGGAGATAAAATGTCCAACATCATTAATATATTGTAAATGGGGTAAATGATGATAACAAGACAGGGGGAAAGATTGTGGCTACCCAAGTCCACGGGAAAAGACTCCCAGCAGGAGGAAAGATTTCATCAAAGAGAAAAAGGATGAGAAATTAGGGTCCAAGAAGTCCCCCAACCACTTGTTTCCCTAATTTCTTATTTATAGGCAAAAGGGGAATGAAATGACTTAAATGCCCTCCCCTTATTTTGAAACATCTACATATATTATTTATTTTATAAAAGACAAAATACCGTTTTATTAATCAAATCAGTAAGACCGTTATTTGTGTATCGTAAACCTGAAAATTATGGTAAACTTCTTTGCTTATTTATTCTTTATCATTATTTTCTTTGTTCTCATTATTGCACTCTAACATAACACAAAACAGACCAATAAGGTTGTACGTACCTAATTTTATGTTTCTAATTACTTAGAAACATATTCTTTTTTTTAATATATTATTCAAAAAATGTTTTAAAAAAATTCATTATAGATTTTAGACAAAAATATATAATTACTTCTAATTGTAGTCTAAAAAATAAAAACGAATTTAGAAAAAAAAATTCATTTTTGAATCTATGTATGACATTACTAACTTTCTAAACCTATTATAACTCAATTTGGACACTTATACTTCACATGGTACCTTTCTATTATATTTCACATGGTACTTGAACAATCTTTCGTAGGGCTTAGTCACTTTATACATGCACCTCATCAACCACATTTGGATGTTGTGTACTGCCTTTATCAATATTTAAAACGAGCTCCAAATAAAATCCTATTATGCAAACCCTCTCAAACTGGAAGATTATGGGTCTTGTACTTTGTGGGTGGTAACTTGATTAAATGACGAAGTAAAAAAAAAAATGTGGTTGCTAGATCAAGTGCATAGGCAGAATTCTAAACTGTGCTTCATACAACATGTAAGATGATATGGGCAAAGTCTTTGCTTCAAGGAATGGGTTTTGATAATCCTACCTCAATGAGGATGCATGTGATAATCAACTTGTTATTTTCATTGCACGTAATCCCATGTTTCATCAGTAAACAAAACATATGGCACTCCATTAAAGGTTCTAAGTAGGTAGATTGTTACTCCACATATTTGACCCACTGATTAACTTGGTGACGTGCATACGAAAGCATTATGTAAGGGTACTTTTTCTGTTTATGTGACAAGCTAAGCATGCATGATCTGTATGCTCCAACTTGAGGGGGAGTGCTATAATATAAGTATTTATGTTTATTTATATATTTATGTGCATAACAGTAGTTTTTTCTTTGCACACTGATGTAGGACATCTACAATTTTAGTCAATCTTAAGTAGTTTCCTAATTCTAGTAGGATTTATTTTTATTTTCTAGTTTTTGTAAGATTTATATTTCATAGTTACTGGAGGAATACTATTCCTTATTAGTTTATAATTTATTTTCCAAGTTTATATTTTTGTCTAAATTCGTTTTTATACTTTAGACTATAATTAGAAGTACTTAGAAGTGTCCAAATTGAATTATAATAGGTTTAGAAAATTAGTAATATATCATACATAGATTAGAAAAATTATTTTTTAGTATTTTAGAAGGATTCTAAGTTGTTATGATGAAACTATCCATATAAGGAGCTTCAAAAACGAAATTCAAAAAAAAAAAAAAAAAAAATCAATTCAATTCTTTTCTCTTAGATACTTTTCTAACTTTTTACTTTATTTTCTTTCAAGTTATTGCTTGTATATCAATTGAATCTATTGATTCACAATGTTTCAACTACGTCAAGTGGTATTAGGGCCTCATTTGAGAGCCTAGCACCTTCAACATGGTTGAATAACACAAATACTGTGTAATCAAAGATCAATTGGATCAAAGGTTCAAGGAATTAGCAGATCGCTTGCTCACGAAGTTCTGAGAGATTGTTATCTTCGTAATTGACAATCGTGATGGCAAGATGCAAGGTAAGAAGAAGGTTGAAAACAGCCTTCCGATCAAAACTTAGTATGACAAGATTTTCAGGCTCCTTATTGTATTATTGTGTGCATACTCGTTCTTGAATACTCATCTTCTTAGCAATTAAGCTAAGAACAGGTCAAAGAAATAGAGAACATGGAAAAAGTTCAACAAAAAACTCTGGAATCCTCTAGATATTCAGAAATTTTCTCAATAAGCATTCTTTAAAATGATAAAATATCTAAGTGACCATCCATTGCAGAAATGACAATTACAAGAAGTAAAAAAAGAACATTTGAACATTTGAACATTTGAAATTTTCTCAATAAGAATGCCGATGAAATTAAAGAACATTTGAACAGAAATGGCAGAATTGGGCTTGGCCGCATAGCTCGGTTGGTTTGACACATATCAAAACAACTTTTGAGGTTGTGGTTCAAGTCCAGCTTACCCATCCACACCCCCACCCACACCCAAAAAAAAAAACTGTGGCACAAAAAATTGAGCAGAATCAAAAGCATAACAAGAGAAACCCTAAGATCTGACCCTTCTTAGGAGACTAAATCTGGGTAACAACAGAGAACAGAACTACTATAAAGCTTGATTACTTGGTTATAAGCTAAAACTTGTCTCTCAGGCAAAAAAGAGTGGAGAAAAAAAAAAAAGGCAGGTCGTTTCCTATCAAGAACTAGGAATTTAGAGCTCAAAAAGCTACTGATCAGACAACCTCACTGTAAAATGAAATCCTTTGCAACCCTCATCTTCCACGATACAAAAAGCATGTACAAATATATTAAAATTACAACAAAACTCAATAATTCAAGTATTATAACAAGAAGCCACAAAGCCTTTCCTTCATACTCTGCTAATTCAAGCCTGAAAAGTTGAAACAAACCAATCTCGAAAAAAAAACCCTAAAATATGAGCCATATATGCAGAGATCGAAGCAAAATAAGTATTACAAGAGTAAAAACTTAACATTCTAAATTAAACCCCAGTCCTCTCCACTAAATTCACGCTCTAAAACCACCAATCAAAAGAAAATTACCGAAATGTTCCTCAGAATGACTAGATCTAACTAAGAACACTCAAAAAATTCAATCTCCCCAAAATGCTAACCACGAAAACCTAAAAAATCAATTCGATAGAAGATCTCAAGCTCATTGTAGAAGAGTGGCTGAGTTAACTCGGAGATTTATTTTAAAGAAACTAAAGAAATGGAAAACATTACCCGTTCTTGCTGCTGAAACCTAGCTTCTGGCGATCCGATAGCCGTAGCAGCAGCAGCAGCATTGATCGAAGCTCCACCGTTTCTACTACTATTTCCAACTCCTCCATTAGCAGCCATGCTCTAATTGAAATTTCTTTCACATTTTCTAACCTTAAATCATAGAAGATTGAGATTCAACCCAGATTCCAAGATCTCAACGAGATAAAGATAGAGAGATCTGGAATCGAGAGGACTTTAATGAATCTAAGAGCAATAGTGAGATATTAGAGTTACAGAGAGTGAGAGATTTCTAGATTTTTTTTTTTTTTTTTTTTTTTTTTTTTTTTTTTTTAAGATCGAACAGAGAAATGGATGAATCGATAGGACGCCATTAATGAGAGAGAGAGAGAGAGAGAGAGATCTGTTTGTGTGTGTGTTAGAGAGAAGTGTGAATCTAGGACAATGTGCATAGGATAATAAGATGCGCCGCCTTGTATTGGAACTACTTTTTACGCTCTTAAGCCCGCGATTTGCGCTTCTATGTTCCCACGGGTAACAAACGGGTTTCAGGTTTCAGATGTGCCCTCCTCCGCCTCTCTCTCTCTTCTTAGCTCTCTTTTTCTCTTTTACGCGCGTCCGTGTGTATGTGTGTGTGCGCGCCTGCGTGTGTCTCCGAAGATGTGACGAACCTCTTGCTTCGCGATAAGGCTCGGAAACATAGCCTATATCTTTCCCTCGGACTTGCTGGCTCGGTGTACAATGGGCACATGGAAAGAGTATATTTACGAGAGATTTACCAGGCAGACCTATCTCCTACCATTTTATTAAAAAAAACTCCCTTACTTTATCAAGTATCACGCTACCACGACTAATTTAGTAATATTTAAAATCTTATTAAAGTTCGTTGGAGGCATATAGATTATGAAATAAGCAATCCAACAATGGAGACTTGTCGATTTCATGGAAAACTCAGATTCAATATATATATTAAAAAAAATTTACGCTTGATCGTAGCTGTAGAAAATTGGTGGCTAACAAACACCCAAATTTAAACTTAAATTCCACAATGAAAAATAACTTTTATTTTTAAAATAAAAATTAATTTCTTACAATTTTGTGCTTTATAACCCTGTGGCATCAGGTCATGGTTTTTTATGTCACAAGTTCATGTGGTTAGAATCCACTCCAAGGTATGTTGAGTAACAAATTAACACCATAAATTTAAATTTGATGACGTGGATCCGACTTCAAGGTTTGCTCGGAAACAAACTTGATAACGTGAGATTTGGTGGGTAACAAACTTCATAAAGTAAGGTTCCCTTGGAGTTGTTAGAACTTTAAGAGAATTTTTGTAATAAAAATGCAACAGTTGGATTTGTCGAATAAATCTCTCTATATTTATTAGGGTGATTTATACCTACGCCTTTACATTTTATGAAATATTTGGGATACCCCTGTCATTTTCAAGATAATGAGTGCCCTTTGACTTCGGTCTTCTCCAAAAAAAAAATTAGAAAATGACTTAAATGCCACATATAACTAGAAATCCTTTTTTTTTATCTTGAAAATCTATAAATCTCAAATCCCTTCAACCTCAAGAATAAATTATTATTTTAAAACCTCTAACCTAACTAAGCTTAAGCCTTCTAAGCTTGTCGCAAATATAGAAAATCTGATATAACCGATTATCCCATACTAAGAATTTCCCTCCTTGTGGCATGCTCAGAAGTATTAGTAAGGCTTTCTAGCTTATGTTAGTTATATTAGTCCTACTCATCATTTTTTATTTTTTTCATCCTCATCTTCAATCCATCATTCTCAACCTCTTTGTATAAAACCCTCGATTTTTTCACCCCATAGTTCATTTTCTTATATTTATTCAAAAATCTTATCTCATGCATGAGGTTTGAAGAAGAGAGTCTCATTAGATTGAAGAATGGGATAAAATGTTTTACTCAAGAAGTTGAAGATAAGATTTTTTTAGAGAACAAGGGTATTTTATCTAGAGGTTGAATGTGAGGTTAGTTAGATCATTTTAATTTGGTCTCTCAATGAAAATCAATGTAAAAAAGATATGTCACCAATTTGAAGTATCACAAATATTCACCACGATCATGTCTAAATCACCCTTTATTATAATAGCCTTGCTTTAGTTGTTGTCTCTTTCTTCACTTTGAATCTGTATCCTGTACTCCAGAAGTTCAGGTAATTAGCTAACTTCAAGTTTCCTTTGCATGCCATGTAACCCCCATCACTTTTCAACCGTTAGATTAAAAGGTTCAGGTGAGGCTCTAGGGGCACAATAAAAATTGATTGAATCGAGTGGCTACATGCATGAAAGCACGTACGAGTGCGACAAAGTCCATGATGGAGACCCGAGAGTCGAAACTCTTCTTTGAAGCATCGCCAATCAAGTTTCATACAATCTTCAATTTACACTGGTCTTTCCTCAAAATTACAAAAAGTCATGACTGAATCGTGAGGTTTTACTATTTTACAATTGCAGTTGCAATTCGTTATGGCGACTCACCAATACCCTTACCAAGTTTTAAAACTCTAAAACCTCTACTCTCCTGGAGTGTCCATTGAGTTGTAAACACCCTACGACTATTAGGCTATGTTTGAATGAGAGAAGTGGATAAAAGAGAAATTCAATTTCTTTCCATCATGTTTGAATTGACAGGAGAGAACTTGGGATAACTTTGGAATTTTAAAATATTTTAAAAGAGATCTAGGGGCAAAGTTGGAATTATAAAATATTTTAAAAGGGTTTCTCTCCTCTTCTCTCCATATTTTGAGAGAAAGAAAACTCACATTTTTTTTTCTATCCTCTTTTTTACAATTCTTTTCTCTTCTCACTCCACTTAGCAATCCAAAAAAGAAAATGAAGAGAAAGGCATTTATTTTCTCTTCTTTTCTCTCCATTTCTCTCAATCTAAACACAACGTAAAGAAAAACAAGCAGAAGCACAAGAGTTATGTTGACCAATTAACTATCAAGAAAATCATTACTCATTGACTGCAATCCATAAAGCAAATTGTAAACCCCAAAGTCTACACAAATCACGATATTATACCGACATGTAATCACCATATAAAATAAATTGTTTATATAGAAATTTTCAAAACAAACATGTGTGGTACAATTAGGGATTTCAAAAATTATGCAAGCACATATAATAATAAAAAATGTTTGAAATTCTAGTAGAGAAAATTGACATTGTATAAAAAAAATCTTACTTAAATATTGACATGCAATCGCAGGGGCAATTGAGTTGAAGATCAACAGATAGACTTCTTCGATCATCAAGTTAGAATTAGCGAGATTGAAGTTGGAAAAGATAAGGTACCCAAAGTTTTAATATTTTAAAATTAAGAATCATTTATATTTTATATTAAAAAAAATTATATATATATATATAGATATAGTTATTGTGGTCTAAGATTATAGTTGTGCAAAAGATTGAATCACTTCTTAATGAGTTAGCTAAATAGTGCATCTTCTATCCTAACATATATGTAAATCATCTTGAAGAAGAAGATTTATGGAAATCTCGTGGTTGAGGCTTGAACGACATAGTTTGAAATTTAATATTGATTGTTCTAGATAAAATATTAAGGTTGAAGGTGATTGGTTTGGATGGTAAAAAATCATGGATTTTCTATTTTAAAAAAAGGGGGTTAATATGAGGTTGAAAATGATGGATAGAAGATAAAATTGAATGGAATAAAAGAAATTTTCGTAGACATTAAAGAACTTGAAGATGATGTATTTTAGGAGGAAAAAATCAAGAAATTTCTTATTAAAATTTTGACAACGAGGCATTTAATATTAGTCTATGCTAAAAGACCAAGGTCAAGTATTATGTCATTAGTTTTAAAACTTTGAGAATATCTCAAATATTTACTAACACATGGCACGATATGTATAAATCACACTTTTCTCTTGTGGTATTTTTTCAAAAGGCTGAGAGAATGTGTCAACGCAATTGCAAAATTTATTTGTATAAATTTGAAAGCTCAATGATAGCACATTTTCAAAACCTTTGATCTAGCCCAATAATATATACTTTTTTAAATAAAAAAGAAAAATATAAATCATGAATCTTTGAAGTCTAAGATTATTTTTGAATAATGTTGAAGTGACCTCAACGTGGAATCTCATATTACATGTTTAGACGTGAAAGTCTATGGGAACCATAGATACTTTTCATCGAGATATGTTATACTAAACCCTATGATCTGAAGTATAAATCAAATAAGAATACAAGAATCTCACACGACACAAGATATACGTGGTTCGGTCAAAGAATCAACTTACGTGCACGGGCGAAAAACAATGATTTTACTATATTTCCCAAAGAAGAATTAGGTTACAATTTCTCTCTCTCTTTCGTATATCTCACACCACCCTTTTAGGTTTCATCTCTTACCCTTTATATACTTAAGGTTACAAAGAGCTTAAACGGGTCAGATCCAAGACCAAACCAAATGGGCCCAATATTTTTGCCCCGAGACGAATTAAATAGGTCATGCAGGTCGTTAACGGATCATCAAAAGATCTGGTTTGAATCCACGACAATCCCATATACAAGAATAAAAGACATAACCCAACAAGATATGAGTGAAAAAGCATCTATGATTCCTATCTACTTTCATGTCAAGAAATGTGATACGAGATCCTAGCTTGAGATCACTCTAGCACAATTCTATATTTTCATAATAATGATGAATGCATGCGGTCTTGGTACGTGACTGATGTGGCAAGGGCACAAAATCACACATCTTTTTCTCGTGTATCCCGATGAAAATGATCTATGATTCTGTGTCCTTGCAATGTCGACGAAGTGCAATCATCTCTGACTCATATTTTTATTTGTGTGGTGCCTTCAACTTTGGAAAGAGTACTACATGAAAAATGTGCTACAAGGATCTGCTCCCCTAAATTAGTGATACATTTCCTTAATTCAGTTGTCCGAGTTTCCAACTTGATTCGAAGGGTTGGTTCAAATGAGTTTCAAGGCTGCGATGCTAGAAATTTGATCGAACAAGTCAAGACGACTCGACTCAGAGGACCGATATTTACGGTTATCTCGTATTGAAGATTAGCACATTACCTGAGTTATCTATGTGAGGGTGGTGTGGGAGGTGAGTGAGGCACGAGCCTTAGCCGGGTTTTCTTACATACAGATGGGTCCATCGCATTCCTCAACTTCCCATGCAACTGATAAGACACCACTGCATGCATAGGAGACAATAAAACAATAAGGTGGCCACCACTGATGTGGTGGGTCCCACATATAATCCAATTAGAAGTTACCACGTGTACAAGAGAAGCACGCCAGATTCAAACGTTTTCCACGTAGGGTCTACAAAAGCTTTTTCAACGTTCGCCTCTTATTAGTTACAAATATAATAATTCTTCTTCCTTTTGTACCAATATTTTACATATATAGATGCATTTGAAGATTCTTATGTCTTTGTGGGCTCATTAATTTTAATATCAAAAAATTTGGAAGATCCAGCCAGCAATTGATACCTGCACAAAAACTTCAATAAATCTGTACAAATTATTAGAAAAAATGATAAATAATATAAAAAATCGTCCAATGCATGTAAAATCGATGAAAAATTGTTATGTTTCATAAAATCATATTTGATATCTATAATAAAATATTTCTAAAATGTAAAATATTTTATCATTTTTGTACAAGATAAGTATAATAATCTTTATTTATTTCTTTGATCTTTGCTTCTCTTAGGTTCTACATCAATTTCATCATCTATTTAGACGAAGATGTATAGTCTTTGGGAACAAATATCTAATGATAAATGTTTCCAAGAAAAAAATGTGCAATTGTTGCGAAGTAACTTTCCCCACTTTTGATAACCCTTCTACATCACTTTGACTCAAACGTCTAATTAACTACAGTATTGTGGGAGACAAATCTAACTAGGACAAATCTCACATCATCTACTATTTGTGGGTTAAATATCTCATCAAACTACAGTGTTAAAGGACCCACTTTATTTTCTTTATTCTCCACCTCTTCTAATTTTACAATATTTTATATTCTATCCTTTTAATCAACTTTATTATTTTGCATATTTTACTCCTTTAATCTCATTTTTTTTTTAATAATATCGCTTCAATTCTATTTTTTTTTCACTTTTACTCCCTTAATTCGAAAGAATGTGTCCCCCTTCTAATTTTACTATATTTTCTCTTTTACCCTTTTAATCTACTTTATTATTTTTTATCTCTTACTCCTTTTAATCTCAATATTTTAATATTTTAATTTTTACTAAATTTGAACTTTATATGATACATTATTAATGCAAAGACAGTTTCAAATAATTTAAAGATAAAAATAAATGAGAAGGAGAGAAAAGGACTTAAAAGAACCTCTTGAAGGGTTCTTTCAAATACATAATATCCCAACTAAAATTTAAATGAATTTTGAGTATTATTTATTCAGATGTATTACTTAAAACTTAGTTAAAAGTTTAGTAGACATAATTCGTAAAAGTAAGATAAACCCATTTTTTTTTTATACTGATTTTTAAAAGTACAATAAACTTTTTTTTAAATTATTTTTTACATTTTTATTGAAATTATTTTTGAATAATATGCAATTATATGAGGTAGCATTTGAAAAAAAAAGCAGAAAAAATAAATAAATGAAATCCATGGACAAAATGAGAGTAAGGAGATTTCTAAGTAGGATTTGAATAAAAATATAATGCAATAAATGTCTTGTTGTTTGTTTATAGTGTGAAGGCTAAATGTTGCTCACTAGCACCTCTTGGAGATCAATGTTTGTAAGTGATTTGAGTCAACTCGAAATTCAGCCAAGTCAACTCTACTAGAATGAATTTCACATTTATTTGACCAAAACTCATATGGACCAACTCAATGAGTCACTTTTAAAATTTGACGGAGCCAAACTAAAAACTCAATGAATCGGGGGATTATAATGTTTTTAGGGGAAAAACATGATTCTTAATTTTAAATATATATTTATTGACTCAATGGAGTTGACTAGAGAGTCAATCCAGTTGATTCGACTCGATCAGAGTTTTCTAGTTTTGAGAAGTCAAAGAATAAAGTTGAGTCAAAGTTTCAAGGTGTACGCTGTTGTGACCTCCTTTCTCTTTCTGTGTTTCTATGTTTTATATGGAAAGTGATAGTATCATCCCTAGTGGGGACATGTACTTGTCTTTTAGTTGGTGGGAGTGAAAGAGAAAGTGAGTGTCAAAGCGATTTAAAGCCAATCTTCACTAACTTTAGACTTGATAAAGAAGTCCAACGCTTGTTTCCAAGATTTTAAAGTGTAAATTTTTAATTTGATCACCAAGATGCTAAGATTTAAGAGGTATCACGTTTCCTCATAAGCCCCTTGTGATTGAAACTAAAATGAAAAATTACTTAATGAATCCTAAAGATCAATAATTATCTGTTTCCGAAAGAAATCAAAGAAGAATTTTTTGGGAATCCTATATGAACAATTCATTCTTTTTTCTCTGATAGGTGGTTAGAACTTCATCTAGATTCAAATCCTAGTTAGAGGTCAAATAGAGATTAGAAGTTGGTGAAGAAACAAGATGATTCTTTTGTCCCTTCCATGAGAGAGAAAAAAAAGAAAAGAAAGGATTAACGAAGGGATTTCTTTCTAAACATTTTTTAATTTTCCATGATAACTTGATAGATCATCGAGATTGATATTTTATAATTGTAAATATCAATGATTATAAATCGTTGATCTCAACATTTGAAGATGAATAACAATTCAAATTGTTGAGATTGATCTTGTTACAATCGCAATCTCCATGTTTCAACGTGAATCACTGAGATCAACAATTTGAATCATCTATGATTTGAGTTTGCCGTTTTATTGGGGTGAGGGACATTAAGAAAGAAATGACCTTACAAATTAGGTTGTTAAGACACTGCTCCAAAACTCAGGGTGCATTTATGGCAATGTTTAAGTAATTTTCCAAAATATAAAAATAAAAACAAAAAAAAAAAAAAAAAAATCACGTTGATGATAAGATCTCGTGAGTTTAACCTCCTTGATTTGATGGCAACTAAGTCATATGCATAACCATTGGGCACAAGCACATGACACAACGTACACAAGGCTTGCACAATGTACTAAGTGATTCATAGGGTTCTAGAAGCCTTTTGGTAGCTTGTTTTTGGCCCAATTTTTGCTGCACTGAATGCTTAGAGGAATTTTTGAGGTATGTTGGATTGAAATAGGGGAGATGCTTTGTTAGGGATATTTTAGTTACGTTGATGTAAATTAATTTTTCTTAGAAAAATCTTAATTGACTCTAAATTGATGTTTTCTTATTCGCGGATAAGTTTTCTAAGTAGAAGGGATTAATTAGGGGTGGCAATCTCAACACGACCTGCGAACACGACTCGAAACGACACGAAGTTAGTGTGTTTCAATCAAAACTTAATTGGGTTTGGATCATAATAGTGTCAACCCATCTAACACGATTATTAAATGGGTTGGGTTTGGGTTATGGGCGTCAACCAGCTAACCCATTTAGTTACTTTATTATTTATGTGTAATTTTAAATATATCAACAATTATTTAAGAATTTTTTGAATTACTCATTTTTTTATAGAATATTTTCATAATACATTTTTTTTTATCAAATTCTATCAAATATAAATGGCATTTTAAAATATTTTTAAATTAATAAATGGTTAAGCTTTAGTTTGGAAAAGAAAAAAAAAATACTATTCTTAATAAGTTATTTATTTATATTTTTTTACGTCATAATTTTCATTAAAATCTAGAGGTATGTAGTGTTTGATTCCTAATATTGGCGAAATGGCCCTCAATAAGATCAAGATCTTACCAAGTAAGACTATTATTTCTCATGTGATAATGATATTTGCTTAGGGAATAATAATAATAATATTGAAAAATATTTTTCTTACTAAGTTAGTAGGGAAAGTTTTCTGACCGCATCATCTTATGGCATCCAAAAATATGATCTCATGCGAAATGATTGTTAAAGACAAAATTCTACGAACTTAGAAATTTTTTTTTTAAAGAAAGTTATTTTCACCATTGTGCTTAGTTTATGATTATGTGACTTTATTTTTAATAATGATATTTTATTTTTAGTGGTGGAAATGAAATTTATTTTTTCCAATAAATATTAGAATTTTATTAAATAGGTTATATATGGGTTGGGTTAGGTATACCTATTTATAAATGGGTTGGGTTTGGGTTTAAGTTTTTGACACGATCAATAAATGGGTTGGGTTTCATAATTTTCATGATACCCTTACCTCGACATGATACAAACACGACCCGGCCCAACCCGACCCGTTGCCACCCATAGGATTAATGATGGTTGGGGAATAGCCTGAAAGTGCCATAGTAAGTAGTGGTGTACTTGTGTCTATAGGTCCCATGAATAAGTCATGGCTGATTGAATAAGAGAGTTTATATTGCTACACTAGCTTTTGCTAATGTCACCCCTAACCGTGTGTTAATTCTTTGATGATTTGCATATGAATTGGTGTGGTGTTAGAAAAAGTTTTTGTAGCAATAGAATCACCCTTGAATAAGTAGCTTTGCTCGCATTTTATCAAACTAATTAGACCTATCATAGAATAGGTTAATGTACTCAATAGAAATTGACGTAGTGGGGTAAAATCGATATTGAACACACATTGAATTCTAGAAATTATCCCTAAACCTTAGTTCTAAGTTGACGATCTAACTCCTATCTAGAACTGGAATCAAATCTAAATGGAGAGTATAAAACTAAGGCCCTCTTTGGATGGTGCAAATCATTTGCAAATGCAAATAATTTTTTAAAATCAATTTTATGAATACTTGGTTACACAAAGCAAATCATTTGCATTAATACTTCAACACACCAACCTGTGCCTATGCCCAACCCAACCTTAGGCATAAAATGCTCAAGCCAAGCCCAACCCAAGTTAGGTTGATCAGGTTGGCTCATTCCTCATTAATATTAGATAATCTAGTAATGATAATGACTTATAAAAAGATAAGTGATATGTAAAAAAACTTAAAATTTAAAATTATTTTGCTAAAAATATATTTCAAAGTTCACATACATGAAATTATAAGCAAATGTTAAGAAAAATATAATGATGATTAATTAAAGTTTAAAATATGAATTGTAAAAGAGAAATAAACATAGATAGTTAAAAATATTTTAAATTATAACGATACTAAGTTTGGGTTCGAGCAAATCGGGCAACCCAAAATCCATGCCCAAACCCAACTCATTTTAGTTCAGTCAATTTTTTTTTGCCCAAACACTAGTTTGAACCCTAACTAAGTGCACCAAGCTAGACTCAAGGTTAGGTTGAACCCATTGGGTTCGGGTTTGGTCTGCCCAAGTTGTAGCCCTAATTTGTATTGCGAAAAATTTGCATAGATCACTTAAAATTCTTAAGAAATATCAGCAAATGATGTGGCACTCTATGCATATAAAAATTACTAAAATACCCTTTTAACAAAGAAATTAATCAAGTTATAAAAATACCTCAATACTTGTTCTATCAATATGCAAATAAATTTACAAAAATACCATTGATCTTAGATAAACTAATTGCATATTAAAATTACAAAAATACCTCTCATCAAAGAAAATTTTAAATTATAAAAATAGCTCTCAATACTTCCTGTAGTAAAATGAATATGAATTTACAAAAAAATGCATCTCATCATATATTTACTTACAAATAAAATTATAATTGTAAAGGGAAATAACCACACAGTTATTTAAGTCGTACATGTGTCTAGGTCGGTTTAGTGGTACCATGCGCATATCAGCATGTAGGCGCTACCCAGTAGAAGGGCAACTCATGGCAAAAATCTTCCTAGCATGGCTAGAAAGGCATCACAGTACTAAATAAGACATGGTCTGCTAAGCAGGGTAGACCTGGTCAAAGATTACCCATAATCCTAATATGAGCACGTCAAGCCCAGAGGTTTCGGAGGAGATCTCTCTAGTATAGTATATCCAATCCAGAGATCCCCATTCCGTTTGTGGATTCAAAAGATAAGGGAATTTCTCGAGATCACCTCCCATGAGAGGAGAAAACCCTGATTCGTAGTAATGATCCATAAATAACATGATTAACATAGAAAAAAAAAGATTTTTTGATGGATTGGAGATCTAACCAATTCTTTAGAATATTCCTCTATTTTTCTAACTTAAGTGTCGAAGAATTTTTGGCAAGTACCACGCCGATACAAGGAGGAAGGTGACAAGAGCGACTTCGGATCCGTGAGGAAAAGTCCATCAACACTGTTCACCGGATTTTGACCACACAAAATTGGGGCCGGCAGTAGGAAACCAATAACATATTTATTTCAATTGAAATAACGATGAGATCCACAAGAACCACTAAAGTTAATACACCCCTACCCGAGGCACCAACCGCTGATACTCAACTCTTAGCAATGCTAAAAGCCATGAGAAAACAACAGAAAGCTAAGTGTAGACACCCCATTTTTGCACTCGCCTGATTAATCAACTCGTCAACCCGATCGCAACGGTTCCCAATGATGGATGTTTATTCCAATGCTTTATTTTGTTACCAGATATGTTTCAAAAATCCAGATGAGGTATCTCGAACTGACAAAACCTTAGAAACTACGCTACGTTAGAAAAATACGACCCCTGAAACATAGAAATCATAATCTTGCAGACTAACAAGAAGTTTCACGATAAAAATCACTAAAAATGACCAAATTATCAAAATACCCCTAACATCAAAACAACCCTAGAGCTTACGTTACGATTAGAAAAACTCATTCAAACATATAAAATAACAAATCGAAACCAAATAAATCATTTCGTCAATTTTCACAAAATTCGACAAAATTACGAAAATGCCCCTCATAAAAGTTCACAACCATTTCATACAAAAAATTTCATAAATGACAAAAACCAACATTCCCATTGAATTCCTTATGAAAAATTGATTCCAAAACATCCTAGAACATTGAAAAATAACTTAAAACGCAAAAAAATCCTCTTCGATGGCAAAACGGTAATTTTACAATTTTAATAATTAAAATTTTCGAAATTAATAAATAAATCATTAAATAATGTAAAGTGAAATATTAATAAAATTAATTTAAAAATTTGAACCAAAAAATCGATCAATCAGACTTTCGGGCAAAATTATTGATGGTTGCTAGGATATTTATTCAAGGACCCCTCCATCTGGAAGTCCAAAGAATTAAAGATATGATAAAATGGGGTTCTCCAAAAATTAAAGTCAATCAAGTAAGACTAAAGTCAATATATTAAAGGTCAACCAAGAAAAACTAAAGTCAAAGTATTAAAGTCAATCTCATAACACTAAAGTCAAAATCCTAATCTAAACTAATCAAGTCAATCTCATAAGACCAAAGTCAAAACCCTAATCTAAACTAATCAAGTCAATCTCATAAGACTAAAGTCAAAACCCTAAAGACTAAGTCAATCTCATAAGACTAAAGTCAAAACCCTAATTAAAACCCTAAAAGAAACCCTAATCAAACCCTAATTCTTCTAAAAAACTTTATAAACAGGAGCCTCCATACCCTATTTTCGTATCAAATCATAAACCCTAAGAGAAGTAGGTCAAAAAGCTTCCCTAGCCTCCCATAAATCCTAATTTTGAAGTCCCAACTACTTACCTAACACCCATACTTCGATTTTAGCCTGAAAAACACCTAGAAGTCCTTCAAAAACATCTCAAAATTCATAAAAAAGTTCAAAGAATCCAGATCTAAGAAAGAGATACCTTGCCTCGAAGATCAGAAATCAGATCCGGAGATAGAACGAAGCAAGGAGTACGGTACAAGGAGCAGTTTTATCAGATCTGAGGGAATAGAATCTTTGTGTATTAAAGGTAAAATTTCTTTTATTTTCTTTATCTAGGTTTTTTGTTAGCAATATAATCTTATTTGGGATAAGTAGAGATCGGCATTGGTCGGGCGGGGTTGGTGCCTAACACCTTCCAACCCCGTAATGTGATCCCCGGATTCAGTTTTTCTTTAATAGATTAGTTTTTTTATCGGTTTAGAGTTAGTATTCGGTTCCTAGACCGTAATAACTAGGTGGCGACTCCCAAACCTCAAAGGTCAAAAGCGGATCCGCGCATCCCACGGATCAAGGGCGCTTTCAATGGCGACTCCACTGGGGATTATTGAGGATCAAACTTGAAAAATCCCAAGTATGGGATTGAAAGCGCCCTCGATCCGCCGGGTGGCGGATCCGCTTTTGACCCTTGAGGTTTGGGAGTCGCCACCTAGTTATTACGGTCTAGGAACTGATCAATGACTCTAAACGGATAAAAAAAATTAATCTAGAACCGAAAAAAAGTTGAATTCGGGGATCATGTTATGGGATTGGAAGGTGTTAGGCACCAACCCCGCCCGGCCAAAGCCGGTCTCTACTAACTTCCCCAAATAAATTACATTACTAAAAACCTAGATAAATAAATAAAAAAAGTTATACCTTTCCGATAGCAAAGACTTTGTTCCCTCAGATCCGACAAAAATTGTTCCTTGTACCGAACTCCTTGCTTCGTTCTGTCTCTGGATTTGATTCCTGATCTCCGAGGTAAGGTATCTCTACTTTCTTGGATCTGAATTCTTCAAGTTTGTTGTGAATTTTAGGATGTTTTTGGAAGATTTTTAGGTGTTTCTTAGGCTAAAATCGAAGGAGGGATGTTAGGTAAGGAGTTGGGACTCCAAAACTAGGGTTTATGGGAGGCTAGGGGGGCTTTTAGACCTACTTCTCTTAGGGTTTATGATTTGATACGAAAATAGGGTGTGAGCACCCCTATTTATAGATTTTTTTAGGGGTTGATTTTGATAGAGTTAGTGTTTAATTAGAGTTCTTTTAATTAGAGTTGTGTTTTAGTTAAACTTGTTTTAGGTAGAGTTGTGTTTTAATTAGAATTGTTTTAGGTGGAGTTGTATTTTAGTTATAACTCTATTAGATTGAGTTATTATTTAATTAGAACTCTATTATGATTTTGACTTTTTGTTTTATTTGATTGACTTTTAATATCTTGACTTTAGTCTTACTTAATTGACTTTAATTTTGACTTTAGTCTTGCTTGATTGACTTTAATACCTTGACTTCAGTCTTGCTTGATTTACTTTAAATTTTTGGAGAACCCCCCCTCTAAAATATCTTTAATTCTTTGGACCCCCAAATGGAGGGGTCCTTAAAGAAATATCTCACGAACCCTCAACAATTTTATTTGAAAGCTCGATTGATCGATTTTTTAATTCAAAATTTTAAATTAATTTCATCAATGTTTCACTTTAATTATTTAATGTTTTATTTATTAATTTCGAAATTTTTAATCATGAAAATTGTGAAATTACCGTTTTACCCCCGGAGAGGACTTTTCACGTTTTAAGTCGATTTTTAATGTTATAGGATGTTTTAGAATCGATTTTTCGTAAGGAATTCAATGGAAATATTAGTTTGTGTCATTTATGAAATTTTTTGTGTGAAATGGTCATGAACTTTATGAGGGGCATTTTTGTAATTTTGTCGAATTCTGTTAAAATTAGTGAAATGATTTATTTGGTTTCGATTTGTTGTTTTATGTGTTTGAGAGAGTTTTCCTAAGTGTAACGTAGGCTCTAGGGTTGTTTTGAGGTTAGGGGTATTTTAGTAATTTGGTCAATTTTTAGTGATTTTTATCGTGAAGCTTCTTTTTGGTCTGCAAGATGATGATTTCTATGTTTCTGGGGTCGTATTTTCCTAGCGTAGCGTGGTTTCTAAGGTTTTGTCAATTCGAGATACCTCATCCGGATTTCTGAAACATTTCTGGTAACAAAATAAAACAATGGAAATAACATCCATCATTGGGAATCATTGCGATCGGGTTGACGAGTTGATTAATCAGGCGAGTGCAAAAATGGGGTGTCTACAGATGCCCCTCTTTGGCAGAGGGTTGAAGCAAATTAGATAGCAAATCTATTTTGGTAGATAGTGCGATATCTGAATGCCAAAGCTAGTGACAGTTCATTTTGCAGCCTGATTCAGCAATTCGTCGAGATGTTTGGATCCTTGAGGGTAAAGCTCTCCCCGAACTAAAAGAAAATGTCAGGTCCTTGAGCGCGAGCTCTCACTGACAGTGTCAGATCCTTGAATTATAGAAAATTCTCCCTGACTAAAAAGTGTAAATGTGCAAGTGTGTGTACTGTGAAATTTGAGCATAATCTGAGCATAAACTGAGCATAAACTGGGCATAACTAAGCATAATTCCGAGGAAACCCTCGGCGATAACTAAGCAAAATCCAAGATAACCCTTGGCGGCATCTGAGCAAAATCCAAGATAACCCTTGGCGGAAACTGAGCAAAATCCAAGATAACCCTTGGCGGCATCTGAGCAAAATCCAAGATAACCCTTGGCGGAAACTGAGCAAAATCCAAGATAACCCTTGGCGGCAACTGAGCAAAATCCAAGATAACCCTTGGCGAAAACTGAGCAAAATCCAAGATAAACCCTTGGCGGTAACTAAGCAAAATCCAAGATAATCCTTGGCGGCAACTGAACAAAATCCAAGTTAACCCTTGCCGGTAACTGAGAAAAATCCAAGTTAACCCTTGCCGGTAACTGAGCAAAATCCAAGATAACCCTTGGCGGAAACTGAGCAAAATCCAAGATAACCCTTGGTGGCAACTGAGCAAAACTGGCAGAGGAATGAATGAATTTTGGGAAAGAATGAACGAATTTGGGGAAAACTGATTAGAACGAATCGGAGAACGAATAAATTTAGAAGATAATGAATCTGGAAGAGAAATGATCGATTCCAAAAATGATTGGATCTGAAAAAGAATCTGGAGAATGAAAAAATGCCATATCTCCTATGTGAGATCCAAAATGCTTTTGTTTGAACCTTAAGAATTTATCAAAAAGTTTTATGAATTTAAAACCTGAGTTTTTATTTCTTTTGAACCTCAAGAGTTTTTCGAAAAACTGTTATCAAGAAGGTAACCTTAAGTTTGGGGTTCTCATTATCTTTTAGGATTAACATTGCTCAAAAATAAAACGCCTCTAGTTTGACAATGAACATGGCCTTGAAAATAATTGAACACATCGTGCAAAAAATAAAAAAAATGCCCCTAGTGTAAGGGGGAAAAGAAGAAAGAAAATGCCCCTTGTATGAAGGTTTAAAATAATTGATTACCACAAGCGCAATAAAGACTCAACTTTTAATTTTGATTAATTTTATTGAAGGTTTTGAGTCAGGCTCAAGAGTACAAAATTATTTCCTTTCGAGACTCATCATAGAATTCACCCTTATCTCCCTTGGTTTACTTGGGGGAGTAAATATTTTCAGATCGATCGTAGACAAGATACTTGTGACTTCTGAGTCTATGCCTGGTTTAAGCTAAGTATTGAATTTGGTTATTCGGACTTCTGATGTTTCAGCTCGGACCGCTCTCAGCTTGGGATTTTTTTTTTTTTTTGCTCTAACTTTTGCCTAGATCACCTTTTCAGGTTCTCAATCTATCGAGCTTGCTTTCGCTTTTGCCTAGATCGCATTTTCAGGTTTTCGATCTAGCGGGCTTTTTTTTTTTTTTTTTTGCTCTGATTGTTGTCAAAGTTGTCTTTTTAGATTTTCAACCTTGCGAGCTTGCCTTAATTTTTGCCTAAGTCACAATTTTTGGATTTTCAACTTAGTGGGTTTCATCATTTTTTTATCTTTTTCTTCTTCTCTGAACTTCTAGAGTTACTATCTGATCATGCTTTGCTATCTTCCTTGACTTTTCGTACGGTACTTAGGAGGACTTTTATAGGTAAGCTTAGGACTGGGTATAAAAAGAAAGGAATTTTGAGGCTCAAAAACCCAAATGCCCCTTGTGTGGCATTTCCTTTTAAATTATTTCTTTTTCCTTAAATTCTCTTTCCCATTTTGGATTTCTTTTTCTTTTGAATTTTTTTCTTGTGTGGGGAAGTAGATTTTTTTGTTTTTTTATTTTTTGATGTGGTCGGGCCTTAAGTAACTTCTCAGGTTGCCTACGTACCCCAAAATTTTGGGATCAGATCAAAACGTAGTTCGAAGCTTCCCTCCCCTAGGTTAGGTGATCGGGCTGAGAAAGAAAAAGGCATAATTTTTCTTTTTGAAAAGGCTGCAAAGGGGTTGAGAAAGGATATGTTGAACTGGGTAATAGGATAATTGATTCGGCCAAAGATGGCCTCTTTAAATGTAGTACCGTTTGATTTGGTCAAGGTTGGTTGGTTCTGGTAATTCGATTCCATCATGATCTTGAAGTCTGACAGCTTTTCCTAGTAATATTTCTTTGACGATGAACGTGTAGACACCCCAATTTGAACGGGCCCAAACTTGAAAGGGCCCAAAAATACAGACTTTTCAATAAAAATTGTCAACGGGCCTCAAAAGCCCAAACCAATCGAAATATGACATTTTTTGACAAATCAAAGCCTCTAACACCTCTCAATGGGTTAGTAGGTCCACCAAAAAGATTTGGCATGCTCCCATCTATCCCGCTCCACTCAAAACATCGATTTTTCGACAAAATTGGCCAACGGACTTCAAAAGCCCAAATCACTAAAAAGTGGTGTTTTAATTAAACCGAGGCCCCTGAGACCTCTCAATGGTCTAAAGGACCCACCAAAGGGGTTTGACCTATCCTCTATTTGTCTAAACCATCACCGCTCCGCCTTTGTATCTAAGAATACCCGAATGTTCGATGAAATTCTCCAACGGGCCTAAAAGGCCCGATTTGCCAACACGTGGCATCTCGATCAAACCAATGATTTCAAAAATCTCAAAAAAATAAATAAAACTAAAAAAACGAGACTTGGGATGCCTACCACCTCCTATACCTTCCACCGCTCCATCTCCGATTCCAAAGAAATCTAAACCCACCTAAGGCTCATAAACCCTCAATTATTCAAAATCTATTTTTCTGACCTCCCCCTAACCTAAACTCAATCCCACATCACCTAAAAATCTAATACCAACCTACACCCTCAAAATCCATTCTAAAATAACCCCCAACCAATTCCTAAAATCCAAAACCATTTCATAACCCAAGCCCAAAACACTCTAAAGCCCCTAAGCCCAAATCCATATCCAATTCATATCCAACCCACAACCCTAACCCATCAACCACTACCCACATCAACCAATCACCATCTTGATAATCAAAGATGACAAATGTCATCACCCCATCTCACCTCCCTCACCTAACTACCTACCCCATTAATTTGCTTAAAATCCCATCTACCCACACATCAACCCATCACCTTTTCTCTCAAATCAAATACATCTACCCACACCCCTAACCTATACCTCCCCTAATCTACCCTCATCATTTCCTACAAAACCCATATCTACAACCTAAACCTACACCATCTTCTCAAGTCAAACACTCAACTTCTCCCATCAACCTATCTCAACCCTTCATTTCCACCCACTTTGACACATGACATCATCTCCCTCACCCTCCCAAAATATCATCAACCACCTCTTTAAATCCTCCATTCTCTTAAATCAAATACCATTTAATCACAACCACCATCTTAAACTTACCTCACCAAACACTCCACCCAAATGGGTTGGGTAGGATCCAAACCATTTGGGTCAAAACTCACCCATTTAACCCCCCTTCCCTAAATACCCTCCAATCTCCTCTAAATTACACCTATTTCTCTCTCAAACTCATAACCATTCTATCATTTTTCTTCACTTCAAACTATTATATCCCTAAAATAACTCAACATCTATAAATACCCTCCTCCTCTTCCCAAAAATGGCCCCCAACTTTCACTACAAAATTTCTCCCCAACTCTCTCTCTACTAACAACTATCACCCTTCTCACTAAGAAAAATCTTATCAATTCCCTCACACTAATCCTCCCCAAGTCTCACAAAAAAAAATCACATACTACACTCATCTCTCTCATCATCTCTTCTCTACTTCTTCAATAAAAAAAAAGTTGTATTTTCTTAAAATACTAAGGACTCAAGAAGACTCAAAGAAGAAGAAGAAAAGAAGAAAGAAGATACAAGGTGGGTGCAACAAAAATAATCCCCATCTCTTCTACACCCTCTCTCCCTCCCTCTTCTATCATCCCCCTCTTCTCTTCTCAAGGCAAAGGTTTATAAGGATCATCCCCTTCAATGGGATGATCCTATAATCAAGCTAAAAATAAATCTCTATTTAGGGTACAAATGCACAATACGTGACACTTTATTTTTCGTATTTTTTAAAATCAAAATGACCGAGTTTAGTTGAGGTTACCACTATTTAGTGGGGAGAAAAGGGTGCCTAACACACCTTCCCTTTTCTCCAATCAAGCCGCTTACCCCGAATCTCAAGGCTCGATTAGTTCCTATCCATCGAGAGTCACTAAATGCCAAAAATGTCACATTTTCTAAAAAATGCACATCGGGTGACCAGTTACACCCACTTACAAAAATGAATGGTGGCGACTCCAAACCATTGTAGATGTGGTCATCGTAATGATGAAATCACGTGTCTACAGGTTGGCGACTCCACTGGGGAGTAAAGGCTCTACCCTCGTGTCAACTCGGTTATTTAAAAAAAAAAAGAAAGGTATCAAAATTTTTTATTTGCAAGCTAACAATACTTGTTGTATTTGTTGTATTTATTTTTTAGGTAGGTTTCTTTTATTTATTTACTCACTTGAAAAAAAAAAAAATTCGATTTTTACTTTATTTATCCGATTATGTCCTTTTAAGCATACATATCATCAAACAAATGAAAAAAAAAATTTCTTTTTTGGCCCAAGCCAAAAACCAGAGGCAATGTGCCTCAAAATGAGTATAAAAAAAAAAAAAAAAAAATAAAAAATATAAAAAAAAAAGTCGTTTTTCTTCTTTTTTGCCCGAATGGACAGTCGAACTTAAACTGATCATAACTTTCTCGTCCGATCTCCGATTAGCTATTAGTGCATATCGATTTGGGGTAGAACAAAATTTTCTACCAAATGTAACAAAATCAGCAATATTTTGACAAGTCAGAATCGATTTTTGAGCTCATTTACTATCGTTTACGCTATCATTTCCGTTTGATGTCTCGTCGCGATACAAAATGAGTAGGAAAAAAGAGCATAAAAAAGGAAATTTTTTTTGGCCCAAGCCAAAAACCAGAGGCAATGTGCCTCAAAATGAGCACAAAAAAAAAAATAAATTTTTTTTTTTGCTCAACTTGTTCCTTACATCAATCTTGGAAACTTTCCTCTTGGAATTTATTTTTATTTTAAGTTTTAAAGCTTCAAAAGATCAAACGGATCATCTTTTTTAAACTCAGGGCGTACCGCTCGCCACCTTTTGATTGATCAAAATGAAAATTCAAAGCGATCATTGGTTGAACCATAAAAAAATAAAAACAAAAAGAGAAGTCCATTTTATGATTAGTTCATTCATAAAATTAAAAAAAATGATGAAAAAAAAAAAAAATCGATTGGTTGATGCTTAACTATGAATGTGCAACCCTTATGGACTAATTATCTAAAAAAACTATGGTCTCTTTGATCTGGCCAAATGGGCCCACTCATCTGAAAAATGCCCCGGGCACACCCTATCCTATTTGCACACACCACTAGCACGTTTACTTTACTGTATTGCACGCTTGCATGTCCCTAATAGCCAACGTGGCACTAGTGCGTGGCCCGGTCTCCTCGGAGATGCGACGCCATTCATGAAAATCACAACTCCAATCACGTATCGTAAGGTATATAAAATTGGGGCATCAATACCGTTTGATCAGGTGATTCTGAAAGGTATATTGATACACCCATGTTGGAGCGACCTGAGCCTTTGTCCTATTGTAAGCCGCAAGGTCACATGTCCCGATTGCCAACGTAGTACTAGTATGTGGTCGGTCCCCTCACGGGATGCGAAAACCATTTATGAAAGCTACAACTCTTGACTCGTACCCGTAGGTATATAAAAGATAATCCAAGTACATCAATTGCATTTCTTGGTCAAAACCAGTGCCTAAGCAAGATCCTGCCCCGCTGTACCCTACTGTACGAGGGGGATAGACTACGTCTATTCTAGACGAGAGGTACTTAAGTGGGCCCTTACTCAGCATCGTGCGCCACCTCTCAACTGGGGATCAAATTGACTGTTTTTGGCTTCAGAGAAGTGAATTGAAGTTTTAGATTATCACCTATACGGTATATCAAACCAAGTCACCACGTACCGTCTGATTGAGTACGCTTGAGAGGTATATAGGTGTGCTTGGGCAAGAGTGGCCAGATAAAAATACATTGACGTAGTAAGCTTAAAGTCTAGAAACCTTCCCTGTAAGTCACGACTCGAACTTATCGCGGGTGTTCCCGGGTTGTTGAATGAAACCTGATGATTGATGTATGTGAATGATGTGAATGATGAGATCAGAGTTTATGATTATCCTCAAGGATCAAAATTTTATTTTCAGAAATTAAAATGGGTGCACCGACCCAATAAAGAATCCATTTCTTGCAAAAATTCAATAATGACATAGTCCATCTCGATCCAATGATCATAATAGGCCGGGCCATTCAAATCAAAATGAAAATTAAATTTTCAAAAAAGAAAAGTGGTTTACAAAAGAAAAATATTTTCCAGAAAGTAGGTTTTCCAAAAGGAGTGTTCTCTAGAAAAAAAAATGTTTTCAAAAATGAAAAGTGTTTTCAAGAAAGTGTTTTCCATAAGAACAAAGATTTTCAAAAGAAAAGTAATTTTGCATAGACCTTGGAAATGTACTGAACTATTCTCTTGTGTCAACTCAGGATGCTGGCTACAAGCAATAACCCAATCGACCAATTGGTCAAAACAACCATCACGGGGATGCACACCGTAGAGAAATTCAACTTTGTAAAATTCATGTTAAGATGCGCCCTGTATTTTCATGAGTTTGAGATAGACTGGAATCTTTTGCGCGCTATGGCTAAGCGTTGGAACCCTTATCTTCACATATTCCACATTGGGCGTATGCACTTGTGTCCTACTCATGAAGACTATTGTGGCATCATGGGGATATCTACTTCGGGTCCTCTAGTCAGGCCTTCATTGAAGACAGGATATTCGGGTGACCTCGCCATAGGCCTAAACATTTCAAAGGAAGAAGTCAAGGCCTTAGTCCGTAACGGGAGATTGGATTTAGTACCCTTATTGAGTCCATACCACTCTCGTAGTCATCCTATCAATGTAAAATCAGAAGCTTGGAGAGCCACTAGAGACTATCGATTGTGTTTAGGAATCTTAACCCAATACATACTGACCTTCAAAAGTGAGGGCCAAACTGTTCCTGAGTCTTTCATAGACATAACTTCCCAGCTCTCTAGAAAAGCCAATCCTGTACCTCTTATTCTAACTGAAACCTTCTCAGGTTTGGATGCCATAAAAATGGTGAGGGAGGGGATTTCAAAGGAAGCCCTCACCTACTTTATATGTGGCTTTGCGATCGTCTTAAAATTGTGGACATTCCTTCCACCCTCGAGTATAGGCCAGAGTACTTTTCCAAGAGAAACATGTTAGTGCGTCACAACTCAGTTAAGGCTTGGAGCAAATGGTTGGATTCTCGCCTTGCCCGTCATATTGGTTTGAGATGCCCTTGGTGGATGACGGGCTACCCTGTTTTAGGTACTAAAGGATCCTATTATGTCCGTTTGATCGGACTGGAGGAGACATCTTTTTACCAACCTGCTTTGATCCCATAACAGTATGGAGTACCTACAGAGTTTTCGCTACCTCAACACAAACAATTCTTTTCTCCCGAATCATTGACTGAAAAGTTAGTGCATCTCATTGAGAAGGCTTGGAACAAGCGCACCTTAGGGTATCCAGATGGACCAACAGAGTTTAAGGAGCTAGTTGTTAGAACTAAGAGAAGCAAGCCTAATTGTCCTAGCAATCCTGATGACGATAAAAACAAATCCAAGCGTCCATGTAAAAAAGTTTAAGTCAGAGTTATTGAAAGTTGTTATTCAATGAAAATCCTATTTGTCAAACAATTTTTAGTAGTTCAATGAAATTTCTTTCAGTTTATTTGTGGATAATCATGGCATAAATGAATTGGGTTGGTGTACAAAATTCAAAATATAATCTTCTTTTTCAAATTGTCTTACCGACTCCGTGTCGATGCCAGCCCCGTGCTGATGAAACTTCTTTTTCAAAATATTTTACCGACTCCGTGTCGATGCCAGTTCCGTGCTAATGTAATCATTTTTAAATTTTATCGACTCCATATCGATGCCAGCTCCGTGCTGATGTAATCACTTTTAATTTTATCGACTCCGCGTCGATGCCAGCTCCAACTGATGTAATTCTTTTTCAAAATCTTTTTTTACCGACTCCGTGTTGATGCCAGTTCCGTGCTGATGTAATCATTTTTTTACCGACTTCGTGTCGATGCCAGCCTCGTGCTGATGAAATCATTTTTAAAATTTTACCGACTCTGTGTCGATGCCAGCTCCGTGCTGATGAAATCATTTTTTTAATTTGTACCGACTCCGTGTCGATGCCAGCTCCGTGCTGATGTAATCACTTTTAAATTTTACCGACTCCGTGTCGATGCCAGCTCCGTACTGATGAAATCTTTTTAAGTTTACCGACTCCGTGTCGATGCCAGCTCCGGCTGATGTAATTCTTTTTCAAAATCCTTTTTACCGACTCCGTGTCGATGCCAGCTCCATGCTGATGTAATCATTTTTAAATTTTACCGACTCCGTGTCGATGCCAGCTCCGTGCTGATGTAATCACTTTTAATTTTATCGGCTCCGTATCGATGCCAGCTCCGTGTTGATGAAATCTTTTTAATTTTCACCGGCTCCGTGTCAATGCCAACTCCGGCTGATGTAATTCTTTTTCAAAATATTTTGGCAGTCCCGTGTTGATGCCAACTTTGCGTTAATGTCGGCTCCGAACCAAAGAACTCTTTCTTTAAAACTCGTTTGCTTTAAAATAAATAACTTTACCCGACCTAATAAAATGTCAGGCATTTTTCTTTTTGTAAACAAGATAGTAATGCTTGGTCTTCTGTACCCAAAGGTGGCCAAACGAAAGAAGTACAAACACCCTGAGAAGCCTCCGTATTTCCTTCGATCTACATCAACTATGAGCAACTCAGAGGACTCACAACCTGCGACAAGTGAACTTGCTGAAGCTAATGCAATGATAGCGAAGCTAGTAGAAATAACAAAATGACAAGAACAAATGTTGATGGCTGTTTTTAGTAATACTAACTTCCTACAAGAGCAAGCCGCTCAGCACCAAGCATCTGGATCAAATCCGGAACCCCTTGACACGACCAGATCAATAGACCACCCCACCTCTTACGGTGCCAATGTATCAGGGCCCTCCACTTTACATCCTACAGAATCAACCACCTCCGGTGGTAATCCCAGATGATGAGTGTGACTTCAGGGTGCCTGAGGCCAAAAATGCCACTGATAACAAAATGGCCCAGCAGATAGAGTCTCTCCAAGAAGAAATGAGACGGATGAAGGGTACAAATACTTTAAGAGGGACAAGATTCAGGGACCTTTGCTTTTATCCCAATGCACAGTTGCCGGCCAAGTTCAAATGTCCGGAGTTTGAGAAGTACAGTGGGGTGGGGTGTCCTCTGTCATATCTAAAACTATACTGCGGATCCATGTGCCAATACGACGAAGATGACAGGCTACTGGTGCAGTTATTTCAAAGAAGCTTGACAGGGCCAGCACTCAAATGGTTTTCTGGATTAGACCATACGCTTATCAAAAGTTGGCAAGACTTGGCTGAAATGTTTTGGCATAATTATCGGTTCAACACAGATGTAGGTCTGGATCGAAATGATATGGCCAAGATGACTAGAAAGTAAAGGGAAACAGTAAAAGAGTACGCCCAAAGATGGCGGGAGTCTGCTTCACAAGTGAGGCCTGCAATGACTGAACAAGAATGAACACCACGTTCATCTCAACACTAGGGCATGCCTTTTATACTCATCTGGTTGGACACACCACAGGCACCTTATCAAATTTAGTTCAAGTGGCAGACCGGGTCAAGGACGGGATCCGGACTGGTTTAATATTTGACTTCACAGCCCTAAGTGCAGCGGCAGGGACATCGGCATAGAAGAAGTTCGTGCCTTTTGTCAAAAAGAAAGAGGAAACTCAAGTCAACAATGTACAACCCAACCAACCTCTTTTTATTCAGGCACCAGTTCAGAGGCCGCAGGCACCACAAGTCCCTTGGGCGCCAGTACCTCGAGCTGCTTGGGCTCCAGCACCGCAGAATCCCTTTCAGACAGTTCCTCTACAAAGAGTAATGAACTAATTTTTTTGGGAAGTTCTACTCTACCTACTCGGAGTGAAAGAGTAATGAACTAAGCTTTTTAGAAGTCCTACTCTACCTGCCCAGGGTGAAATAGTAATGAACTAATTTTTTTGGGAAGTTCTACTTTACCTACTCGGAGTGAAAGAGTAATAAACTAATTTTTTGGGAGTCCTACTCTACCTGCCTAGGGTGAAAGAGTAATGAACTAATTTTTTTGGGAAGTTCTACTCTACCTACTTCAGAGTGAAAGAGTAATGAACTAAGCCTTTTGAGAGTCCTACTCTACCTGCCCAGGGTGAAAGAGTAATGAACTAATTTTTTTGGGAAGTTTTACTCTACTTACTCGGAGTGAAAGAGTAATAAACTAATTTTTTGGGAGTCCTACTCTACCTGCCCAGGGTGAAAGAGTAATGAACTAATTTTTTTTTTTTTGGGAAGCTCTACTCTATCTATTCGGAGTGAAAGAGTAATGAACTAATTTTTTGGGAGTCCTACTCTACCTGCCCAGGGTGAAAGAGTAATGAACTAATTATTTTTGGAAGTTCTACTCTACCTACTCGGAGTGAAAGAGTAATGAATTAATTTTTTGGGAGTCCTACTCTACCTGCCTAGGGTGAAAGAGTAATGAACTAATTTTTTTTTGGGAAGTTCTACTCTACCTAGTCGGAGTGAAAGAGTAATGAACTAATTTTTTGGGAGTCATACTCTACCTACCCAGGGTGAAAGAGTAATGAACTAATTTTTTTTTTTTTGGGAAGCTCTACTCTACCTACTCGGAGTGAAAGAGTAATGAACTAATTTTTTGGGAGTCCTACTCTACCTGCCCAAGGTGAAAGAGTAATGAACTAATTTTTTTGGGAAGTTCTACTCTACCTACTCGGAGTGAAAGAGTAATGAACTAATTTTTTTGGGAGTCCTACTCTACCTGCCCAGGGTGAAAGAGTAATGAACTAATTTTTTTGGGAAGTTCTACTCTACCTACTCGGAGTGAAAGAGTAATGAACTAATTTTTTGGGAGTCCTACTTTACCTGCCTAGGGTAAAAGAGTAATGAACTAATTTTTTTTGGGAAAGTTCTACTCTACCTATTTGGAGTGAAAGAGTAATGAACTAATTTTTTGGGAGTCCTACTCTACCTTCCTAGGGTGAAAGAGTAATGAACTAATTTTTTTTGGGAAAGTTCTACTCTACCTACTCGGAGTGAAAGAGTAATGAACTAATTGTTTTGAGAGTCCTACTCTACTTGCCCAGGGTGAAAGAGTAATGAACTAATTATTTTGGGAAGTTCTACTCTACCTACTCGGAGTGAAAGAGTAATGAACTAATTTTTTTGGGAGTCCTACTCTACCTACCTAGGGTGAAAGAGTAATGAACTAATTTTTTTGGGAGTTCTACTCTACCTACTCAGAGTGAAAGAGTAATGATCTAATTTTTTTGGGAGTCCTACTCTACCTGCCGAGGGTGAAAGAGTAATGAACTAATTTTTTAGGAAACAAACGGGGGATTAACCTCGCATTTGAATTTTTTTTTTTAAATAAAAAGTTGGATTTTATGAAGGTCCGGTAAACATTTTAACTCTTTGAATCTGAGGAGTTTTCAAAATTGCTATCAAGAGGGTAACCTTTAATTCAAAGTTAACCTTATCCTTTGGGGTTGAAATTGACCAGGCATCAGAATAAAAATGCCCCTAGTTTGACAATGAACATTGCACTGGGGATAATTGAACATAATTTGAAAACGAATGCTCCTAGTGTAAGGGGAGAAACTGTACTCTTTAGAAAAATGAAGTGCCATTGTTATGAAAATTTGAAATCCTTGATTACCGCAAGCGCAATAAAGGTTTAACTTTTAATTTTAACATTTTTCATTGAAGATTTTGAGTCAGGCTCAAAGAAATTGGAACAAAATATTTCTTTCTAAAATTTATCATAGAATTTGTTCTTTCTCTCCGTCGGTTCGCTTAGGGACATGAAACTCTTCAGATCAATCATAGACGAGATACTTGTATTCACTGAGTCTATATTTGGTTCAAACTGGATATTGAATCTTGATCATTCGGACTTCTGATATTTCGGCTCAGACCATCTTTTCAACTTCTCAACTCAATGGAGATTTTCTTTTATTTTTTGATAGCTTTAAGTTTTGCCTAGATTGCCTATTCAGGTTTTCAATCTAGCGAGCATGCTCTAACTTTTGCCTAGATCGCCTTTTTATGTTTTCGATCTAGCGAGCTTACAATTTTTTCTTTTTTCCTTGCTTTGATTGTTGCCAAGGTCATCCTTTCAGATTTTTAACCTCGCGAGCTTGCCTTAATTTTTGCCTAAGTTGCCCTTTTGGGTTTTCAACCTAGCAGGCTTTTTTTTTTCTTCCTGTTTGAACTTTTGGAGTTGTTATCTGATCATGCTTTGCTATCTTCCTTGACTTTTCGCACGGTACTTAGGAGGACTTTCATGGGTAAGCTTAGGACTGGATATAAAAAGAAAGGAATCTTGAGGCTCAAAAACCCAAATGCCCCTTGTGTGGCATTTCTTTTTAAATTATTTTCTTTTTCCTTGAATTTTCTTCCTCACTTTGACAATTTTTTCTTTTGAATTATTTACTTTTTAGATTTTTTCTTTGTCGGGGAATCTATTTTTTTTTTTGATGTGGTCGGGCCTGAAGTAACTTCTCAGGTTGCCTACGTACCCCAGAATTTTGGGATCAGATCAAGACGTAGTTCGAATTTTCCCTCCCCTAGGTTAGGTGATCGGGCTGAGAAAGAAATATGCATCATTATTTTGAAAAGGCTGTAAAGGGCTGAGAAAGGAGATAATGAACTGGGTAGCAGGAAAATTGATTCAGCCAAAGATGGCCTCCTTAAATGTAGTATCGTTTGATCCGGTCAAGGTTGGTTGACTCTGGTAATTTGATTCCATCATGATCTTGAAGTCTAACAGTTTTTCCAGATAATATTTCCTTGATGGTTGAATTTCTCCAATTGAGTACAAACTTTCTATGATCAAGGAAGAGTATTCAAATTTTTTTTTGGGTAGTCTGATGCTTAGATCTTTGACTTATAAGTGATGAACTTTGACTTTCTTGTCAAACATGCGAGTGACTCCTCTCCATTGACAGACCCAATCTGTTTCTAACAATTAACTTCTATCAAGACCTTGAGATACAGGATTTTTCCTTTTAACCGGTAAGATTGCTTCCATATCATACTAGAGTGACTCTAGTAGAAGACTGTATTGAAGTGTAATATGTCCATAATGCGAATGGTAACTTCTCTGGCCAATCCCGGTGTGATGTGTGATTGACACATTTTCACGATGATTGTCTTGAGATTTTTACTGGTTGCTTCAACTATTCCATTGATTTTAAAATTTCAGTACTGATACATTTTATAATCCCTCCTCTGGCTATGTCAGTCTATTCTTGTTGGTGTTCTCACAAGATGGGTCCAAATTTAACCGACATATCCTCATAGGACCATATAAGCAAGTCTTTGAATTTTCTGAATAAATTCATCATCTATTTGTGCTCCTCTGGGGATAAGTTAGTTCCAATCTGAATTTCTTGAGAATTATTTTTGTTCCGAAGTCAATGACCTTTGCTTCCTCGAGCAAGACATTTATCTTCTCATTCAAGAGGGGGTTCCTTATTAGAGGAATTTCTCTTTGAAGTCAGTTATTAGTTAATTCGTTAATGCGCTCGAGGTATTCAAAATTTTTCTTTATTCAATTAAATTTAGATGGGGCGACTGACACCATTGCAGACTCAACAAACTAACTTGACTAGAACAAAATAAAAAGACAGACTTGATTACTGACTTGATAGAAAGAACTGGACTCAAGACTCATAAACAACTAAAGACAATTACCCACAACGGGCTTGATTATAGACTGAGAATTCGAGAAACTATTTCCAAGCGGTTAGACTGAGTTTTCTTCTTCAGATTCTTTGCATTCTTCAGACTTACTTCTTTTTTCTTGGCCAATACTGCATTTGGTGGTGAAAACCTCATTAGGGACCGTCACTTTGGTAAAAGGAGAGCTAGGAGGTTTATGATTGACTGATCGGATGAGAAGGATTGGGTCAAATAAGAGTTGAGTATTGGATACCATGTTCAAAGTCTGAGGAGGTTGGTAACTGGGTAGAGGGTTGGTAGTAACATTCGGTTGCTCAGGGGCAGGGACAGTAACTTTTTTGGCGTCGATGAGGTCTTGAACTGTATGATGAAGAGCGACACAACGATCAGTAAGATGATCGGGATTTTGATGAAACTCACAAAATAGGTTGGGATTGTGAGAAGTGGGGAGTGGATTTGGTAAAGGTCGAGGTTGGAGAGGTGCAATGAGCCCTTTACTTAATAGTTTTTGAAGGACAATGCTCAAAGGCATACCAAGATTGGTGAATTTCCTACGCGGTCGAGGTTGATTAGGGTTAACTTTGTTACTAGGCAAGATAATAGATTGGACGGGTGTAGTAAACATATTGGCTACATAGGCGTGATCAGTACTAGACTTAGAATTGGTAAAAGGCTTTTTGAACTTGTTGTCAGAAGGATTGGAAAGGATTCCAGAAGCGAAAGCATATTCCAATTGGCTACCAGCTTGCAATAGAGACTCCAATGTAGGAAGGTATTGGGAGACTAGATGTCAGGCATACCCTTGCGAGAGATTTTTTAAGATAATAGCCACTTGTTCTTTCTCTGAAGGTCTATCCCACATTTGTGCAGCCACCGATGAAATCAGTAAATGCTTTCCCATTTTTCTGTTTAGTTGCTTCCAAATCCCTTCTTAAGGTCTCAATTTTAGTACTATATTTATACTGATGCCAGAAGGCCTTCGACATGTTCTCCCATGTACCCACAGTAACTGGATCTTGAGACATTAGCCAACGTAATGCTGATCCTGATAAAGTTCTTTGGAACAATAATGTCATCTGTTCGTCGCTGAGCCCCATAGTGCGCATGTTGTAACGCACACCCTGTCCCACTGAACTTGTCCATTTCAGGCATCACAAACTTCTCTGGCAAATGGATTCTAGGGATGCGGTTCAGAGCTTCGATGCCTACTGCAATTTCATCAATACCCTTTATATTCTTCATAGCTGACTCCAATTGAGATATTCTATTAGATAACGCCGGATTTTCATCAACATACTCTTCGTCTCCGTCGAGTTCGAAGATTTCACGTGGAAGTTTCTCTTCAACCTTTTTTCCCTTTGGGTTATCTAGAGGATTTCCCGTCGATTCCGAGGTCTTTTCTAACATTTCCACTTTGCCTTTTATATTATTGATGTCATTGGCAAAGGCTGCCAAGATCTTACGGATCTCTGTGAGCTCCGATTCTGAAGCCATCTCTGCTTGTTGATTTGGTAATGTGGTTCGTTCTAATCGACTGGACTTACGACTCCAACTAGGAAGTGGACGCTTGAGTTTGGACGCAATGATAATCCTGAAAATCCCATCAAAGGTGGATTACTAGTTACGGACCCTAGAGTAGACTTTTAATAAATAGAGGTTTCTCTTGATAGCATGGGTTAAGTTAACCCTTAGATTCAAAATCTCTAACCAATGAAATATTTCGATCAAGAAATACTACATGAATATGATTTACTGATCTTGTTAAGTATGTAATATTCAGTCTATTGAATTAAACTGGCCGATGCAAGGTGATTGAGACTATGTACCCATTTGAGTTTGGGTCGGTTCGACCCAATGGATCTGAATATTCCACTTGTATCATTTCATCCAATATTTTTAAGCCAATTAGTTCAACCGGTCCATATGTCGTTCCATAAGATCCATTTGCCAATGGGCTAATTGGTTTAACTTGATATTGACCAGTATGTCTCATCAATTAAGTTTATTGGGTTGGACCGATATTGCGGGTTTGATTGGAGTGGTGTGGATTGGTCCACCCACTTACCTTTTGGTTGGATTAAATAGAGCAACCCGGGAACACCCACGATAAATTCGAGTCATGGCCTACAGGGGAAGGTTTCTAGACTCTAAGTTCACTACGTGCAATGCATTTTTATCTGGCCACCCTTGCCCAAGCACACCTATATACCTTTCGATATGTGGTGACTTGGTTTGATATACCGTATATGTGATAATCCAAAACCTCAATTCACTTCTCTGAAGCCAAAAACAGCCAGTTTGATTTCCAGTTGAGAGGTGGCGCACAATGCTGAGCAAGGGCCCACTTAAATACCTCTCGTCTAGAATAGACGTAGTCTATCCCCCTCGTACAATAGGGTACAGCGGGGCAAGATCTTTCTTAGGCACCGGTTTTGACCAAGAAGTGCAATTGATATACTTAGATTATCTTTTATATCTACGGGTACGAGTCAAGAGTTGTAGCTTTCATAAATGGTTTGGCATCCCACGAGGGGACCGACCACGTACTAGTACTACGTTGGCAATCGGGACATGTGATTGTGTGGCTCACAATAGGTCAAAGGCTCAGGTCGCTCCAGTCTGGGTGCATCAATATACCTCTCAGAATCACCTGATCAGACGGTATTGATGCTCCAGTTTGATATACCATAAGGTACGTGACTGGAGTTGTGGTTTTCATGAATGACGTCGCATTTCCGAAGAGACCGGGCCACGCACTAGTGCCACGTTGGCTATATAGGACGTGTAAGTGTGCAAAATAGTAAACGTGCATGTAGTGTGTGCAACACAAGGTGGGGTGTGCCCGGGGCCTTTTCAAATAAATGGGTCCATAGGCCTAATCAAACCATCGCAACATGAATATTACCCACATAATTCATCACATCAAGATTAAGATCAAAGCATGCACATCAAAAAATATCTATCAAGATCATGGCAAATCAATTAATGAGCATGGCATCAAACAAACATTGCAATAGGCATAATTTTTATAATTTTTAAGGTCCAATCAATGATCACTTTTGGGTGATCCAAAATAAATCGAGATTCCAATAGATGTTACATTGATGATAGAATGACAATGGTTGAGATGAGCTCACTCTCAGGAACATTAATTGTGCTAACATTAGATAAATTTGGATTTTCTGTGAATTAGGAAAATACAATCCGAACTTGCATCGATGATATTTAATGCTCCCGATAACGAAATCGAGTGAACTCAGGTTCTAAATTAATCTATTCAATGAGATCTACATTTTATTAATAGGTACCCAGACTTAGTTCTCACTAGAATGTTCTGTAAAAGCATTTTAACATTGCTGTCCCAACCTTCATTCAGAAATAATTCCAGATTTACAGATTGAACTTGCATCGATGATATCTAAGGCTTCCGATAATGAAATTGAGTGAACTCAGGTTCTAAATTAATCTACTCAATGAGATCTACGCTTTATTAAAGGTTTCTAGACTTAATTCTCATTAGAATATTCTGTGAAAACGTTTTGACATTGCTGTCCCAACCTTCATTCAGCAACAATTCCAGATTTACAGATTGAACTTGCATCGATGATATCTAAGGCTTCCGATAATGAAATTGAGTGAACTCAGGTTCTAAATTAATCTACTTGATGAGATCTACGTTTTATTAATAGGTTCCTAGACTTAATTCTCACTAAAATATTCTATAAAAACGTTTTAACATTGCTGTCCCAACTTTCATTCAGCAACAATTCCAGATTTACAGATTGAACTTGCATCGATGATATCTAAGGCTTTCGATAACGAAATTGAGTGAACTTAAGTTCTAAATTAATCTACTTGATGAGATCTACGTTTTATTAACAGGTTCCCAGACTTAATTCTTACTAGAATGTTTTATAAAAATGTTTGAACATTACTGTCCCAACCTTCATCATTCCATCATTTTCATATGTCAATTTGAATCTTTCATTATTTAGGGGTCATCAAAAAGTGATCCTTAATTGGAAAAAAAAATGCAACACCCAAAATCATCTACAATCAAGTCAAAAAAAATAAATAAACAGAAAAAATAAATAAAATAAATCCAACTAAATAAAAAAAAACTAGGTCATCTTGGCAATGCTCCCATACTTGGGGTTTTTCAAGTTTGATACTCAATAGTCCCCAGTGGAGTTGCCACTGAAAGCGCCCTCGATCCGCGGGGTGCACGGATCCACTTTTGACTCTTGAGGTTTGGGAGTCGCCACCTAGTTATTACGGTCTAGGAACCGATCAATGACTCTAAACAGATAAAGGACTAATCTAGAACAAAAAAAATTGAATTCGGAGATCATGTTACGGGGTTGGAAGGTGTTAGGCACCAACCCCGCCCGGCCAAAGCCGGTCTCTACTAATTTCTCAAATAAGTTACATTGCTAAAAAAAATCTAGATAATAGTAAAATAAAAAATAAGAAGTTATACCTTTCCGATAGCAACGACTTTGTTCCCTTAGATCCGACAAAAATTGCTCCTTGTACTGTACTTCTTGCTTCGTTCTGTCTTCAGATTTGATTTCCAATCTCCGAGGTAATGTATCTCTTCTTTCTTGGATCTGAATTCTTCGAGTTTGTTAATGGATTTTGGGGTGTTCTTGAAGGGTTTTTAGGTGTTTTTTAGGCTAAAATCGAAGAAGGGATGTTATGTAAGGAGTTGGGACTCCAAAACTAGGGTTTATGGGAGGCTAGGGGGGCTTTTGAACCTACTTCTCTTAGGGTTTTTGATTTGATACGAAAATAGGGTGTGAGCACCCCTATTTATAGATTTTTTAGGGGTTGATTTTGATAGAGTTAGTGTTTAATTAGAGTTCTTTTAATTAGAGTTGTGTTTTAGTTAGAATTGTTTTAAGTAGAATTGTATTTTAATTAGAATTGTTTTAGGTAGAATTATTTTTTAGTTAGAACTCTATTAGATAGAGTTATTATTTAATTAGAACTCTATTATGATTTTGACTTTTGGTCTTATTTGATTGACTTTTAATATTTTTACTTTAGTCTTAATTGATTGACTTTTAATATTTTGACTTCAGTCTTGCTTAATTGACTTTAATTTTGACTTTAGTCTCACTTGATTGACTTTAATACCTTGACTTTAGTCTTGCTTGATTTACTTTTAATTTTTGGAGACCCCTCCTCCATTATTTCTTTAATTCTTTGGACCCCCAAATGGAGGGGTCCTTAAAGAAATATCTCACGAACCCTCAACAATTTTACTTGAAAGCCCGATTGATCGATTTTTTTAATTCAAAATTTTAAATTAATTTCATTAATGTTTCACTTTAATTATTTAATATTTTATTTATTAATTTCAAAATTTTTAATTATGAAAATTGTGAAATTACCGTTTTGCCCCCGAAGAGGACTTTTCACGTTTTAAGTCGGTTTTTTATGTTCTAGGATGTTTTAGAATCGATTTTTCGTAAGGAATTTAATGGAAATATTAGTTTGTGTTATTTATAAAATTTTTCGTGTGAAATGGTCATGAACTTTATGAGGGAAATTTTCATAATTTTGTCAAATTCTGTTAAAATTGGCGAAATGATTTATTTGGTTTCGATTTGTTGTTTTATGTGTTTGAGAGAGTTTTCCTAAGCGTAACGTAGGCTTTATGGTTGTTTTGAGGTCAGGGGTATTTCGGTAATTTGATAGTTTTTTAGTGATTTTTATCGTGAAGCTTCTTTTTGGTCTGCAAAATGATGATTTCTATGTTTCTGAGGTCTTATTTTCCTAGCGTAGCGTGGTTTCTAAGGTTTTTTCAATTCGAGATACCTCATCTGGATTTCTGAAATATTTCTGGTAATAAAATAAAATAATGGAAATAACATCCATCATTGGGAATCATTGCGATCGGGTTGACGAGTTGATTAATCAGGCGAGTGCAAAAATGGGGTGTCTACAACCACAGTATGGCAAAACCAGCAGGCACGACCTAACAGGGTAAACAAAGTATTTACCAGATTGCCCATGACACTATCAGAATTACTACCACTCTTACTCAGAGGCGAATATCTGGTAAAACGTCTACCAAATCTTGAGGCTGTAAAAGGGCCAGGGTACAACCCTAACTTGTTTTGTGAATTCCACATGGGTGCACCAGGGCACTCCACAGATCAATGCTGGCAGCTCAAGCATCAAGTACAAAACCTGATCGATAAAAGGCCCTCATCTTGGATGGACCTGCCAACCCGCCCCAACAACAGAACATCAATCAAAACCCCCTACCTACTCACAATGGAGAGGGGAGTGGGTACAGGGTAAATGTTGTCTATGGAGAACTTGACTTCAATCCCTCAGAGTTAATAGCGCCTATCGGAGCAAAAATCAGGGTCTACTTAAGAAAGGAACCAAAAGCACCTACGGTTAACACAGTCGACCACCACACGACAAACTCATCCCAAAATTCACTACCACCTCTCAGATTGTCTGACCTCACCATCCATCCTACTCATCAAACTCCCAATACTGCTACTCGACCGCCTCTTATTATACCATATGCATTGCAAGGTTCTCAATATATGACTCGGCCACCCCTTCACATACCATACACCGCATCTTCACGTCCACCACTCATCCTCCCATACACTTCATCAAGTACTCCTACTACCGTTTCATCCAAATCATCGCCACCACCCCTTATTCTCAATGTAAAACTCGAACCACCTCCCATGACCATACACTCACCCAAACCATTTCCCTATAACTCTATCCAGGCAGTTCCCTGGAGTTACGAGACAACCATCACCACAACCTCCGGGGTTGAAACCATGAAGAAAGCAATGGTGGTCGACATTGGGCATATGACAAGGGCAGGGCGATACAAAAAAATATCAAAAAAGGGGGTAAGCATCAGGGAAGAGACTGAAGAAGTAACAAAAGACTTGACGGATGAAGAGAAAAGAAAAGTAAAAGGAAAAGACAAAATAAACGAGAGTGAACAGAAAGAAGAGAAGGTGAAAGTGACAGATAAGGAAACTGCAGACTTCATTAAACTCATTCTCAAGAGTGAGCATAATATAGTGGACAGATTGAACAAACAGCCAGCTCAAATCAGTATCCTAGGTCTGATGCAAAAGTCAGAAGAATACCAAGAGGCATTACTGAGAGTTTTGAAAAAATTGCATGTACCTGCAACTACCTCACCCGCGCAACTTGAACAGACGATTGGCCAGATAATGGCCCCCAATCACATTATTTTCACTGAAGATGAATTTGTGCCTGGAGGAACGGGGCATGTCGAGCCACTAAACATCATGGTCATATGCAAGGGCATGATGGTTGCTAGGGTACTGATTGATAATGGCTCAGCGCTTAATGTTTGTCTGCTTGAGACCTTCCGGAAACTCAACGCTGATTGGTCACATGTCAAGCCAAACAACAAGGTTGTCCGAGGCTTCGACAGTTCAAGAAGAGATTTCTTGGGAGAAGTGGATTTACCGATCACAATAGGTCCTTGCACCTTTGAAGTGACATTTGAAGTCATGGAGATATCGACAACCTTCAATTTATTACTGGGCAGGCCATGGATCCATATAACAGGGGCTGTACCGTCTTCGTTGCATCAAAGAGTCAAATTCATTATGGGGCAGAGAATGATATCAGTGCTGGCAGAAAATCTTATCCCGACTGGAAGAGCTCCGGATGTACCATTTATCGACATTGAGATGACGAAGGACAAAGCACTCTATCACTCTTATCAATTCGTCGATGTCAATCATATTGAAAAGGGACAGGAGAAGGTAAAAGCAAAACTATCAAGAACAAATCTGATGGTTGGTCGGGTTATGAAAAGGGCAGGATTTCGACCCAAGCAAGGGTTGGGACCGGGAGGAAGAGGGAGAGCTATACCGGTTGAAGCCAAAAAGCATACTCCTTATTTTGGTCTCGGGTTCAGGCCCACAAAAAGGGATATTGCAGAAATGAATGAAAAGAAAAAAGAGCTTCGACTAGCGAGAAAGCAAAATCGTGAACCAAATATCTGGAACCTAGGCAGAGTTCCGCATATCAGCATTAGCTTCCCGAAATCTCATACTAGACCCAACAGCCTATCGGAACCACTACCAGCAAAAAGGCCAAAAAGGGTAAATTTCAAACCCGTGCACATTCATGAAGACTCAGTTGTTGAGTCTCAGTCATCCTTCGTAGAAGGCATTGATGTTTTATTCAATGGGGATTCCAATGAAAGTCTATCAAAGACCGCCTTAGAATTAACCAACGTGAAAACCACTGTGAGCCAAGAGAAAAAATCACCCTTTCCCACTGGCATCGACTGGGCATCAGTCGTCGTCCCACCGAGTTTGGGAAGGACTATGCCCTCATCTGACAAAAATCAATCGGAGATCATGGTTATCTCCGAACTACCAACCAAATCACCCAACATATCACTTTCACATCTCATCCGCCCCCTCAGAGAAGGGGAAGTTCTGAACAATTGGGAGGAATTCCCATTGACCCTTGAGGCTGTTGAGGCCTAAAAAAAAATGCCGTTAAACGAATCTAGTTTGCCCGAGGATCATAACGAGCCCTCGTCCTCGGGTAAAGACTGTTTTGAGGGCTCTCTATCTTTATTAATGAATTCGTATGATTGTTCTTCTTATTTCAGGTATTCGAAAAGCAACAAAAAAACAAATATTCCTCAAAAAGTAAAAAAATAAAAAATTTCTCGAAAGTCAAAAAAATCAAAAAGCTTTCAAAGTTGCAAAAAAAATAGATATTTTCCAAAAGCCAAAAAAAGAGTCTTCAAGGGATATGTCTCAATCAAATCAGTACCCAGATAAAACAGAATTTGAAAGGGACGAGTATGATTTCGATCTTGAACTCGACTTCGATCTTATGGGGATCGAAGAAGAGTCTGAGGACGAAATGGAGTACCCGCCTAAAGAAATCAAAGACTTGGTAGAACGTCACGAGAAAGGTGTTCAGCCAAACATTGAGGATACAGATTCAATCAATCTTGGTACCGAAGAAGACCCACGAATTGTCAAGATCGGAGCCTTATTAACGTCACAACAAAAGGAAGAAATGATCAAACTCTTACAAGATTATCAAGATGTCTTCGCATGGTCATACAGGGATATGCCGGGATTGGACACAGATCTTGTTGTGCACAAGCTACCAATTGCCTCCGGAAGCAAGCCAATCAAGCAGAAATTGAGAAGATTAAAGCCAGAATGGACCCTCAAGGTCAAGGACGAAGTCATGAAACAGTTCGAAGCCGAATTTCTTGCAGTCTCTACGTACCCTGAGTGGTTGGCTAATGTCGTCCCAGTACCCAAGGAAGATGGGAAGGTACGCATGTGTGTTGACTATCGGGACCTGAACAAGGCCAGTCCTAAGGATGATTTCCCACTTCCACACATCGACACTCTAGTCGATAGTACAGCAGAGCAGGGCATGGCATGTTCTCGTTCATGGACGGCTTTTCAAACTATAACCAGATAAAAATGGCGGAAGAAGATCAGGAAAAGACTGCATTTATCACATCATGGGGTACTTTCCACTATAAATTCATGCCATTCGGACTGAAGAACGCAGGGGCGACTTACCAATGGGCAATGACCGCACTATTCCACGATATGATCCACAAGGAAATGGAGGTCTACGTAGACGACATGATTGCTAAATCCGGCATTGAAGGAGATCATCTGGTAAATTTAAAGAAATTGTTCGACAGGCTGAGGAAATACAGTTTAAGGCTAAATCCTGCAAAATGTGTATTCGGGGCAACATCGGGCAAACTACTGGGTTTCATCATTAGCAGAAGAGGCATCGAGATAGATCCGACAAAAACCAAGTATATTCTCGAGATGAAAGCACCCGTTTAGAGAGAGATGTTCGGGCATTCTTGGGGAGGATACAGTATATTAGCCGTTTCATTGCTCAGCTTACGCCTATCTGTGAGCCAGTCTTCAAGCTACTAAGGAAAGACACGCTAAAGAAGTGGAACAAGGACTGTCAGGAAGCGTTCGATAAGATTAAGCAATATCTGCTCAATCCACCAGTCCTAGTCCCTCCTACTCTAGGGCGACCTTTGCTGATGTACATCTCGGTGCAAGAAACGTCAATGGGGTGTGTGCTAGGGCAACACGATGAATCGGGATGGCAAGAACAGGCCATCTACTATCTCAGCAAGAAATTTACCGAGTACGAAGTAAAATATTCAACGCTTGAGAAGACTTACTGTGCATTAGTCTGGGCATCTCAACGACTACGTCACTATTTGCTGAGTTACTCGACTATGCTAATAGCAATGATGGACCCCCTGAAATACCTATTTGAGAAACCAGCATTAACAGGTCGCACTGCAAAATGGCAACTATTGTTATCTGAGTTTGACATCACCTATATCACTCAAAAAGCCATCAAAGGACAAGCAATAGCCGACCACCTAGTCGAGCACCCGTTGCTTGACTACGAGCCATTAAAAACAAACTTTCCTGATGAAGTCATACTGATTACTGAGGTTGAAGACGATAATGATGAACCAGGCTGGAAAATGTACTTCGACGGAGCAGCCAATCAGAAAGGAAACAGAATAGGGGCAGTTCTGATCAAGCCAGATGAATCCCACGTGCCAATCGCAATCAGACTAAAATTTCAATGTTCCAACAATGAGGCTGAATACGAAGCATGCATAGTAGGGTTGAAGGCAGCACTGGATCTCGAGGTAGATGAAATCGATGTTTTCAAATATTCAAGCTTAGTAGTCTTCAGACGACTGGAGAATGGAAGACCCGAGAGCAGAGACTGGTCCCTTACCACGAGTATCTGGAAGAACTAAGCTCGCGCTTTGATAGGATTTCATTCACGTACATGCCGAGAGCTAAGAATCAGTTTGCAGATGCACTAGCTACACTGGCCTCTATGATCAACATCTCGGAAGACTTAATCATCGACCCTATTGAAATTGGAATTCAAGATGAGCCAGCCTATTGCTTACCCGTCGAAGTAGAAGAAGCTGAAGAAAAGCCATGATATTCTGACATCAAGGCATATCTTGAAGATCGAACATTCCCCTCAGACGCAACGCCAAATGATAGAAGGACCATTCAGAAGCTAGCAGGACAATTTTTCTTGAGCAACAGTATTCTGTACAAGAAGTCGCACCATGAGATCTTACTTAGGTGTGTGGCAGAAACAGAAGCGAAACGACTAATTGAGACTGTACATGAGAGAGTCTGCGGACCTCACATGAATGGTCATATGCTTGCTAAGAAGATCATGAGGATGGGATACTATTGGTCGACAATGGAGAGTGACTGTTATCAGCATGTCCGTAAATGCCATCTATACCAAATATATGCCAACAAGATCAATGCCCCACCTTCAGAACTACATAATATGACCACTCCTTGGCCCTTCTCACTCTGGGGCATGGACGTCATTGGGCAGATCTCGTCAAAAGTTGCAAATGGGCATCGTTTCATCCTTGTTGCTATCGATTACTTCACCAAGTGGGTAGAAGCGGCTTCATACGCCAATGTCACTAAGAGCAACGTCATGAAGTTTGTCAAGAACAACATCATTTGCCGATATGGAATTCTAAGCGGATTGGTAACTGACAATGCTAAGAACTTCAAGAACAAAGATATGATCAAAATGTGCGAAGACTTCCAGATCACCTATCACAACTCTGTACCCTACAGACCTAAGATGAATGGAGCAGTCGAGGCAGCCAACAAGAACATCAAGAAAATAATCGAGAAGATGGCAGTTACATACAAAGATTGGCACGACATGTTGCCCTTTGCACTACACGCCTACCGAACCTCGTTCAGAACTTCGACTGGGGCAACTCCGTATTCATTGGTCTACGGAATGGAAGCAGTCTTGCCCGTAGAGGTTGAGATTCCCTCCCTCCGAATATTAAAAGAAGCAGAGTTAGATGAAATTGAATGGATTCAAGTTCGGTTTGATCAGCTGAATCTGATTGAAGAGAAACGCCTTGCAGCTATTTGTCATAGACAGATCTATCAACGACGAATAGCTCGTGCCTATAACAAGAAAGTTAAGCCTAGGGATTTCTCGCCAGGAGACCTGGTCTTAAAGAAGATTCTGCCAATTCAAGAAGACGCCAGAGGAAAGTTCAGACCAAACTATGAGGGACCATTCATCGTACAGAAGGTAATGACGGGAGGAGCTCTGATTCTCACAGAAATTGACGGACAAGTCTTCCCGCAACCGATCAATGCTGATACTGTTAAGAAATATTACGCTTAAGACCTGACCCTGAGATGACGAAAGGCCATTTTTGTTATCCCAAACAAACCATCACACCCTAGTCAACCCTTTTGAGCCATCACGTTCATTTCTTTACCTAAGACTGGGGCAAGTCAACAACTAAAAAAAAAAAAAAAGATAAAAAAAATAGAAAAATCAAAGCATCAAAGTACTCCTGGCCCGCATGAGGATAAACTGTGAACGGCTAAAAATACAAAAAAATCAAGAAAGTCAAAAACTCGAACACTTGATCTTGACTCGATCCAAATCTCCAACCTAAACAAGTTCGAGAGACGTTGGGAGGAGACATAGATCACTTTTCCGAAACAAAAATAGACGAACCCCATGTTTATAAACTAAAACCCAGACCTTAACCTTTTTGTAACCTTCCACTACCATAAGCCTAAGCCAACGTTTCGTCCTACTTAAAATCCTTTTTAATCAGGAAATGTTCTAGGGCAACATAACGATAGTGGCAGCACCAATGATCTTACAACTTGGTCCGGACCCTAAAGTCTTGTCAGTCGTTGGAAGACTCGAGAGGGGAATCCAGATCGGATATTCGAAAAAAAAGAGTACTCGAAGTGTAGAGTAGTCGATCTCGCGGCTCAACTTGAGTTGTCGAACCACGAATAGTCGTCAGCAAGCTCAAGAGGGGAATCTAGATCTATTACTCAAGAAAGAGTACCACTACAAGAGTAGAGTCGTCGATCTTGCAGCTCAACTTGAGTCACCAAGCCACAAAGACACGGAGACTCCGAGCAGAATTGTAATGAAAAATCTAGAAAAATACAAGCATGGTCTGAAAGGGCATAGTGAAAACCTGAAAGGGCTCTATGAGTAAAAGAATCAGACTATGGCAAGATCAAAGCCACCAGCACGATGAAAATCCCAAAAAGGACGTCGATGCGTAAAAATGTGAAAATCGGGTCTGATGAAAATCGTAATTGGCATCAGGGGCAATAAAGGTTAAAAAAAAAAAAAAAAAAAAAATTCCTGGCCCGCAAGAGTATAAACTGTGAACGGCAAAATCTTTCTAAAATCCCGAGACCCAAAATAGTCTTCCAATACCATGGCACTGGGAATGACTCTAAAGGAATCAAAAGAGTAATTGACGTTTATATCCTCTGTGATTGGCAAAAATACCAAGATCGTCGCAACCAAAGGTTTTACAAACTTTGAATTTATCGTACTCATTTGATAAAGATATTTCATAAAATTTCAAAAAAAAAAAATTACTATTTTGGCCGATGATGAAGATTCTAGGACTTATTCAAACTTCAAGTTTTCAAAGCATTAGATACACCTGAGGCCAAGTAAGTACAAAACCTATTTTTTTTGCATTAATCTTTCAATATTTTGTAATGAAAAGAAAATATAAAAAGAGTTAATACAACGCAATCAATCAAACATCATGAAAAAAAGAGTCAAGGCGTTCCTACAAAGCACGGATCCGGGCAGCCCGACTCATCATCAATTTTTCAGCGTCCGAAGCATCATGACTCACTAGACAAGACGCAAAAGGCATCGAAGCAGGGACTCCGAGTGAGCCCCTTCTAAGATTACTCTCCGGGCTGACTGAGGCAGATAAACCATTGATCATCGAACTCGTAGTTGCAGCAATGAAAGAGTTTATAAGAATGGTCTAACTAAGGAAACCATTGTGAGTGCATAGTCTTGATCATGCTTATGAGATTCTAAGTGAAGATGAGTACATGCAAACATTCTCGAGGGGAATTGGACTAAAACCATTTGGATTGAAGTCAGAAGCTTCTCGAGAAACGGCCGTTGTTATCATGAATCACATTAACCTTGTTGAGATCCTTTGGATGTGAATCAGTAGTCCACCGTACTTTCTAGCATTGTTTCAAGAGCGATGACTCTTGAGGTCGTATCAACAAGCGTAGCAGAAAACTACAATGGAGCCCTTCAAGTGATGACAGCAGAATTTCAAGACCCTTCACCTCTGGTTCTGATTTGAGAAAATTTCTTTGTAAGGTATTATAAACAACATGCCGAGGGGATTTGAATGGTGGTCGATGTTTCCTTGGATCAGTTGTGTCCTAGCCCGATATCAAGGTGTCAAAGAAGGCCATCAGGGTGGTTAATTCAAGAAATGCCAAATGGTCACTCCGAGGTCATATGGGTCGAACATATAGAAGTGGATGACAAAGCAGTTCACAGTACATATAGAATACTGATTAACTCTGACCTTGGATTGGGAACAAAGTGATGGGTTGCTACCTTAGATTGACAATGCGAACGCCTGGCAAGTGTTATGACTAGTAACATGCCAACTAGAGATATTGGTGTGATAATGAATCAAGAAGTGCGAAAGAGTATGTTGATACTGCAAGAGAGTAGCACCGATGCAACAGGTCTTGGTCGATTAAGTTCCAACTGAAAAACTCTCTCTTGGATCAGTGACAGCTGTTAACAACCATATTGCTTGTGCTCTAAACAGCAAAACTCTCTCTTGGATCAGTGACAGTTGTTAACAACCATATTGCTTGTGCTCCGACTGCAAAACTCTCTTTTGGATCAGTGACAGCTGTTAACAACCATATTGCTTGGGCTCCAACTGTAAAACTCTCTCTTGGATTTGTGGCGACTGCTAACAACCTCAGTGCTTGCACCGTTGAAAGGATCAAAGGTATCAAAGGATAATGCATGAATTGAGAGGGTTAGCTTATGATAGAAACAGAGCAAGATCAACAAAAGAAGGCAATGAAGAGGAAAAAAAAAAAAAAAAAAAAAACCAAAAAAATCAAAAGAATTTCAAAAATCTTTCGAGTTGCACTCAACTCTCATTTGTCAAAACACGATAGAAGAAATAGTCGGATTTCAAAACTCATCAAATTTTCATCAAATCCAAGATCTCACACGAGCTCCTCGCCATCGAGATCAAGGAATTAATAAGGCAAAACTCTGTTAGACCCCGTGCTTGAGGCGCCATTTTTCACAAAATTCATCAATTTAATTTGAAATTCGAAGTCGTGTTTTACAAAGTTCTCCTTCCCGTGCAAATAGGGGTTTAGTCTATTCTTTGCAGTTCTTTGCAAGCAATTCCTGCAAAGAAGGGCAGCTGTAGACACCCCAATTTAAACTGGCCCAAACTCGAAAGGGCCCAAAAATACAGACTTTTCAATAAAAATTGCCAACGGGCCTCAAAAGCTCAAACCAATCGAAATATGACATTTTTTGACAAATCAAAGCCTCTAACACCTCTCAATGGGTTAGTAGGTCCATCAAAAAGATTTGGCATGCTCCCATCTACCCCGCTCCACTTAAAACATCGATTTTTCGATAAAATTGGCCAACAGGCTTCAAAAGCCCAAATCACTAAAAAGTGATGTTTTAATTAAACCGAGGCCCCTGAGACCTCTCAATGGTCTAAAGGACCCACCAAAGGGGTTTGACCTATCCTCTATTTGTCTAAACCATCACCGCTCCGCCTTTGTATTTAAGAATACCCGAATGTTCGATGAAATTCTCCAACGGGCCTAAAAGGCCCGATTTGCCAACACGTGGCATCTCGATCAAACCAATGATTTCAAAAATCTCAAAAAAATAAATAAAACTAAAAAAACGAGACTTGGGATGCCTACCACCTCCTATACCTTCCACCGCTCCATCTCCGAATCCAAAGAAATCTAAACCCACCTAAGGCTCATAAACCCTCAATTATTCAAAATCCATTTTTCTGACCTCCCCCTAACCTAAACTCAATCCCACATCACCTAAAAATCTAATACATACCTACACCCTCAAAATCCATTCCAAAATAACCCCCAACCAATTCCTAAAATCCAAAACCATTTTATAACCCAAGCTCAAAACACTCTAAAGCCCCTAAGCCCAAATCCATATCCAATTCATATCCAACCCACAACCCTAACCCATCAACCACTACCCACATCAACCAATCACCATCTTGATAATCAAAGATGACAAATGTCATCACCCCATCTCACCTCCCTCACCCAACTACCTACCCCATTAATTTGCTTTAAATCCCATCTACCCACACATCAACCCATCACCTTTTCTCTTAAATCAAACACATCTACCCATACCCCTAACCTATACCTCCCCTAATCTACCCTCATCATTCCCTACAAAACCGACATCTACAACCTAAACCTACACCATCCTCTCAAGTCAAACACTTAACCTCTCCCATCAACCTATCTCAACCCTTCATTTCCACCCACTTTGACACATGACATCATCTCCCTCACCCTCCCAAAATATCATCAACCACCTCTTTAAATCCTCCATTCTCTTAAATCAAATACCATTTAATCACAACCACCATCTTAAACTCACCTCACCAAACACTCCACCCAAATGGGTTGGGTAGGATCCAAACCATTTGGGTCAAAACTCACCCATTTAACCCCATTTACCTAAATACCCTCCAATCTCCTCTAAATTACACCCACTTCTCTCTCAAACTCATAACCGATCCTTTTTCTTCACTTCACCTTATTATATCCCTAAAATAACTCCTCAACATCTATAAATACCCTCCTCAACTTTCACTACAAAATTTCTCCCCAACTCTTTCTCTACTAACAACTATCACCCTTCTCACTAAGAAAAATCTGATCAATTCCCTCACACTAATCCTCCCCAAGTCTCACAAAAAAAAATCACATACTACACTCATCTCTCTCATCATCTCTTCTCTACTCCTTCAACCAAAAAAGAGTTGTATTTTCTTAAAATACTAAGGACTCAAGAAGACTCAAAGAAGAAGAAGAAAAGAAGAAAGGAGATACAAGGTGGGTGCAACAAAAATAATCTCCATCTCTTCTACACCCTCTCTCCCTCCCTCTTCTATCATCCCCCTCCTCTCTTCTCAAGGCAAAGGTTTATAAGGATTATCCCCTTCAATGGGATGATCCTATAATCAAGCTAAAAATAAATCCCTATTTAAGGTACAAATGCACAACACGTGGCACTTTATTTTTAATATTTTTTAAAATCAAAATGACCGAGTTGAGTTGAGGGTACCACTATTTAGTGGGGAGAAAAGGGTGCCTAACACCTTCCCTTTTCTCCAACCAAGCCGCTTACCCCGAATTTCAAGGCTCGATTAGTTCCTATCCATCGAGAGTCACTAAATGCCAAAAATGTCACATTTTCTAAAAAATGCACATCGGGTGACCATTCACACTCACTTACAAAAATGAATGGTGGCGACTCGAAACCATTGTAGATGTGGTCATCGTAATGATGAAATCACGTGTCTACAGAACGGACCTCCCCAATTTGGTTTGAACTTCCCTCTAGGGTTAAAAATAGGTGCCCGATTCTCTTTAAGTACTAAGTCCCCGACTTGTAAGTGACGGGTCTTGATTTTTTTGTGAAATGCACTAACGACTCTTCTTTGATAAGCTTGCACGTGATACAAAGCTCTTAGTCATTTTTCTTCGATCAAATTCAATTCTTCATACCGTTGGCGAACCCAATCTGCTTCTGACAACTGACTTTCTAACAAAACCCTGAGAGATGGAATCTCCATTTCAACTGGCAAGACTGCTTCCATGTCATACACTAAGGAGTAGGGAGTAGCTCAAGTGGAGGATCGAATTGAGGTTCGATATGCCCATAATGCAAATGGTAGTTTTTCTGACCAATCTCGATGTGATTGACATATTTTCCTGAGGATAGTCTTAATATTCTTATTAGCGGCTTCGACTGCTCCATTAGTCTGAGGGCGATAAGGAGATGATTTATGGTGTGAGATTTTGAACTTTGAACACAATTTAATAACCTCAGCCTTGAAGTGCGACCCATTATCAGAGATCAACTCTGAAGGTACCTCGTATCGACTGATGATGTTCGTTTGAATAAACTTTGCAACTCTAGACGCAGTGAGGACAGCATAAGAGGCAGTTTCGACCCATTTGGTAAAATAATCGATGGCAACTAGAATGTATTCGTGCCCGTTTGATGCCTTAGGCGATATTTTACCAATAATGTCAATTCCCCAGACTAAGAATGGCCATGGTGAAGTCAGACCCACTAATTGAGATGGTGGCACATGTAGAAGGTTCGCATGTATTTGGCACTTATGACAGATTTTGACCATGTGATGACAATCTGTTTCCATCATGGGCTAGTAGTATCCTTGTCTCATAATTTTCTTAGCTAACATTTTCCCGCTCATTTGAGGGTCACATTCTCCTGAATGTAGTTCAATCATTATCTGTTCAGCTTGATCTTCATCAACACACGACAAATGGATCCCATCATAAGACCTTTTGTATAAACTTCCTGCGCACAGGATGAATTGAGATGCTAATCTTAGTAGGATTTGTCGTTCCTTCCTCGATGCTTCTTCCGGGAATTCTTGTTTTTCCAACACTTTCTTTATATCTGTGTACCATGGCATTCCATCAGGTAGTCGAGTAGCAATGTTGATCTGATGACAGTATGCGGGTTTGTCTTTAACTTCAACAGTGATTGGTCTCAATTCCATGCCAGGGGGTAAATGGATCATTGAAGATAAAGTTGCTAAGGAGTCAGCAAATCTGTTATCCTCCCTTGACAAGTGCTGGAACAGGATAGCTTTAAACTTACTGACTAAGTTTAACAAATACTCATGGTAGGGTTTCAACTTTTCATCCCTAGTCTTCCATTCTTCCAATGACTGATGTATGACTAAGAGTGAATCCCCAAAAACTTCAATTTCTGTAATGCCTAGGTTCAAAGTAGCTTCGAGCCCCGCGATGCACGCCTCATATTCAGCCGTGTTATTAGTGTTCGAAAAGGCTAATTTAATAGCAATAGAAATGTGGCATCCTTCCGGAGAAAACAGGACTGCCCTTATTCCATACCCATTTTGATTGGCGGCTCCATCAAAGTACAACTGCCATGTTTGGTTCTGCGATTCTTCTTTAATGTGCAAGGTGTTCTCATCTGGGAATTGATCGACAGGCTTTATTCCTTCTACTACAGGGTGATCTGTCAAGTATTCTGCTACAGCTCTCCCTTTGATAGACTTCTGTGTAACATGCGTGATGTCAAACTCTGATAGCAACAATAACCATCGCGCGGTTCTCCCTGTCAATGTCGGCTTCTCGAAAAGATACTTGAGAGGATCCATCCGAGATAATAGGACAATTGAATGAGATAGCATATAGTGCCGGAGTCTCTAAGTAGCCCATACTAGTGCCAAGCAAGTTTTTTCCAAGGCATAATACTTTCGTTCATACTCTAACATCTTCTTGCTGATGTAGTAGATGGCCTTTTCTTTGCGAGTATCTTTGTCATACTGTGCAAGCATGCATCCCATATCTTCTTCTGTGACTGACAGATAAAGAAGAAGTGGTTCACCCGGTGTGGGTGGAACCAAAATAGGCGGGTTTAAGAGATACTCCTTGACTTGGTCGAAAGCCTTTTGACATTGCTCATTCCAAACTGTTAGTTCATTCTTCTTGAGAAGCTTGAAAATAGGTTCACAGACGTTGGTGAGTGTGCCCAGAAAATCTCGAATCTGCTTTTCAGTCTCGGGTGGTGGCATCTCTTGGATAGCTTTAATTCTTCACAGGGTCTACTTCGATCCCTCTTTGACTGACCACAAATCCCAACAGCTTTCCAGAAGTTACTCCGAATACACATTTCTGTGGGTTGAGGCGGAGTTGGTACTTTTGAATCCTTGTGAGAAATTTTTCTAACGTAGTAACATGCCCTAGTCGTTCTTTGGATTTGACTATCATATCATCTACATAGACTTCGACCTCCTTGTGTATCATGTCATGTAGTAAAGTCGTGGCTGCTCTTTGATAGGTGGCTCCAGCGTTCTTCAAACCAAAAGGCATGACCTTGTAGCAGAAGGTCCCCCACTGCGTGATGAATGACGTTTTTTACATATCTCGAAGATCCATTTTTATCTGATTGTACCCTGAAAATCCATCCATGAAGGACAACAAAGCGTGCCCTGCTGTACTGTCCACTAGAACATCTATGTGTGGTAAAGGGAAACTATCCTTTGGGCTTGCTTTGTTTAAGTCTCTAAAATCCACACACATCCTGACTTTTCCATCCTTTTTCGGTACCGGGACGACATTGGCAATCCACTCAGGGTATTCTACTACTTCCAAAAATCCAGCGTTAATTTGTTTCGTAACTTCTTCTTTAATTTTCAAAGTCCATTCTGACTTTATAAATCGAAGTTTCTGTTTGATTGGTCGAGCATTAGGATATAACGGGATCCGGTGTTGAACAATATCTATGCTTAACCCCGACATATCCTCGTAAGACCACGTGAACACGTCTTTGAATTTTCTGAGCAAGTCTACTATTCCTTTGCGTTTATCGGAAGATAAAGTGACTCCTATCCGAATTTCTTGAGGACTTTCCTTTGTTCCGAGGTTAATAACCTCTACTTCCTCTATTAGAGGTTGAGCCCGACGTTCCTCTTCTTGTTCAAGTAATTTGATTATTTCAGGGGGAGGTTCCTCGTCAGAAGATTCCCACTCCGAAGTTAGATTATTAGTTAAATTATTATTGCGCTCGGGGTAATAAAAGTTTCTTTCATTTCATTAAAAGGAGATGGGGTAACATGACTCATTGCAGACTTGACAGACTTACTAGAAATAACAGACTCAGCAGAAACAACTAACTTACTTGACTCAACAGAAATAAAGGACTCGACTGGCATGTCAGACTGAACAGGACTAATGGGACCGACAGACCCACCCTTGACATGCAACACAGGACTGATTACATGATAATTTGATAGAGACCCAACATCGGGTTTGATTACAGACTGAGGATTTGGGATCCCTTTTTCAACTGACAACACTAAGATACCATGATCTTCAATAAATAGCTGATCTATGTTGAGGGAGTCCAGATCGAGCTGCCAATCTTCAACTTTCTTCTCCTTAACTTCTATGCTTGGTTCCTTTTCGGACCATTCCATGCCAAAGAAGATTTCAAATCCTGACAGACGAGTACCTGTGATGTGATCAATAAACGGCTCTGGGAACCCACAGTAGCGGAAGTCTTCTCCTTCTTTCATAAAATAACCATTGAGGGTCTTTCGATAGGACTTCATTTTAATGAGATCTGTGGTACGTCTTTGCCTTTTAGCAATGGCCTTATCCCGTTTTGTCTTCCAGTATTGGGTCCAATCTTCCTTAGTAGGCTTATATCTTAGTCCGAATGTGCCGATGGCCTCTTTAATCACTGGTACTTCTTTAATACCTTGCTGCTTGTGACCTAAGCCCATACCAGGGAAGAATCTCATTTTCTTGAATATATTGGTCATGTAGCAATTAGAGGTATGTTCCATTGGAAAATCTTCTTTCATGGCTTGATCCCATTGGACTGAGCATATCTTTTCAAACTCGAAGCCACTGAGCTCTACTCCCTGTTGTTCTGGTTGAATTTCAAGCAACGACTCATCCTTAGTTTCAATACTGTTCATAATCCCTATAATTTCAGCATCTCCATGGAAAGTAATCACTAGCCCATCCTTGATAAACTTGACCTTCTGGTGTAGCGTAGAAGGGATGGCTTTGATTTGGTGTAACCATGGTCTCCCTAACAGTAAATTGAAAGAAGACTGGATGTCAATAACCTGAAATTCCACAGGAAATTCAGCTATGCCTGTGGATAATCGAAGATGCAAAATTCCCAGTACATCTCTCTTGGTGTTATCATAGGCTCTAACACCTTGATTAGTAGGTTTGAGATCTTCAGCCTTAAACCTGAGACAAGTAGTTGTTTTCAGCGGGCAAACGTTCAGTGCACTCCCATTATCAATCAAAATCAGAGGTACCCTCATCCCGTTACAGTTAACTGTAATGTGCAACGGATTAGTGTGACTTGCCCCTTCTTTTGAGAGATCTGAGTCTGAGAAGGATAGGATATTCTCCACGTAAGTTGCCCCTACTATACTGGCCAGCTGACCTGGAGAAGTATCAAGGGAGACTTGGGCTGTGTTTAGTGCTTTGAGAACAGCCTCTCTATGAGTAGTGGAAGCCATGAGTAAACCCTATATTGAGATATTGGCCCCTGATTTTTTTAACTGCTTGATCATGGAGTTATCTTCTTCGATGCTTTCCTTAGTGGGATCTTCTCCTTCTTTTCTTGTCAGGACTGCAGGATTATCAACATAGAGTTCTTGTGGCTTAAAAACTCTTCCCCCTCGAGTCATATGTCTAACTTCATCACAAGAAAGTGGGAAAGCTCATCTTCCTCAGTCAACAAGTATGGATCTTCGTCTGTCAAAGGTACAGGACTTTTCAGATTCATTTGGGCCAACAAGTAACTAGTGAACGCGGGACTATCGTAATGAGGCGGAGATAAACAATATGTATCATCCGAGGTTAGATCAAATGGTTCATAATTCGTAGTGAAAACCTCATCAGTGAAAGCCATCCCGACAAGGGGGTAACTAGGCGGTTTGACCTGGATTGGATGGATAAGAGAGACGGGATCAAATGACAATGAGGTGTGAGAAACCATATTTAGGGTTGGTGGAGGTTGGTAGGTAGGTAGTGGATTAGTGGTGACATTTGGTGGGCTGGGGATTGTGATCTTTTTGTTATCAATAAGGTTTTTAATGGCATGGCGCAAGGTGATACATCGATCCGTGTGATGGCCAGGATTTTGATGAAATTCACAGAATAAGTTGGGGTTGTGTCCGGCTGGCAAGGGATTTGGTAAAGGACGAGGTTGAATCGGGGTAAGCAACCCTTTTTTCAACAGTTTTTGCAAAGCTACGGTAAGGGTCATCCCTAAATTGGTAAATTGACGTGGAGTTCGAGGTTGACTTAGGTGAACCTGGTTATTAGTCCGGGCCGGGGTTGAGCTGGGGTAACTGAGGTATTGGCGATGTAAGCATGGTTGATATTGGATTTGGGAACATATGGTTTCTTAGGCTTGTTATCTGAGGGGTTAGAAAGGATCCCAGAGGCAAATGCATCCTCGAGTTGGCTTCCGACTTGCAACAAGGATTCAAAAGTAGGGAGGTATTGGGCCACTAGGTGTTGAGCATATCCTTGAGAGAGGTTCTTTAGGATAATTGCTACTTGTTCCTTCTCTGAAGGTCTATCCCACATTTGAGAAGCCTTGGCCCTCCAGCGACCAATGAAATCAGTGAATGTCTCCCCATCTTTCTGTTTAGTTGCTTCCAAATCCCTTCTTGAAGTCTCAATCTCGGTACTGTACTTATACTGATGCCAAAAGGCCTTTGACATGTTTTCTCATGTACCCACAGTAACTGGATCTTGAGACATTAACCAACGTAGTGCTGATCCTGATAAAGTTCTTTGGAACAATAATGTCATCTGTTCGTTGCTGAGCCCCATAGTGTGCATGTTGGTAACATACACCTTAAGATGCATTTTCGCACACCCTGTCCCACTGAACTTGTCCATTTCAGGCATCACAAACTTCTCTAACAAATGGATTTTAGGGATGCGGTTCAGAGCTTTAATGCCTGCTGCAATTTCATCAATACCCTTTATACTCTTCATAGCTGACTCCAATTGAGACATTCTGTTAGATAACGCCAGATTTTCATCAACATACTCTTCGTCTCCGTCTAGTTCGAAGACTTCACGCGGACGTTTCTCTTTTACCTTTTTTCCTTTTAGGTCATCTAGAGGAATTCCCGTCGATTTCGAGGTCTGTTCCAACATTTCTACCTTGCCTTTTATATTGTTGATATCATTGGCAAAGGCTGCCAAGATCTTACGGATCTCTGTGAGCTCAGATTCTAAAGCCATCTCTGCTTGTTGACTTGGTACTGTGATTCTTTCTAACCGACTGGACTTACGACTCCAACTAGGAGGTGGACGCTTGAGTTTGGGCACAATGATAATCCTATATGACCCCATCAAAGGTAGATTTAGTCAATTTCAGTATTACCCTTTTAATAACATTAATTAATCTATTCACACAATGAATATTCGAAAAGAAAATAGATATTTATTAAAAAAGAAAGATAGTTTTATTAAAAATGATTAACAACGAATATGTTCTTATTAAAACATCTTTCAACAACTTTGACTTGAATTATTTTTACATGGACGCTTGGCTTTGTCTTGATGGTCATCAGGGTTGCTGTCAGGCTTGACCCTCTTGGCTCTAACAACTGGCTCTTTGAATTCTGTTGATCCGTCTGGATATCCTAAGGTGCGTTTGTTCCAAGTTTTCTCAATGAGGTGTACTAACTTTTCAGTCTAAGGCTCGGGGGAAAAGAAAGCTTTGTGCTGAGGTAAGGATAACTCTATAGGTACATCGTACTGTTCTGGGATCAGATTAGGATGGTAAAAAGATGTTTCTTCTAAGCCAATCAGACGGACATAGTAGGATCCTTTGGTTCCTAGAACAGGGGGATCAGTCATCCACCAAGGGCACCTAAAATCAATATGATAGGCAAGGCGAGAGTCTAACCATTTGCTCCAAGCTTTGACTGAGTTGTGACGCACTAACAAGTTTTTCTTGGAAAAGTGTTCTGGGCCATATTCAAGGTTTGAGGGAACCTCTACGATTTTGAGACGGTCACAAAGCCACATATAGAGTAAGTAGGGGCTTCCTTTGAAGCTTTCCCGCTCACCATTTTTTATGGCATCTAAGCCTGAGAAAGTTTCAGCTAGGATAAGAGGTACCGGGTTGGCTTTCCTTGAGAGTTGAGAGGCTATATCTATGAAGGACTCAGGGATAGTTTGGCCATCACTATTAGAGGTCAGTATGTATTGAGACTAGGATTCCTAGGCATAATCGATAATCTCTAGTGGCTCGCCAGGCTTCGGGTTTTACATTGATAGGATGACTGCGGGAGCGATACAGACCTAGTAAAGGTACTAAGTCCAATCTCCCGTTATGAACTAAGGCCTTGGCTTCTTCCTTAGAAATGTTCAGTCCTGTGGCGAGGTCACCAGAATATCCGGTCTTCAATGAGGGCCTGACTAGAGGTCCTGAAGTGGATATCCTCATGATGCCACAATAATCCTCGTGAGTGGGGCACAAATGCATATATCCCGTATGGAATATGTGAAGATAGGGATTCCATCGCTTAGCCATAGCATGTAAGAGGTTCCAGTCTATCTCAAACTCGTGGAAGTAAAGAGCACTCCTCAACATGAATCTCCCAAAATTGATCTTCTCTACGGGGTACATTCCTATGATGGTTGTTTTGACTAACTGACAGATTGGAATATTGCCGGCGGCTAACATCCTGGTTTGACACAAAATGGTATTTTAGTACTCTTCCAAGGTCCATGTAAAAGATCAATTTTTTATTTTCTTTTGGAAAATATTTTCTGGGAAATATTTTTTCTTGGAAAACATTTTTTCTAGAGACCATTTTTTTTTTAGTTGGAAAACTTTCTTTTCTGGAAAATATTTTCTTTTTTTTCTTTGAAAATTCGATTCCCATTTTGATTTAAATGGCCCGGTCCACCATGATTGTTGGATCAGGATGGACTGGGTCATTATTGTAAAAGAATGGATTCTTTATTGGGTCGGTGCACCCATTTTAATTTTCAAAAGCAACATTTTTTATCCTTGAGGACAATCATACAATCTAATCTCATCATTCACATCATTCACATACACTCATACGGTTCTATTCAATGAACAACCCGGGAACACCCACGATAAGTTCGAGTCGTGGCCTACAGGGAAGGTTTCTAGACTCTAAGCTTACTATGTGCAATGCATTTTTATCTGGCCACCCTTGCCCAAGCACACCTATATACCTTTCGATACTTGGTGACTTGGTTTGATATACCGTATAGGTGATAATTTAAAACCTCAATTCACTTTTCTGAAGCCAAAAACAGCTAGTTTGATCTCCAGTTGAGAGGTGGCGCACAATGCTGAGCAAGGGCCCACTTAAATACCTCTCGTCTAGAATAGACGTAGTCTATCTCCCTCGTACAGTAGGGTACAGCGGGATAAGATCTAGCTTAGGCACCGATTTTAACCAAGAAGTGCAATTAATATACTTAGACTATCTTTTGTACCTACGGGTACGGGTCAAGAGTTGTAGCTTTCATAAATGGTTTGGCATCCCACGAGTGGACCGATCACGTACTAGTACTACGTTGGCAATCGGGACATGTGACTGTGTGGCTTACAATAGGTCAAAGGCTCAGGTCGCTCCAGCCTGGGTGCATCAATATATCTTTCAGAATCACCTGATCAGACGGTATTGATGCCCCAGTTTGATATACCCTAAGGTACGTGACTAGAGTTGTGGATTTCATGAATGACGTCGCATCTCCGAAGAGACCGGGCCACGCACTAGTGCCACGTTGGCTATATGGGACGTGTAAGTGGAAAAAACAGTAAACGTGCATGTGGTGTGTGCAAAATAGGGTGGGGGTGTGCCCGAGGCCTTTTCAAACACATGGGTCCACGAGTCCAAATAAATCATCATACAATTAATACCACGTGAATGTTAATCAAGGTATACAAAACACATTATATCGCAATTAAGATTAAAATAGTCATGTCAAACACATCCATCAATCAATATTATGGCATACTAGATAAGCAATCATGAAATCGGGTTCGATTATTGAATCAAACATGCAATCTAATCCGGATATATATCTTTTTTATACAGTCCAATCAAGGGTTATTTTGGGGTGACCCTAGCCAAATTGATATTTCAAAAGGATATTGAATTGAGAATGAAATGGTAATTATCGAGGTGAGAAATTATGATGATCTTTAAACAAATTGGAACAGAGGAAAAATAAAAGAATAAAAAGAAACATTTTAGAACACAAATCGACTTTTATCAAGCAATAAAAGTGTTTTTTATTTTTTTTTAACTTAAAAGAACACACCTTTAAAAAAAAAAAAAACAATTATAAAATTATAAAAAAAAAAAATTAAAACAAAACCACCAATCTTTGCCATGCCAAACCATTGGCCATCAAATAAATCTCGATGGTGTATTGGCGTGATAACAAACCATTTCTTATTAGCCATATAAGTGCTGTTAGTAGTCCTACCCTTCACCTATTATTATTCTTTTTTTTTTTTTTTAAATGTTCTTTTTTTTTTTTAAATTTTTTGAAACCAATGAACCTAAAAACAACTCGAGGGGCAATAATCGTTACTCTACTCTGTCGAGGCTGGATGAACCCGAACTAAGTCGTTGAAAAATCATCGAATTATCCCTTTCAATTTGCTTCTCAGTTTCCAATTCAGAATTTGGAATCATTCTATCCCTTTTCCTAACTTTATTTACTGAGAGGAGGTTACAAGATCGGAATTAAAATAGAGGAATAGAGATTTTAATTTTCACCCTTACAGGATTGGCGAATGTGGCAATTGTAGAATTTTTCAAGGTTTGCCCTTCTATTCTTTCTCTATTTCTTTGACCTATAGAGCCATCAAATTCTACCATTTTACGGAGACAATTTGCAGACAAATTGAACCAGCAGGAGGAGCTAGTTGAAAGTAATGGCCGAATTTGCAAAATCTGGCCATTTCCTAAGGTTTCCTGCCGATCCGAATCGGCAAAAATTCTGCACTCAAAACAGCCCCAAAAGGCATGGATTCTCACGAAAATAAACCTTCAAGGTTGATTAGGTTCAACGCTACAGGTTTCGCGCCTCTAAATCAGATGAGATCAGAAGCTTTCTTCGAGTATTAACGGCCTTGAAAACGATTAGAACGAAGGTTTGATTGGCTTGAAAGAACAGGCCGATCGGGTTCTGTTCAAGACACCATGAACATAGCTGAAAACCGTTTAGAATAGAGGGTTCGACTGGCTTGAATGAACAGGCCGATCGGGTTTTGTTGAAAAAGTGAAGAACACGATTGAAAACCGATTAAGAAGAGGGCGCGAGGTCGAAAGCAAACTCAAACGTCCAAGCTTTAGATCGTTCAAGCTTCGCAAAACGAAAATTATGGTTTGGAACCCTTGAGGAATGGAGTTCGTAAGTTTCGACAGCGCTGAATGGAGAAGAAGACGGATTCTTTTAGAAAAAAACTATTTAAAAGGAGTGAAAAAGAAATAAGTAAAAGCTTTTTCTACTAACAGCACCCAAAATCATTAGTTGATTTATACTACACACGCACCACCAAGAGCTTCTGTCGGTAGAAATTCAAAAAAAAAAAAAAAAATTTGTTTTTATTTTTTTTTGAAATTTTACATGCTGTCAATGGACAGCATGTATTGCCTACTAAAAAAAGGAATTGAATATCTATGCGATAAGCGAAAAACAAACAATTAATCAAAATGAAAAAAAAAAAATTCTCTTTTTTTTAAAAAACGTTATCAACAACGTATCCACCATGTTTCTTTAAAAAAAAATCTTTCGTTAGCCAAAAATGGATCGACATACCCCAAAAGGAAGAATAACCAAAACAAAATCCCTTTCGTTTCATTATTCCATCCTCAATGATCATTATTCCACCCTCAACAAAATTATCCATATTGAAATATCGCATTATTTAGGATCATTCCGAATGGCCCTTGACTAAATCATAAAGATTAACATGTTAAATCAAAGTGCTCCGAGTAGAAACAGATAATTAATGATATACTAAAATAAAAATAATAAACAAATAATAAAAAGAAACTAACTAAGAATTAAATAAAATAAACTAAAACAAAAAACTAGGTCGTTAGCAATGCTCCCATACTTGGGGTTTTTCAAGTCTGATCCTCAATGTCCCCAGTGGAGTCGCCACTGAAAGTGCCCTCGATCCGCCGGGTGCGCGGATCTGCTTTTGACCCTTGAGGTTTGGGAGTCGCCACCTAGTTATTACGGTTTAGGAACCGATCAATGACTCTAAAAGGATAAAAAAAATTAAACTAGAATTGAAAAAAAGCTGAATTCGGGGATCATGTTACGGGGTTAGAAGGTGTTAGGCACCAACCCCGCCCGGCCAAAGTCGATCTCTACTAACTTCCCCAAATAAATTACATTGCTAAAAACCTAGATAAATAAATAAAAAAAGTTATACCTTTCCGATAGCAAAGATTTTGTTTCCTCAGATCCGACAAAAATTGCTCCTTGTACCGTACTCCTTGCTTCGTTCTGTCTCCGGATTTGATTCCTAATCTCCGAGGCAAGGTATTTCTACTTTCTTGGATCTGAATTCTTCGAGTTTGTTGTGAATTTTGGGATGTTTTTGGAAGACTTTTAGGTGTTTCTTAGGCTAAAATCGAAGGAGGGATGTTAAGTAAGGAGTTGGGGCTCCAAAACTAGGGTTTATGGGAGGCTAGGGGGGCATTTAGACCTACTTCTCTTAGGATTTATGATTTGATACGAAAATAGGGTGTGAGTACCCCTATTTATAGATTTTTTTAGGGGTTGATTTTGATAGAGTTAGTGTTTAATTAGAGTTGTGTTTTAGTTAAACTTGTTTTAGGTAGAGTTGTGTTTTAATTAGAATTGTTTTAGGTGGAGTTGTGTTTTAGTTAGAACTTTATTAGATTGAGTTATTATTTAATTAGAACTCTATTATGATTTTGACTTTTGGTTTTATTTGATTGACTTTTAATATTTTGACTTTAGTCTTAATTGATTGACTTTTAATATCTTGACTTTAGTCTTGCTTAATTGACTTTAATTTTGACTTTAGTCTTGCTTGATTAACTTTAATACCTTGACTTCAGTCTTGCTTGATTTACTTTAAATTTTTGGAGAACCCCCCCTCTAAAATATCTTTAATTCTTTGGACCCCCAAATGGAGGGGTCCTTAAAGAAATATCTCACGAACCCTCAACAATTTTATTTGAAAGCTCGATTGATCGATTTTTTAATTCAAAATTTTAAATTAATTTCATCAATGTTTCACTTTGATTATTTAATATTTTATTTATTAATTTCGAAAATTTTAATTATGAAAATTGTGAAATTATCGTTTTGCCCCCGGAGAGGACTTTTCACGTTTTAAGTCGGTTTTTAATGTTCTAGGATGTTTTAGAATCGATTTTTCATAAGGAATTCAATGGAAATTTTAGTTTGTGTCATTTATGAAATTTTTTGTGTGAAATGGTCATGAACTTTATGAGGGGCATTTTCGTGATTTTGTCGAATTCTGTTAAAATTGGTAAAATGATTTATTTGATTTCGATTTATTGTTTTATGTGTTTGAGAGAGTTTTCCTAAGTGTAACGTAGGCTCTAGGGTTGTTTTGAGGTTAGGGGTATTTTGGTAATTTGGTCAATTTTTAGTGATTTTTATCGTGAAGCTTCTTTTTAGTCTCCAAGATGATGATTTCTATGTTTCTGGGGTCGTATTTTCTTAGCGTAGCGTGGTTTCTAAGGTTTTGTCAATTCGAGATACCTCATCCAGATTTCTGAAACATTTCTGGTAACAAAATAAAACAATGGAAATAACATCCATCATTGGGAATCATTGCGATCGGGTTGACGAGTTGATTAATCAGGCGAGTGCAAAAATGGGGTGTCTACAGGGATCATCGCTAACATGACCTGGGTTTTTTTTATTATTTATTTATTTATTCTTTGTTTATTTGTTTATTCATTATTATATTTGCATCTTTGTTGTTTGTTATTTTTTGTTCGATTATTGAGCATGCGTTTTGACTTTAAATGTTTGGCTTCGGCATATTATTCTTGTGAGTTAATCAAGGGTCATCTAAGGTGATCCTAAATAACGAAGGGTTTCGGAATGGTTGATTTTATTGAAGATAGTATGGTGATTGGTAGACCATGACGTTTGATTTTTACGTGTGTAGATTTTTTTATTTTATGTAGGGTGTGTGCGATTGATCATTGGATAGCGTTTTGTTTACCTAGTTTTTTTTAAAAAATTTTGAAAAAAAGAGAGTGTGTAATTAGTTTAAATAATATTTTTTTAGGAAAGTAGTGCTGTCCATTGACAGTAAGAAGGAAATCACAAAAAAACAAAGAGTTTTTCAAAAAAAAAAAAAAAAAAATTGTTTGGAGGTTCTGTCAACAGCTTGTTTGGGGTGGTGTGTAATGAGTGATGATGTTGGTTTCGATTTACACACCAACTTAACAACAATACTTGGGAATGTGGAATGGTGCGTAAGTGATAAAAGCTGTTTTTTTCTTTTTCCCACACCATCTTCCCAAACGATCTAACATGAGTTCATCGTCCCCAACATTGAGATCTCCTTCAAATCTGGTTTTTCACATCTTGTTTCATCGTCTCCAACAAAGAGACCCATGTTAAATCTGTCTCTCTACATCTTGTTTTATCGTTTGAGAGACAACTTCGCCCGATCGGTTCCGATCCATGGATCTAATCGGTCTATGGGTTGGAGCATCGAAAAGAAAGATTTTTTTTTCTTTACAAGAAACTCGCGGCTTCTTCTTCTGTTTTTGGGTTTTCAAAATTGAAACAATGATTGTATTCAACGTGTAAAGGAAAGGGGAAGTGAAGCCGTGGCCATTAGAGTTTGTTTCCACTTCAATATTGAGTTTAACAAATCGTTAATGGCAGCGTTTTTTTTCCTCTTTAATCTGGGTTTGAAATCACAGGAGATTGGTGATAAATGAGGAGTTTTAAATCGACCAAACTGATCTCAACCGATCGGATTGAGAGTTTAGATTAGTTTCTTTATAAAAAAATATGATGAACATGGCTGAACGAAAATCGTGGGTTTCGAATCTGAATCTTGCGATGTTTCGATCGAAGATGGTAGATCTTGTAATCGATAATGGAGATTGAACGAAAACCGTGGGTTCCATTGCATTTTCTGCGTTGGTTTTGAGTTTTAACAATTTGTTAATGGTAGCGGTTTTTTTTTTTTTCTTTAATCCGAATTTGAAATCACAGGAGATCGGTGATAAACGAGGAGTTTTAAATCGACTAAACTGATCTCAACCGATCGGATTGAGAGGCTAGATCAGTTTCTGTATAAAAAATGATGAACATGGCTGAAAACCGATTAAGAAGATGGTGTGAGGGTTAAATAAAATGTTCATTTTACTAAGGACACACCCCCTTTTATTGAACACAATTGATAGTTGCTATTGCTAACAACACCCTACCAAATTCCCTTTTGTTTTTTTTTTTTGTTTTTTTTTCTGCTGTTTTTGCTTGTTGTCCTTTTAATAGTTAAAAAAAAATGTGTTTTTTTAAGTTTGTTTATATAAAAAAAAAAAAAAATTAAAAACGATTTATTTTCTAAAATGTCTCATTTTTTTTTTATTTTTTTTCTCTCTCTCAATTTGTTTAAAGATCATCATAACCTCTCATCCCAACAATAGTCACTTCATTCTTAATCCAATATCCTCAGAAATATCAATTTGGTTAGGGTCACCCCAAAATGACCCTTGATTGGACTATAAAAATTACAAAATTGTGCCTATTGCAATGATCGGTTCTAATTCATTATCATATGCCATATTCATTGATTAATTTTCCATGATTGATGTATGAAGGTGATGTGCATGTTTAAATCTTAAATAGGACCATAGGAATATGTTTCTGATCGATGTATGCCTTTACCTGTATGGTTTAATATGTTTGTTTGTACGGTTTAATTAAGCCCTTGGATCCATGTGTTTGAAAAAGGCCCCGGGCACACCCCACCCTTTTTTGAACACACCACATGCACGTTTACTGTTTTGCACACTTACACGTCCTATATAGCTAACGTGGCACTAGTGCGTGGCCCGGTCTCTTTGGAGATGAAGCGTCATTCATGAAAACCACAACTCCAGTCACGTACCTTAGGGTATATATCAAACTGGGGCATCAATACCGTTTGATCAGGTGACTCTGAGAGGTATATTGATGTACCCAGGCTGGAGCAACCTGAGCCTTTGACCTATTGTGAGCCACACAGTTACATGTCCCGATTTCCAACGTAGTATTAGTACGTGATCGGTCCCCTCGTGGGTGCCAAACCATTTATGAAAGCTACAAATCTTGACTTGTACCCGTAGGTATATAAAAGATAATCCAAGTATATCAATTGCACTTTTTGGTCAAAACCAATACCTAAGCGAGATCTTGCCCCGCTGTACCCTATTGTACAAGGGGGATAGATTACGTCTATTCTAGACGAGAGGTATTTAAGTGGGCCCTTGCTCAGCATTGTGCGCCACCTCTCAATTGGGGATCAAACTGGCTGTTTTTGACTTCAGAGAAGTGAGTTGAGGTTATAGATTATCATCTATACGGTATATCAAACCAAGTCACCATGTATCGAGAGGTATATAGGTGTGCTTGGGCAAGGGTGGCCAGATAAAAATGCATTGCATGTAGTAAGCTTAGAGTTTAGAAACCTTCCCTGTAGGTCACGACTTGAACTTATCGTGGGTGTTTTCGGGTTGTTTATTGAATGGAACCTTATGAGACTTTGTGATTGATGTGAATGATGTGGATGATGAGATCAGAGTGTATGATTGTCCTCAAGAATAAAAAATTTTATTTTTAGAAATTAAAATGGGTGCACCGACCCAATAAAGAATCCATTCTTTTACAATAATGACCCAGTCCATTTTGATCCAACAATCATGATAGACCGGGCCATTTGAATCAGAATGGAAATCAAATTTTCAAAGAAGAAAAATAGTTTACAAAAGGAAAATTTTCCAGAAAAAAAATATTTTCCAAAAGAAGTGTTCTTTAAAAAAAAATGTTTTCTAGAAAAAGTGTTGTTCTCTAAAAAAAATGTTTTTTAAGAAAAAATATTTTTCATAAGAACAAGATTTTCCGAAAGGAAAATATTTTCTAAAAGAAAATAAAGAGAAAATTGATATTTTACATGGACCTTGGAAGAGTACTAAAATACTCTTTTGTGTCAAACCAGGATGCTAGTCGCAGGCGATAAACCAATCGATCAGTTAGTCAAAACAACCATCGTAGGGATGCACCCAGTAGAGAAGATCAATTTTGAGAGATTCATGTTGAGGAGTGCTCTTTACTTCCACGAGTTTGAGATAGACTGGAATCTCTTACGTGCTATGGCTAAGTGATGGAACCCCTATCTTCATATATTTCATATGGGGTATATGCACTTGTGCCCCACTCACGAGGATTATTGTGGCATCATGGGGATATCCACTTCAGGACCTCTAGTCAGGCCCTCATTGAAGACCGGATATTCTGGTGACCTCGCCACAGGACTGAACATTTTCAAGGAAGAAGCCAAGACCTTAGTTCATAACGGGAGATTGGACTTAGTACCTTTATTGGGCCCGTATCGCTCCCATAGTCATCCTATCAATGTAAAACCCGAAGTGGTGAGCGACTAGAGATTATCGATTGTGCCTAGGAATCCTAGCCCAATACATACTGACCTCTAATAGTGATGGCCAAACTATCCCTGAGTCCTTCATAGATATAGCCTCTCAACTCTCAAGGAAAGCCAACCCGGTACCTCTCATCCTAGTTGAAACTTTCTCAGGTTTAGATGCCATAAAAATTGGTAAACGGGAAAGCTTCAAAGGAAGCCCCTACTTACTCTATATGTGACTTTGTGATCGTCTCAAAATCGTAGATGTTCCCTCGAACCTCGAATATGGGCTAGAACACTTTTCCAAGAGAAACATATTAGTGCGTCACAACTCAGTCAAGGCTTGGAGCAAATGGTTAGACTCTCGCCTTGCCCTTCATATCGGTTTAAGGTGCCCTTGGTGGATGACTGATCCCCCTGTTCTAGGAACTAAAGGATCCTACTATGTCCGTCTGATCGATTTAGAAGAAACATCTTTTTACCATCCTAATTTGATCCCAGAACAGCACGACGTACCCATAGAGTTATCTTTACCTCAGCACAAATCTTTTTTTTCCCCCGACCCTTTGACTGAAAAGCTAGTGCACCTTATTAAGAAAGGCTTGGAACAAACGCACCTTAGGGTATCCTGACGGACCAGCAGAATTCAAAGAGCCAGTTGTTAGAACCAAGAAGGTCAAGCCTGACAGTAATCTTGATGACCATCAAGACAAAGCCAAGCGTCCATGTAAAAATAGTTCAAGTTAAATTTGTTGAAAGATGTTTTTAATAAGAACATTTCTTTGTCAATCATTTTCAATAAAACTATTTTTTCTTTCAAATAGATATTTATTTCTTCTTTGAATGTTCATTGTGTGAATGGATTAATTAATGGATTGGTGCACAAACCTCAATAAAGTGATTCTTTAAAATGTTATCAAGGGGATAATACTGAAATTGACTAAATCTACCTTTGATGGGGTCATATAGGATTATCATTGTGCCAAACTCAAGGGTCCACCTCCTAGTTGGAATCGTAAGTCCAGTCGGTTAGAACGAGCTACAGTACCAAGTCAACAAGTAGAGATGGCTTCAGAATCTGAACTTACAAAGATCCGTAAGATCTTGGTAGCCTTTGCCAATGATATCAATAGTATAAAATGCAAAGTGGAAGTGTTAGAACAGACCTCGGAATCAACGGGCAATCCCCTAAATGACCCAAAAGGAAAGAATGTAGAAGAGAGACGTCCACGTGAAGTCTTCGAACTCGACGGAGATGAAGAGTATGTTGATGAAAATTCGATGTTAGCTAACAGAATGTCTCAATTAAAGTCAGCTATGAAGAGTATAAAGGGTATCGATGAAATTGCAGCAGACATTGAAGCTCTGAACCGTATCCCTAGAATCCATTTGCCAGATAAGTTTGTAATGCCGAAAATGGACAAGTTTAGTGGTATAGGGTGTGCAAAAACACATCTTAAGGTGTATGTTACTAACATGTGCACTATGAGGCTCAGCGACGAACATATGACGTTGTTTTAGAGAACTTTATCAGGATCAGCACTACGTTGGCTAATATCTCAAGATCCAGTTACTGTAGGCACCTGAGAGAGTATGTCAAAGGCCTTCTAGTATCAGTATAAGTACAGTATCGAGATTGAGACTTTAAGAAGAGATTTGGAGGCAACTAAGCAGAAAAATGGGGAGACATTCACTAATTTCATTGGTCGCTAGAGGGCCAAGGCTGCCCAAATGTGGGATAGACCTTCGGAGAAGGAACAAGTAGTGATTATCTTAAAGAACCTCTCACAAGGATATGCTCAGCACTTAGTGGCCCAATATCTCCCTACTTTCGAATCCTTGTTACAAGCCGGAAGCCAACTCGAGGATACATTTACTTCTGGGGTTCTTTCTAACCCCTCATATAACAAGCCTAAGAAACCATATGTTCCCAAATCCAATATCAACCATACTTACATCGCCAATACCTCAGTTACCCCAGCTCAACCCCCGGTCCGGACTAATAACCAGGTTCACCCAAGTCAACCTCGAACTCCGTGCCAATTTACCAATTTAGGGATGACCCTTATCAAGGCTTTGCAAAAACTGTTGAAAAAAGGGTTGCTTACCCCGATTCAACCCCGACCTTTACCAAATCCCTTGCCAGCCGGACACAACCCTAACTTATTCTGCGAATTTCATCTAAATCCTGGCTATCACACGGATCGATGTATCACCTTACGCCATGCCATTTAAAACCTTATTGACAACAAAAAGATCAAAATCCCAAGCCCACCAAATGTCACCACTAATCCATTACCTACCTATCAACCTCCACCAAGTTTGATCCTCAATAGTCCCTAGTGGAGTCGCCACTGAAAGCGCCCTCGATCCGCGGGGTGCGCGGATCCGCTTTTGACCTTTGAGATTTGGGAGTCGCCACCTAGTTATTACGATCTAGGAACCGAATACTGACTCTAAACGGATAAAAAAACTAATCTACTAAAGAAAAACTGAATCCGGGGATCACATTACGGGTTTGGAAGGCGTTAGGCACCAACCCCGCCAGGCCAATGTCGATTTATACTTATCCCAAATAAGATTACATTGCTAACAAAAAACCTAGATAAACAAAATAAAAGAAATTTTACCTTCGATACGCAAAGATTCTATTCCCTCAGATCTGATAAAACTGCTCCTTGTACCGTACTCCTTGCTTCGTTCTATCTCCAGATCTGATTTCTGATCTCCGAGGTAAGGTATTTCTTTCTTAGATCTGGATTCTTTGAACTTTTTTATAAATTTTGGGGTGTTTTTGAAGGGCTTATAGGTGTTTTTCAAGCTAAAATCGAAGTATGGGTGTTAGGTAAGGAGTTGGGGCTTCAAAATTAGGGTTTATGGGAGGCTAGGGAAGCTTTTTGATTTACTTCTCTTAAGGTTTATGATTTGATACGAAAATAAGGTGTGGAGGCTCTTATTTATAAAGTTTTTTAGAAGAATTAGGGTTTGATTAGGATTTCTTTTAGGGTTTTGACTTTAGTCTTATGAGATTGACTTAGTCTTTAGGGTTTTAATTTAAGGTTTTGACTTTAGTCTTATGAGATTGACTTGATTAGTTTAGATTAGGATTTTGACTTTAGTCTTATGAGATTGACTTGATTAGTTTAGATTAGGGTTTTGACTTTGGTCTTATGAGATTGACTTTAATACTTTGACTTTAGTCTTTCTTGGTTAACCTTTAATATCTTGACTTTAGTCTTACTTGATTGACTTTAAGATTGACTTTAGTCTTACTTGATTGACTTTAATTTTTGGAGAACCCCCTTTTATCATATCTTTAATTCTTTGGGCCCCCAGATGGAGGGTTCCTTGAATAAATATCCTGACAACCATCAACAATTTTGCCCGAAAGCTTGATTGATCGATTTTTTAGTTCAAAATTTTAAATTAATTTTATTAATGTTTCACTTTACATTATTTAATGGTTTATTTATTAATTTCAAAATTTTTAATTATTAAAATTGTAAAATTACCATTTTGCCATTGGAGAGGATATTTTGCGTTTTAAGTCGTTTTTCAATGTTCCAGGATGTTTTGGAATCAATTTTTCATAAGAAATTCAATGGGAATGTTGGTTTTTTTCATTTATGAAATTTTTTATATGAAATGGTTGTGAACTTTTGTGAGGGGCATTTTCATAATTTTGTCGAATTCTGTGAAAATTGGCGAAATGATTTATTTGGTTTCGATTTGTTATTTTATATGTTTGAATGAGTTTTCCTAATCGTAACGTAGGCTCTAGGGTTGTTTTGATGTTAGGGGTATTTTGATAATTTGATCATTTTTAGTGATTTTTATCGTGAAACTTCTTTTTGGTCTGCAAGATGATGATTTCTATGTTTATGAGGTCGTATTTTCCTAGCGTAGCGTGGTTTCTAAGGTTTTGTCAGTTCGAGATACCTCATCCGGATTTCTGAAATATATTTGATAACAAAATAAAGCATTGGAATAAACATCCATCATTGGGAACCGTTGCGATCGGGTTGACGAGTTGATTAATCAGGCGAGTGCAAAAATGGTGTGTCTACAGGTGCCCCTCATTGGCAGAGGGTTGAAGCAAACTAGATAGCAAATCTATTTTGGTAGGTAGTGCGATATCCGAATACCAAAGTTAGTACAATTCAATTTGCAGCCTGATTTAGTAATTCGTCGGGGTGTTCGGATCCTTGAGGGTAAAGCTCTCCCCGAACTAAAAAAAATCAGGTCCTTGAGCGCGAGCTCTCACTGGCAGTATCAGATCCTTGAATTTTAGAAAATTCTCCTTGACTGATGTAACAACTGTGCAAGTGTGTGACTTCAAATCTGAGATAAATTTCAAAATGTTTAAGTTGGAACTGAGTAAAATCTGAGCATAAAATGAATATAAACTGAGCATAATTTGAGCATAAACTGAGCATAGGCTGAGCATAAACTGAGCATAATATAAGTATAATTGGAGCATAAACTGAGCATAGTTCTGAGAAAACCCTCGACGGTAACTGAGCAAAATCCAAGATAACCCTTGGCGACAACTGAGAAAAATCCAAGATAACCCTTGGCGGCATCTAAGCAAAACTAGCAGAGGAATGAAGGAATTTTGGGAAAGAAATAATGAATCTGGAGAATAATGATTAAAATGAATCTGGATGAGATTGAAAATGAATCTGGAGAATAACGATTGAATCGGGGAACGAATGAATGCCATATCTCCTACTCTAGGTAAATGAATTATTAATTAATCTCTGGGCACACTCAAATGTGAGATCGAAGTACTTTTGTTTGAACCTCAAGGTTTTATCCAAAAGTTCTATGAATTAAAAACCTGAGTATTTATTTCTTTTGAACCTCATGGTTTTTCGAAAAACTGTTATCGAGAGGGTAACCTTAAGTTTGGGGTTTCCATTATCTTTTAGGATTAACATTGCTCAAAAATAAAATGCCCCTAGTTTGACAATAAACATGGCATTGAAGATAATTGAACACATCATGCAAAAAATTAAAAAATGCCCCTGGTACAAGGGGGAAGATTACATATTTAGAGGAAAAAAGAAAATGCCCCTTGTATGAAGGTTTGAAATATTTGATTACCACAAACGCAATAAAAATCCAACTTTTAATTTTAATTAATTTTATTGAAGATTTTGAGTCAGGCTCAAGAGAACAAAATATTTCCTTTTGAGACTCATCATAGAATTCATCCTTCTCTCCATTGGTTCACTTGGGGAAGTAAAAAATTTTCAGATCGATCATAGACGAGATACTTGTGACTTCTGAGTCTGTGCCTATTTTAAGCTAAGTATTGAACTTGATTATTCGGACTTCTGATGTTTCAGCTCGGACTGCTCTTAGTTTTTTTTTTCTCTTTTGCTTTGTAGCTCTAACTTTTGCTTAGATCGCCTTTTCAGGTTTTCAATCTAGTGAGCTTGCTCTAACTTTTGTCTAGATTGCCTTTTTCGATTTTCAAACTATCGAGCTTTCTTTTTTTCTTTGTTCTGATTGTTGCCAAGGCCGTCCTTTTGGATTTTCAACATTGCGAGCTTGCCTTAGTTTTTGCCTAAGTCGCCCTTTTCGGGTTTTCAACCTAGGAGGATTTTTTTTTTTTTGAACTTCTGGAATTGCTGTCTGATTATGCTTTGTTATCTTCCTTGACTTTTCGCACGGTACTTAGGAGGACTTTTATGGGTAAACTTAGGACTGGGTATAAAAGGAAAGGGATTTTGAAGCTCAAAAATCTAAATGCCCCTTATGTGGCATTTCTTTTGCTTTGAATTTTCTTCCCAATTTTGAAGATATTTCTTTTTTTCTTTTGAAAATTTTCTACATTTTTTCGAGGAATCTATTTTTTTTTTTGATGTGGTCGGGCCTGAAGTAACTTCTCAGGTTGCCTACATACCCCAGAATTTTGGAATCAGACCAAGACGTAGTTCAAATTTTTCCCTCCCCTAGGTTAGGTAGTCAGGCTAAGAAGTAAAAAAGACATAATTTTTCTATTTCTGAACAGGCTGCAAAGTGGTTGAGAAAGGAGATAATGAACTAGGTAGTAGAAAAATTGATTCGACCAAAGATGGCCTCCTTAAATGTAGTACCGTTTTATTTGGTCAAGGTTGGTTGGTTCTGGTAACTCGATTCCATCATGATTTTGAAACCTGACAGCTTTTCCTGGTAATATTTTCTTGATGATGAACGGACCTCCCCAATTTGGTTTGAACTTCCCTCTAGGGTTAAAGATAGGTGCTCGATTCTCTTTGAGTACTAAATCCCCGACTTGTAAGTGACGGGCCTTGAAATTTTTGTCAAATGCATGGGCAACTCTTCTTTGATAAGCTTGCACGTGATACAAAGCTCTCAGTCGTTTTTCTTCGATCAAATTCAATTTTTCATACCGCTAGCGAACCCAATCTGTTTCTGACAACTGACATTCCAACAAGACCCTGAGAGATGGAATTTTCATTTCAACTGGTAAGACTACTTCCATGCCATACACTAAGGAGTAGGGAGTAGCACCAGTAGAGGATCTAATTGAAGTTCGATATGCCCATAGTGCAAATGGCAGTTTTTCAGACCAATCTCGATGTGATTGACACATTTTTCTGATGATAGTCTTAAGATTCTTATTAGCTGCTTCGACTACTCTATTAGTCAGAGGACGGTAAGGAGATGATTTGTAGTGTGAGATTTTGAACTTTGAACACAAAAGTAATAACCTCAGCTTTGAAATGTGACCCGTTATCAGAAATCAGTTCCGAAGGTACCCCGTACCGACTGATGATGTTCGTTTGGATAAACTTTGCAACTCGAGACGCAATGAGGACAACATAAGAGGCAGCTTCGACCCACTTAGTAAAATAATCGATAGCAACTAAAATGTATTCATGCCCGTTTGATGCTTTATGCGATATTTTACCAATAATGTCAATTCTCCAAACTGAGAATGGCCATGGTGAAGTCAGACCAACTAATCGAGAAGGTGGCACATGTATGAGATTTGCATGTATTTGGCATTTGTGGCAGGTCTTGACCATGTGATGACAATCTGTTTCCATCGTAGGCCAGTAGTACCCTTGTCTCATAATTTTCTTAGCTAACATTTTCCCATTCATGTGAGGGCCGCATTCTCCTGAATGTAGTTCAACCATTATCTGTTCAGCTTAATCTTCATCGACGCACGTCAAATAAATCCCATCATAAGACCTTTTGTATAAACTTCCTACGCACAAGATGAATTGAGATGCTAATCTTAGTAGGACTTGTCGTTCCTTCCTCGATGCTTCTTCTGGGAATTTTTGCTTTTCCAACACCTTTTTAATGTTGTGTACCACGGCTTTCCATCAGGTAGTAGAGTAGCAATGTTGATTTGGTAACAATATACAGGTTTGTCTTTGACTTCGACAGTGATTGGCCTCAATTCCATGCCAGGGGGCAAATGGATCACTCGGCTAACGAGTCAACAAATATATTATCTTCCCTTGACACGTGTTGGAACAGAATAGCTTTAAACTTACTCACTAGGTTTAACAAATACTCATGATAAGGCTTCAACTTTTCATCCTTAGTTTTCCATTCTTACAATCTCCAAAAACTTCAATTTCTGTAATGCCCAGATTCAAAGCAGCTTCAAGTCTAGCGATGCATGCCTCATATTCGACTGTGTTATTGGTGTTAGAGAAGGCTAACTTAATCATGATCGGAATGTGGCATCCTTCCGGAGAAAATAGGACTGCCCCTATTCCATACCCATTCTGATTGGCGGCTCCATCAAAATACAACCGCCATGTTTGGTTCTGAGGCTCTTCTTCAACATGCAAGATGTTCTCATCTGGGAACTGATCAACAGGCCTTATTCCTTCTACTACCGGGTGATCTGCCAAGTATTCTGCCACAACTCTCCCTTTGATAGATTTCTGTGTAACATGTGTGATGTCAAACTCTGATAACAACAATAACCATCGTGCGGTTCTCCCTATCAGTGCCGATTTCTCGAAAAGATACTTGAGAGGATCCATCCGAGATAACAAGATAATTGAATGAGATAGCGTATAGTGTCGAAGTCTCTGAGTAGCCCATACTAGTGCCAAGCAAGTTTTTTCAAAGGCATAATACTTTCGTTCATACTCTAACATCTTCTTGCTGATGTAGTAGATAGCCTTTTCTTTGTGAGTATCTTTGTCATACTGTGCAAGCATGCATCCCATATCTTTTTCTGTGACTGATAGATAAAGAAGAAGTGGTTCACCCGGTGTGGGTGGAACCAAAATATGCGGGTTCAAGAGATACTCTTTGACTTGGTCGAAAGCCTTTTGACATTGCTTATTCCAAGCTGTTAGTTCATTTTTCTTGATAAGCTTGAAAATAGGTTCACAGACGTTGGTGAGTTGAGCGATGAATCTGCTGACATACAGGATTCTGCCTAAAAAACTTCAAATTTACTTTTCAGTTTTCGACAGTGGCATCTCTTGGATAACTTTAATCTTCATAGGGTCTACTTCGATCCCTCTTTGACTGACCACAAATCCCTACAATTTTCTAGAAGTTACCCCAAAAACACATTTCTGTGGGTTGAGGCGGAGTTTGTACTTTTGAATCCTTGTGAGAAATTTTTCTAACGCAGTAACATGTCCTAGTCGTTCTTTGGATTTGACTATCATATCATCTACATAGACTTTGACTTCCTTGTGTATCATGTCATGTAGTAGAGTCGTGGCTGCTCTTTGATAGGTGGTTCCGGCATTCTTCAAACCAAAAGGCATAACCTTGTAACAAAAGGTTCCCCACTGTGTGATGAACAACGTTTTTTGCATATCTCGAGGATCCATTTTTATCTGATTTTACCTCGAAAAACCATTCATGAAGGACAGCAAAACATGTCCTGCCGTACTATCTACTAGAACATCTATGTGTGGTAAAGAAAAACTATCTTTTGGGCTTGCTTTGTTTAGGTCTCTAAAGTCTACACACATTCTAACTTTTCCATCATTTTTAGGTACCGGGACGACATTGCCAATCTACTCAGGGTATTCTACTATTTCCAAAAATCCAGCGTTAATCTGCTTCGTAACTTCTTCTTTAATTTTTAGAGTCCATTCCGACTTCATACGTCAAAGTTTCTGTTTAATGGGTCGAGTATCTGGATATAACGGACTCCGATGTTGATCAATGTCTGTGCTTATTCCTGGCATATCCTCGTAAGACCACGCGAACACGTCTTTGAACTTTCTGAGCAAGTCTACTATCCCTTTGCGTTCATCGGGGGATAATGTGATCCCAATCAGAATCTCTTGAGGACTTTCTTTTGTTCTGAGGTTGATAACTTCTACTTCCTCCATTAAAGGTTGAGCCCGACGTTCATTTTCTTGTTCAAGTAATTTGATTATTTTAGGGGGAGGTTCTTCGTAAGACAACTCTCCCTCCGAAGATAGATTATTAGTTAAATTATTATTGCACTCAGGGTAATCGAAAATTTCTTTCATTTCATTAAAAGGAGATAGGGTAACAGGACTCATTGCAGATTTGACAAACTCACTTAACTTAACAAAGATAATGGACTTACTTGACTCAACAGAAACAAATGATTCATCTAGCATGTCAGACTGAACAGGACGAAGGGGACTGACAGACTCAGTCTTGACATGCAACACAAGACTAATTACATGATAGCTAGAGAGACACCCTACAACGGGTTTGATTACAGACTGGGGATTTTGGATTCCCTTCTCAATTGATAACACCAGGACACTGTGATCTTTGATAAATAATTGGTCAATGTTGAGGGAGTCCAGATTGAGCTGCCAGTCTTCAACTTCCTTCTCTTCAACTTCTGTGCTTGCTTCCTTTTCAGGACAATCCATACCAAAGAAGATCTCAAACCCTGGCAGACGAGTACCTGTGATGTGGTCAATGAACGGCTTTGGGAACCCACAGTAACGGAAATCTTCTCCTTCCTTCACGAAATAACCATTAAGGGTCTTACAATAGGACTTCATTTTGATGGAATCCGTAGTATGTCTTTGCCTTTTTGCAATTGCCTTGTTTCGTTTTGTTTTCCAGTATTGAGCCCAATCTTCCTTAGTAGGCTTATATCCTAGTCCGAATGTGTCGATGACCTCTTTAATCACTGGTGCCTCTTTAATACCTTGCTGCTTGCAACATAAGCCCATACCAGGGAAAAATCTCATTTTCCTGAATATATTGGTCATGTAGCAGTTAGAAGTATTTTCCATTGGAAAGTATTCTTTCAAGGCTTGATCCCATTGGACTGAGCATATCTTTTCAAACTCGAACCCACTGAGCTCTACTCCCTGTTGTTCTGGCTGAATCTCAAGCAACGGCTCATCCTTAGCTTTAGTACTGTTTATAATCCCTACAATTTCAGTATCTCCATGGAGAGATTACACTAGTCCATCCTTGATAAACTTGACCTTCTAGTGCAGCGTGGAAGGGATAGCTTTGATCTAGTGTAACCATGGCCTCCCTAATAGTAAATTGAAAGAAGACTGGATATCGATAACCTGAAATTTCATAGGAAATTCAACTATACCTGTGGACAATCGAAGGTCCAAAATTCCCAGTACATCCATTTTGGTGTTATCATAGGCCCTAACCCCTTAATTAGTGGGCTTGAGATCCTCAGCTTTAAATCCAAAGCAAGTAGCAGTTTTCAAAGGGCAAACATTTAATGCACTCCCATTATCAATCAATACCAGAGGTACCCTCATCCCGTTATAGTTAACTGTGATGTGCAATGGCTTAGTGTGACTTGCTCCCTCTTTTGGGAGATCTGAGTCTGAGAAGGATAAGATATTCTCCACGTAAGTCGCCCCTACTATGCTGGCCAGCTGATTTGGAGAAGTATCAAGGGAGACTTGGGCTGTACTTAATGCTTTGAGAACAGCCTTCCAATGGGCAGTGGAAGACATAAGTAAACCCCAAACCGAGATATTAGCTCCTGATTTCTTCAATTGCTTAATCACGGAGTTATTTTTTTCAATATTTTCTTTGATAGGATCTTCTATTTCTTTTCTTGCCAGGGCTGCAGGATTATCAACACAGAGTTCTTGTGGCTTAAAAAATCTTCTCTCTCGAGTCATATGTCTAACTTCATCACAGGAGAGGGAGTAAGTCTCATCTTCTTCAGTCAATAAGTATGGATCTTCATCTGTCAAAGATGCATGGCTTTTCAGGTTCATTTGAGCCAACAAGTAACTAGTGAATGCGGGACTACTGTAGCGAAGCGGGGATAAACAATATGTATCATCCGATGTTAGATCAAATGGTTCATAGGTCGTAGTGAAAACCTCACCAAAGTTAATACACCCCTACCCGAGGCACCAACCGCTGATACTCAACTCTTAGCAATGCTAAAAGCCATGAGCAAACAATAGAAAGCTAAGCATGCGTAGTTATCTAAGCCGTACACGTGTCCAGGCCGGTTAAGTGGTACCATTCGTAGATCAGCATGTGGGTGCTACCCAATATCAAGACAGGTCAAGGCAAAGGTCTCCCTAGCCCGGTTAAAACGACAGCATATTACTAAATAAGACATGGCCTGTCAAGCAGGGCAGACCTGGTCAAAGATTATCCATAATCCTGATATGCGCATGTCAAGCCCAGAGATTTTGAATGAGATCTCCCCAGTATAGTATATCAAATCTAGAATATCTCCATTCTATTTATGGATCCAAAGGATCAGGAAATTCCCCAGGATCACCTTTCGTGAGAGAAAAAAACCCTGATTCGCGGCAAAGATCCATAAATAACAAGATTAGCATAGAAAAAAAATATCTTTAGGTGGATTGGAGGTCTAATCAGCTCTTTAGACTATTCTTTTGTTTATCTAACTTGAGTGTCGGAGAGTTTTTGACAGGTACCATATTACACAAGGAGAGAGGTTACATGAGCGACTTCAGATTCGTGAGGCAAAGTTTGTCAGCACTGTTCCCTGGATTCTGACCACACAAAACTAAAAGCGTTTGTGGGAAACCAATAACATATGGATTTCAGTCGAAATAATGGTGAGATCCATAAGAACTACAAAAGTTAATGCACCCCCACCTGTGGCACCAACTGCTAATGCTCAACTCTTGGTAATGCTAGAAGCCATGAGGAAGAAATAGGAAGATATGCAGAAGAAAATGGATGACTTAGTCGAAAAAAATCAGAACTTGAGTTAACGTCTCGAGATCCAGCAGCTAGCGAGATAAAATCTCCCATCGAGAGATCTTCAGCATCCTGTTGAAGATGATCGTACTTCAAATACAGAAGGAAGTGGTCAACTGTTGATCCCAATGGGAGAAGGAGGGAAAGAAGTTGCTATTGCAACTACTCGAGCAAAGCTTGCAATGGGTCTGACTCGAGAGGAAATCAGAGAGATGATTAGGAAATCAGAGAGATGATTAGGAGAGAGGAGATGATGAAGAGTATTGATATTGGCATAGCGGTAGTGCAAGCTGTCAAGGTAATTCAAAAGTCTTCCTTTATAGTAGAGATCTTGACAGAAAAAATTCCAAAATTTTTTATGCCGCCATGTTTTACCCCTTACTCAAGGATGAAAGACCCGATGGAACATCTTTTCCACTTTTAACAGATACTTGCCTTATGGGAAGGAACAAAGGATTGATGTGCAGACTGTTCCCTTCTAGTTTGAAGGGAAACACATTAACGTGGTTCCACAAGTTACCATGTGGATTAGTAACTTCTTTCAAGGAGTTTTGTACTACTTTTGTAACACGTTACATTGGCGACAGAAAAAGAGTAGTGAAGACATGGATGCTGTACTAAGCATGAGAATGCAGTCGGGAGAAAGTCTTAGAAAGTTTACCAAGAGATTCAGGGAAGAAGTGATATCCCTAAAGAGCTACGATGAGAAAATGGAACTGGTGGCATTTATAAATTCTTTACCATCTGGCTTAGGGTTGTATATGTTTCTTGTGAAGAAGAGACTTGAAAACGCCCTCGATCAGTGGATGCGGATCCATTTTTTGATATTGGGAGTCGCCACCTAGTTTTATGGTCTAGGAACTGAAACATGACTTAAAATAGTTAAAGAAATGCTGATCTACAAAAGAATGAGTCCGGGGGTCATGTTAAGGGATTGGAAGGTGTTAGGCACCAATCCCGTCCGACGAATGTTGGTCTTTACTATTCCCAAAAAAATTACATTGTAAAAATAATATAAAAAAATTAAAATTAAAATATACCTTTTTTCTTTTACCTTGGTGATTATGACAGTCGATTCCCTAAGAATTGGTAAAGAGTGTTCCTCTTGTGAGTCTTCCTACTTTTGTTTCCATCACTAGATCCGCTTCTGATATTCGGGATGAGGTATTCTCCTCCTAGATTTGAATATTTTCTGACTTTTTTAGGTGTTTTAAGGGTTTTTGGATGTTTTTTTTTTGTTGAGAATTTTTGGGTATATTTTGAGTAAAAAAATGAGATTTGGGTGTTAAGTAGGGACTTAAGGCTTCATATTTAAGATTTTGGGAAGGCTTGACCTCTCTTTCATTAGATTTTTCTTGACCTGCAAATTTAGGTTGTAGAGGCTCCTTTTTATAGAGTATTTTTTGGAATAGTTAGTATTTGATTAGATTTCTTTAAGATAAATTTAAGTTGTTTAATTAGGGTTTTGAATTAGGATTTTAATTCTTACGTACAATGTAGATTTTTAAGTTTTTGGAGAACCCCCCTAATTATATTTTTAATTCTTTGGGACCCCAGATGGAGAGGTCTTTTATAAATATCATGTGGGCCCCACTTAAATAAATGGGCCACCACCTAAAATTGCGCTCATGAACTCAATTAATTGGTTTTATTTGTTTAAAAATTTTAATTTAATTTATTAAGATTTCACTTTACATTAATTAATGTTTTAATTATTTATTTTAGATTTTTGATTTTTAAGATTGGAAAAATTATCGTTTTGTCCTCAAAGAGGGCTTTTGAGTTGAAAGGTTGATTTTCGACGTTTTGGGATATTTTGAAATCAATTTTTCTTAAGAAATTCAATGAGAATATTAGTTTGTGTCATTTATGAATTTTTCGGCGTGAAACGTTGTGGATCCTATGAGGGCATTTTCATAATTTTGTTGAATTTGATGAAAATTCACAAAATAGTTTATTTGGTTTTAATTTGTTGTTTTATATGTTCGAAAGGGTTTTCCTAAGTGTAATGTAGACTCTAGGGATGTTTTGTTGTTAGGGGTATTTTGATAATTTGATCATTTTGTACACACCTCATTTTTGCACTCGCCTGATTAATCAACTCGTCAACCTGATCGCAACGGTTCCCAATGATGGATGAGCATTCTAATGCTTTATTTGTTATTAGATATGTTTCAGAAATCCGGATGAGGTATCTCAAACCAACAAAACCTTATAAACTATGCTACACTAGGAAAATATAACCTCAAAAAAATAGAAATCATCATCTTGCAGACAAAAAGAAGTTTCACGATAAAAATCACTAAAGAATGATCAAATTATCAAAATACCCTTAACCTCAAAACATCCCTATAGCCTACATTACGCTTAGGAAAGCCCTGTCAAACACAAAAAAAAAATCAAATCGAAACCAAATAAATCATTTCACCAATTTTCACAAAATTTGACAAAATTACTAAATTGCCCCTCATAAAGTTTACGACCATTTCACACGAAAAATTCATGAATGACACAAACCAATATTTTCATTGAATTCCTTACAAAAAATCGATTTCAAAACATCCTGGAACATTGAAAAATGACTTAAAATACAAAAAGTCCTCTCCGATGGCAAAACAATAATTTTATAATATTAATAATTAAAAATTATGAAATTAATAATTAAAACATTAATTAATGTAAAGTGAAATCTTAATTAAAATTAAAGTCAATCAAGTAAGACTAAATTAATCAAGAAAGACTAAAGTCAAGATCTTAAAGTCATTCAAGTAAGACTAAAGTCAATCTTAAAGTCAATCAAGTAAGACTAAAGTCAAAATCTTAAAGTCAATCAAGTGAGATTAAAAGTCAAAATCCTAATAGAATTCTAATTAAATAATAACTCTATTTAAAGCAATCCTTATTAAATAATAACTCTATTTAAAACAATTCTAATTAAAATATAATTCTACCTAAAACAATTATAATTAAACACTAACTCAACAATTCTAATAAAACATTAACTCTATCTACAAGGCACCTAAAAAATCTATAAATAGGGGTCCCTACAACCTATTTTCGTATGAAAAAATAAACCCTAATAAAGTAGGTCAAAAAGTTTCCCTAGCTTCCAATAAACCTTGATTTTGAAGCCCCAACTCCTTACCTAACATCCATACCCCAACTTTTGCTCAAAAAACACCTAGAAATCCATCCAAAACATCCTAGAAATCCATAAAAAATTAAAAAAATTCATAAGGAGATACTTTGTTTTGGAGATCCTAAACGAATTCGGTAACAGAACAAAGCGAGGAGTGCTGTACGAAGAACTATTCTACCAGATCTGAGGGAACAAGACCGTTGTCTTCATAAAGGTAAAGATTAAATTTTTTTTATTGATTAGGCCTTTTTAGCAATGTAGTTCTATTTGAGAATAAGTAGAGACTGGCGTTGACCGGACGGGGTTGGTGCCTAACACCTTCCAACCCCGTAATGTGATCCCCAGACTCAGTATTTTTTTAGTAGATTAGTTATTTTTATCCATATCGAGTCTATATTCGGTTCCTCGACCGCAATAACTAGGTGGTGACTCCCAAACCTCAAAGGTCATCCCGCGAATAGAGGGCGCTTTCTCATTTTTTAATGATTTTTCTCATAAAACTTCTTTTATCTCAAAATAATGATTTCTATATTTTGAGTTATATTTTCCTAGCATAGTGTGGTTTATAAAATTTTTCTTGTTTGAAATACCTCATCTAAATTTCTGAAACATATTTAGTAAAAATAAAAAATATTTGAATATTTATCAATCATTGGGAACCGTCACAATCGGGTTGACGAGTTGATTAATCAGGCGAGTGCAAAAATGGGATGTTTACAGATACCCCTCTTTGGCAGAGGGTTGAAGTAAATTAGATAGCAAATCTACTTTGGTAGATAGTACGATATCCGAATGCCAAAGCTAGTGACAATTCATTTTGCAGTCAGATTTAGTAATTCGTCGGGACGTTCGAATCTTTGAGGGTAAAACTCTCCCCGAACTAAAAGTTGTCTGGTTCTCGAGCGCGAGTTCTCACTAACGGTGTCAGATCCTTGAATTTTAGAAAATTCTCCCTAACTAATGGAACAAATGTGCAAGTGTGTGCATTTAAAATTTGAGATAAATCTTAGAGGGTCTAAGTAAAAACTAAGTAAAATCTATGAAAAATCTCAACGGGGTTTGAGCATAATCGAGCATATTCGGAGCAAAAGTTAAATGTCTTACTCTACTTTGCTTGGGTAAAAAAGTAATGAACTATATTTTTTTTGGGAGTCCTACTCTGCCTACTCGGGGTGAAAGAGTAATGAATTATTTTTTTTAGGAGTCCTACTCTACTTACTCAGGGTGAAAGAGTAATAAACTATTTTTTGGGAGTCCTACTCTACCTACTCGTTGTGAAAGAGTAATGAACTATTTTTTTGGAGAGTCCTACTCTACTTACTCGGGGTGAAAGAATAATGAACTATTTTGTTAGGAGTTGTAGCCAATTTTTGCACTCGCCTAATTAATCAACTCGTCAACCAGATCGCAACGATTCCCAATGATGGATGTTTATTCCAATGCTTTATTTTGTTACCAGATATGTTTCAGAAATCCGGATGAGGTATCTCGAACTCACAAAACCTTAGAAACCACGCTACGCAAGGAAAATATGACCCTAGAAACATAGAAATCATCATCTTGCAGACCAAAAAGAAACTTCACGATAAAAATCACTAAAAATGACAAAATTACCAAAATACCCCTAACATCAAAACAACCCTAAAGCCTACGTTACGATTAGGAAAACCCATTCAAACACATAAAATAACAAATCGAAACCAAATAAATCATTTCGTCAATTTTCACAGAATTCGACAAAATTATGAAAATGCCCCTCATAAAGTTCACGACCATTTCATACAAAAAATTTCATAAATGACAAAAACCAACATTCCCATTGAATTCTTTATGAAAAACTGAATCCAAAACATCCTGGAACATTGAAAAATGACTTAAAACGTAAAAAATCCTCTCCGAGGGTAAAACGATAATTTTACAATTTTAATAATTAAAAATTTTGAAATTAATAAATAAACCATTAAATAATGTAAAGTGAAACGTTAATAAAATTAATTTAAAAATTTGAACAAAAAAAATCGATCAATCAGGCTTTCAGGTAAAATTGTTGATGGTTGCCAGGATATTTATTCAAGGACCCCTCTATCTGGGGGCCCAAAGAATTAAAGATATAATAAAAGGGGGTTCTCCAAAAAATTAAAGTCAATCAAGTAAGACTAAAGTCAATCAAGTAAAGCTAAAGTCAGGATATTAAAAGTCAACAAAGAAAGACTAAAGTCAAAGTATTAAAGTCAATCTCATAAGACTAAAGTCAAAATCCTAATCTAAACTAATCAAGTACATCTCATAAGACTAAAGTCAAAACCCTAAATCAAAATCCTAATTTAAACTAATTAAGTCAATCTCATAAGATTAAAGTCAAAATACTAAATTAAAACCCTAAAGACTAAGTCAATCTCATAAGACTAAAGTCAAAACCCTAATTAAAACCCTAAAAGAAATCCTAATCAAACCCTAATTCTTCTAAAAAACTTTATAAATAGGAGCCTCTACACCCTATTTTCATATCAAATCAAAAACCCTAAGAGAAGTAGGTCAAAAATCCTCCTTAGCCTCCCATAAATCCTAATTTTGAAGCCCTAACGACCTAACACCCATACTTCAATTTTAGCTTGAAAAACACCTAGAAGCCCTTTAAAAACAACCCAAAATTTATAATAAATTCGAAGAATCTAGATCTAAGAAAGAGATACCTTGCCTCGAAAATCAGAAATCAGATCTGAAGACAGAACTAAGTAAGGAGTACGGTACAAGGAGCAGTTTTATCAGATTTGAGGGAATAGAATCTTTGCGTATCGAAAGTAAAATTTCTGTTATTTTTTTATCTAAATTTTGTTGTTAGCAATGTAGTCTTATTTGGGATAAGTAGAGACCGGCATTGCCCGGGCGGGGTTGGTGCCTAACACCTTCCAACCCCGTAAAGTGATCCCCGGATTCAGTTTTTTTCTTTAGTAGATTAATTTTTTTTTTATCCGTTTAGAGTCAGTATTCGGTTCCTAGACCGTTATAACTAGGTGGCGACTCCCAAACCTCAAGGGTCAAAAGCGGATCCGCGCACCTCGCGAATCGAGGGCCCTTTCAATGGCGACTCCACTGGGAACATTGAGGATCAGACTTGAAAAACCCCAAGTATGGGAGCATTGCTATAGCGATCTAGTTTTTCTTAGTTGTTAGCTTATCTGTTTATTTATTTATTCACTTGTTTTTTTTTAGTTTTTTTATTATCCTATTGTTCAATGTTTGATCATGTGTTTGGATCCTGAATATTCTGCCCTTGTATGTTCGTTTTATTTTATTATTATGGCTCAATCGAGGGGTATTTAGAATGATCCTAAATAATTAAAATGATTAAGAAGTTTAATTGAGGATGGAGTGATGACTAGTGAATCGCGTAGGTTTGATTTTTTTTCATTTTTTTTAAAAAAATAAAGTTTTTTGGTGGGCTATGTATCCTTTGACAATTTTTTATTCTTTTATTTTTAATTTGTTTTATTTTTATTTTTATTTTTTTAAAGTTTTTTAGGTTCCATTAACAATGATAATGGATTGGGGGAGTTGATGTGTAAAAAAATAAAATCTAATCCTTTTAACACCCCCCCATTTTCTGTTTTTTGTTAAATTTTTTTTAAAGGTGCTGTCTACAGCAACGTGGGGCTGGTATACATAAGAAAAAAATCGATTTAAAAAAAAAAAAAATTTTGCTTTTTTAGGTACTGTTCACAGAAACTATAGGCTGGTGTGTAACAAGGAAAAACTTTTTTTTTTTATATTCGGGCATCATCTTCTTAAGATGATGGAATCACTTGGGTTCATCGATTTTAACAGAGAATGAATTCATCTCTCGGTTATATCGGCTGAAATCTCAGCCCAATCATTGTTAATCTTGATTAAAACCGCTGATTCCTTTTGATTCAAAGTATAATTTTTTTAAAAACCGACTCGATTTAAAGGATTTCATTAGAGTAAATCGGTTTTTTTTTTCTGTTTTGTCCTCCATGTTCGTTGGTTCAAGCCGTGGTAAGTTCAGATTTCAAATGAGATCGAGAACCATTCCGTTCTGATCGAATCAAACTCGATATGGATCAGTTTTAAAAGGGATTTCATGGCAGAAATTTTCTGTTCTATTTTCCGATTTTTCTTGAGAACCTCTATTTATTATGGTTTGGAAATGGGCAGATTAGTTTAAAATGAAAAACCTGGATCTTGGTTCATCGGTTTTGCCTGAATTATAAGTTTCTAGAGTTCATAGATTTTTCCTTTTCTTTTTACTCTCTCGATTTTTTTTTCTGGATTAACTTTATCGACATTGTTCGCTCTAGTTCTTATTGCTGCTCTCGATTTTTGGATAATTAAGAATGTTAATTGGATGGAGATTGATAATTGAGATGAACGCGAAGTGCGGCTTTGCCCATATGATTTCTTTATAGCAACCACTGTTATAACATGACAATGAGAATGGCTGCTAATCGCCTTTTGGTTTCAAAAACCAATTACATAACAGTGTTTCATCAAGCCGTGTTTTGATCTGTCATCATTTCGAAGATTTTTTCGAAAACATTGATCAACGGCTTTGAATCAGATGCTGCAAAAATATTGCAATTTTTTGGATAATTAAGGGATTTAAATTGTGTCGGGTTATGCTTCCATCAAACCCTAGAACGGATAAGAAGGTTTTTTTAAAAAAGAAAAAAAAAAACACAAAAGATTTCCAAAAATCAAGTTTTGAGGGTTGCCGACAGCAACATGTGTATCTTTTTGTTTTGTTTTTGTAAAATTCTTTTGGGTTTGAGATCAATTTTTTTAAAAAATAAAAAATAAAAAATAAAAATTAAAAATTAAAAAATTAAAAAAAAAGGGAAAATTTTTATCTCATTAATCATTGTTCCATCTTCAATATCCCTTGAAATTTCGGATTATTTCAGGTTGTCGAGAGTAACCCTCGATTGAGCCATTAAATTTTTTTTTTGGGAAAATCTTCCTAGTTAAACTCATAGTACTATGTGATATTCGATTTTTTTTTTTTTGGTATGGCATTTTGTCGTGAGATATGGGTAATTGCGATTTAACTAAGCTATTGATTAATCTTGATTGGTATATATGTTGATTATTGACCTTGGATCATGTTTCGATGCCCAGGGTGCATCCATCTTTCTTTAATACTTTGATCACATGCCATTGATGGATAATCAATTCATTTGTTGATATGATAGTGAATATTTATGGGGTATCTCATACACGTGCCATGACCTTGATTATGATACCCTGATTTTGATCTCGATGCTATGGGTTGTGTTTTTTGATACGCTAATGTTTTGTTTGGGCCCATAGGCCCATTTGTTTGGAAAGGCCCCGGGCACACCCCACCCTGTTTTGCATACACTACATGCACGTTTACTGTTTTGCACACTTACACGTCCTATATAGCCAACGTGGCACTAGTGCGTGGCCCGGTCTCTTCGGAGATGTGACGTCATTCATGAAAATCGCAACTCCAGTCACGTACCTTAGGGTATATCAAACTGGGACATCAGTACCATCTGATCAGGTGACTCTGAAAGGTATATTGATGCACCCAGGCTGCAGCGACCTGAGCCTTTGACCTATTGTGAGCCACACAGTCACATGTCCCGATTGCCAATGTAGTACTAGTACGTGGTCGGTCCCCTCGTGGGATGCCAAACCATTTATGAAAGCTACAAGTCTTGACTCGTATCTATATGTATATAAAAGATAATCTAAGTATATCAATTGCACTTCTTAGTCAAAATCAGTGCCTAAGCGAGATCTTGCTCTGCTGTACCCTACTATACGAGGGGGATAGACTACGTCTATTCTAGACGAGAGGTATTTAAGTAGGCCTTTGCTCAGCATCGTGCGCCACCTCTCAACTGGAGATCAAATTGACTGTTTTTGACTTCAGAGAAGTGAGTTGAGGTTATAGATTATCGCTTATACGGTATATCAAACCAAGTCACCACGTATCAAGTGGTATATAGGTATTTGGGCAAGGATGGCCAGATAAAATGCATTTCACGTAGTAAGCTTAGAGTCTAGAAACCTTCCTTGTAGGTCACGACTCGAACTTATTGTGGGTGTTCCCGGGTTGTTTATTGAATAAAACCTTTTGATTGATGAGTGTATGTGAATGATGAGATCAGAGTGTATGATTGTCCTCAAGGATCAAAAATATTATTTTCGAAAATTAAAATGGGTGCACTGACCCAATAAAGAATTCGTTTCTTGCAAAAATTCAATAATGACCCAGTCCATCTCGATCCAACAATCATGATGGACCGGGCCATTTAAATCAAAATGGAAGTCAAATTTTCAAAGAAGAAAACTAATCTACAAAAGGAAAATATTTTTTAGAAAAGAATGTTTTCCAAAAGAAGTGCTCTCTAGAAAAGAATGTTTTGCAAGAAAAAATATTTTCCATAAGAACAAAATTTTCAAAAGAAAATAAAAAGTTGATATTTTACATAGACCTTGGAAGAGTACTAAAATACCCTTTTGTGTTAAACCAGGATGTTAGTTGCTGGTAATAACCCGATCGACCAGTTAGTCAAAATAACCGTCATAGGGATGCACCCTGTAGAGAAGATCAATTTTGGGAGATTTATGTTGAGGAGTGCTCTCTACTTTCACGAGTTTGAGATAGACTGAAACTTCTTACGTGCTATGGCTAAGTGCTGGAACCCCTACCTTCACATATTCCATATTGGACATATGCACTTGTGCCCCACTCACAAGGATTACTGTGGCATCATGGGGATATCCACTTCATGACCTCTAGTCAGGCTCTTATTGAAGATCGGATATTCTGGTGACCTCGCCATAGGACTAAACATTTCCAAGGAAGAAGCCAAGGCCTTACTTCATAACGTGAGATTGGACTTAGTATCTTAACTGGGCCCGTATCGCTCCCGCAGTCATCCTATCAATGTAAAACCAGAAGCCTGGCAAGCCACTAGAGACTATCGATTATGTCTAGGAATCCTAGCTCAATACATACTGACCTTTAATAGTGATGGCCAAACTATCCCTGAGTCATTTATATATATAGCCTCTCAACTCTCAAGGAAAGCCTACCTAGTACCTCATCCTAGCTGAAACTTTCTTAGGTTTAGATGCCATAAAAAATGGTGAACGGAAAAGCTTCAAAGGAAGCCCTTACTTACTCTATATGTGACTTTGTGACCGTATCAAAATTGTAGATGTTCCTTCAAACCTCGAGTATGGGCCAAAACACTTTTCCAAAAGAAACCTGTTAGTACGTCACAACTCAGTCAAGTCTTTGAGCAAATGGTTAGACTCTCACCTTGCTCGTCATATCGGTTTAAGATGCCCTTGGTGGATGACTGATCCCCTTGTTCTAGGAACCAAAGGATCATACTATGTCCGTCTGATCAATTTAGAAGAAACATCTTTTTACCATCCTAATTTTATCCTAGAATAGTACGACGTACCTATAGAGTTATCTTTACCTCAGCACAAAGCTTTGTTTCCCCCCGAGCCTTTGACTGAAAAGTTAGTGCATCTCATTGAGAAGGTTTGGAATAAGTGCACCTTAGGGTATCTAGACGGACCAACAGAATTCAAAGAGCCAGTTGTTAGAGCCAAGAGGGTCAAGCTTGACAGCAATCCTGATGACCATCAAGACAAAGTCAGGCGTCCATGTAAAAGTAGTTCAAGTCAAATTTGTTGAAAAATGTTTTTAATAAGAACATTTCTTTGTCAATCATTTTCAATAAAGTTATTTTTTTTTCAAATAAATATTTATTTCTTCTTTGAATGTTCATTGTGTGAATGGATTAATTAATGGATTGATACACAAACCTCAATAAAATGTTTCTTTAAAATGTTATCAAGGGGGTAATACTGAAATTGACTAAATCTACCTTTGATGGGGTCATATAGGATTATCATTGCGCCCAAACTCAAACGTCCACCTCCTAGTTGGAGTCGTAAGTCCAGTCGGTTAGAACGAGCTACAGTACCAACTCAACAAGCAGAGATGGCTTCAGAATCTGAACTCACAGAGGTCCGTAAGATCTTGGCAACCTTTGCCAATGATATCAACAGTATAAAAGGCAAAGTGAAAGTGTTAGAACAGACCTCAGAATCAACATGCAATCCCCTAAATGACCCAAAAGGAAAGAAGGCAGAAGAGAGACGTCCACGTGAAGTCTTCGAACTCGATGGAGACGAAGAGTATGTTGATGAAAATCCGGTGTTAACTAACAGAATGTCTCAATTAGAGTCAACTATGAAGAGTATAAATGGTATCGATGAAATTGTAGCAGGCATTGAAGCTCTTAACCGTATCCTTAGAATCCATTTGCCTGAGAAGTTTGTAATGTCGGAAATGGGCAAGTTTAGTGGTATAGGGTGTGCAAAAACACATCTTAAGGTGTATGTTACTAACATGCGCACTATGGGGCTCAGTGACGAATATATGACGTTGTTGTTTCAGAGAACTTTATCAGGATCAGTACTACGTTGGCTAATATCTCAAGATCCAGTTACTGTGGGTACCTGGGAGAGCATGTCAAAGGCCTTCTGGCATCAGTATAAGTACAGTACCGAGATTGAGACTTTAAGAAGAGATTTGGAGGTAACTAAGTAGAAAAATGGGGAGACATTCACTGATTTCATTGGTCGCTGGAGGGCCAAGGCTGCCCAAATGTGGGATAGACATTCGGAGAAGGAACAAGTAGCGATTATCCTAAAGAACCTCTCACAAGGATATGCTCAGCACTTAGTGGCTCAATATCTCCCTACTTTCGAGTCCTTGTTACAAGCCGAAAGCCAACTCGAGGATGCATTTGCCTCTAGGGTTCTTTTTAACCCCTCAAATAACAAGCCTAAGAAACCATATGTTCCCAAACCCAATATCAACCATACTTACATCACTAATTCCTCAGTTACCCCAGCTCAACCCCCCGGCCCGGACTAATAACCAATTCACCCAAGTCAACCTCGAATTCCGTGCCAATTTACCAATTTAGGGATGATCCTTATCGTGGCTTTGCAAAAACTGTTGAAAAAAGGGTTGCTTACCCCGATTCAACCCCGACCTTTATCAAATCCCTTGCCGGCCGGACACAACCCTAACTTATTCTGTGAATTTTTTTCAAAATCCTGGCCATCACACGAATCGATGTATCACCTTGCGCCATGCCATTCAAAACCTTATTGACAACAAAAAGATCACAATCCCAAGCCCACCGAATGTCACCACTAATCTACTACCTACCTATAAACCTCCACCAACCCTGAACATGGTTTCTCACACCGCATTGCCATTCGATCCTGTCTCTCTTATCCATCCCATCCAAGTCAAACCGCCTAGTTATCCCCTTGCCGGGATAGCTTTTACTGATGAGATTTTTACTGCGAACTATGAACAATTTGATCTAACCTCGGATGATACATATTATTTATCCTCGCCTCGCTACAGTAGTCCCGCATTCACTAGTTACTTGTTGGCTCAAATGAACCTAAAAAGCCCTATATCTTTGATAGATGAAGATCCATACTTGTTGACTGAAGAAGATGAGCCTTACTCCCTCTCCTGTGATGAAGTTAGACATATGACTCGAGAGGGAAGAGTTTTTAAGCCACAAGAACTCTGTGTTGATAATCCTGCAACCCTGGCAATAAAAGAAAGATAAGATCCTATCAAAGAAAATATCGAAGAAGATAACTCCGTGATCAAGCAATTGAAGAAATCAGGAGCTAATATCTCGATTTGGGATTTACTTATGGCTTCCACTGCCCATAGGGAGGCTGTTATCAAAGTATTAAGTACAACCCAAGTCTCCCTTGATACTTCTCCAGATCAGCTGGCTACTATAGTAGGGGCGACTTACGTGGAGAACATTTCATCCTTCTCAGACTTAGATCTCCTAGAAGAGGGAGCAAGTTACACTAAGCCATTGCACATCACAGTTGACTGTAACGGGATAAGGGTACCTCTGGTATTGATTGATAATTGGAATGCATTGAATGTTTGAAGAGAAGGAAGTTGAAGACTGGCAGCTCAATCTGGACTCCCTCAACATTGACCAGTTATTTATCGAAGATCACAGTGTCCTAGTGTTGTCAATTGAGAAGGGGATCCCAAATCCCCAGTCTATAATCAAACCCGTCGTTGGGTGTCTCTCTAGCTATCATGTAATTAGTCCTGTGTTGCATGTCAAGACTGAGTCTGTCAATCCCCTTAGTCCTGTTCAGTCTGACATGTCAGATGAATCATTTGTTTCAGCTGAGTCAAGTAAGTCCATTATCTTTGCTAAGTCAAGTGAGTTTGTCAAATCTGCAATGAGTCCTGTTACCCCCATCTCCTTTTAATGAAATGAAAGAAATTTTCGATTACCCCGAGTGCAATAATAATTTAACTAATAATTTGGCTTCGGAGGGAGAGTCTTCTGACGAAGAACCTCCCCCTGAAATAATCAAATTACTTGAACAAGAAAATGAACGTCGGGCTCAACCTTTAATGGAGGAAGTAGAGGTTATCAACCTCGGAACAAAAGAAAGTCCTCAAGAGATTCGGATTGGGATCACATTATCCCCTGATGAACGCAAAGGGATAGTAGACTTGCTTAGAAAGTTCAAAGACGTGTTCGCGTGGTCTTACGAGGATATGCCGGGAATAAACACAGATATTGTTCAACATCGGATTTCGTTATATCCAAATGCTCGACCCATTAAACAGAAACTTCGACGTATGAAGCCGGAATGGACTCTGAAAATTAAATAAGAAGTTACGAAGCAGATTAACGCTGGATTTTTGGAAGTAGTAGAATACCCTGAGTGGATTGCCTATGTTGTCCCGGTGCCTAAAAAAGATGGAAAAGTCAGAATGTGTGTAGACTTCAGAGACCTAAACAAAGCAAGCCCAAAAGACAGTTTTCCTTTACCACACATAGATGATCTAGTGATAGTATGGCAGGGCACGCTTTGCTGTCCTTCATGGATGGTTTTTCGGAGTACAATCAGATAAAAATGGATCATCGGGATATGCAAAAAACGTCGTTCATCACACAGTGGGGAACCTTTTGTTACAAGGTTATGCCTTTTGGTTTAAAGAATGCCGGAGCCACTTATCAAAGAGCAGCCACGACTCTACTACATGACAGGATACACAAGGAAGTCGAAGTCTATGTAGATGATATGATAGTCAAATTTAAAGAACGATTGGGACATGTTATTGCGTTAGAAAAATTTCTCACAAGGATTCGAAAGTACAAACTCCGTCTCAACCCACATAAATGTGTATTTGGAGTAATTTCTGGAAAATTATTGGGATTTGTGGTCAGTCAAAGAGGGATCGAAGTAGACCCTGTGAAGATTAAAGCTATCCAAGAGATGCCACCGTCAAAAACTGAAAAACAAATTTGAGGTTTTTTAGGTAGAATCCTGTATGTCAGCAGATTCATCGCTCAACTCACCAACGTCTGTTAACCTATTTTCAAGCTTCTCAAGAAGAATGAACCAACAACTTGGAATAAACAATGTCAAAAGGCTTTCGACCAAGTCCAGGAGTATCTCTTGAACCCGTCTATTTTGGTTCCACCCACACCGGGTGATCACTTCTTCTTTATCTGTCAGTCACAGAAGAAGCTATGGGATGCATGCTTGCACAGTATGACAAAGATACTCGCAAAGAAAGGGCCATCTACTACATCAACAAGAAGATGTTAGAGTATGAACGAAAGTATTCAGCCCTGCAAAAAACTTACTTGGCACTAGTATGGGCTACTCAGAGACTTCGACACTATATGCTATCTCATTCAATTATCTTGTTATCTCGGATGGATCCTCTCAAGTATCATTTCGAGAAACCGGCACTGACAGGGAGAACCGCACGATGGTTATTGCTGTTATCAGAGTTTGACATCACGTATGTTACACATAAATCTATCAAGGGGAGAGCTGTGGCAGAATACTAGGCAGATCACCCGGTAGTAGAAGGAATAAGGCCTGTTGATCAGTTCCCAGATGAGAACATCTTGCATATTGAAGAAGAGCCTCAGAACCAAACATGGCAGTTGTATTTTGATGGAACTGCCAATCAGAATGGGTATGGAATAGGGGCAGTCCTGTTTTCTCCTGAAGGATGCCACATTCCGATCGCTATTAACTTAGCCTTCTCTAACACCAATAACACAGTTTAATATGAGGCATGCATCGCTGGACTTGAAGCTGCTTTGAATTTGGGCATTACAGAAATTGAAGTTTTTGGAGATTCAGCCTTCGTCATACACCAGTCATTGGAAGAATGGAAGACTGGGGACGAAAAGTTGAAGCCTTATCATGAGTATTTGTTAAACCTAGTGAGTAAGTTTAAAGCTATTCTGCTCCAACACGTGTCCATGGAAGATAATAGATTTGCTGACTCGTTAGCCACTCTATCTTCAATGATCCATTTGTCCCCTAGCATGGAATTGAGGCCGATCACTGTCGAAGTCAAAGACAAACCTGCATATTGTTACCAGATCAACATTGCTACTCGACTACTTGATGAAAAGCCGTGGTACACAGACATTAAGAAGGTGTTTGAAAAATAAGAATTCTCAGAAGAAGCATCGAGGAAGGAACGACAAGAGGTCTTATGATGGGATTCATTTGTCGCGCGTCGATGAAGATTAAGCTGAACAGATAATGGTTGAACTACATTCAGGAGAATGCGGCCCTCACATGAGTGAGAAAATGTTAGCTAAGAAAATTATGAGACAAGGGTATTACTGACCTACGATGGAAACAGATTGTCATCACATGGTCAAGACCTGCCACAAATGCCAAATACATGCAAATCTCATACATGTGCCACCTTCTTGATTAGTTTGTCTGACTTCACCATGGCCATTCTTAGTTTGGAGAATTGACATTATTGGTAAAATATCGCCTAAAACATCAAACGGGCATGAATACATTTTAGTTGCTATCGATTATTTTACTAAGTGGGTTGAAGCTACCTCTTATGTTGTCCTCACTACGTCTCGAGTTGCAAAGTTTATCCAAATGAACATCATCAGTCGGTACGGGGTACCTTCGGAACTGATTTATGATAACGGGTCACATTTCAAAGCTGAGGTTATTACTTTGTGTTCAAAGTTCAAAATCTCACACCACAAATCATCTCCTTACCGTCCTCAGACTAATCGAGCAGTCGAAGCAGCTAATAAGAATCTTAAGACTATCATCAGAAAAATGTGTCAATCACATCGAGATTGGTCTGAAAAACTGCCATTTGCACTATGGGCATATCGAACTTCAATTAGATCCTCTACTGGTGCTACTCCCTACTCCTTAGTGTATGGCATGGAAGTAGTCTTACCAGTTGAAATGAAAATTCCATCTCTCAGGGTCTTGTTGGAATGTCAGTTGTCAGAAACAGATTGGGTTCGCTAGCGGTATGAAAAATTGAATTTGATCGAAGAAAAACGACTGAGAGCTTTGTATCACGTGCAAGCTTATCAAAGAAGAGTTGCCCATGCATTTGACAAAAAGATTAAGGCCCGTCACTTACAAGTCGGGGATTTAGTACTCAAAGAGAATCGGACACCTATCTTTGACCCTAGAGGGAAGTTCAAACCAAATTGGGGAGGTCCGTTCATCATCAAGAAAATATTACTTGGAAAAGCTGTCAGGCTTCAAGATTATGATGGAATCGAGTTACCAGAACCAACCAACCTTTACCAAATCAAACGGTACTACATTTAAGGAGGCCCATCTTTGGCTGAATCAATTTTTCCTACTACTTAGTTCATTATCTCCTTTCTCAACCCCTTTGCAGCCTGTTTAGAAAGAGAAAAATTATGCCTTTTTACTTCTTAGCCTGACTACCTAACTCAGGGGAAGGAAAAATTCGAACTACGTCTTGGTCTGATCCCAAAATTCTGGGGTATGTAGGCAACCTGAGAAGTTACTTCAGGCCCGACCACATAAAAAAAAATAGATTCGTCGAAAAAATCTAAAAAAAGTTCAAAAGAAAAAAAAGTGAAATATCTTCAAAATGGGGAAGAAAATTCAAAGCAAAAGAAATGCCACACAAGCGGCATTCAGGTTTTTGAGCCTCAAAATCCCTTTCTTTTTATACCCAGTCTTAAGCTTACCCATAAAAGTCCTCTTAAGTACCGTGCAAAAAGTCAAGAAAAATAGCAAAGCATAATCAGATAGCAATTCCAGAAGTTCAACAGGAAGAAAAGAAAAAAAAAGAAAAAAGCCTGCTAGGTTGAAAATCCGAAAATGGCGACTTAGACAAAAACTAAGTCAAGCTCGCAAGGCTGAAAATCCGAAAGGACAGTCTTAGCAACAATCAAAACAAAGAGAAAAAAAAAGAAAGCTCGCTAGTTTGAAAATCGGAAAAGGCAATTTAGGCAAAAGTTAGAGCAAGCTCGCTAGATTGAAAACCTGAAAAGACGATCTAGGCCAAAGTTAGAGCAACAAAGCAAAAGAAGAAAAAAACTAAGAACAGTCCGAGCTGAAACATTAGAAGTCCGAATAATCAAGTTCAATACTTAGCTTAAACCAGGCACAGACTCAGAAGCCACAAGTATCTCGTCTACGATCTATCTGAAATTTTTTTACTTCCCCAAGTAAACTAATGGAGAGAAGGGTGAATTCTATGATGAGTCTCAAAAGGAAATATTTTGTTCTCTTGAGCCTGACTCAAAATCTTCAATACAATTAATCAAAATTAAAAGTTGGATCTTTATTGCGCTTATGGTAATCAAATATTTCAAACCTTCATACAAGGGGCATTTTCTTTGTTCCTCTAAATATGTAATCTCCCCCCTTGTACCAGGGGCATTTTTTAATTTTTGCATGATGTGTTCAATGCCATGCTTATTGTCAAACTAGGGGCATTTTATTTTTGAGCGATGTTAATCCTAAAAGATAATGGGAACCCTAAACTTAAGGTTACCCTCTTGATAACAGTTTTTCGAAAAATCTTGAGGTTCAAAAGAAATAAACACCCAGGTTTTAAATTCATAGAACTTTTGGATAAAACCTTGAGGTTCAAACAAAAGCACTTCGGATCTCACATTTGAGTATGCCCAGAGATTAACTAATAATTCATTTACCTAGAGTAGGAGATATGGCATTCATTCGTTCCCCGATTCAATCGTTATTCTCCAGATTCATCTTCAATCTCATCCAGATTCATTTTAATCATTCTTCTCCAGATTCATTATTTCTTTCCCAAAATTCCTTCATTCCTATGCCAGTTTTGCCTAGATGCCGTCAAGGGTTATCTTGGATTCTGGTCAGTTGCCGTCAAGGGTTAACTTGGATTTTGCTCAGTTGCTGCCAAAAGTTATCTTGGATTTTGCTCAGTTGCCGTTAAGGGTTATCTTGGATTTTGCTCAGTTGCCGTCAAAGGTTATATTGGATTTTGCTCAGTTGCCGCCAAGGGTTATCTTGGATTTTGCTCAGTTCCCACCAAGGGTTATCTTGGATTTAAAAATTTAAAAATTTGAACCAAAAAATTGATCAATTAGGCTTTCAGGCAAAATTGTTGATGGTTGCCAGGATATTTATTCAAGGACCCCTCCATCAGAGGGCCCAAAAAATTAAAGATATAATAAAAGGGGGTTCTCCAAAAAATTAAATTCAATCAAATTAGACTAAAGTCAATCTTAAAGTCAATCAAGTAAGGCTAAAGTCAAGATTTTAAAAGTCAACCAAGAAAGACTAAAGTCAATCTCATAAGACTAAATTCAAAATCCTAATCTAAACTAATCAAGTCAATCTCATAAGATTAAAATCAAAATCCTAAATCAAAACCCTAATCTAAACTAATCAAGTCAATCTCATAAGACTAAAGTCAAAACCCTAAATTAAAACCCTAAAAACTAAGTCAATCTCATAAGACTAAACTCAAAACCCTAATTAAAACCCTAAAAGAAATCCTAATCAAACCCTAATTCTTCTAAAAAACTTTCTAAATAGGAGCCTCCACACCCTATTTTTGTATCAAATCAAAAACCCTAAGAGAAGTAGGTCAAACACCCCAAAAACACCCCAAAATCTATAACAAATTCGAAGAATCCAGATCCAAGAAAGAGATACTTTGCCTCGAAGATCAGAAATCAGATTCGGAGACAGAATGAAGTAAGGAGTACGGTATAAGGAGCAGTTTTATTAGATCTGAGGGAACAAAATCTTTGCGTATCGAAGGTAAAATTTTTGTTATTTTTTTATCTAGATTTTGTTGTTAGCAATGTAGTCTTATTTGGGATAAGTAGAGATCGACATTGGCCGGGCGGGGTTGGTGCCTAACACCTTCTAACCCCGTAAAGTGATCATCGGATTCAATTTTTTCTTTAGTAGATTAGTTTTTTGTTTATCCGTTTAAAGTCAGTATTCAGTTCCTAGACCGTAATAACTAGGTGGCGACTCCCAAACCTCAAGGGTCAAAATTGGATCTGCGCACCCCGCGGATCGAAGGCGCTTTCAGGAGTCTTACTTTACCTACTCGGGGTGAAAGAGTAATGAACTATTTTTTGGGCAAAACTAAATGTGAGATCAGAAATGCTTCTATTTGAACCTCAAGGTTATTCAAAAATTTTATAAATTTTAAACCTAAATTTTAACTTCCTTTGAACCCTAGGGGTTTTCAAAAAATTGCTATCAAGAGGGTAACCTTAAATTTGAGGTTCCCATTATCCTTTAGGATTAACATTGATCAAGCTTGAGAATAAAATGCCCCTAGTTTGATAAGAAACATTGCACTGGAGATAATTGAACACAGTTTGAAAAAATAAATGCCTCTAGTGTAAAGGGTAAGGCTATATGTTATAGAAAAGTAAGTGCCCCTTATTATGAAGGTTTGAAATAGTTGATAACCACAAGCACAATAAATATTCAACTTTTAATTTTGACTTTTTATATTGAAGAGTTTGAGTCAAGCTCAAGAGAACAAAATATTTTCTTTTGAGATTCATCGTAGAATCTATCATTTTCACTCTTTATTCACTTAGGGAAGTAATTTTTAGATCAATCGTAGACAAAATACGCGTGGCTTTTGAGTCTTTGCCTGGTTTAAGCTGGATATTGAAACTTGGTCATTTGGATTTCTGATGTTTCGGCTCGGGCTGCCTTTTTAACTCAACGGAGATTTTTTTTTGATTTTTGGTTACTCTAACTTTTGCCCAGATTGCCTTTTCAGCTTTTCAATCTAGCGAGCGTGCTCTACTTTTTGCCTAGATCGCCTTTTCAGGTTTTCAATCTAGCGAGTTTACAATTTTTTACTTTTTTCTTTGCTCTGATTGTTGCGAAGACCATCATTTTAGATTTTCAATCTTGCGAGCTTGTCTTAATTTTTGCCTAATTCGTCCTTTCGAATTTTCAATCTAGCAAGCTTTTTTTTTTTGTTCTAATTATTGCTAAGGCTGTCATTTCAGATTTTAAACTTTGCGAGCTTGCCTTATTTTTTTGCCTAAGTCACCCTTTCGGATTTTCAACCTAGTGAGTCCCATTTTTCTTTTTCTTTCCTTTTGAACTTCTAGAGTTATTGTCTAATCATGCTTTGCTATCTTCCATATCTTTTTCGTATGGTACTTAGGAGGACTTTTATGGGTAAGCTTAGGACTGTGCATAAAAAGAAAAGAAGTTTGAGGCTCAAAACCCGAATACCCCTTGTATGGCATTTTTTTTAAATTTTTTCTTTTTCTTTGAATTTTCTTTCCTATTTTGGAATTTTTTTTCTTTGTGGGGGAATATATATTTTTTGAATTTTCTCTCCCATTTTGAAAATACCTCTTTTCGGATTTTTTTCTTTTTAGAGAATATATTTTTTATTTTGACGTGGGTCGGGCTTAAAGTAACATTTCAGGTTGCCTACGTACCCTAGAATTTTGGGATCAGACCAAAACGTAGTTTGAATTTTCCCTCCATTGGGTTGGGTGATCGGGATAAGAAAGAAAAAGACATTTCTTTTTTATTTTATGTTTTTGAAAAAGACTGCAAAGGGTTGAGAAATGAGATATTGAACTGGGTAACATGAAATTGATTCGATCGAAGATGGCTTTCTTAAATCTAGTACTGCTTGATTTGATCAAGATTCGTTGGTTTTGGTAATTCAACTTCATCATGGTTTTGAAGTCTAATAATTTTTCCAGGCAATATTTCTTTGATGATGAAAGAATCTCTTCAATTGGGTTCAGACTTCCTTCTATGATCAAGGAGGAGTGCTCAATTTTCTTTGAAGTCTGATGGTTTTCCCAAGTAGTGCTTCCTTACTGATGAATGAATATCTCTAATTGGGTTTAGATTTCCTCTTATGGTCAATGAGGGGTGCTTAATTTTCTTTAAAGTATGATGGTTTTCCCAGACAGTGTTTCCTTACTGTTGAATGAATTTCTCCAATTGGGTTCGGATTTCCTCCTATTTTTTTTAAAAGTTTGATGGTTAAATCCTTGATTTGTAAGTGGGGAACTTTGACTTTCTTGTCAAACGTGCAAGTGACTATTTTCATAAGTTTACACATGGTACATAATTTCTAGGTTGTTTTTCTTCAATCAGGTTTAGTTCTTCGTACTTGTAGACACCCTAATTTGCACGAACCCATTAGGAAAATCCAAAATTTCTTTAATTGATTTCAATTAAGAAATTAAGCTTCTCAGCAGGCCCGCAATGCCACTTGACATCATTTTCATGTATACAAGCATACATGCATCATGTCATATAGTTTGCATGTTCAACCTTGTCCCTAATCTAATCTAATTCCATACAACTTCCATGATCTAATCTGAATCCATATCCATGCTCCATTAACCGATCTATCACCCATACCCTAACTCAAGTCCATAAACAAGTTTCATATCCTAATAAAGTCAAGTCACACTAAGACCTTAACCCAAGGTCCATATTACCATTATCCATAGCCAAGTTCATTTCTAAACCCATTATCCATTATTCATAAATCAAGTCCATTCCTTAAGCCCAATACCAAACCCATTTTAAGTCTATTCCCTTACATCCTTCAAAAAGGTGACACATGTTGATCTCCCATATGCCCTCAATACTCAATGCTTTAATCTAATTGAAGAGTCAACTCCCCATTGTGAAAACCCAAGAATATCCTTATAAAAAATGTAGTCAAATAAAAAAGGTTATTTGGTCTTTGGTAATAATCAATGAAGTTGAGAGAATTTCTAATTATACCCTCAAAAGGTAGGAATCTTCAAGTACATACATAGAGATCTCCCATTAGTCCATTTCAAAAATATACATTCACCCTTGCTTTATGAGTTATTTACAAATGAACCAAGAGTTATTTACAAATATACATTCACCCTTGTTATGTACTTTTGTTCTCCAATTAGTCCATTTCAAAATATACATCCACCATGTGAATGTCTTTTGAAATTTTTGATCTCATTGGTATTTCCATTTCATCGAGCGAGTATCCATTCTATGTCGGATAACACCTAAGCTTGCACCTAACATATCCTCATAGGATCATGCGAATATGTCTTTTGAAAATTTTGAGTAAATTCATTATCCCTTCGTGTTCCTCTAGGGTTAAGATGGTTTCTATCTGAATTTCTTGAGAATTATTTTTTATTCGAGGTTAATGACCTTTGCTTTCTCGATTAAAGGTTGAGTTTAGCCTTAACCTACTTGAAGCCAGATTATTAGTTAATTCGTTAATGCGCTCGAGGTATTCAAAATTTTTCTTTATTTAGATGAGATGACAAATGCCATTGTAGACTTGACAAACAAACTCGACTCACAGAAATAAAAAAGGATAGATTTGATCTAAAGAAAACATGATCTTACTAAATTGATAAAAAAAATTGGACTCAAGCTAACCCAAATGACTCATGAAAACTCAAGAAAAGTACTCACAACAGTTTGATTACGGATTGTGGACTCGGGACATTGCTTATAATTGGCAAGACTGAGGTACTATGATCTTCAGGGAACAATTGTGCAATTTTGAGAGATTTTGAGGTCATTTCTGATTGTTGACTTGGTGCTAACGTTTATTCTAACCGACCAGACTTAGGACCCCAGCTAGGAGGTGTACGCTTGAGTTTAGGTGCAATGATAAACCTGAAACCTAATCGAAAGTGAATTTAATCAATTTCAGTGTTACGCCCTTGATAACATTTTAATGAATCCTGAGATTTTATTGAATTATGTGTACCAATCCATTAAACATTTCATTCATGCAATGATTATTCAATATGAAAATTATTTTATTGAACTATTAAAAATTATTGATGTACACACCCTAATTTGAACGGGCCCCTACTCGAAAGGGCCCAAAAATATTGATTTTCATATAAGATTGGCCAACAGACCTCAAAAGCCCGAATCACTAAAAATTGACATTTTTATCAAGTTGAAGGTCCCTAAGACCCCTTAAGGGTCTAAGAGACTCATAAAAAAGACTTGGCGTACTCCCACCTTTCCTACCTTTCACCTTTCCACCCTCGAAATCGGATTACCTCAAGCCTGTTCAAAGCCCACGAACCTTCCACTTACAAAAATACATTTCTTACCTCATTCAATTTAACCTAAATTAATCGCACACCACTTAAACCCTAAAACACACCCACCCCTAAAAATCCCATCCTAAAATAAATCCTACCTAATCCCAAATCACTTATAACCCTCCAAAAACCCAAGCCCAACACATAAAAGCCCACAAACCATTATCCATATCAAATCCACATTTATAATTCATAATCCATAAACCACTACCCACATCAACCAATTATCATTTTGATCATCAAAGGGACACAGGTCATCACCCTAACTCACCTCCCTCATCCAACTACCTACCCCTATCACTTTTCTCTAACAATCCATCTACCCACATCATCTCTCTCTAAAAATCATCTAAACCCATAGCCTTCTCTAACCTACCACATCATCCCTTCTCTAAACAAAACATATACCCCCATCTCAACCCATACCCTTCTCTACCCTACCCCCATCATCACTTACAAACCCATTTCTATAAATCAAACCCACACTCCTTATCTTTAATCTAATACTCATTCTCTCCAATCAATTCATCTAATCACCTTACTTCCCCATCCTTTTTGACACATGTCACCACCTCTTTATCCTTTCAAAAATCCAAACAACTAATCCCTTTACACAACTCATTCTCCTAACCTAAACACCTTCCCTTCAACCTACCTAATACTCAATCAACAAACCACTTCCTTATACCCCCCATTCTCTCCATCTCACATCACCAAACACTCCACCAAAATGGATTAGGTGAGATCTAAACCATTTGGATTAAAATACTATCCATTTACCCTCATTACACAACTACCCTCATCCCAACTCTAAATTTCATACCCCCAACTTTGAAACCCATGCCATTATCTACTCTTCCATTACTTCACCCCATTATATCCTTAAAGTAACCTCCAAACACCTATAAATACCTTCTTCCCATTCCAAAATAGGTACCCAAGTCTTAGATTAAAAAAAAAACTCTTCTCTCAACTCACTTCTACTTCACTATCATACTTTCACATTTAATCTTCTAAAAAGTATACTCTCATATTTCATTAAGGACTCAAAGAAGAAGACATAAAAGAAGAATGAATGAAGGAAAAGAAGAAGAAACAAAAGCTTCAACGTAAGTCAAAGGAACACACCCCCTCTCTTTCTCTACCATCTCCATATCCCTCTTCTACTATTCCCTTCCTCTCTTTAATTTTTATTCTAATAGATCAGACTTCGGTTCGATTGAAAGTATAGGGGTTGCAACCACTTTCAAAACAAAATCCATTTAATCCTTCAAATTGTTTTGAGGCACTCGACATCCAGGTTCTTCTCAACTCATGATAATGGACCTGTAATCGAAGCCAACACTTTTCAAAATGTGTTAATCCTAAGGATAAGGATTTTTAAGAACATCTCCTTCAATGGGATGATCCTATAATCAAGCCAAAAATAATTCCCCACTTAGGGTACAAGTTATTGACAGGTGGTACTTTGTTTTATCTTGTATTTTCATCCAAAAATGATCGAGTTGAGTTGAGGTTACCACCACTTGGTGGGGAGAAAAGGGTGTCTAACACCTTCATTTTTTTCCAATCGGGCAACTTACCCCGATTTCAAGGTTGATTTGTACCTTATTCGAACAAGAGTCATTAAACGTCAAAAATGACCATTTTTCTAAAATGTACATTAGGTGACCATTCACACTCTCTTACAATATGAATGGTGATGACTCCAAACCTTCGTAGAAGTAGTATTTATAATCGAGAATCACGTATTTATAGCTTACGACTCCATTGGGGACACTAGGTTCTATGCTCGTGTCAACTCGGTTATTGTTGAAAAAAAAAATATATTTTTATTTGGTTTACTAACATTGTTTGTGTTTATTGTTTATGTTATTTTGTTATTTACACATGACTTGTTGTAATATTTACTTACTTTCGTTCTTTCATTACATACTTATAAGAGGGTCAATGAAAAAAATGAATGAAAAGTACACCCAAAGCACTTGCTAGCATAGTCCATTGCACAAGCCATCCCACCCTCAATATATCTAGTCTCGATGCCTAGTAGCTTTACTGCTTGAGATCGTTATTTCAAGTATTAGGGATGAACACATCAAATCCGATCACCAACAAACGATGTGTGTACTCCGGTATACATCGAGGTTTGAAGATCGGGTAACTGTAAATCCACCTACTAGCTGCATGCATGTGCCCGACTAGACAAATATAGGACACAAGTTCCAAGGATGTATCGACCCCCAAATCGTAAGCCCAAGAAGGCACATTTGTAAAGAGCATAAATGCTAATTGGTTATTTTCGGTATCTTCCCCCCTTAGGTAAAAGGGGAGGAATGGGTGCATTGCATCATGTTAAAAAAAACCAGTGAGTGAATGGCAAAAAAAAGCATAAACATTGAGGGACATTGAGCACAGGGGCCAAGAAACCAGTTTATATGAATTACAGAAACTGGATTCCTTTCTGGTTCGTGTTCATAACACGGATAGACAAGAATATGTCTCATCCGTGCTTGAAACACGGATAAAACAAAATGTGTCTCATCCGTGCTTGACATACAAATAAAACAGGATGTGTCTTATCCGTGCTTGAAACACGGATAAGACAAGTATAGTTCTATCCATGCTCAAAACATGGACCAGTAGGAATTCGAACTGAGGAAATGAGTGCAGGCCAGATTTGTTGTTGGGTTTTCCACCCTTGCTTAAATGTTAATTGCACATTCAAAGGGGAATCCCAAGTTTTGGAAAATTAAACGAAGTAGATTTTTTTTAGCCAATGACATCAAAAAAAAGAATTTTGAAACAAAAGAAAAAAAAAACAAATTACTCATCAATGAGCAGAATCGAAATAGCTTAAGACTTTGGGCCTCAAGCGGGCCCATTACACTTTTTATAACCACGAGGGGTTATCCGACCAATCAAGTTGACCCCGAGAACCCAGGACAAGTGCAATCAAGCATCCTCAAGCCTCCTACCAACCATTTTTGAAAGAAAAAAAAAAGATTTCTCTCAAATCAAATCGATCTCGTGATCCGTCCTGAGTAGGACTTACCACCCATGTCAACCCCGGATCGACTTAGATACGTGGATTTCGTCGTTAGGACGGCCACATCTACGATGAATTGGACTCGCCACCATTCATGTTGTAAGTGGGTGTGAATGGTCACCCGATGTATATTTTCCAAAAAAGTGACATTTTTGGCATTAGTGACTCACAACGGATAGGGAACTAATCGAACCTAGGGATTCGGGTCAGCGGCTCGATTGGAGAAAAGGGAAGGTGTTAGGCACCCTTTCCTCCCCGTCAAGTGGCAGTAACCTCAAATAACTCGATCATTTGATAATAAAAAAAGGAGAAAATAAAAGTGCCACGTGTGTGCATTTTGTACCCTAAATAGGGATTCATTTTTGGCTTGATCATAGGGTCATTTCATTGATGGAAATGACCCTTATGAACCTTGCCTAGGGGTCCACTCATTTAAAATAAAAATAAAAGAGAAGAAGGGGATATTTAGAAAAGGGAGAATGAGAGGATAGAGAGAGCTGGGGGGTGGTGTACTTCAAACCCACCTTGTACTCTTGATCTTCTTTTCTTCTTCTTCTTCTCTCCTATGTCTTCTTCTATGAGTCTTCTTAGGTCCTTAGTAAAATTTGAGAGAATATATATTTTTTTGTGAGAGATTAGTGTGGGATTGGAGATGAGGACAGGAAGTAGACTTTCGTTTCTTTTTTAGTGAGACTTGGTAACCATTTTTGGAAGGAAGGAAGGGGTATTTATAGTGTTTGGAGGATGGTTTGAGGGGTATAATGGGGTGAAGAGTTGAGAGAATAGAGAATGGCATGGGTATTTGAAGTGGAGGGTATGAAATTTTGAATGTAAGTGAGGGTATTTGTTTAATGAGGGAAATAGGTAGTGTTTTAACCCAAATGGTTTGGATCAAACCCAAATCCATTTGGGTAGAGTGTTTGGTAGGGAGAGATGAGTGATGGTTGATGGGGGGAGTGGGGGTGTAAGAGGGTTGTTTGGAGAAGGAGTGTTAGGTTGGTTTAAGAGGTGAGGTGTTTAGATTTAGCAGAATGGGTTGTGTAAGAGGTGGGTATATTGGTTTTTGGGAGGAGAAAGGAGATAATGCCATGTGGCAATCATGATGAGAGGGTGAGGTGATGAGATTGGTTGATTGGTTGATGGGGGTTGTTTGATTAGAGAGAAGGGTGTTGGTTGATGATGAGGGAAGTATGGGTTGATGTGATTTTGTTGGAGTGTTTTAAGGGAAAGTGATGGGTTGATATGTAAGGGATATGGGTGGTTGATGATGTTAGAGAATGGTGATGGATTAGGGTATGGGTTGAGGTTTGGGTGGGTAATGATGTTAGAGAATGGGGATAGGTTAGGTTAGGGTAGGGTATGGGTTGAGGTGATTTTGGATAGAGGTGATGTGGGTTAGATGAATTGTTTAGAGAATGATGATGGGGGTAGGTGATTAGATGAGGGAGGTAAAGGGTGGTGATGACATGTGTCATCTTTTGGTGTGAAGATTGTGATTGGTTGATGTGGGTAGTAATTGATGGATTAGGGTTGTGGGTTGGATAATTGGATATGGATAGGGTGATGTCTTGTGGGCTTTTGGTGTTGGGCTTTGAGGTTGTAGGTTATTTGGGATTGGGTAGGGCTAGTTTTGGATTGGATTTTGAGAGTGGGTAGATTTTAGGGTTTAGGTGACATGGAGTTAATTTTAGGTTAGGGTGTAAAGTGGGAAATTAATTTTTTTGATAAATGGTGATCTGGGGTTTAGGAGAACCCCCAACCAAGAAGTGACTACAACCTAAGGACCATCCTTCCCTCGGCATCCTCCTTAACAAGCTTAGCCAAGCTAGTAGGAACCGCCCCTGGGAGGATCTCCACATATGAATCTAAGTTACATAAGCCCGCAAGAAAATCCGCTGCGCGATTGGCTTCTCTATAGGAAAACAAAAAGTCACAATATCTAATCTTAGCCTTTAAGTCTTTGATATCCCTAATAATTCTTTCGGTATACCAAGGGGGGGTGATTTGTCCCTTCAGCGCTTCCACTGCTACCTTTGAATCCGATACCACTTTAGTAGCTTGCCCACCTAGGTCCACAACCCTTTTTAGGCCCATGTGGATAGCTTGGAGCTCATGTATTATCACGGATCTCCCTTTCACCCCTTTTGCTGCTGCCCATATGATGTCTCCGTTGTGGTCACGAATTAAAGTACCCATTCCCCCTACATTTCCTCTTAAAGATCCGTCACAATTTACCATCCACCATTGCCTCGGAGGGGGGATCCATCTGCACTGTTTTGGTATTGCCAATTTGAACTTTGCTTCAATGGCCCACGACTCAAAAAAGCTCCTATTGAAGCTCGAGTCCTCCACCACGGTATCCTCTCCGCTGAACCTTATTCTCACATCTTGGATGATTACTTGCACCAACACATCCTCATTGGCCTTCTTATTCTTGAAAATTCTCTTGCATCTCTCTTTCCAGATATGGTAGACAAATGTACTAAGTGGGAAATTAATTACAAAAAGGTTAAGGGTTTATGGGCTTTGGAGTGTTTAGGGTGTTTGCGAATTCTGAGACGGAGCGGTAGAGGGTAGATGAAGGATAGGCGTCCCAAGTCTCACATTATTTTAATTTTTTTTATCTTTTTATGATTTTTAGAAATTATTAGATCAATTAAAATGCCACGTGTTGGCGAATCGGGCTTTTTAGGCCCGTTGGATAATTTCATCGAGCGCTTGGATGTAAGCGTGGAGCGGTGAAGGTTGGGACAGCGTACGATGAGTATGGTCCCTTGGACCATTGGATGGTCTTAGGGGCCTCGGTTCAATCAAGTTGCTACTTTTTAGCATTTTGGGCCTTTTAGGCCCGTTGGCCTATTTTGTCGAAAAATCGATGTTTTTGGCGAAAATGCTATATTTCGATGATTCGGGCCATCGAGGCCCGTTGGCCAAATTTATTGAAAAATTTATTGTTTTTGGGCCATTTCGAGTTAGGGCCCGTTCAAATTGGGGTGTCTACAGTTGCCCTTCTTTGCAGGAATTGCGTGCAAAGAACTGCAAAGAATAGACTAAACCCCTATTTGTACGGGCCAAGCGAAATTTTGCAAAATACAACTTCGAATTACCGATTGAATTGACGATTTTTGTAAAGAATGGTTACTCAAGCGCGGGGTCTAATAGAGTTACCTTATTGATTCCTTAGTCTCGATGGCGCGGAGCTCGTGTGAGACCTTGGATTTGGTGACGATTTAGTGATTTTTTTGAAATTTAGGTATTTCTCGGTCGTGTTTTAACACATCGCAATTGAGTGTAGCTCGAAAAGCTTTTTGAAATTTTCTGATTTTTTTTTTTTTTTGATTTTTTTTATTTTCTTGATTTTTTTTTAATTTTTTACTTGATTTTTTTTGTTTATTTTTTACTTGATTTTTTTGGCTTTTATTTGATTTTGATTTTATTTATTGACTAATCCGTGCCTAAAGCACGGATAATACTAAGCTCGATTTTACCCGTGTTTAGAACACGGATAGCATTTCTATTTCTTTCATCCGTGTTTGAGGCACAGTTACGAACAAATTATCTTCATCTGTGCTTGTGGCACGGATAGCACGCCCTTTGTTTCGCCCGTACTGGTAGCACGGACCAGTATGAATTTTAAACGGTTAAAACTTGCGCGCTCTTTCATTTTCGGTTTCTTCTTCTTTTTCTTCAGTTTCTTCTCCCTCTTTGGCGATTTTTCTTCCTTCTCTTCATCTTCTTTTTGCTCTCCTTGATTTAGGTGTTTGGTGGGTTGCTTTGGAAGATTTGGAGCGTTTTGGGCGTTCATGGAAGCGACTTAAAGCCTCGAAAAGTTCTTTGGTGGGTTACGCGCTTGAGGTGAGTTTTATCCTCGTTTTATTTCCTTTCTTTTTTGCTTTCATTTGCCTAGAATGATAATGAAACCCTTGATTTGTCCCTGGCACAGCCTCTTCTTTTGCCATCTTTTTATTTTGCTTTACATTATGACGTTTTCATGTTTTTGAGATGCGCATGCTTGCCTTTTGAAATGTCATTATGTCTTGAGAGTAGTGTTTACTATCCTTTATTACCGATTGTTGCCTTTTCGTTTTGCTTGCTCTATTCTAACTGATATCGCTTTGTCTGATCGACTTTGAGTGCATGGAATGTTAGTGATGATGGGTTTGTGAAGTTTTGAGAGGATAGCGGTTAAGGGTGAATGCATGCTCTATGGTGGTGAAGGATGGGGTTGGATTGGAATGGATAACGATGTGGATGTGGGTATTGTGGATAATGATGCTGGCAGGCTTTTGGATTGTCCTAACACTTGGGTTGGTAGGTATTTGGATTGTTTTGGGATAGACGGGATAGGTTGTTTAGGCGCTGTTTTGAGTGGGGACATGGTTAGGGTTGTTTAATAATTGGTGATGAGATAGGATGGTCTGTAGGTGAGGTTTTGAATTGGATATATGATGGTTAGAGGATTGTTTGTGAGAAGCGGTTTGGGCCTTGGAGATGGCTAAGGTTACTTGTTGGATTTGGTGAGACGGGGGTGGTTTAGGGATTGGCTTTGGGACTGAAACGGGGAAGGTCGGATGTAGTCACGAGACTGTTTTAGGACTATTGGGATTGAATTGAACTGTTGGGATTGGGTTGGACTGTTGGTGAGGGGGGCTTAGACGGAGTGTTTTTATCTCTTTTAGCATGCTTTCTGATTTGGAACTATTTGTTTACCATGTTTTTTTTTTTTTTTTTATTCTTATTCTATTATCTTTGTTTCTCTTTGCCCACTCAATTGTAAATGTTTTGATTTGTTTCGGATATCTAAATATTTGCTCTCTCTTGAATGGTATCCTCCTGTGGTGATTTATTGATCGGCTTGGTACGGGCATAGGCTTGGTTGGACAGGAGGGATTCGCATGGGTTTGCTAAGTTTGACTAAGTCTGACTTGGGTTGACTGGGTTTAGTGGGTTGAATTGAGTTGACTGAGTTGGCTTGTTTGTCTGGGTCGACTGAGTTTCGATTTAGTAGGCTAGGTTTAGGCTTAGGTTGATTGAGTTGTGCTAGATTTGACCGATTTAACTGGGCTGACTGGGTTTTGACTCAGTTAACTAGGTTAATGGAGTTTTGACTGGGTTAATTAGGCTTCGAGCTGAGTTGACCGTCTTCGGTTGAATGGGTCGACTAGGTTTGGTAGATAGGTTAGGTTGACTGAGTTGCCTTGGTCATGGGTTAAATTGGGTTTGACCGAGTTTGACTAGATTGACAAGATTTGATTAGAGGTATCTAGAGTTAGGTTTTATTTGACTAAGTGGGTGGGTTTGACTTGAGTTGACTGTGTTTGACTGAGTTGGATAGGCTTGACTGAGTCGGGATAATTTTGACTTAGATTTGGATAGTTTTGACTGAGTCAACTGGGTTTGATTCCAATTTGACTGGGTTTGACTGAGTTGGGTAGGTTTGACTCAGGTAGATTGGGTTTTGACTAGGTTACTTTGGGTTTGACTTAGATAGGTTAGGATTGACTAGGTCAAAATGGATTAACTAGGTCAGGACAGATTAAGTTGACTAGGTAGGACCCTGGTTGACTGGGTTTAAAACTAGTTTGACTCGGTTTGGGGTTGAACTGGGTTGAGTTGATTGGATTGGTTGTGTTTTGACTTAAATGGATTGGTTAGACTGAGTTGGATGGGTTTGACTCAGATCAGATTGGTTTGATTGAGTTGATCGGGTTTTGGATTGATTGAATTGACAGGGTTTGACCAGGTTGACTAGGGTTGACTGGGATAGGTTTGACTGGTTACCTTGAGATAGGCAAATAGGATGCTTTCTTTTGTCGACTCAATAACTTATTACTTTGCAGATGGGTAGGGAGAGGAGGACTCGAGTAGTGCATCGGTCTTCTGATGAAGAGGAGGAGGCGAGGCCCCAGACCCGGGCTCGCTTTGCTTTGGGATTTGGGGTGGCGACAGAGTATGGCTGGCCGAGGCAGCCTTCACGGAGACATGATTCGACTTCAGTGGCCGGCTCTTCTTCCGGTAGTAGGGCAGATGAGGCTAGTAGTTCTCGGAGTGGTCTAGCTGAGGACTTGCAGGGCAGTAGTGGCGGTAGAGGTAGGCGTGGTGGCCGAGGTCGGGGCAGACAGGGCCGTAGGTGCCGGTAGAGTTGGTAGAGAGGTTCCCAGGGTCGAGATCCCTGCGGAGGAGAGTGAGAGGGTTCCAGATACCTCTCTTATTCGTGGATTGGGGAGACATGTTTCCATGCTTGTGCGATTGGACATCCCTACCCCTTATCCTTCTGCAAGCTTTAGGGGTAGGTGGAGTGCATTTTTGTCGACTACTGCATTATTTTCGGATGACATCCAGACGCAGTTGCTACACTGGGCTTCGAGGCTTTTCTTCAGATACCAGCACTCAGAGCAGATCGTCCCTTATTTTTAGCTATGGTGGAGAGATGGTTTCCGTCGACTCACTCATTTCACATGCCTGAGGTGGAGATTGGCATTAGGCCCTCAGACTTTGTTGCGATTACGGGCATAGTGATGGACGGAGAGCCCCTACCCCTGACTATGTTGACCGTTCAGGAGGTAAGCGAGGTACTAGGTATCACCAGAGTCTCTGCCTCCATGGTGGGGAAAGAGGGACGCATTAGCACCGAGGTTTTGATGGGGCTTCTGCTGATAGAGGGAGAGGATGGGGCCCCTCATACCTACATAGAGAGGTCAGCCTGATTTGGAGACAGAGATTTCGATATTATCTTCCGCATTTGCTTCCTTCTCCTTATCGGTAGTTGCTTCTTTTTGGAGGATGACTCGTCAGTTTCTACCACCTTCCTTTCGGTTATGCGCGATATCGATCACATTGGAGATTTCGATTGGGGGAGTTTGATCTACGGCACCATTTTAGCCAGGCTCGATCGAGTAGTAGAGGGCATTACCGCGTCCCATGGAGCTGGTATCTCCACTCGATTCTTTTGACAATTTATTGAGGTAAATGCATCCTGACTTTATTCTTCAGCTTGTTTCTTTCTTCACATCTTGTTCACCGTCTGACATTTTCTTCCTTTCTTCAGATTTTTGTTCATGTATACTTCCCATTTTACCTGCCCACCCGTCGTCATCCTGATGAGGGTTATCCATTAGGGGCATTTTGGGCCACCAGAGATGCTAGGGCCATCCGGAGCAGCCCTAGGAGTGCTCGGGCCCACATTGACCAATGTCGTCTTCGAGACGTGAGTATCTGAACCTTTCCTCTTTATTCCACTTTGAAGTTGTTTATACCTGTTGTCTGACTATCTCCTTTCGCAGATCTTCTCGGTTACACTTCGAGACCTTCCCCGCACTGTCAGCGGGAGGTAGAAGGTGAGGAACGCCTATCGGCGTAACACTAGACGACAACGCTACCCCTTCTTTATCGGAGAGCAGAGGTACACATTTTACCTAGGGGAGCGTCTGTTCTTCCAGTACGACGGGAGTTTTCGTATTCCTGTCGCTCCACCTGAGCCCATCTCGGGGGTTATGTCGGTAGAGGAGTATCTCGCCCAGGCGAGGGGCGTAGATGCGGCTGGACTGGTGAGGGCTAGAGACTACCAGGCATGGTTCCGAGAGGCTCCCATTGGATGCATCATGCCTGCAGTCACTACCAGAGCCGGGATTACAAAGATCGGAGGGGTCCTTCTTTAGGAGCATGGTGTCACGGTACGTATTCTGTCACCGTCTCTCTTCTTTATGACTTTCTGCGTTTCATTATATCCCTATCTCACTTGATTGATGTTTTTGTTCTCAGGCCGATGATCTTCGTCGTCTTCGAGAGGGCTACGATGTGATCGAGGCCCAGGCAGCGAGGGCTGTGGAGATGGAGAATAGGTGGAGAGCCTCTAGGGCCGAGGTGGAGGAGTATGCTGCTCGACTCGAGGAGCAGGCTGCTTGACTCGAGGAGCAGGAGGCTCGCATAGAGGCGCAGGTAGCCCGGATTTAGGAGCTGGAGCTGGAGATGGCCTTGCGGGAGTCTCGTTTCTAGGCCGAGATGGTATGTCATTATTTGCCTCTTTTTCTCATTCCTGTGTAGACTGTAGCATATTTTTCATCTGTTCTGATTGATTTTTTGTGGTCTTCTCAGGATTACTATCGACGCCGAAACGGAGCGAGCACCTCTGCGCGTCCTCCGACACCTCCTAGGGTAAGTATATGCATTTTGTTCATTTCTTTGCATATCATGTATATATCACTGCCTGTGTTTTAATCTGTTATGTTTCTTTCTTTTCAGGCCTCCCCTTCCATTGGACCCTCTGTCCCAGGTGCTGATCTCGCGGGGACTACAGAGCAGGATGCACGGTCTACCTTCTTCCGGGGTGTCTAGCTAGGGTGCAGTGGCCGGATCTTCTTCTGGAGCGATCCCAGAGACTCAGAGTGCCCGGGACGATGCTCCTCCCCCTATCTGATTTTGTATCTTGCAAAAACATGTAAATATCTTTGTATTAGAGCCAGATATTGTATGTAAACACTTTGAACATTTGTATATGTGTGCATTTATATTCATATTTTATTGCATTTGTCATTTTATCATGATCACATGTGCAATTGATTCGGGCTCCTTGGGTGTGATATCAATCATCAGGGCTTTTGAGCCCCTTTTGAGCATTGGTGAGCTTACGGGCGAGGTAGAGGGTGCGATTAAGGTCCCGAGGACCCTTCGAGTATGTTCTTGAGTGGTGTGAGTCATTTGAGCTCCACAGCGACTGAGATGGTCCTTGGAGGCTTAGTCTGGCCTAATATGATCCTGCCGAACTCCTACATGCCTGAGAGTTTCTGAGAGTTATGAGAGTTTTGAGCGCATCTATCGAGCACATAGGAATTCTTATCCTCTTCCTGCGATTTCGGGGTTTTAATATGTGAATCGGCTGTCACGTGGTCCCGAGTTTTGCCAAAATTCATATGATCCATGTCCCCGAGGATAAAACCTTCTGGTCCGTGTTCTTAGCACGGATATCTTTGCCAAGCTTTCATCCGTGTTAGGAACACGGATAAGGCATTCTAATTTTTATCCATGTTCTAAGTATGGATTTGTTACATTTGTCTCCATCCATGTATGAAACACGGATAAGCTGGTCCTCATTTTATCCATACTTCGGGCACGGATTGATCAATTTTGCCTTCATCCGTGTTCAAAGCACGGACCAGTACGATTTACTCCTCGTTTTAAGCCTATTTCCCCATTGGTTTTACCCTAACTTTTCACTTTCACGTTTTTACTTCTCCTTTTCCCTTTTGGCCGATTTTTTACTCTCATTATTCCTCAAAGCTTCTTCTCAAGCTCCATGGAGGTGTCTTCTACTCTTCCCAACTTGAAAAGGTATGGCATTGTTGATTCTTTCTTGCGTAGTTAGATAGATAGCATGAATAATGATGATAGAGCTCGATGGTGCTTGAATAAGTTGGGATTCACTCTCTCTTTGCCCAAGGTTCCATTGCAATGGGGTTTGATTGAGGCAATGTTGGGGTATTGGATTCCCAAGCTTAATCTCTTCCGGTTCGGGGTGCACGAAATGATTCCTACCATCGAAGAGTTTGAAGTATTGTTGGGCCTTGAGATATCGGGCCCCGTTGTGATTCCACCATTGCGTGATGGATTCTGAAGTGAGGCTTCCGACTTCTTGGGGATAAGCTGTAAGTTCTTGAAGGTTCCGGATGGCGGATCGACTTTGAAGACAATGTCCAAGTCTTTCTTGATTGAACGCCTCACAGACTCCTCGAAACCGTTGATTCACTTTAATGCTCTTACTTTGATGGTGGTGAGTCAACTCTTGTTCCTAGGTGGTGGAGACATCATAGATCTTTCTCTTATTCACTTGATTCAACAAGTCTGGGAAGGACGCCGGTTGGCACCGATGCTTTTGAGCGAGATGTTCCAATCCCTCACGGCTTATTTTTTTGGTCGTGATCGGATTTTTCGAGGATGTGCTCCCCTGCTACAGGTAAATTCAAAACGTAGTTTAGATTTAAATTTAAACTTGAATTTATTAGTTTCCAAGGTTTAGAATGCTCCTGTTATTGTAACTTTGGTTTATGGATCATCTGGCTTCCACCGAAGTTGTTAATCGTCCCTTTTGTGTTAATGCCGACCTCATACTTATGATGTCGAGGCGAGTTGCTCCCTTCATCTCGGGTGGCAAAGAAGAATGGTGTTCTTTCATCGGCATCCTTAATAATCAGGAAGTAAGGTGGGTTGGTGCCTTCCAACCTCGAGGGTCCCCTGTGATTGCATTTGATAGTGCCTGTTTCCTTGTTTTGATCGGTCTTCACGAGGTGACACATTATGTACCGCTTCGGGTTCTTCGCCAATTTGGTTATGATCAGGGTGTGCTCATTTCCGAGAATTTCAATGAATTGGTTGGCCCTTTATCGACTGCACTTTTGAGTCGACTCGTGAAAGAATGGGGTCGGGTTGAGGTTCTGAGTTGACCCATCTTCGCAGCACATCTGTTCCCGTCATACCTACATTGGATTCGAGAACTTGTTTCTCGGAGACCATCAGTGTCGATAGTTCCCCGAACACGCCCTGGTGCTTCATCCTTCTTTGATTATCAAGATTGAGTTGAGGAGTCTCAGACTGATCATCGTCGAATTCAGGCTATCTGGCTCAAATCTGAGAAGAAGATGCAGAAAGAGATCGCTCGGCTGTCATCTGCCCTTATTCAATCTAGGTCTAGTGATAGTGGTGAAGTGGCTAGGCTTCAAGCTGAAGTTGCTGAATTGAGGGATTGACTTGCCCAGTGTCCTCATTTTGAGGACTTTGCAGCATAGTTGGTGAGTCGTGATGCTTCCGATGCCAAGAAAGTGATGATGAGTCAAGCTGCACGAATCCGTGCTTTGGAGGGACGCCTCGACTCTTTTTTCATTTCTCACCATGATATTTGATTGACTGCATTGTATTTACTTTTTTTTGTATTGTTTTTTTCATTAATTGGATGTATGCAAAATGTTGAAAGATTAATGCAAAGAAAATAGGTTTTGTACTTACTTAGCCTCAGGTATATCTATTGTTCTTGAAAACTCGAAGTTTTGTTGAATACGTCCTAAATTTTTCATCATCGGCCAAAATAGTAGTTTTTGAAACGCAATTTGTGAAATGTCTTTATCAAATGAGTACGATAAATTCAGATTTTGTAAAATCTTTGGTTATGACGATTTTGGTGCTTTTGCCAAACACAGGGGATATAAACGTCAATTATTCTTTTGGTTCCTTTGGAGTCATCCCCAATGCCCTAGTATTGGAAGACTGTTATTCGTTTGTTCTTTTATTTTTATTTTTTTGTTTTTTTTATTTTTTTTGTTTTTTATTTTTTATTTTTATTTTTTTTTTGTTTTTTTTTTGTTCACCCTTACTGCCCCTGGTGCCAGTTACGGTTTTCACCAGATCTGGTTTCCACGTTTTTGCGCATCGACGTCCTTTTTGGGATTTTCATCGTGCCGGTGGCTTTGATCTTGCCATAGTCTGACTCTTTTACTCATAGTGCCCTTTCAGGTTTTCATTATGCCCTTTCAGACTATGCTTGTATTTTTGGATTTTTACATTGCGGTTCTGTTCGGAGTCTCTGTGTCTCTGTGGCTTGGTGACTCAAGTTGAGCTGCGAGATCGGCGACTTTACTCTTATAGTGGTACTCTTTCTTGAGTAATAGATCTATATTCCCCTCTCGACTTTGCTGACGACTATTCGTGATTCGGCAACTCAAGTTGAGTCGTGAGATCGGCTACTCTACACTTCAAGTACTCTTTTTTTTCGAATATCCGATCTGGATTCCCCTCTCGAGTCTTCCAACGACTAATAAGACTTTGAGGTCAGGACCAAGACGCAAGATCATTGGTGCTGCCATTGTCATTGTGTTGCCCTAGAACTTTTCCGGATCAAAAAGGACTTTTGTTGGGATGAAACGTTGGCTTAGGCTAATGGTAGTGGAAAGATACAAAAATGTTAAGGTGTGGATGTATTTAGAGTGGCTTAGACTTGTGGCTTATCTATTTTTGTTTCGAAAAGGTGACTATGTCTCCTCCCAATGTCTCTCGAACTTGTTTAGGCTGGAGATTTGGGTCGAGCCAAGATCAAGTGTCCGAGTTTTTGACTTTTTTGATTTTTTTGTATTTTTAGCCGTTCACAGTTTATCTTCATGTGGGCCAGGAGTATTTCGATGCTTTTGCTTTTTCTCTTCGATTTTTTTTTTCTTTTGTATTGTTTTGTAGTTGTTGACTTACCCCAGTTTTAGGTTAAGAAATGAACGTGATGGCTCAAAGGGGTTAGCTAAGGTAGATAGTTTCTTCAGGATATCAAGGATGGCTTTCGTCATCTCAGGGTCAATTTTTAGGCGAAGTATTTCTTGACAGTGACAGCATTGATTAGTTGCGGGAAGACTTGTCTGTCCATTTCCGTAAGGATTAGAGCTCCTCCTGTCATCACCTTCTGCACAATGAAGGATCCTTCATTTTTTGGTCTTAATTTTCCTCTAGTGTTTTCTTGGATTGGCAGAATTTTCTTTAGAATAAGGTCTCCTGGTGAGAAATCCCTAGGTTTGACTTTCTTATTGTAGGTGCGAACTATTCGTCGTTGATAGATCTGTCCATGACAGATAGCTGCAAGTCGTTTTTCTTCAATCAAATTCAATTGGTCGAATCGAGCCTGAACCCATTCAGCTTCATCCAATTTTGCTTCTTTTAAGATCCGGAGGGAGGGAATCTCAACCTCGATGGGTAAGACTGCTTCCATTCCATATACCAATGAATACGGAGTTTCCCTAGTCAAAGTCTTGAACGAGGTTCGATAGGCATGAAGTGCAAAAGACAGCATGTCGTGCCAATCTTTGTACGTAATTACCATCTTCTCGATTATTTTCTTGATGTTCTTGTTGGCTGCCTCGACTACTCCGTTCATCTTGGGTCTGTAGGGTACAGAGTTGTGATGAGTGATCTGGAAGTCTTCGCACATCTTGACCATATTCTTGTTCTTGAAGTTTTTTGCATTATCGGTCACTAGTCCACTAGGAAGCCCATATCTGCAGACAATGTTGTTCTTGACAAACTTCAGGACATTACTTTTTGTGACGTTGGCGTATGAAGCAGCTTCTACCCACTTGGTGAAGTAGTCGATAGCCACTAAGATGAAGCGATGTCCATTTGCAGCTTTAGGTGAGATTGGTCCAATGACGTCCATTCCCCAGAGTGAGAAGGGCCAAGGAGTGGTCATATTATGTAGCTCTGAAGGCGGAGCATTGATCTTGTTGGCGTAGATCTGGCACAGATGGCATTTGCGAACATGCTGATAGCAGTCACTTTCCATTGTTGTCCAGAAATATCCCATTCGCATAATCTTCTTTGCTAGCATATGACTATTCATGTGAGGTCCACAGACTCCACCATATACAGTCTCGATTAATCGTTTTGCTTCTGCTTCTGTCACGCATCAGAGTAAGACCTCATGGTGCGATTTCTTGTACAGGATGCCATTGCTGATAAAGAATTGCCCTGCCAATTTCTGAATGGTTCTGCGATCATTTGAGGTCGCATCTGGGGGAAGGGTTTGATCCTCGAGATATGCCCTTATATCTAAGTACCAAGGCTTTTCTTCAAATTCTTCTACTTCGACGGGTAGACAATAGGCTGGCTCGTCCTGAATTCCAATCTCAATTGGATCGATGATTAGGTCCTCCGAGATACTGATCATAGAAGCAAGTGTAGCTAGTGCATCTGCAAACTGATTTTTAACTCTCGGCATGTATGTGAATGAGATCCTGTCAAAGCATGAGCTTAGTTCCTCCAGATACTCGTGGTAAGGGACCAGTCTTTGTTCTCGGGTCTTCCATTTTCCAGTCGTCTGATAGACTACTAAGCTTGAATCTCCGAAAACATCGATCTCATCTACCTCAAGATCCAGTGCTGCTTTCAACCCTGCTTTGCATGCTTCGTATTCGGCCTCGTTGTTAGAGCATTGGAATTTCAATTTGATGGCGATTGGCACATGGGACCCATCTGGTTTGATCAAGATTGCCCTTATTCCGTTTCCTTTCTGATTGGCAGCTCCGTCGAAGTACATTTTTCAGCCTGGTTCTTTGTCATCGTCGTTTTCAATCTTGGTAAATAGTATGGCTTCATCCAGAAAGTTCGTCTTTAATGGTTCGTAATCAGGCAACGGGTGCTCGGCTAGGTGGTCGGCGATTGCTTGCCCTTTGATGGCTTTTTGAGTGATATAGGTGATGTCAAACTCAGATAACAATAGTTGCCATTTTGAAGTGCGACCTGTTAATGCTGGTTTCTCGAATAGGTATTTCAAGGGGTCCATCCTGACGATTAGTATAGTCGAGTAACTCAGCAAATAGTGACGTAGTCGTTGAGATGCCCAGACTAATGCGCAGCAAGTCTTCTCAAGCGTTGAATATTTTGTTTCGTACTCTGTAAATTTCTTGTTGAGATAGTAGATGGCCTGTTCCTTCCGTCCTGATTCATCGTGTTGCCCTAGCACACACCCCATTGACATTTCTTGTACCGAGATATACATCAGCAGAGGTCGCCTTAGAGTAGGAGGGATTAAGACTGGTGGATTGAGCAGATATTGCTTGATCTTGTCGAATGCTTCCTGATAATCTTTGTTCTACTTCTTCAGCGTATCTTTCCTTAGTAGCTTGAAGACTGGCTCACAGATAGGCGTCAGTTGAGCAATAAACCGACTGATATACTGTATTCTCCCCAGAAAGTCCCGAACGTCTTTTTCTGAAATAGGTGCCTTCATTTCGAGGATATACTTGATTTTTGCAGGATCTATCTCGATGCCTCTTCTACTGACGATGAACCCCAGTAGCTTGCCTGATGTTGCCCGAACACGCATTTTATCGGATTTAGCCTCAAACTGTACTTTCTGAGTCTGTTGAACAACTTCTTCAGATTTACCAGATGGTCTTCTACAATACTGGATTTAGCAATCATGTCGTCTATGTAGACCTCCATTTCTTTATAAATCATATCATGGAATAATGCGGTCATTGCCCGTTGGTAAGTCGCCCCTGCGTTCTTCAGCCCGAATGGCATGACTTTATAGTGGAAAGTACCCCATGGTGTGATAAATGCAGTGTTTTCCTAGTCTACTTCTGTCGTTTTTATCTGATTATAGCCTGAGAAGCCGTCTATGAACGAGAACATGTCGTGCCCTGCTGTACTATCGACTAGAGTGTCGATGTGTGGAAGTGGGAAATCATCCTTAGGACTGGCCTTAGTCAGGTCTCGATAATCAACACACATGCATATTTTTCCATCTTTCTTGGGTACTGGGACAACGTTAGCCAACCATTCAGGGTACGTAGAAACTGCAAGAAACCCTGCTTCAAACTGCTTCATGACCTCATCTTTGACCTTGAGGGTCCATTCAGGCTTCAGTCTTCTTAGTTTATGCTTGATTAGATTACTTCAGGAAGCAATGGGTAGTTTGTGTACAACCAGATATGTGTCTAACCCAGGCATATCTCAGTACCACCATGCGAAAATGTCTCGATACTTCCGTAAGAATTCGACCATTTCTCCTTTTTGTTGTGACGTTAACAAGGCTCCAATCTTGACAATTCGTGGGTCCTCTTCGGTACCAAGATTGATTGAATCTATATCCTCAATGTTTGGCTGAACACCTTTCTCGTGACGTTCTACCAAGTCTTTGATTTCTTTGGGTAGTACTCCAATTCGTCCTCAGACTCTTCTTCGATCTTTATTAGATCGAAGTCGAGTTTAAGATCGAAATTATACTCGTCCCTTTCAAATTCTGTTTTATCTAGGTACTCATTTGATGCAGACAGATCCCTTGAAAACTCTTTTTTTTATTTTTGAAAAGTATCTGTTTTTTTGCGATTTTGAAAGCTTTTTGATTTTTGAGAAATTTTTTATTTTTTTGATTTTTGAGGAATATTTGTTTTTTTCTAATTTTCTGGATACCTGAAATAAGGAGAACAATCATGCAAATTCATTAGTAAAGATAGGGAGCCTTCAAAACAGTCTTTACTCGAGGACGAGGGCTCGTTATGATCCTCAGGCAAATTGATGTTGCCTAACGACATTTTTTTTGCAAGCTATGGTAGTCTCAAGGGTCAATGGGAATTCCTCCCAATTGTTTAAACTTCCCCTTCTCTGAAGGGGCGGATGAGATGATTGAGTGATTTGTTGGATGATTTGATTGATGGTTCGGAGATGACCATGATCTCCAATGATTTGTTGTCAGATTGGGGCATAGTCCCTCCCAAACTCTGTGGGATGACGACTGATGCCCAGTCAATGCCCGTTGGAAAGGGTGAGTTTTCTTTTTGATCGGTAATGATTTCCACATTGGTGGATTTTGGAGCGGTCTTTGATGGACTTTCATCGGAATCCCCATTGATTAGAACATGAATGCCTTCTACGAAGGATGATTGGGACTCGACGATTGGGTCTTCTTGAACGTGCACTGGTGCAAGTTTTACCGTTTTTTACTTTTTTGATGTTGGTGGTTCTGATAGGCTGTCGGGTCTGATATGTGATTTTGGGAAGCTAACACTGATGTGTGGAACTCTGCCTAGATTCCAGACATTTGGTTCACGATTTTGCCTTCTCGCTAGTCGAAGCTCCTTTTTCTTGTCATTCATTTCTGTAATATCCCTTTTTATGGGCCTGAATCCGAGATCAAAATAAGGAGTGTGCTTTTTGGCTTCGATCGGTATTGCTCTTCCTTTTCCTCCCGGTCCCAACCCTTGCTTGGGTCGGTAACCTGCCCTTTTGATAACCCAACCAATCATCAGATTCGTTCTTAATAGCTTTGCCCTTACCTTCTCTTTCCCCTCTCAATATGATTGACAGCAGCGAATTGATAAGAGTGATAGAGTGTTATTTCGATATCGAATTGATTTGTTATTTCGATATCGATGAACGGCACATCGGAGCTCTCCCAGCCGGAATAAGATTTTCTGTCAGCACGGATATCATCTTTTGCCCCATAATGAATTTGACTCTTTGGTGCAACGAAGATGGTACAACCCCTGCTATATGGATCCATGGCCTTCCCAGTAATAAATTGAAGGTTGTCGGTATTTTCATGACTTCGAATGTCACTTCAAAGGTGCAAGGACCTATTGTGATCGGTAAATCACCTCTCCCAAGGAATCACTTGTTGAGCTGTCGAAACCTCGGACAACCTTGTTGTTTGGCTTGACGTGTGACCAATCAACGTTGAGTTTCCGGAAGGTCTCAAGCGTACAAACGTTAAGCGCTGAGCCATTATCAATTAGCACCCTGACAACCATGATGCCCTTGCATATGACCATAATATTTAGTAGCTCGACGTGCCCCGTTCTTTCAGGCATAAATTCATTCTCTGTGAAAATAATAGGATTGGGGGCCATGCTCTGGCCGACCGTTTGCTCCAACTGCGCCGACGAGGTGGTTGCAAGTACAAGTGATTTCCCCAGAACTCTCAGTAATGCCTCTTGGTGTTCCTCTGATTTCTGCATTAGGCCCAAAATACTGATTTGAGTTGGCTGTTTGTTTAGCTGGTCCACGATATTATGCTCACTCTTTCGAACGAGCTTAATGAAGTCTGCAGCCTCTTCGTCTGTTATTTTTGCCTTCTCTTCTGTCTTGTCATCCTTATATAGTTTACCCTTTCCCTTTGTGTAGACACCCCATTTTTGCACTCGCCTGATTAATCAACTCGTCAATCTGATCGCAACAGTTCCTAATGATGGATGTCTATTCCAATGCTTTATTTTGTTACCAGATATGTTTCAAAAATCCGGATGAGGTATCTCGAACTGACAAAACTTTAGAAACCACGCTACGCTAGGAAAATACGACCCTAGAAATATAGAAATCATCATCTCGCAAATCAAAAAGAAGCGTCACGATAAAAACCACTAAAAATGACCAAATTACCAAAATACCCCTAACCTCAAAACAACCCTAGAACCTACGTTACGATTAGGAAAACCCATTCAAAACACATAAAACAATAAATCGAAATCAAATAAACCACTTCGCCAATTTTCATAAAATTCGACAAAATTACGAAAATACCCCTCATAAAATTCACGACCATTTGACACAAAATTTTTTATAAATAACAAAACCTAACATTTCCATTGAATTCCTTATGAAAAACTGATTCCAAAACATCCTGAAACATTGAAAAATAACTTAAAACGTAAAAAATCCTCTCTAAGGGTAAAACGGTAATTTTACAACTTTAATAATTAAAAATTTTGAAATTAATAAACAAATCATTAAATAATGTAAAGTGAAACATTAAAGTCAATCAAGTAAGACTAAAGTCAATCTTAAAGTCAATCAAGTAAGACTAAGGTCAAGATATTAAAAGTCAACCAAGAAAGACTAAAGTCAAAGTATTAAAGTCAATCTCATAAGACTAAAGTCAAAATCCGAAATCAAAACCCTAATTTAAACTAATCAAGTCAATCTCATAAGACAAAAGTCAAAACCCTAAATTAAAATCCTAAAGACTAAGTCCATCTCATAAGACCAAAGTCCAAACCCTAATTAAAACTCTAACAGAAACCCTAATCAAACCCTAATGCTTCTAAAAAACTTTATAAAAAGGAGCCTCCACACCCTATTTTCGTATCAAAGAAAAAATCCTAGAAAAAGTAGGTGAAGAAGCCTCCACAACCTCCCCAAAACCCTAATTTTGAAGCCCCAACTTCTTCCCTAACACCCCTACTTCGATTTTAGCCTAAAAAATACCTAGAAATCTTTCAAAAACACTGCAAAAATTCACAACAAATTCAAAGCATCCAGATCCAAGACGGAGATACCTTGTCTCGGAGATCAGAAATCAGATCCGGAGACAGAACGAAGCAAGGAATACGATACAAGGAGCTATTTTCACCAGATCTGAGGGAATAGTACTTTTGCAGATCGAAGGTAAGATTTTTCATTATTTTTTAATCTAGGTTTTGTCATTAGCGATGTAGTTATATTTGAAATAAGTAGAGACCGGCATTGGCCGGGCGGGGTTGGTGCCTAACACCTTCCAACCCCGTAACATGATCCCCGGATTCAGATTTCTGTAGTAGATTAGTTCTTTTTTATCCATTGTAGAGTCAGTTTGGTTCCTAGACCATAATAACTAGGTGGCGACTCCCAAACCTCAAGGGTCAAAAGCGGATCCGTGCACCCCGCAGATCGAGGGCGCTTTCAGTGGCGACTCCACTGGGGACCTTTCAAGATCAAACTTGAAAAACCCTAAGTATGAGAGCATCGCTAAAATAACCTAGAATGTTTTATTTGTTTATTTAGTTTGTTTTTGTTTATTGGGTTATTCATGATTATATATGTGCATCTTCGTCTTTTTTATTCGATTATTAGGCATGTGTTTTGAATGTTAGAGATCTCGGCATGTTATTTTTTATGGACCAATCAAGCATTATTTTTGTGATTCAATTGAAGGCCAATCAAGAACGATCCTAAATAATTTGGGGTTTCAAAAAGATGATTACATTAAAGATGGAGTGATAATTGTTAAATCATATAGTTTTTTTTATTTATTACTATTTAATTTTTTTGTAGGAATCGATTTATCCTTTGATTTTTATTTTCCTTTTTATTTTTTGTTTTTTTTTCCAACCTGTTCTTTGGCAATACATTTTTTTTATATATGTAATTTAAAAAAAAAAAACAAAAACGTGCTGTCCATTGGCAGCAAAAGGGAAACCAACAAAATTTAATCTTTTTTTAGTTCTGTCAAGCACTAGGGTGGCCCTAGTAAAAAACTGTTTTCAATTTTCAAGCACTTAATATGGTTAATAATGGGTGGTGTGCTGGTAGGTTTTTATTCTTTTTTCTTTTTCTATCTTCTTCTTCTTCAAGAGAAAGAAGAGAGCAGGAACGCCTCTTGCTGATCTCTCTCCGTCTCTCTCTTTCTACCCCCCATCCCTAACGCAACCTGGTTATTGAAAGCAAGTACTTTCTTCATCTTTCTTTGATTTGTGCACCGAACAATTGAAAGAAAGAGGCGATCAATGGTATTGATTCAACGTGAATGAATCGGTGGAGTTTTTTTTTTAAATTTCAGACGAGTTTTGTTCTTCCTTGGGTTAATCTACAAATAGATGAACGATTAATTGGGTTTTATGTCTCTTAGGTTCTGATATTCAAAGGGTTTTACGCTCCATTAACCCTCGATCTATGATCCCCGACGCACCACATTTCTCTGTCATCTGATTATCGTTGGATTTGCTGTTTTTCTTTAACATCGGTGCCATCACCTTCATGATTTGGTTCGTCATTCGCCCCCACTTTCCTTGATTCTGAGTCGACTCAGTCTCTATAACCCGTTTCAATGCTTCCACCTCACAAATCACTAGCAATTGGGAAATCGACTTCTCTGTTAGAAATCCTAATAAGAAGATGAGTATCTTATGTGATCATGATGCTGTTTTGCTTTACAAAAAGATTTTCTCTTGAGACAGTGTTACCTCCATTCTTTTGAGGAAAGTGACGATCTTGAACGTGGATGAGTGGATCAAATGAGCGAGAGATTTACCCGTGGATAGTTAAGATCGGAAAATAAAACATGGGTTTAATTTTTTTTTTTAACAATTTGTTAATTCTTTGATTTTTTATTTTTATTTTTTATATCAGTTGGTTGAATGATAGCTATTAGAGAATTTGTGGGATTTAGGTAAGATCGTGATTTTTCTTTTTTTCAAAAACAAAAAAAAGAAAAAAATTAGTCTTTTTAGAAAAGTTACCACCCATTGTTCAAACAATTGTCATTCCATATTTAATTCAATATCCTTTGAAATATCAATTTGGTAATGATCATCCCAAAATAATCTTGATTGGGCCATATAAATTTGTTGAAAATTGGAACTAGGGGCTTATTTCAATGATTCGATTTAATTGTTAATCGCCTTTCTAACATGCCATAATCTTGTTTGAAATACACGTTTGATATTGATCATGAGGTTGATATGATGGAATGTGATCGGATTGGTATGTAATATCCATGTGATATTAATGTTGTAGCGATATGATCTGGCCCATGGGCCCATTTGTTTGAAAAGGCCCCGGGCACACCCCACCCTATTTTGCACACACCACATGCACGTTTACTGTTTTACTCACTTACATGTCCCGTATAGCCAACGTGGCACTAGTGCGTGGTCCGGTCTCTTCGGAGATGCGACGTCGTTCATGAAAACCATAACTCCAGTCACGTACCTTAGGGTATATCAAACTGGGGGCATTAATACAATCTGATCAGGTGATTCTGAGAGATATATTGATGCACCCAGGCTGGAGCGACCTGAGCCTTTGACCTATTGTGAGCCACACAGTCACATGTCCCGATTGCCAACGTAGTATTAGTACGTGGTTGGTCCCCTCGTGGGATGCCAAACCATTTATGAAAGCTACAACCCTTGACTCGTACTCGTAAGTATAAAAGATAATCTAAGTATATCAATTGCACTTCTTGGTCAAAACCGGTGCCTAAGCAAGATCTTGCCCCGTTGTACCCTACTGTACGAGGGGGATAGACTACGTCTATTCTAGACGAGAGGTATTTAAGTGGGCCCTTGCTCAGCATTGTGCTCCACCTCTCAACTGGAGATCAAACTGACTGTTTTTAGCTTCAGAGAAGTGAATTGAGGTTTTAGATTGTCACCTATACGGTATATCAAACTAAGTCACCACGTATCGAAAGGTATATAGGTGTGTTTGGGCAAAGGTGGCCAGATAAAAATGCATTGCACGTAGTAAGCTTAGAGTCTAGAAACCTTCCCAGTAGGTCACGACTCGAACTTATCTTGGGTGTTCCCGGGTTGTTTATTGAATGGAGCCTGTTAATTGATGAATGTATGTGAGTGTTGTGAATGGTGAGGTCAGAGTATATGATTGTCCTCAAGGATGAAAAATGTTGTTTTTGAAAATTAAAATGGGTGCACCGACCCAATAAAGAATCCATGCTTTTACAATGATGACCCAGTCCATCCCGATCCAACAATCATGATGGACCGGGCCATTTAAGTCAAAATGGAAATCGAATTTTCAAATAAAAAAAAGAAAATATTTTTCAGAAAAGAATGTTTTCCAAAAGAAGTGTTCTTTAGAAAAAATGTTTTCCAAGAAAACATATTTTCCACAAGAACAAGATTTTCCAAAATGAAAATATTTTTAAAAAGAAAATAAAAAGAAAATTGACATTTTACATGGACCTTGGAAGAGTACTAAAATACCTTTTTGTGTCAAACCAGGATGCTAGTCGCAGGCGATAACCCAATCGATCAGTTAGTCAAAACGACCGTCATATGAATGCACCCTGTAGAGAAGATCAATTTTGGGAGATTCATGTTAAGGAGTGTTCTTTATTTCCATGAGTTTGAGATAGACTGGAACCTCTTACGCGCTATGGCTAAGCGATGGAACCCCCACCTTCATATATTCCATATGGGGTATATGCACTTATGCCCCACTCACGAGGACTATTGTGGCATCATAGGGATATCCACTTCAGGACCCCTAGTTAGGCCCTCATTGAAGACCGGATATTTTGGTGACCTCGCCGTAGGACTGAACATTTCAAAGGAAGAAGCCAAGGCCTTAGTTCATAACAGGAGATTGAACTTAGTACCTTTACTGGGCCCGTATCTCTCCCGCAGTCACCCTATCAATGTAAAACCTGAAGCCTAGCGAGCTACTAGAGATTATCGATTGTGCTTAGGAATCCTAGCCCAATACATACTGACCTCCAATAGTGATGGCCAAACTATCCCTGAGTCCTTCATAGATATAGCCTCACAACTCTCAAGGAAAGCCAACCCAGTACCTCTCATCCTAGCTGAAACTTTCTCAGGTTTAGATGCCATAAAAAATGGTGAGCGGGAAAGCTTCAAAGGAAGCCCCTACTTACTCTATATGTGGCTTTGTGATAGTCTCAAAATTGTAGATATTCCCTCGAACCTCGAATATGGGCCAGAACACTTTTCCAAGAGAAACCTGTTAGTGCGTCACAACTCAGTAAAAGCTTGGAGCAAATGGTTAGACTCTCGCCTTACCTGTCATATTGGTTTTAGGTGCTCTTGGTGGATGACTGATCCCCCTGTTCTAGGAACCAAAGGATCATACTATGTCCGTCTGATTGGTCTAGAAGAAACATCTTTTTACCATCCTAATCTGATCCCAGAACAATACGACATACCTACAGAGTTATCTTTACCTCAGTACAAAGCTTTCTTTCCCCTCGAGCCTTTGACTGAAAAGTTAGTACACCTCATTAAGAAAGCTTGGAACAGGCACACCTTAGGGTATCCAGACGGACCAGCAGAATTCAAAGAGCCAGTTGTTAGAGCCAAGAGGGTCAAGCCTGACAGCAATCCTGATGACCATCACGACAAAGCCAAGCGTCCATGTAAAAATAGTTCAAGTCAAATTTGTTGAAAGATGTTTTTAATAAGAACATTTATTTGTCAATCATTTTCAATAAAGCTATTTTTCTTTCAAATAAATATTGATTTCTTCTTTGAATGTTCATTATGTAAATGGATTAATTAATGGATTGGTGCACAAACCTCAATAAAATGATTCCTTAAAATGTTATCAAGAGGGTAATACTGAAATTGACTAAATTTACCTTTGATGGGGTCATATAGGATTATCATTGCGCCCAAACTCAAGCGTTTACCTCCTAGTTGGAGTCGTAGGTCCAGTCGGTTAGACCGGTTACAGTACCAAGTCAGCAAACAGAGATGGCTTCAGAATCTGAACTTACAGAGATCCGTAAGATCTTGGCAACCTTTGCCAACAATATCAACAGTATAAAAGGCAAAGTGGAAGTGTTAGAACAGACCTCGGAATCAACGGGCAATCCCCTAAATGATCCAAAAGGAAAGAAGGTAGAAGAGAGACGTCCACGTGAAGTCTTTGAACTCGACGGAGACGAAGAATATGTTGATGAGAACCCAATGTTAGCTAACAGAATGTCTCAGTTAGAATCAGTTGTGAAGAGTATAAAGGGTATCGATTAAATTGCAGCAGGTATTAAAGCTTTGAACCGCATCCCCAGAATCCATTTGCCAGAGAAGTTTGTAATGCCAGAAATTGATAAGTTTAGTGGTATAGGGTGTGCAAAAACACATCTTAAGGTGTATGTTACTAACATGCGCACTATGGGACTTAGCGACGAACATATGACATTGTTGTTTCAGAGAACTTTATCAGGATCAGCACTACGCTGGCTAATGTCTCAAGATCCAGTTACTGTGGGCACCTGGGAGAGCATGTTAAAGGCTTTCTGGCATCAGTACAAGTACAGTACCGAGATTGAGACCTCAAGAATGGATTTGGAAGTAACTAAGCAGAGAAATAGGGAGACATTTACTGATTTCATTGGTCGTTGGAGGGCCAAGGCTACCCAAATGTGGGATAGACCTTCGGAAAAGGAACAAGTAGCGATCATCTTAAAGAACCTCTCACAAGGATATGCTCAGCACTTAGTGGCCCAATATCTCCCTACTTTCGAGTCTTTGTTACAAGCTGGAAGTCAACTTGAGGACGCTTTTGCCTCTGGGGTTCTCTCTAACCCCTCAGATAATAAGCTTAAGAAACCCTTTTTTTTCTAAAGCTAGCACCAACCATGTCTACATAGCCAACACATCAGCTACCCCAGCTCAACCCCCAGTCCGAACTAATAATCAGGCTCACCCAAGTCAACCTCGAACTCCGCGTCAATTTACCAATCTAAGGTTGAGTCTCACTATAGCTTTTCACAAATTGGTGAAAAAAGGGCTTCTTACCCCTATCCAACCCCGACCTCTACCTAATCCCTTGCCAGCTGGACACAATTCTAACTTGTTCTACGAGTTCCATCAAAACTCTGGCCATCATACGGATCGATGTATTACCTTACACCATGCTATTCAAAACCTGATAGACAACAAAAAGGTCACAATCCCTAGCCCATCGAATGTCACTAGTAATCCACTACCTACCTATCAACCCCCACCAACTTTGAATATGGTTTCTCACACACCATTACCATTCGACCCTGTCTCTCTTATCCATCCCATCCAAGGCAAACCGCCTAGTTACCCCCTTGTCGGGATAGCCTTCACTGATGAGGTTTTCACCACAAATTGTGAACCATTTGATTTAACCTCAGATGATACGTATTGTTTATCCCCGCCTCGATACAGTAGTCCCGCATTCACCAGCTACTTGTTGGCTCAGATGAACTTGAAAAGTCCTGTATCTTTGACAGATGAAGATCCATACTTGCTGACTGAAGAAGATGAGCCCTACTCTCTCTCCTGTGATGAAGTTAGACATATGACTCGAGGGGGAAGAGTTTTTAAGCCACAAGAACTTTGTGTTGATAATCCGGCAGCCTTGGCAAGAAAAGAAAGAGAAGATCTTATCACAGAAAATATTGAAGAAGATAACTCCGTGATCAAGCAATTGAAGAAATCAGGAGCCAACATCTCAGTCTGGGGTTTACTTATGGCTTCCACTGCCCATAGGGAGGCTGTTCTCAAAGCATTAAGTACAGCCCAAGTCTCCCTTGACACTTCTCCAGATCAGCTGGCCAACATAGTAGGGGCGACCTATGTGGAAAATATCTTATCCTTCTCGGACTCCGATCTCCCAAAGGAAGGAGCAAACCACACTAAGCCATTACACATCACAGTTGACTATAACGGGATGAGGGTACCTCTGGTATTGATCGATAATGGGAGTGCATTGAATGTTTGCCCTTTGACGACCGCCACTTGCCTTGGGTCTAAAACTGAAGATCTCAAGCCCACTAATCAAGGGGTTAGGGCCTATGATAACACTAAAAGGGACGTATTGGGAATTCTGCACCTTCGATTATCCACGGGTATTGCGGAATTTCTGGCAGAATTTCAGGTCATAGACATCCAGTCATCCTTTAATCTGTTATTAGGAAGACCGTGGCTACACCAAATCAAAGCCATACCTTCCACGCTGCACCAGAAGGTCAAGTTTATCAGAGATGGGCTAGTGATCACTCTCCATGGAGATGCTGAAATTGTAGGGATCATAAATAGTACTGAAGCTAAGGATGAGTCGCTGCTTGAGATTCAGCTAGAACAACAGGGAGTAGAGCTCAGTGGGTTCGAGTTTGAAAAAATATGCTCAGTCCAATGGGATCAAGCCATGAAAGAATATTTTCCAATGGAAAATACTTCTAACTGCAATATGGCCCATATATTCAAGAAAATGATATTTTTCCCTAGTATGGGCTTAGGTCGCAAGCAGCAAGGTATTAAAGAGGCACCAGTGATTAAAGAGGTCATCGATACATTCGGGCTAGGATATAAGCCTACTAATGAAGATTGGGCCCAATACTGGAAGACAAAGCGAGACAAGGCAATTGCGAAAAGGCAAAGACGCACTACGGATCTCATCAAAATGAAGCCTTATCGTAAGACCCTAAATGACTATTTCATGAAGGAAGGAGAAGATTTCTGTTACTGTGGGTTCCCCGAGCCATTCATTGACCACATCACAGGTACTCGTCTGCCGGGGTTTGAGATCTTCTTTGGTATGGATTGGCCTGAAGAGGAAGCAAGCACAGAAGCTGAAGAGAAGAAAATTGAAGACTAGCAGTTCAATCTAGACTCCCTCAACATCGACCAGTTATTTATTGAAGATCGCAGTGTCTTGGTGTTGTCAACTGAAAAGGGGATCCCAAATCCTCAGTCTGCAATCAAACCCGCTATAGGGTGTCTCCCTAGCTATCATGTAATTAGTCTTGTATTGCATATCAAGACTGGGTCTGTCAGTCCCCTTAGTCCTGTTCAGTCTGACATGCAAGATGAGTCATTTGTTTCTGTTGAGTCAAGTAAGTCCATTATTTCTGCTAAGTTTAGTGAGTCTGTCAAGTCGGCAATGAGTCTTGTTACCCCATCTCCTTTTAATGAAATGAAAGAAATTCTTGATTACCCCGAGCGCAATAATAATTTAACTAATAATCTGACTTCAGAGGGAGAATCTTCTGATGAAGAACCTCCCCCTGAAATAATCAAATTACTTGAACAAGAAAATGAATGTCGGGCTCAACCTCCAATGGAGGAAGTAGAGGTTATCAATCTCGGAACAAAAGAAAATCCTCAAGAGATTCGGATTGGGATCACATTATCTCCTGATGAACGCAAAGGGATAGTAGAGTTACTTAGAAAGTTCAAAGACGTGTTCGCGTGGTCTTATAAGGATATGCCGGGAATAAGCACAGACATTGTTCAACATCGGATTCCGTTATATCCAGATGCTCGACCCATTAAATAGAAACTTCGACGTATGAAACTGGAATGGACTCTGAAAATAAAGGAAGAAGTTACGAAGCAGATTAACGCTGGATTCTTGGAAGTAGTAGAATACCCTGAGTGGATTGCCAATGACGTCCCGGTGCCGAAGAAGGATGGAAAAGTCAGGATGTGTGTGGACTTTAGAGATCTAAACAAAACAAGCCCAAATGATAGTTTTCCTTTACCACACATAGATGTTCTAGTAGATAGTACAGCAGGGCATGCTTTATTATCCTTTATGGACGGCTTTTCGGGGTACAATCAGATAAAAATGGATCATCGGGATATGCAAAAGACGTCGTTTATCACACAGTGGGGAACCTTTTGCTACAAGGTTATGCCTTTTGGTTTGAAGAATGCCGGAGCCACCTATCAAAGAGCAGCTACGACTCTATTACATGACATGATACACAAGGAAGTCGAAGTCTATGTAGATGATATGATAGTCAAATCCAAAGAACGACAGGAGCACGTAGCGGCGTTAGAAAAATTTCTCACAAGGATTCAAAAGTACAAACTCCGCCTCAACCCGTAGAAATATGTGTTTGGAGTAACTTCTGGAAAATTATTGGGATTCGTGGTCAGTCAAAGAGGGATCGAAGTAGAACCTGTGAAGATTAAAGCTATCCAAGAGATGTCACCGCCGGAAATTGAAAAGCAAATTCGAGATTTTTTAGACAGAATCCAGTATGTCAGCAGAATCATCGCTCAACTCACCAATGTCTGCGAACCTATTTTCAAGCTTCTCAAGAAGAATGAACCAATAGTTTGGAATGAGCAATGTCAAAAGGCCTTCGACCAAGTCAAGGAGTATCTCTTAAACCCACCTATTTTGGTTTCACCTACACCAGGTGAACCGCTTCTTCTTTATCTGGTAGTCACAGAAGAAGCTATGGGATGCATGCTTGCACAATATGACAAAGATACTCGCAAAGAAAGGGCTATCTATTACATCAGTAAGAAGATGTTAGAGTATGAACGAAAGTATTCAGCCCTGGAAAAAAAAATTTTGGCACTAGTATGGGCTACTCAGAGACTTCGACACCATATGCTATCTCACTCAATTATCTTGTTATCTCGGATGGATCCTCTTAAGTATCTTTTCGAGAAACCGGCACTGACAGGGAGAACCGCACGATGATTATTATTGTTATCAGAGTTTGACATCACGTACGTTACACAGAAATCCATCAAGGGGAGAGCTGTAGCAGAATACTTAGCAGATTACCCGGTAGTAGAAGGAACAAGGCCTATTGATCAGTTTCCAGATGAGAATATCTTACATGTTGAAGAAGAGCCTCAGAACTAAACATGGCAGTTGTATTTCAATGGAGCCGCCAATCAGAATGGGTATGGAATAGGGGCAGTCCTGTTTTCTCCAGAAGGATGTCACGTTCCGATTGCTATTAAATTAGCTTTCTCTAACACCAATAACACAACCAAATATGAGGCATGCATTGCTGGACTTGAAGCTGCGTTGAATCTAGGCATTATAGAATTCGAAGTCTTTGGGGATTCATCCTTGGTCATACACCAGTCATTGGAAGAATGGAAGACTAGGGACGAAAAGCTGAAGCCTTATCATGAGTATTTGTTAAACTTAGTAAGTTTGAAGCTATTCTGTTCCAACACGTGTCAAGGAAAGATAATAGATTTGCTGACTCATTAGCCACTCTATCTTCAATGATCCATTTACCCCCGGGCATGGAATTGAGGCCGATCACTGTTGAAATCAAAGACAAACTTGCATATTGTTGTCAGATCAATATTGTTACTCGACTACCCGATGGAAAGCCGTGGTACATAGATATTAAAAAGGTGTTGAAAAATTAAGAATTTCCAGAAGAAGCATCGAGGAAGTAACGACAAACCCTTTTAAGATTAGCATCTCAATTCATCCTGTGCGCAGGAAGTTCGTATAAAAGGTCTTATGATGGGATTCATTTGTCATGCGTCGATGAAGATCAAGTTGAACAGATAATGGTTGAACTACATTCAGGAGAATGCGGCCCTCACATGAATGGGAAAATGTTATATAAGAAAATTATGAGACAAGGGTACTACTGGCCTACGATGGAAACAGATTGTCATCACATGGTCAAGACCTGCCACAAATGCCAAATACATGCAAATCTTATACATGTGCCACCTTCTCGATTAGTTGGTCTGACTTCACCATGGCCATTCTCAGTTTAGTGAATCGACATTATTGGTAAAATATCGCCTAAAGCATCAAATGGGCATGAATACATTTTGGTTGTTATAGATTATTTTACTAAGTGGGTCGAAGCTGCCTCTTATGCTGTCCTCACTGCATCTCGAGTTGCAAACTTTATCCAAACGAACATCATTAACCGGTACGGGGTACCTTCGGAACTGATTTCTGACAACGGGTTACATTTCAAAGTTGAGGTTATTACTTTGTGTTCAAATTCAAAATCTCACACCACAAATCATCTCTTTACCGTCCTCAGACTAATGGAGCAGTCGAAGCAGCTAATAAGAATCTTAAGACTATCATCAGGAAAAATGTGTCAATCGCATCGAGATTGGTCTGCAAAACTGCCATTTGCAATATGGGCATATCGAACTTCAATTCAATCCTCTACTGGAGCTACTCCCTACTCCTTAGTGTATGGCATGGAAGCAGTCTTGCCAGTTGAAATGGAAATTCCATCTCTGAGGGTCTTGTTGGAAAGTCAGTTGTCAGAAACAGATTGGGTTCGCCAGCGGTATGAAGAATTGAATTTGATTGAAGAAAAATGACTGAGAGCTTTGTATCACGTGCAAGCTTATCAAAGAAGAGTCGCCCGTGCATTTGAAAAAAATATTAAGGACCGTCACTTACAAGTCGGAGATTTAGTACTCAAAGAGAATTGAGCACCTATCTTTGACCCTAGAGGGAAGTTCAAACCGAATTGGGGAGTGAAAGCGCCCTCGATCCGCGGGGTGCGCGGATCCGCTTTTGACCCTTGAGGTTTGGGAGTCGCCACCTAGTTATTGTGGTCTAGGAACCAAACTGACTCTAACATGGATAAAAAGAACTAATCTACCATAAAAAATCTGAATTTAGGGATCATGTTACGGGGTTGGAAGGTGTTAGGCACCAACTCCGCCCGGTCAAAGCCGGTCTCTACTAACTTCCCAAATATATCACATTGCTAAAAACCTAGATAAAAACAAAAATAAAAATTTCGTACCTTTCCGATAGCAAAGATTTTGCTCCCTCAGATGACAAAAAGAGCTCCTTGTACTGTACTCCCTTGCTTCGTTCTGCCTCCGGATTTGACTTCGGATCTCCTAGATCAAGGTATCTCCTTGTTTCTGAATCTGAACTCTTCAAGTTTGTTGCGGATTTAGGGGTGTTTTTGAAGGGATTTTAGGTGTTTTTTATACTAAAATTGAATGGGGGATGTTAGGTAAGGAATTGGGGCTTCAAAACTAGGGTTTATGGGGGGCTAGGGGAGCTTCTAGACCTACTTCTCCTAGGGTTTATCATTTGATACGAAAATAGGGTGTGAGCACCTCTATTTATAGATGTTTTTAGGGGTTGATTTGGATAGAGTTAGTGTTTAATTAGAGATCTTTTAATTAGAGTTGTGTTTTAGTTAAAATTGTTTTAGGTAGAATTATGCTTTAATTAGAATTGTTTTAGGTAGAATTGTGTTTTAATTTAAATTGTTTTAGGTGGAATTATTTTTTAGTTAGAACTCTATTAGATAGAGTTATTATTTAATTAGATCTCTATTATGACTTTTGGTCTTATTTGATTGACTTTTAATGTTTTGACTTCAGTCTTAATTGATTGACTTTTAATATCTTGACTCCAGTCTTGCTTAATTGACTTTAATTTTGACTTCAGTCTCACTTGATTGACTTCAATACCTTGACTTTAGTCTTGCTTGATTTACTTTTAATTTTTGGAGAACCCCCCTCCATTATTTCTTTAATTCTTTGGACCCCCAAATGGAGGGGTCCTTAAAGAAATATCCCACGAACCCTCAACAATTTTACCCGAAAGTCCGATTGATCGATTTTTTAGGTTCAAATTTTTAAATTAATTTCATTAATGTTTCACTTTAATTATTTAATATTTTATTTATTAATTTCGAATTTTTTAATTATGAAAATTGTGAAATTACCGTTTTGCCCCCGGAGAGGACTTTTCACGTTTTAAGTCGGTTTTTAATGTTCTAGGATGTTTTAGAATCGGTTTTTCGTAAGGAATTCAATGAGAATGTTGGTTTGTGTCATTTTATGAAAATTTTTATGTGAAATGATTGTGAACTTTATGAGGGGTATTTTCGTAATTTTGTCAAATTCTGTTAAAATTGGCGAAATGATTTATTTGGTTTCGATTTGTTATTTTATATGTTCGAGAGAGTTTTCCTAAGCGTAATGTAGGCTCTAAGGTTGTTTTGATGTTAGGGGTATTTTGGTAATTTGGTAATTTTTTAGTGATTTTTATCGTAAAGCTTCTTTTTGTCTGAAAGATGATGATTTCTATATTTCTGGGATTGTATTTTCCTAGCGTAGCGTGGTTTCTAAGGTTTTGTCAATTCGAGATACCTCATCCGGATTTTTGAAACATATCTGGTAACAAAATAAAGCAATGGAATACACATCCACCATTGGGAATCATTGCAATCGGGTTGACGAGTTGATTAATCAGGCGAGTGCAAAAATGGGGTGTCTACAGATGCCCCTCTTTGGCAGAGGGTTGAAGCAAAGTAGATAGCAAATCTATTTTGGTAGATAGTGCGATATCTGAATGCCAAAGCTAGTGACAGTTCATTTTGCAGCCTGATTTAGCAATTCGTCAAGATGTTCGGATCCTTGAGGGTCAAGCTCTCCCCGAATCAAAAGGTTGTCAGGTCCTTGAGCGCAAACTCTCACTGACGGTGTCAGATCCTTGAATTTTAAAGAATTCTCCTTGACTAAAAAGTGCAAGTGTGAGTGTGTGTACTGTGTGAAACTGAGTAAAAATGTGCCAGGTCTCAGAGATCTTCTCTCACTGAAAATAATGATTCAAAATTGAAATGTGTTTATGCAATGAAAGCAATCATGGCAAGGTTGAACAATAAAGAAATTGGAGTCATAACAATGTAGGAACTTCGTTAAATCCTATTTGAAATTCTTTTTTAGAGCACGAAAAGGTATGAGTCTCGTTTATCGGACTCGAACCTATTGTAGCCACGCTAACAATCCTGTTAATTCAATATGACTCAAACAAAGTCGGAGTCTCGTTTCTCGGACTCTAGCTAAAGTTTACAGGAACTTAAACAATCCTATTAAATATGGAGTCTCGTTTCTCAGACTCGAGCTAGGTTTGCAGGCACTTCAAAAAGCCTATGATTCAAAACGTTGGAGTCTCGTTTCTCATACTCGAACTTAGGTTTATAGGCACTTCAAAAAACCTATATATTATTCAAAAAGTTGGAGTCTCGTTTCTCGGACTCGAACTTAGATTTATAGGCACTTCAAAAAGCCTATTCATTCTATGATTCAAAAAGTTGGAGTCTCGTTTCTCGGACTCGAACTTAGGTTTATAGGTGCTTCAAAAAGTTGGAGTCTCGTTTCTCGGACTCGAACTTGGGTTTGTAGGCACTTCAAAAAGCCTATTCATTCTATGATTTAAAAAGTTGGAGTCTCGTTTCTTGGACTCGAACATGGGTTTGTAGGCACTTCAAAAAGCCTATTCATTCTATGATTCAACAAGTTGGAGTCTCGTTTCTCGGACTCGAACTTAGGTTTGTAGGCACTTCAAAAAGCCTATTCATTCTATGATTCAAAAAGTTGGAATCTCGCTTCTCAGACTCGAATTTACTAAGCCACGTTTCTCGAGCTTAGATTTATAGGAACTTAAACAATCCTATTAATTCATTCTATGATTCAAAATCGAGCTCAAAGTTTGAAAGATCAGGCCTTTATTGGCTTATCATGTATCTGGATTCGTAATTATCATTGGGCTTCGCCGGACTTTTAAACTTTTGTATGATTTTCTTTTTATCATGTGATTAAGAACAAAAACTTTGGAATTAAATGACCTTCAAAAATGCCCCTAGTTTCAAGGTTGGCTTTAACTGGGACTTGACTACGAGACTGATGGAATGGATTATGCTTGAAAAATATGGACTCTGATGTATGATAGATAGAAGAACTGACATTCTCTTAAATTTAAGACTCTTAAGATTATCATATGTGCAATAAAGAATTGATCATTTTCTTTCGAATTTCTTTTGAAAAATGCTTGAGCTGGACTTAAAAAATCTTGATAAATATTAGAATAAAAGATCTTCCTCTTCAAAGTGGTTGATGATTTTACATCTTCCATTAACGAACACTTGAACAAGTAAACATACTTTTGAAGATCATACAATGTTCAAGATGACTTCTGATTTTTTCGACTTCAATATTGTCTTTGTCGGATGTGAGCTCTTGGCTAAAAGACAAATATCGTGGCTTGAATGGTTCTGCAGTTTTTGCACAAGCTTCCTTCTGAATTTTTCTTCTTGACGGGACCTTTCCTCCCATTTGATGATGCCCTAATTTTTGCCTAAATCGCCTCTTTAGGTTTTCAATCTAGCGAGCTTTGTTTTTCTTTTTCTGATGATGCCTTGATTTTTGCCTAAGTCGCCTTTTAAGGTTTTCAACCTAGCAGGCTTTCTTTTTTATGGTTATGCCCTAAATTTTGCCTAAGCGGCCTTTTCAGGTTTTCGACTTAACGGGCTTCTCTTTTTTTTCTTGATGATCTTGTATAACCAACTCGACAACTTCTCAGTTCCCTGCACCTTAACCGAGTCAATTAGCCTTCAGGAGGACTTAATAGGTAGGCTTAGGATATGGTTTAGAAAGAAAAGATATAAGGCTCAACTTCCCAAAATGCCCCTAGTTTGATATTCTCTCTTTCCTATCAATTATTTTGATTTTTTTTTTAAATGCCCCTAGTTTGGCATTCTTTTCTTTTTATCAATTCTTTTGATTCTTTTTTCTAATGCCTTAGTTTGGCATTCTTTTCTTTTGAACATTTCAATAGTAGATTTTTCTTTTGGATGACACTTTCCTTAAGAGAATACATTTTTCTTTTAATGACCGGGCCTGAAGTAACTTCTCAGGTTGCCTACGTACCCCAAATATTTCTTTTTTTCCTTTTGGGATCAGGTCAAAACGTAGTTCATACTAAGATTCCCTCCCAAGGTTGGTCGGCGTGGTTTAGAAAAAAAAGGCTATTGATTTTTTTTTAAGGCTGCGAGGGGCTAAAGAAGGTTATCTTCATCTTGGTAAGACAGGAAAATGGTTCGACCAAAGAAGGCCTCCTTTTGTGAATGCTGCTTAAACTTAGTCAAAGTTTCAGGAATTCGATATCTGGATTACTCTGTCAACTTAGATTTTCTTTTGGAGAATGAATATTCTTCAGTCTTCTTCTGAGAAGGAGTAATCTTCAGTCTTCTTCTACGGAGTTGAGTGAGACTGAGTTCTTTGTATTTGACATTGACTCGTTCAACTATTTCCAAACTTCAAAAGAAATCTCATATTCTTTTGTGAATGAGAACTTTCTTCACTTGAGTGAAAAATATGGTAGATCCACTTGTAAGTCTTAGCATCTTTGTTGATGCTTTCAGCTATATCATCTTTGACCGATAATCTTTGACTTTGAAATCACTCTTGACTTGATCTATGTTTTTGTGTAATTCATCCATATATTCTTACGAGACCATGCAGGAACGTTGTTGAATTTCTCAAGTAAATTTATTATTCTCTCATGTTCTTCTAAGGAAAATGTAATACCCATTTGCACTTCTTGAGTGTACTCTTTAATTCCAATATTTATTAAGTTCAGTTAATGAGCTTTAAGTCATTTCTCATGTTAGATATTGTGCTCAAATCATTATTACACGCATGATAATCAAAAGCTTCTATATTTTATTGGAATTGAAAAACATAGATTGATAAACTCGACTACTAGATTTAAAGACTGACAAAAACTGGATTTAAACTCAAAGAAAACTAAGGGACAATTATCTACAAAGAGAGAAGGTCCTTCTGGGTGGATGGACTACTTGGACTTAACATTGATACTTTGACTAGATGACTCTTTTGACGTATCCAAAATAACACAGATGAGGGTTTAGAACATTAAGGGGCACTTAAGATTAATCATTGATTCTGAAGGTTTCACTCTTAACCACATGATTAAAATTTTGATATAAATTAGCCCTCTGGTGGGAAATACCGAATCCAAATACACTATAAGTTATAGTGACCAAGAAAATAAGAAAGGTTAGATGCGGGTCTACCCCTGATTGGGATCGAACATTTGATCAGACAAATTAATTTGATCCTAAGATCGAATTTTTCTATACAAAGTGGTCTGGATTTTTAAAAGTGAAACCAATTAGTCCAACTGATTTGGTATTGATCAGTTTGATCAATTTGTCCATTGGGTCAACTGGTTTAAGTGGTTCAAATTAATCGGTACATTTCATCGATTGGGTCGGACTGATATTGCGGGTTTTGTTTGATTATTCTGGATCGGTTTGCCCACCTACCTGTTGGTTGGATTGAATAAAGCAACCCGGGAACACCCATAATCAGTTCGGGCCGTGACCTATAGGAAGGCTTCTAGACTCTAGGTTTACTACGTGCAATGCATTTTTATCTAGCCACCCTTGCCCAAGCACACCTATATACCTTTCGATACATGGTGACTTGGTTTGATATACCGTATAGGTGATAATCTAAAACCTCAATTCACTTCTCTGAAGTCAAAAATAGCCAGTTTGATCTCCAGTTGAGAGGTGGCGCACAATGCTGAGCAAGGGCCCACTTAAATACCTCTCTTCTAGAATAGACGTAGTCTATCCCCCTCGTACAGTAGGGTACAGCGGGGCAAGATCTTGCTTAGGCACCGATTTTGACCAAGAAGTGCAATTGATATACTTAGATTACCTTTTATACCTACGGATGCGAGTCAAGAGTTGTAGCTTTCATAAATGGTTTAGCATCCCATGAGGGGACCGACCACGTACTAGTACTACGTTGGCAATCGGGACATGTGACTGTGTGGCTTACAATAGGACAAAGGCTCAGGTTGTCCCAGCTTGGGTGCATCAATATATCTCTCAGAATCACCTGATCAGACAGTATTAATGCCCCCAATTTGATATACCCTAAGGTACGTGACTGTAGTTGTGGGTTTCATGAATGACGTCGCATCTCCGAAGAGACCGGGCCACGCACTAGTACCACGTTGGCTAAATGGGACGTGTAAGTGCTCAAAACAGTAAATGTGCATGTGGTGTGTGCAAAACAGGGTGGGGTGTGCCCGGGGCCTTTTTCAAACACGTGAGCCCATGGGCCAGATTATGTAATCACATATGGATATCAAATGAATATTGATCAAGAAAATAATCCAAAACCCATCACATCAAAATTAAGATGAAATCAAACACATCACAAATATATCTGTCAAGATCATGGCAAATCAATTAATGAGCATGGCATATAATAATTGATCAAACAAACATTGCAATAGGCATAATTTTTATAATTTTTAAGGTCCAATCAATGATCACTTTTGGGTGATCCAAAATAAATCGAGATTCCAATAGGTGTTACATTAATTGTGTTAAAAAGATTTTCTGTGAATTAAGAAAATACAATCCCAACTTGCATCGAGGATATCTAAGGCTCCCGATAACGAAATCGAATGAACTCAAGTTCTAAATTAATCTACTCGATGAGATCTACATTTTATTAATAAGTTCCCAGACTTAATTCTCACTAGAATATTCTGTAAAAACGTTTTAACGTTGCTGTCCCAACTTTCATTCAGAAATAATTCCAGATTTACAGATTAAACTTGCATCGATGATATCTAAGGCTTCCGATAACGAAATTGAGTGAACTCAGATTCTAAATTAATCTACTCGATGAGATCTATGTTTTATTAAGAGGCTCCCAGACTTAATTCTCACTAAAATATTCTGTAAAAACGTTTTAACGTTGCTGTCCCAACTTTCATTCAGAAATAATTCCAGATTTATAGATTGAACTTGCATCGATGATATCTAAGGCTTCCGATAATGAAATTGAGTGAACTCAAGTTCTAAATTAATCTATTCGATGAGATCTACGTTTTATTAAGAGGTTATCAGACTTAATTCTTACTAAAATATTCTGTAAAAAAGTTTTAACATTGTTGTCCCAACTTTCATTCGGAAATAATTCCAGATTTACAGATTGAACTTGCATCGATGATATCTAAGGCTTCCGATAACGAAATTAAGTGAACTCAGATTCTAAATTAATCTACTCGATGAGATCTATGTTTTATTAAAGGCTCTCAGACTTAATTCTCACTAGAATATTCTCTAAAAATGTTTTAATATTTCTGTCCAACCTTCATTATTCCATCAATTTGAATCTTTCATTATTTATGGGTCATCAAAAAGTGATCCTTAATTGAAAAAAAAATGCAATGCCCAAAATCATCTACAATCAAGACAAAAAAATAAATAAACAGAAAAAATAAATAAAATAAATCCAACTAAATAATAAAAAAAACTAGGTCATCTTGGCAATGCTCCCATACTTGGGGTTTTTCAAGTTTGATCCTCAATAGTCCCCAGCGGAGTCGCCACTGAAAGCGCCCTCGATCCGCGAGGTGCGCGGATCCACTTTTGACCCTTGAGGTTTGGGAGTCGCCACCTAGTTATTGTTGTCTAGGAACCAAACTGACTCTAACATGGATAAAAAGAACTAATCTACCATAACAAATCTGAATTCGGGGATCATGTTACGGGGTCGGAAGGTGTTAGGCACCAACTCCGCCCGGCCAAAGCCGGTCTCTACTAACTTCCCAAATATATCACATTGCTAAAAACCTAGATAAAAATAAAAATAAAAATTTCGTACCTTTCCGATAGCAAAGATTTTGCTCCCTCAGATCTGACAAAAAGAGCTCCTTGTACTGTACTCCCTTGCTTCGTTCTACCTCCGGATTTGACTTCGGATTTCCTAGATTAAGGTATCTCCTTGTTTCTGAATCTGAACTCTTCAAGTTTGTTGCGGATTTAGGGGTGTTTTTGAAGGGATTTTAGGTGTTTTCTAGACTAAAATTGAAGGGGGGATGTTAGGTAAGGAATTGGGGCTTCAAAATTAGGGTTTATGGGGGGCTAGGGGAGCTTCTAGACCTACTTCTCCTAGGGTTTATCATTTGATACGAAAATAGGGTGTGAGCACCTCTATTTATAGATGTTTTTAGGGGTTGATTTGGATAGAGTTAGTGTTTAATTAGAGATCTTTTAATTAGAGTTGTGTTTTAGTTAAAATTGTTTTAGGTAGAATTATGCTTTAATTAGAATTATTTTAGGTAGAATTGTGTTTTAATTCAAATTATTTTAGATGGAATTGTTTTTTAGTTAGAACTCTATTAGATAGAGTTATTATTTAATTAGATCTCTATTATGACTTTTGGTCTTATTTGATTGACTTTTAATGTTTTGACTTTAGTCTTAATTGATTGACTTTTAATATCATGACTCCAGTCTTGCTTAATTGACTTTAATTTTGACTTCAGTCTCACTTGATTGACTTCAATACCTTGACTTTAGTCTTGCTTGATTTACTTTTAATTTTTGGAGAACCCCCCTCCATTATTTCTTTAATTCTTTGGACCCCCAAATGGAGGGGTCCTTAAAGAAATATCCCACGAACCCTCAACAATTTTACCCGAAAGTCCGATTGATCGATTTTTTAGGTTCAAAATTTTAAATTAATTTCATTAATGTTTCACTTTAATTATTTAATATTTTATTTATTAATTTCGAATTTTTTAATTATGAAAATTGTGAAATTACCGTTTTACCCCCGGAGAGGACTTTTCACGTTTTAAGTCGGTTTTTAATGTTCTAGGATGTTTTAGAATCGGTTTTTCGTAAGGAATTCAATGAGAATGTTGGTTTGTGTTATTTATGAAAATTTTTATGTGAAATGATTGTGAACCTTATGAGGGGTATTTTCTTAATTTTGTCAAATTCTGTTAAAATTGGCTAAATGATTTATTTGGTTTCGATTTGTTATTTTATATGTTCGAGAGAGTTTTCCTAAGCGTAATGTAGGCTCTAGGGCTGTTTTAATGTTAGGGGTATTTTGGTAATTTGATAATTTTTTAGTGATTTTTATCGTAAAGCTTCTTTTTGTCTGAAAGATGATGATTTCTATATTTCTGGGATTGTATTTTCCTAGCGTAGCGTGGTTTCTAAGGTTTTGTCAATTCGAGATACCTTATCCGGATTTTTGAAACATATCTGGTAACAAAATAAAGCAATGGAATACACATCCATCATTGGGAATCATTGCAATCAGGTTGACGAGTTGATTAATCAGGCGAGTGCAAAAATGGGGTGTCTACAGGGAGGTCCATACATCATCAAGGAAATATTACTAGGAAAAGTTGTCAGGCTTCAAGATCATGATGGAATCGAGTTACCAGAACCAACCAACCTTGACCAAATCAAACGGTACTGCATTTAAGGAGGTCATTTTTGGCCGAATCAATTTTCCTATTACCTAGTTCTTTATCTCCTTTCTCAACCCCTTTGCAGCCTATTTAAAAAGAGAAAAATTGTGCCTTTTACTTCTTAGCCTGATTACCTAACCCAGGGGAGGGAAAAATCCGAACTACGTTTTGGTCTGATCCCAAAAATTTGGGGTACGTAGGCAACCTGAGAAGTTACTTCAGGCCCGACCACACCAAAATAAAAAATAGATTCCCCAACGAAGAAAAAATCTAAAAAGAAAAAATTCAAAAGAATGGGGAAGAAAATTTAAGAAAAAATTTTAAATGAAATGCCACACAAGGGGCATTTGGGTTTTTGAGCCTCAAAATCCCTTTCATTTTATGCCTAGTCCCAAGCCTACCTATAAAAGTCCTCCTAAATACCGTGTGAAAAGGTCAATGAGGGTAGTAGAACATGATCAGACAGTAATTCTAGAAGGTCAGAGGAGAAGAAAAAGATAAAAAAATTGATGAAGCCTGCTAAGTTGAAAACCTGAAAAGGGCGACTTAGGCAAAAATTAAGGCAAGCTCGCAAGGTTGAAAATCTGAAAGGACAACTTTGACAACAATTAGAGCCAAGAAAAAAGAAAAAGCTCGCTAGATCTAAAACCTAAAAAGGCGATCTAGGTAAAAGTTAGAGCAAGCTTGATAGATTGAAAACCCGAAAAGACGATCTAGGAAAATATTAGAGCAATTAAGAAAAATAGAAGAAAATCCCAAGCTGAAAGCAGTCCGAGCTGAAACATCAGAAGTCCGAATAATCAAGTTCAATACTTAGCTTAAACCAGACATAGACTTAGAAACTACAAGTATCTTGTCTACGATCGATCTGAAAATTCTTACTTCCCCAAGTGAACTAAGGGAGAGAATGATGAATTCTATGATGAGTCTCAAAAGGAAATATTTTGTTCTCTTGAGCCTGACTCAAAATCTTCAATAAAATTAATCAAAATTAAAAGTTGGATTTTTATTGCGCTTGTGGTAATCAAATATTTCAAACCTTCATACAAGGGGCATTTTCTTTTTCCTCTAAATATGTAATTTCCACACTTATACTAAGGACATTTTTTAATAATGCGTTCAATTATCTTCAATGCCATGTTTATTGTCAAACTAGGGACATTTTGTTTTTGAGCAATGTTAATCCTAAAAGATAATGAGAACTCCAAAATTTAAGGTTACCCTCTTGATAACAATTTTTCGAAAAACTCTTGAGGTTCAAACTCAGGTTTTAAATTCATAAAACTTTTGGATAAAACCTTGTGGTTCAAACAAATGCATTTTGGATCTCACATAGGAGATGGGGCATTCATTCTGGCCCAAAGCTGTTCATTCCCAGATTTATTCCTTCATTCTCAGTTTTACTCAACCAGATGCCACCGAGAGTTTTCTATACTCAGATGCCGCCAAGGGTTTTCTTGGAATTATGCTCAGATGCCACCGAGGGTTTTCTCGGAATTATGCTCAGATGCCGTCGAGGGTTTTCTCGGAACTATGCTCAGTTACCGCCGAGGGTTTTCTCGGAACTATGCTCAGATGCCGCCAAGAGTTTTCTTGGAATTATGCTCAGATGCCGCCGAGGGTTTTCTCGGACTATGCTCAGATGCCGCCAAGGGCTTTCTTGGAATTATGCTCAGATGCCGCTAAGGGTTTTCTTGGAATTATGCTCAGATGCCGCCGAGGGTTTTCTCGGAACTATGCTCAGTTACCGCCGAGGGTTTTCTCGGAATTATGCTCAGATGCCGCCGAGGGTTTTCTCAGAATTATGCTCAGATGCCGCCGAGGGTTTTCTCGGAACTATGCTCAGATGCCGCCAAGGGTTTTCTCGGAATTATGCTCAGATGCCGCCGAGGGTTTTCTCGGAACTATGCTCAGATGCCACCAAGGGTTTCTCAGAATTATGCTCAGATGCCGCCAAGGGTTTTCTCGGAATTATGCTTAGATGCCGCCAAGGGTTTTCTTGGAATTATGCTCAGATGCCGCCAAGGGTTTTCTTGGAACTATGCTCAGTTACCGCCAAGGGTTTTCTTGGAACTATGCTCAGATGCAGCCGAGGGTTTTCTCGGAATTATGCTCAGATGCCGCTAAGGATTTTCTTAGAATTATGTTCAGTTTATATTTATTTCATGCTCAGACTTGACTCATTTCTAACTCAAACTCTTTGAAACCTATCTCAGATTTTGAGTCCACACACTTGCACAACTGTTACATCAGTCAAGGAGAATTTTCTAAAATTCAAGGATCTGACGCTGTCAGTGAGAGCTCGCGCTCAAGGACCTGATAGCCTTTTACTTCGGGGAGAGTTTTACCCTCAAGGATCCGAACACCCCGACGAATTGCTAAATCAGGCTGCAAAATGAACTGTCACTAGCTTTGACATTCGGATATCGCACTATCTACCAAAATAGATTTGCTATCTAGTTTGCTTCAACCCTCTGCCAAAGAGGGGCATCTGTAGACACCCCATTTTTGCACTCACCTGATTAATCAACTCGTCAATCCGATCGCAACGGTTCCCAATGATGGATGTCTATTCCAATGCTTTATTTTGTTACCATATATGTTTCAGAAATCCGGATAAGGTATCTCGAACTGAGAAAACTTTAGAAACCACGCTACGTTAGGAAAATACGACCCTAGAAATATAGAAATCATCATCTCGCAAATCAAAAAGAAGCTTCACGATAAAAACCACTAAAAATGACTAAATTACCAAAATACCCCTAACATCAAAACAACCCTAGAACCTACGTTACGCTTAGGAAAACCCATTCAAAACACATAAAACAACAAATCGAAATCAAATAAACCACTTCGCTAATTTTCATAAAATTCGACAAAATTACGAAAATACCCCTCATAAAATTCACGACCATTTGACACAAAAATTTCATAAACGACAAAAACCAACATTTCCATTGAATTCCATACGAAAAACTGATTTCAAAACATCCTAAAACATTGAAAAACCACTTAAAACGTAAAAAATCCTCTCCGAGGGCAAAACGGTAATTTTACAACTTTAATAATTAAAATTTTTGAAATTAATAAACAAATCATTAAATAATGTAAAGTGAAACATTAAAATCAATCAAGTAAGACTAAAGTCAATCTTAAAGTCAATCAAGTAAGACTAAAGTCAAGATATTAAAAGCCAACCAAGAAAGACTAAAGTCAAAGTATTAAAGTCAATCTCATAAGACTAAAGTCAAAATCCTAAATCAAAACCCTAACCTAAACTAATCAAGTCAATCTCATAAGACTAAATTCAAAACCCTAAATCAAAACCCTAATCTAAACTAATGAAGTCAATCTCATAAGACTAAAGTCAAAACCCTAAATTAAAATCCTAAAGACTAAGTCCATCTCATAAGACCAAAGTCAAAACCCTAATTAAAACTCTAAAAGAAACCCTAATCAAACCCTAATGCTTTTAAAAAACTTTATAAAAAGGAGCCTCCACAGCCTATTTTTGTATCAAAGAAAAAACCCTAGAAAAAGTAGGTGAAGAAGCCTCCACAACCTCCCCAAAACCCTAATTTTGAAGTCCCAACTCCTTCCCTAACACCCCTACTTCGATTTTAGCCTAAAAAACACCTAAAAACCTTTAAAAAAACACTCCAAAAATCCACAAAAAATTCAAAGCATTCAGATCCAAGAAGGAATTACCTTGCCTCGGAGATCAGAAATCAGATCTGGAGACAGAACGAAGCAAGGGGTACGGTACAAGGAGCTATTTTCACCAGATCTGAGGGAATAGTACTTTTGCAGATCGAAGGTAAGATTTTTCATTATTTTTTAATCTAGGTTTTGTCATTAGCGATGTAGTTATATTTGGAATAAGTAGAGACCGGCATTGGCCGGGCGGGGTTGGTGCCTAACACCTTCCAACCCTGTAACATGATCCCCGGATTCAGATTTCTGTAGTAGATTAGTTCTTTTTTATCCATTGTAGAGTCAGTTTGGTTCCTAGCCCATAATAACTAGGTAGCGACTCCCAAACCTCAAGGGTCAAAAGCGGATCCGCGCACCCCACGGATTGAGAGTGCTTTCACTTTGCTTCCCTTTTTTCTTCGTCAGTTACCTCCTTTGCAGTCTCTTTCGTTTCTTCCTTGATGTTCACCCCATTTTTTGACAATTTCTGGCACTTCCCTACCCTTGTTATACGGTCGATATCAGCCACCATTGCTTTCTTCATTGTTTCAACCCCGGTGGTTGTGGTGATAGTGGTCTCGTAGCTCCTGGGAACTGCCTGGTCAGAGCTATAGGGGAATGGTTTAGGCGAGCGTATGGTTATGGGGGGTGGATCGGGTTTCATATTGAGGATGAGGGGTGGCGGTGATGATTTGGATGTAGTGGTGGTGGGAGGAGCTATATGAGGATTGTATGGAATGACGAGTGGTGGACGTGAGGAGGAGGTGTGTGGTATATGAAGGGGGGTCGAGTTGATCCTTGAGGAGTTGGCAGTGTGTATGGCATAACAAGAGTAGGTCAGGTCGAATTTTGATGGTTCGGTGATCCATAAGGTATAACTAGAGGTGGTCGGGTAGTAGTATTTTGATGAGTGGGATGGATGGTGAGGTCGGCCAAATTTGAGTGGTGGTAGTGAATTTTGGGATGCGTTTGTTGTGTAGTGGTTGACTGTGTTAACTGTTGACGCCTGCGATTCCTTGGTTAAGTGGACCCTGATTTTTGCCCCGATAGGCGCTATCAAATCTGAGGGATTGAAGTTGAGTTCTCCGCAAACAACATTTATCCTGTGCCCACTCCCCTCTCCATTATGAGTTGGTAAGGGGTTTTGATTGATATTCTGTTGTTGGGGTGGGTTGGCAGGCCCATCTAGGATGAGAGCCTTTTTATCGATCAGGTTCTGTACTTGATGTTTGAGCTGCCAGCATTGGTCTATAGAGTGCCCTGGTGCACCCATGTGAAATTCATAAAACAAATTAGGGTTGTACCCTGGCCCTTTAGCAGCCTTAGGATTTGGTGGACGTTTTGCAAGATACTCACTCCTGGCCCTTTACAAATTGGGGTTCTACCCTGTCACTAGCTTTGGCATTCGGATATCGCACATCTACCAAAATAGATTTGTTATCTAGTTTGCTTCAACCCTCTGCCAAAGAGGGGCATCTGTAGACACCCCATTTTTGTACTCGCCTGATTAATCAACTCGTCAACCCGATCGCAACCATTCCCAATGATGGATGATTATTCCAATGCTTTATTTTGTTACCAGATATATTTCAGAAATCCGGATGAGGTATCTCAAATTAACAAAACTGTAGAAACTACGTTACGTTAGGAAAATATGACCCTAGAGACATAGAAATCATCATCTTGCAGACAAAAAGAAGTTTTACGATAAAAATCACTAAAAAATGACCAAATTACCAAAATACCCCTAACCTTAAAATATCCCTAGAGTTTACGTTTCGCTTAGGAAAACCCATTCAAACACAAAAAATAATAAATCGAAACCAAATAAATCATTTCGCCAATTTTAACAAAATTACACAAAAAATTTCATAAATGACACAAATCAATATTCCTATTGAATTCCTTACGAAAAATCGATTCTAAAACGTCTTGGAACATTAAAAACCAACTTGAAACACAAAAAGTCCTCTTCGAGGGCAAAACGGTAATTTCACAATTTTCGTAATTAAAAATTTCGAAATTAATAAATAAAATATTAAATAATTAAAGTAAAATATTAAAAAAATTATTTTAAAATTTTAATCAAAAAATCGATCAATTAGGCTCTCAGGTAAAATTGTTGAGGGTTGCCAAGATATTTCTTCAAAGACCCCTCCATTTGGGGGTCCAAAGAATTAAAGATATAATAGAGGGGGGTTCTGATAAGAATGCAAAATGTCATATTTTTCTCCTTTAATATTTAGTCCTTTATACATATTTAGTGCCTAAAAGTACTCATTATTCTTTTATTTTGATTTAGGACGCAAATGGAGGTGTTAAGTGCAAAACGAAATTAATTGGGCGATTTTGGACAGTTTCGATATAGCTTCGTAATCTGGGAATAACTCTCTCATCCGAACTCCAATTGAGATGATTTCAAATGCTATGGAATGCTGAGAAAAAGATCTAAAACTTTCGTGTTTTGAGTTTTGAGAGATAATGAATGTGTCAAGGTCAAAATTGGGTTTGAAGTTGCTACACGTACACTGTTGACGTGAATTTGACGCGAATTTGATAAAAATTTGACGAGGTTTATTTTCGAAAGTCTCCAAATCTAGTGCACGAAAATTCCAACTAAAACACCACTTTCCTAATTATATTAGGACTTTATTTTATTTTAATTAGTCAAATTTATATATTGTTATTGGAGGATAAGATTTAGAATATTGTTTTTAGGAGATTTTGTTGGCTTCTAAGAAGGAATAGAAGAACGTGTAAAAAAAGAAAAAGAAGATCTCTCTCTCTGGCTCTCTCTCTCTTGATCTCTCTCTATTAGGTTTTTTTTTAATCTTTTCTTTAGGAAAGAAGTGGCTGAAACTTGGGGAACTAGGGGCCAACGAGTTGCTGTCAAGAAGAAGGAGAAGTTGCTGAAATTTTTCAGCAACATTATTGCCAAGAAGTTTACAACGTTGCTGCTTGTATTCGTTTTCAACCATCAACATCATCGCCGTGAGGAACATCACCACCAACACATCTCAAACTTCTTTGGTTGTGTTAAAAAGTGTAACCCTTATGACTTTTATTTATTTTTATTATTGCAACCCTGGTTGCTTTTGGATTAAAGAATATCTTGTTGGATTCTTAAGTTGGAAATTTTTAATTCAATGAGTTAGTGACTTTCAGATTCATTAATTGATGTTTTCGGATTGGTGATATGTAGACACATGAATCAGTGAATTTTAATTATGTATGCTGAATTTTCAGTTTGGTCATATTAGAATTCCTTCCAACTCAATGATGAAACTGATTCTTAAAATAGATGGCTTGTAAATAGAATTGAGCATATTTTTACAGATAAAACAAGAAATGGAGTTAATTTGCTTATATTGTAGTCATACTTGAAAATTTTGATGCACATTAACCTTGATTCGAGTAATCTGTTATCTTAAAGTGAAGCATGGAGACATATTGAATGATACTTGCATAATTCCGCAATATTTGTGAGCTATTCGAACCTTATAATTGATTCATTATACATATCAATTTAAACTTCTTTTCTAAGTGCATCTTGTGAATATCATGTTTTCTAGAACTTGCTTTAAACCTGCTTGAGACAATTTTACATGTTCAGATTTGGAGAAGACGGAGGCAAATTAGGATTTTACCACCATGACCAAATAGCCTTTGTCCTGATTGTGATTTTACCCTTAGATAGCCCTTTGAGCCTTCATTAGCCTATTTTCTTCATTAACCCACATTCACTTACTCTTTTGAACTTAAACACTTTACTTACCCTTTTCCTTGGAACTAGTGAGCTTGGATCTTGTTTATAAGGTGATATCAAGAAGGGTGGAAAAGCATAAGTGTGGGGGAGGATTTCATATGGTTCTAAGGTGTAAGATTTGTAAAAATAGAAATAAAAAAAAGAAGATTGTGATCAAAGGAGAAGTAGGGACATGAAAAGAAGTGTTGTGATTTAAAGAATACAAGTTCTGAAGAAATGGGAGCATTACAAATCTCTAAAGCAAAGTGAAAAGAAAAAAAAAAATTGATGAAATCTACCTTAGAGTGATTGAAATGTGGTACTTAATGATGAAGACCTATTTATTGACATTTCTAATTGCTTTCTAGTTCTGAGGAAATTTTATGATATCCTTTCTTTTCCTTCTTATGAACCCTTAACCCTTTAGCCCCATTACAACCTTTTCAAAGACCTCTTGATCCTTTGATGTTCTGTTTTAAATGTGGAGAGTGGGTGGACAAGCAAGCCTATGGTTTAAACTGTTTTCACAAGTGTTTGAGTGATTAGTGTAGCTAGCACCATATCAAATTGAGAGAAAACCAGAGTGATACATCGTGAGAAGTAAAGTTTGATACAATTTGTGCATTAACTTGAGGATGCATATTACACTTATATTTGGCTACACACACACACACACACACTCCAAGTATGCATGCTATATAGTCTTAATAACTCTGTGGCTTATTTTTGAAGTAAACTTGTGCTCTTCCTACTTTATTATGCCATACCATCTAAAGGATCTCTGAGATGTAAGTTGGAAGGATTAGAGTCATTTAATTTGTGTTAAGTCATTGTGGTGTTTTTAGTTAGTCTTTGTCGTTTTCCTTGAGTTTCTATTAGGTTACATTTTGTTCTGTTTTGCCCGAGGACGAGCAAAAGTTAAGTGTGGGGGAATTTGATAAGAATGCAAAATGTCATATTTTTCTCCTTTAATATTTAGTCCTTTATACATATTTTGTGCCTAAATGTATTCATTATTCTTTTATTTTGATTTAGGATGCAAATGGAGGTGTTAAGTGCAAAACGAAATTAATTGGGTGATTTTGGACAGTTTCGATATTGTTTCGTAATCTGGGCATAACTCTCTCATCTGAATTCCAATTGAGATGATTCCAAATGCTATCGAACTCTGAGAAAAAGATCTACAACTTTCATGTTTTGAGTTTTGAGAGATAATAACTGTATCAAAGTCAAAATTGGATTTGAAGTTGCTGCACGTACACTGTTGACGCGAATTTGATAAAAATTTGACGAGGTTTATTTTCGAAAGTCTCCAAATCTAGTGCACGAAAATTCCAACTAAAACACCACTTTCCTAATTATATTAGGACTTTATTTTATTTTAATTAGTCAGATTTATATATTGTTATTGGAGGATAAGATTTAGAATAATATTTTTTGGAGATTTTGTTGGCTTCTAAGAAGGAAGAGAAGAACGTGTAAAAAAAGAAAAAAAAGATCTCTCTCTCTGGCTCTCTCTCTCTTGCTCTCTCTCTATTAGGTTTTTTTTTAATCTTTTCTTTAGGAAAGAAGTGGCTGAAACTTGGGGAATTAGAGTCCAACGAGTTGCTGTCAAGAAGAAGGAGAAGTTGCTGAAATTTTTCAGCAACATTATTGCCAAGAAGTTTACAACGTTGCTGCTTGTATTCGTTTTCAACCATCAACATCATCGCCGTGAGGAACATCACCACCAACACATCTCAAACTTCTTTGGTTGTGTTAAAAAGTGTAACCCTTATGACTTTTATTTATTTTTATTATTGCAACCCTGGTTGCTTTTGGATTAAAGAATATCTTGTTGGATTCTTAAGTTGGAAATTTTTAATTCAATGAGTTAGTGACTTTCAGATTCATTAATTGATGTTTTCGGATTGGTGATATGTAGACACATGAATCAGTGAATTTTAATTATGTATGCTGAATTTTCAGTTTGGTCATATTGAAAATTTTGATATTAACGGTCATTGAAGCCATAATTGTATCTCTAATCACCTAATTGATTTGGAATATGATTTAAAAGTGGTAAAAACTATGAACAATAGTTGTGATCTGAAAATTGCATGTTCTTTAGCAATGGACTTTTCCATAGGTTTGAGGAGTAGGTTATTGAATCATAATTCCTTTTGATCTTAATGATTTGTTTAAGAAGTTGTAAGGATACGCTAAGTATTAACTTGATTGCTTAATCAAAATAACTAGGTGATGGACTTTTCCAAAACCCTAGGGATTATCTCAGAAGGAATTTATAAGATGCATGATCTCTTTAGGCTTGCACTTTGATTCAATTCAGATATGTAATTAAGGCATAAAATTCGTTATCTATGTTGAAGCAATTTGATTAGTCATTTAATGAATTTGATTTTCTGAATCGTGAGAAAAGATGATCAATTGTAAATATTTATTTCTTTAATTTTAATTTTAATTTTTATTATTTCTTTCTTTTTATTATTATTATTATTATTTTTTTAATCCGAATCGCCAAAATTGAAACCCCTACAAATTTGTGTAATATATTTGTTTTCAATTTGTTAATTAAACTAACTAAAATTTGTTATGACTCTTTAGAATAGGAGTACCCGCAATCCCCGGCCAATAACGATACCCTACAAATCACTTTACTACAATCTTCTATAGAGTTATTGATGACTAAAAATATGGTCAATCAGGTTCTCCAAAAAATTAAAGTCAATCAAGCAAGACTAAAGTCAGATATTAAAGTCAATCAAGTAAGACTAAAGTCAATATTAAAGTCAATTAAGTAAGACTAAAGTCAAGATATTAAAGTCAATCAAGTAAGACTAAAGTCAAAATCTTAAAGTCAATCAAATAAGACCAAAAGTCAAAACCCTAATAGAGTTCTAATTAAATAATAAATCTATTTAATATAATTCTAACTAAAACAATTCTAATTAAAATACAACTCTACCTAAAACAATTCTAATTAAAATACAACTCTAACTAAAAGAATTCTAATTAAACACTAATTCTATCTAAACCAACTCTTAAAAAAATCTATAAATAGGGGTCCTCATATCATATTTTCGTATAAAATAATAAATCCTAAGAGAAGTAGGTCAAAAAGCTTCCATAGCCTCCCATAAACCCTAATTTTGAAGTCCCAACTCCTTACCTAACACCCATACTTCGATTTTAGCTTGAAAAATACCTAGAAGTCCTTCAAAAACACCCCAAAATCTATAAAAAAAATTCAAAGAATCTAGATCTAAGAAAGAGATACCTTGCCTCGGAGATTAGAAATCAGATCCGAAGACAGAACAAAGCAAGGAGTACGGTACAAGGATCGATTTTATCAGATTTGAGGGAATAGAATCGTTGCGTTCGAAGGTAAAATTTCTTCTATTTTATTTTTTATTTTTTTTATCTAGGTTTTTTTTGTTAGCAATGTAGTCTTATTTGGGATAAGTAAAGACCGGCATTGGCCGGACGGGGTTGGTGCCTAATACCTTCCAACCCCATAATGTGATCCCCGGATTCAGTTTTTCTTTAGTAGATTAGTTGTTTTTATCCGTTTCGAGTCTATATTCGGTTCCTAGACCGTAATAATTAGGTGGCGACTCCCAAACCTCAAGGGTCAAAAGCGGATCCGCGCACCCCGCGGATTGCGGGCGCTTTCAGTAGCGACTCCACTGGGGATCATTGAGGATCAAACTTGAAAAACCCTAAGTATGGGAGCATTGCTAAAATAATCTAGAATGTTTTTTATTCATTTTGTTTGTTTGTTTATTTATTTATTATTTTATTTGAATCTTTGTTTTTTGTTATCTTCGGTTCGATTATTGAGCATGTGTTTTGACGTTGAATATTTGGCTTTGGCATATTATTCTTGTGATTTAATCAAGAGGTCATCTAAGGTGATCCTAAATAATACAGGGTTTTAAGATGGTTGGTTTTATTGAAGATAGTATAATGATTGTTGGACTGTGACGTTTTTTTTTACGGGTATAGATTTATTTTATTTTTATTTTTTAGGAGTGTGTGCGATGGATCATTGGATAACATTTTTTTTTCTTAGTTTTTTTTTAAGATTTAAAAAAAAAGTGTGTGATTAGTTTTTTTTTCTCTTTTTAAAAAATAAAAAAAAGAAATTTTTTTAGGCAAGTCGTGCTGCCTATGGGCAGCAAGGAGGAAAGAAAAAAAAAAGGTTTTGAGGTTCTGTTAACAGCAACCCCACTGTTTGTAATTTTTAGAGTGGTGAGCCCCCAATACGAATCTATTTTTAATGGGCAAACCCTTAATACTTTTATTATGGTGGATGGTGTGCCGTTAACAGAAGAATTGTTTTACATTTTCTATCTCCTTCTCAAAGAGAAAGAAGACAACAAGAAAAATAAACGACCTCTCTCTCTCTCTCTCTGCCTTCTAAGTTCACACTTCTTTCTCTTTAATTCTTCAGCTGTTCTTCGAGATCTTTGATTTAATGGAGGCAGCCCAGCAAGGACCTGATCGAATTATTTCGACCAACTCTACTGAATCGCTGAACATATCAACGCTAGATGTGGAGGAGAGAGTTGCTGCCCCTTCAGCACATTGAAAAAAAACTCACCTTCTTTCACTGTTTTGGTTCAAAAAAAAAAAAAAAACAAACAAACAAACAAACAAACAAACAAAGTATTGAGTGTGCGTATTGTTGGTAGCCAACGTAAGAGGTAATGAGGTGTATTGCTGTTGCATGTTGCTGGCAGCAATATATATAAAAAGAAAAGCCTTTCTTTTGTTCTTTTGTACGTGTGTGTGCAACCAAATAAAAAAAAAATACAGCAGCAAAGGTGTGTTGTTAAGCTACAAAAATAAAAAGAAGAAAAAGATAATGAGGGAGTGTTGCCATTGCATGTTGCTGGCAGCAACACATATAAATAGAAAAGCCTTTCTTTTGTTCTTTTGTACGTGTGTGTGCAGCCAAATAAAAAAAAAACAGCAACAAACGTGTGTGGTGTTAAGCTAAAAAAAAAAAGAGGGAAGCTTGCTAGCATCACTAACCTAGTGAGATTTAATTCTTACTAAGGGTCTTTGGGCTCACCACGTGACACCCCAAACCACATTTCAATGCCACAGGTGCATGGAGGACGAAATTCTTAATTTTTTTTAAATTTGTTATGGGTTGTAAGTGTTGCTGGCAGCAACATAGAATTTAAAGAAAAAAAAAGGGGGCTAGTCTTACTAATTTAGTAAGGTCTCTTCCTTACTAAGGGTTATCAACTTCACCATGCGGCATCCAAAAGGGTGATCTAATGCTACATGTTTGTGGCGAACAAAATTCCATGAACTTTTAAAAGAAATTTTCAATCTAAAGAAAAAAAAAAAAATTTAATGTCATCTTAAACTTTAAGTTGAGATTTCATAATCACCCATTTTAAAAACCTTAGACTTAAATTTCTCATTTTTAAAATTGATTTTTTCTCTTTCTGGATCAAAATCTTTTCCAATCAAAATTGTAAAGGCCATGGAATTAAATTATCAATGAGGGAGCCACGTGGCCTAATAACCCTTAGTAATTTTTAAATCTTAAGGTGTTAGTCGAGATAACCCAAGTTCTCATTGAGAAATTTGTTGAGTCCTAAATTCAAAAATGCAAAAAAATTCCTAAAATTCCAAGAAAAATCAAATAAAATAATTTTTTTTTTGTGCATGTTTCAATATTGAATATGATAAATTATTCTGTGTTATTATCTGCAATGCCATGATCTTAATTGATATATACATGCTTTGATTTCGAATTGGGTATTTTGGATATTTTTGTATTTTTTATCAATATTTATTCAATATCCATATGTTGATGGTTTGATTGGTTTGATCAGGCCCATAGGCCCATTTATTTGAAAAAGGCCTCGGGTACACCCCACCCTATTTTGCACACATCACATGCACGTTTACTGTTTTGCACGCTTACACATCCCAATAGCCTACGTGGCACTAGTACGTGGCCTGGTCTTTTCGGAGATGCGACGTCATTCATGAAAACCACAACTCCAGTCACGTACCTTAGGGTATATCAAACTGGGGCATCAGTACCGTCTGATCAGGTGACTCTGAAAGGTATATCGATGCACTCAGACTGGAGTGACCTGAGCCTTTGACCTATTGTGAGCCACACAGTCACATGTCCCGATTGCCAACGTAGTACTAGTACGTGGTCGGTTCCCTTGTGGGATGCCAAACCATTTATGAAAGCTACAACTCTTGACTCGTACCCATAGGTATATAAAAGATAATCTAAGTATATCAATTGCACGTCTTGGTCAAAATCGGTGCCTAAGCGAGATCCTGCCCCATTGTACCCTACTGTACGAGGGGATAGACTATGTCTTTTCTAGACGAGAGGTATTTAAGTGGGCCCTTGCTCATCATTGTGCGCCACCTCTCAACTGGGGATCAAACTGGCTATTCTTGGCTTCAGAGAAGTGAGTTGAGGTTTTAGATTATCACCTATACGGTATATCAAACCAAGTCACCACGTATCGAGAGGTATATAGGTGTGCTTAGGTAAGGGTGGCTAGATAAAAATGCATTGCACGTAGTAAGCTTAGAGTCTAGAAACCTTCCTTGTAAGTCACGACTCGAACTTATCGTGGGTGTTCCCGGGTTGTTCATTGAATGAGACCTTGTGAATGATGAGATCAGAATGCATGTGAATGATGAGATGAATGTATATGAATGATGAGATCAGGAATGTACGGGTTTGTCCTCAAGGATAAATTTTTTGTTGTTTAACCTGATTTGAAATTACAGTATCACTGGGTACACCAACCCAATAAAAAATCCATTTTAAACTTGACCCAGTCCATCTCGATCCAACGATCATTATGGGCCGAGCCATTTGAATCAAAATGAAATTCAAACTTTTTTCTAATTTGGATTTTTAACCTATTTTAAAAGAAGATAAATATTTTCTAGAAGAGAAACGCTTTCCAAAAGTAAAATGTTTTCCAGAAGAATAAGATTTTTCAAAGGGAAATGCTTTCCCAAAAAAGTTTTCTAAAAGAAAATGTTTTCCAAAAAAACGAAGAAAAGGAAGAAAAATATTTTTCAAAGAAAAAAATGATTGAAATATGTTTGTAATTTTCAATAGTGTAATAAAATTATTTTCCTTTTATGGATGAATTATTTAATGGATTTGTGCACATAATTCAATAAAATCTCAGGGTTCATTTAAAATATTATCAAGGGGATAACACTGGAATTGATAATCCATATTTGATGGGGTTACTAGATTATCATTGTACCTAAGCTCAATCGTCCATCGTCTAGCTAGGGTTGTAAATCCGGTCAGCTAGAGTGAACGTCAATATCAAGTCAACAGTAAAAAATGACCGCAAAATTTCTCAACATCGCCCAGTTGTTCTTTGAAGGTCACAATGCCTCAGTCATGCCGGTTGTAAGCAATGTCTCACTCCTCAGTCCTAATCAAGCCCGTTGTGGGTAGTCTTGAGTTTTCATGAGTCATTTGGGTTAGCTCGAGTCTTTTTTCTTTTCAGCAAGGTCATGTCTTCTTTTCGAGTCGTCTCTTTTTTCTGTTGAGTCGACTTAGTTTGTCGAGTCATAGAGGTGCATGTCGCCCCTTCTGAATTTGATTGGATAAAGAAAATTTTTGAATACCTCGAGCGCATTAACGAATTAACTAATAATCTGATAGATTTCTCTCCTGAACAAGAAAGATAAGAGTCGGGCTCAACTTTTAATCAAGAAAGCAAAGGTCATTGACCTTGAAACAGAAAATAATTCCTAAAGAGATTCAAATAGAAACCCTCCTATCCCTAGAGGAACACGAGGGGATAATGAATTTACTCAGAAATTTCAAAAGACTTGTTCGCGTGATCCTATGAGGATATATTAGGTCCAAGCTTTGGTGTTGTCTGACACAGATTAGATATTGACTTGATAAAATGAGTTCAAGGAAGATGTTACAAAATGTATCAGTGCTAGACTTCTCAATATGGTAGAGCTCCCAAAATAGATTACATTTCAGACTAATGAAATAGTTGAAGCGGTATTGATCTTTGATAATGGGTCGTACATCAAAGCTTAAGTTGTTACTCTATATTCAAAGTTCAGGATCTAGCATCACAAATCATCTCCCTACGTTCTCAGACTAATGAAAAGATTGAAACAGCCAGTAAAAAATCTCAAAACAATCATCAAGACAATGCGTCAATCACACCAAGACTAATTAGAGAAGTTACCATTCACACTAGGGGCACATCATACTTCAATGCAGTCTTCCACTAAAGTTATTCCCTACTTTCTAGTATATGGTATGGAAGCAGTCTTGCCAGTTGAAATGAAAATTCCGTCCCTCAGGGTCTTGTTGGAAAGTCAGTTGTCAAAAGTAGACTAGGTTCGTCATTGGGTATGAAGACCTAAACTTGATTGAAGAAAAATAACTTAGAGTTTTGTACCACGTGCAAACTTATCAGAGAATAGTCATCCGCATGAAGGTCAAAGTTCACTACTTACAAGTCAAGGATACAACCATCATACTTCGAAGAAAATTGACCACCCCTCATCGACCATAGGAGGAAGTCTGAACTTAATTGGAGAAATTCATCCATTAGCAAGGAAACACTACTTTGGAAAACCATCAGATTTCAAAGAAAATCGAGTACTTATTTTTGACCCCCAGGGGAAGTTCAAACCTAATTGGAGAGATTCATTCATTAAGAAAATACTACCTTAAAAAACCGTCAGATTTCAAGATCATGATAGAATTGAACTACCAGAGTCAATCAACCTTGATCAGATCAAGCGGTACTACATTTAAGGAGGTCATTTTTTGTCGAATCAATTTTCCTGCTACCCAGTTCAATATCTCCTTTCTTAGCCCTTTGCAGTCTTATTAAAAAAAATGATACCTTTTTCTTTCTCAGCCCGATCACCTAACCCAGGGGAGGGAAAATTCGAACTACGTCTTGGTCTGATCCCGAAATTCTAGGGTACGTACGCAACCTGAGAAGTTACTTCAAACCCGTCCATTTTGTGTTAATGCCGACCTCGTGCTTATGATGTCGATGTGAGTTGTTCCCTTGGTCTTGGGTGGTAAAGAGGAGTGGTACGCTTTTGTTTTCAACCTTGAGGATGATGTCGTGAAATGGGTTGGTGCATTCCAATCTTGATGGTTGCCTATGATTACGTTTGACGGGATCCGTTTCCTTGTCTTGATTGGTCTTTATGGGACAACTCATTATGTACCATTTTCGGTTCTTCGACAATTTGACTATGATCCAGATGTGCTCATTCTTGAGAGTTTTAGCTAGTTGTTTGGTCCCTTAACATTTGCACTTTGAGGCGACTTGTGAAAGAATGGGGTAGTGTTGAGGTTTTCAATTGTCCTGTCTTTGTAGCACATATATTCTCATCTACCTGCATTGGATTCAAGAGCTCGTCTCTCGGAGGCAATCGGTGTCGATAATGCCCTGGGTACGTCCTGGTGCTTCATCCTTCTTTGATTATCGATATCGAGTGGAAGAGTCCCAAGCTAATCATCGTTGAATTCAGGCTATTTGGCTCAAATTTAAGAAAAAAATGTAGAAAGAGATCGCTCGACTGACATCTTAATTTGCACGGTCGGGATTGAGCGATAGCGGTGAAGTGACTAGGCTTCGAGCCGAAGTTGCTAAGTTGAGGGACAGGCTTGCCCAGAACCCTTATTTTATTTATTTTGCAGCATATTTGATAAGTTGTGACGCTTTAGATGCTGAAAGAATGATGACTAGTTAGGTTGCCCAGATTCGTGTTTTGGAGGAACGCTTTGATTCCTTTTTTATTTCTTACCGCGATGTTTGATGGGTTGTGTGTTGTATTCCCATTTTTTTTGTATTTTCTTGTCATTATCTGAAAAACATTGAAAGAATTAATGCAAAGAAAATAGGTTTTGTACTTACTTGGCCTCAGGTATATCTATTGTTCTTGAAAACACGAGGTTTTGTTGAATAAGCCTTAAATTTGTCATCATTGGCCAAAATAGTAGTTTTTGTTTGAAATTTTATAAAATGACTTTATCAAATGATTATGATAAATTCAGACGTTGCGAAATCTTGGTTTGTGATGGTCTCGGTGTTTGTTCCAACCATAGGGGATACGAGCATTAATCGTTCTTTTGATTTCTTTAGAGTCATCCCTAGTGCCCTAGTGCTGGAAGACTATTATTTGTTTGGGCCATAGGTTTTTTGGAAAGATTTTGTCATTCATAGTTTATACTTTTGCCACAGTCTGATTCTTTTACTCACAGCGCTTTTTCGGATTTTCATTATGCTTTTTTAGACTATGCTTGTATTTTTTTGGATTTTTAACATTACAATTCTTGCTTGAAGTCTCTTTGTCTTTGTGGCTTGGTGATTCAAGTTGAGCTGCGAGATCGACGACTCTACTCTTATAGTGGTGCTCTTTCTTGAGTGATCGATCTAGATTCTCCTATCGAGTTTACTAACAATTTTTTGTGGTTCGACGACTCAAGTTAAGCAGCAGATCGGCTACTCTACACTTCAAGATGCTCTTTTTTTCGAATATCTGATCTAGATTCCCCTATCGAGTATTCCAACAACTAATAAGATTTGAGGTTCGGCTCAAATTACAAGATCATTGGTGATGTAGTCGTCATTATGTTGCCCTAGAACCTTTCCTAATTCGAAAGGACTTTTCGTGGGACGAAATGCTGGCTTAGGTTAAGGGTAGTGGAGAAATACAAAAAGGTTAAGGTTTGAGTTTGTCTAGAGTAGGTTAGACATGGGATTTGTCTATTTTTATTTCGAAAAGGTAATCTATGTCTCCTTCCAACGTTTCTCGAACTTGTTTAGGCTGAAGATTTGGGTCGAGCTCAAGATCAAGTGTCCGAGTTTTTGACTTTTTTGATTTTTTTTTTATTTTTAGCCATTTAGAGTTTATCCTCATACAGGTCAGAAGTACTTTGATGCTTTTGCTTTTTTACTTTTCTTTCTTTTCTTTTTGTCTTTTCTTTTTTCTTTTTTATTTCGTTTTGTAATTGTTGACTTGCCCCAGTCTTAAGTTAAGACTAGAATGTGATGGTTCAAAAGGGGTGACTAGGGTTGGATAGTTATCTTTAGGGTAACAAATATGGCATTTCGTCTTCTTAGGATCAGATTTCAGGCGTAATATTTCTTGATAGTGTCAACATTGTGATGAGTATCTCGAAACACTCAATTATACGCACATTTTCTAGATATTTATCTTGATTTTGGTCCATATTTCTCCGTATTAAGGTAATAATCATGATAAGCCTCGAAACACCATATTGCATGTTAATTAGGCTTAATTATATATAAATAAATTTATTTACTAGATAAATCTAATTACATGAGAATTTGGGCCCACTTTGGAATGCCCTAATCCTTAACTCATATTCTCATCTTTTGTCTTTTTGTGCAAGAAAAGTGGAGGCTACTTTTAGACTCTTCTACACACATTTTTCTTTATAAATAGAGCCTCAATCTCTACATAAAGGGTACTCTTTTGGTTCTCTTATCCAAGACTCCTTTAATCTAAGGCTCTTAGCCTATTCTCTTATTTTTTTGTATTTTCATCTTCTAGTTATTTTATTTTGGCTAAATAGTCTTGTAAGAAGTAGTAGAAGAAGAAGTTGTAAGTTTCTTTATGAAATGAAGAAAAGTTATTTCATCTCTTATCTTCCTTCTCTTGCAATGACATTAGGCTAAGTTCCCCTCCATTGGAGAGTGGAAAAGCCTAGAGCAAGTTTTTGTGTTGTTTCTAATTTCAAGCCTTTCTTTTATCTAAAATGCTTATGATTTCTCTTTCAAATTTCTTGCACCTTTTATTCTTAATATAGACACTTTATGCTTAGATTAGATTAAGATAAAGTATGCTTAAACTAGATAATTTGTAGTAGAAAGTTTTGAAGGAATTCTACTTTGTTTATATTCTCTCATTTGATTTCATTTGCTAAACTTTCTGATCTAAGGAGCTAACACCAAGCCCTTATGATTGAGTTATAAAAAGGCTAGAGATTAGGAATTGCTCATCAACATGTTCTACGTAGATCCACCTCCAATGGTGCTTTAATTTCATAAGTTTACTTGTTTTTAACATCATTTACTTTAGTTCATTTTCTAACAATTTTACATCTTCTTATAAGTTCAAAAATACAAAGAAAAATAGTTTTAATTCCTTTTAGTTAATTTGAATTTTATCCTCTTAGCTTAACTCTATTCCTCCTTTCTCTTGGGTTCGATCCCTTACTTGGCCCACAAGTAAGCTAAAAATAAGATTAATATTAACTCCGGTAAGAAGAACAGCGATAGTCTCACCACATTTATTAGTTGATGGAAGACTTCTCCGTCTATTTCAGCGAGGATCAGAGCTCCTCCCGTCATCACCTTTTGTACGATAAATGGTCCATAGTAGTTTGGTCAAAACTTTCCTCTCGTACTTTCTTGGATTGGCAGAATACTCTTCAAGATAAGGTCTCCTGGAAGATAATATCTAGGTTTGGTTTTTTTATTATAGGCACGAGCTATTCATTGTTGATAGATCTGTCCGTGGCACATGGCTACGAGGCTTTTTTCTTCAATAAGATTTAATTAGTCGAAACGAGCTTGAACCCATTTGACTTCATCCAACTCTACTTCTTTCAAGATTCATAAGAAGGGGATCTCGACTTCTATGGGCAAGACTGTTTCCATTCCGTATATTAGTGAGTAAGGAGTTGTCCCAGTCGAAGTTCTAAATGAGGTTCGATATACGTAAAGTACAAAAGGCAACATATCTTGCCAATCTTTGTACATAACAACCATCTTCTCGATAATTCTTTTAATATTCTTATTAGCTACCTTAACAGCTCCATTCATCTTCGGTTTGTAAGGTACTGAGTTGTGATGAGTGATCTGAAAGTCTTCACATATCTTTATCATATCATTGTTCTTGAAGTTTTTGGCATTGTCAATTACTATTCCACAAGGAAGCCTATCAATAGATGTTGTTGTTCTTAACAAACTTCAGGAGATTGCTTTTGTTGACATTAGCGTAGGATTCAACTTCTACCTACTTGGTGAAGTAATCGATAGCTACTAGGATGAAACGGTGCCCATTTACAACTTTAAGCGAAATCTGTTCGATGACATCCATTCCCCAAAACGAGTAGGGCCAAGGGGTGGTCATGTTATGTATCTTGAGGGTGGAGCATTGATTTTGTTAGCATAAATCTGACATAGATGACATTTTCGAACATATTGATAGCAGTTATTTTTCATTGTTGTTCAGTAATACCTCATCCTCATGATCTTCTTGACTAGCATATGACCATTCATGTAGGGTCCGTAGACTCCACTATGTACAGTTTTGATCAATCATTTTGCTTTTATTTCTGTCATGCATCGAAACAGGACTTCGTAATGTGATTTCTTATATAGAATTTTGTTGCTTAGGAAGAATTGGCCTGCCAATTTTTGAATGGTCCTTCGATTATTTGACGTTGCATCTGATGGGAGGGTTCGAACTTCGAGGTATGTCTAGATGTCCGAGTACCACACCTTCTCTCCAGACTATTCTACTTTGGCAAGTAGACAATAAGTTGGCTCATCTTGAATTCCAATCTCAATGGGGTCGATGACTAGGTCTTCCGAGATACTGATCATGGAAGTGAGTGTAGCTAGTGCATTTGTAAATTGATTTTTAGCTTTTGGCATGTATGTGAATGAAATCCTGTCGAAACTGGAGCTTAATTCTTTGAAAATACTCATGGTAAGGGATCAATCTCTGTTCTCGGGTCTTCCATTCTCTAGTTGTCTAATAGACTATTAGGCTTGAATCTTCGAATACGTCGATTTCATCTACCTCGAGATCTAAAACTACTTTCAACCCTGCTATGCATGCTTCATACTCTGCCTCATTATTAGAACATTGAAAATTTTGCCAAATAGTGATTGGAGCATGAAACCCGTCAGGTTTGATCAAAATTGCCCCTATTCCGTTTCTTTTTTTATTTGCAACTCTGTCAAAGTACATTTTTCAACCTTGCTCTTCATCATTGTCTTCGACCTCTGTCAACAGGATGGTTTTATCTAGAAAATTTGTTTTTATTGGCTCATAGTTAGGTAATGGATACTTAGCTAAGTAGTCGACGATATCTTGCCCCTTACTGGCTTTTTGAGTGACATAGGTGAGATCAAACTTAGATAACAATAATTACTATTTTGTAGTGCGGCACATTAATGTTGGCTTCTTGAAAAGATACTTGAGAGGGTCCATTCGAATGATAAGCATAGTTGAGTAGCTTAGGAGGTAATGGCGGAGTTGTTGAGATGCCCAGACCAGTGCGCAACAAGTCTTCTCAAGTATCGAGTACTTTGCCTTATAATCAGTGAACTTTTTGCTGAGATAGTAGATGCCTTATTTTTTCCATCCTGATTCATCATGTTGCCTAATACACATCCCATTGATATCTCTTGCACTGAGATATACATCAGCAGAGGTTGCCTTGACGTAAGAGGGACCAAGACTGGCGGGTTGAGCATATATTGCTTAATTTTGTCGAAAGCTTCCTGACAGTCTTTGTTACACTTCTTTGGCATGTTTTTTCTGAGTAACTTGAAGACTGGCTCATAAATAGGTGTGAGTTGAGAAATGAATGATTGATATACTGTATTCTCCCCAAGAATGCTCGAACATTTCTCTCCGAAATAGGTGCCTTCATTTCGAGGATATATTTGATTTTTGCTGGATCTATCTCGATGCCACTCCTACTGACGATGAATCCCAGTATCTTGCCCAATGTTTCCCTGAATACACACATTGCCGGGTTGAGCTTTAAACTATACTTCCTTAATGGGTCGAACAACTTCTTTAGATTTACCAGATGATCTTCTTCTATATTGGACTTAGTGATCACGTCGTTTACGTAAACCTCTATTTCCTTATGAATCATTTGGTGAAATAACACGGTCATCGCACGTTGATAAGTTTCCCCTGTGTTCCTTTATCCAAATGGCATGACTTTGTAGTGGAAAGTGCATCAGGTTGTGATGAATGCGATCTTTTCCTAGTTTTCTTTTGCCATTTTTATCTGGTTATAGCTTCAGAACCCGTCCATGAATGAGAACATGCCATGCCTTGTTGTACTGTCGACTAGAGTGTCGATGTGTGTTAGTAGAAAATCATTCTTAGGACTAACTTTATTTAAGTCTCGATAGTCAACACACATGCGTACCTTCCCATCTTTCTTGGGTACTGGGACAATGTTAGGTAGCCACTCAAGGTATGTAGAACCTTCAAGGAATCCAACTTGGAACTGTTTCATAACCTCATCCTTGACATTGAGGTCCATTCTGGCGTTAGTCTTCTCAATTTCTGCTTGATCGACTTGCTTTCGTGAGTGATTGGTAATTTGTGGACAACAAGATCAGTGTCTAACCCAAGCATGTCTCTTTATAACCATGCAAAGACATCTTGATAATTTTGTAAGAGTTTGACTATTTCTTCCTTTTGTTATTGTGTTAGTAAGGCTCCGATGTTGACGATTCATGGGTCCTCTTTGGTTAAAAGATTTATTGAATCTGTATCCTTAATATTTAGCTGAACACCTTTCTTATAACGTTTTACCAAGTCCTTGATTTCCTTAGGTGTGTACTCCATTTCGTCCTCAGATTCTTCTTCGATCCCTATGAGGTCAAAGTTGAGTTCGAGATTAAAATCATACTTGTCCCTTTTAAACTCCATTTTATTCAGGTATTCATTTGATTGAGACATCCCTTGAAAACTCTTTTTTTGATTTTTGAAAAATATCTATTTTTTGTAATTTTGGAAGGTTTTTGTTTTTTTATTTTTTGAGATGTTTTTTATTTTTTTGATTTTTGAGGAATATTTATTTATTTTTTTATTTTTTAGATATCTGAAATAAGAAGAACAATCATGCAAATTCATTAGTAAAGATAAGGAGCACCCAAAATAGTCTTTCCTCGAGGATGAGGGCTCATTATGGTCCTCGGGCAAATTAGATTTATCTAATGACGTTTTTTGAGGCTTTAGTAGCCTCAAGGGTTAAAGGGAATTTTTTCCCAATTGTTCAAGACTTTCCCTTCTTGGATAGGGCAGATGAGGTAGGAAAGTGATTTCCTCGATGGTTTGGAAATGATCATTACCTCTAGTTGATTGTTGTTAGAGTTGGGTATGGTCCATCCCAAGTTTGGTGGGATGATAATTGATACCCAATCGATGCTGATGGGGAAAGGTGATTGTTTCTTTTCACTTATAGTGACTTTCGTGTTTGTAGGTTCTCCTGTTGTTTCTTGTAAACTTTCATTGGAATCCCCATTGAATAGGACGTCAATGCCTTCCAGGAGGAAGGGTCAAGAGTCAACAAGTAAGTCTTCTTGAATGTGTTTGGGTGTAAAACTTATTGTTCTCTACTTTCTGGCTGACTTTGTTGGCATTTGATCTGATAAACTGTCGGGTTTGGCTTGTGATTTCGAAAAGCTGACACTGGTATGAGGATCTTTGCCCAGATTCTAGACGTTTGATTCATGATTTTGCTTTCTTGCTAATCGAAGTTCTCTCTTTTTGTCATTCATATCCAATTTATCCCTTTTTGTAGGTTTGAATCCCAAATCGAAATAAAGGGTGTGTTTCTTTGCTATTACCAGCGTAGCTATCCCTTTTCTTCCCGGTCCTAATCCTTGTCTGGGTTGGTAACCTGCCTTATTCAAGACCCATCCAATCATTATATTTGCCCTTGATAGTTCTACCTTTACCTTATCTTTTTCTTTATCGACTTGGTTAACAATAGCGAATTGGTAAGAATGTTATAATGGCTTATCCTTCGTCAATTCTATGTCAATAAGAGGAACGTCTGAAGCTCTGGTTGAGTGTCGACCTTATCAGATCATAAATAGATCTTGAACTCGGTTCGAGTTGAAGTTGAAGGATGGACCCAGTCAAATCGATTATGGTCCCGATTTGTAATGGATCCGGGTCATGGGCCCTATTTGGATGGGTACGGGTCGTGGACCCAATTTGGATTGGATATGGGTTGTGGACCTGATTTATATGGATATGGGTCGGGGACCCAATCCGGATTGGATATGCATCGCATATCCAATTCAGGGTTGGCATGGGTCGGACCACGAGATCGATTTGATTTGAGAAAATCCACGAGATCCCTCTTGTTCTCGAATCTCAGGGTCAATTTGGTTGGTCGGATAACCCCCCCATGGTTATAAGAAGCGCAATGGGCATGCTTGAGCCCCAAGGTCTTTAACTATTTTCAATTGGCTCATCAATGAGTAATTTGTTTTTTTCGAAATCATCGGTTAGAAGAATCCATTTTGTATAGTTTTCCAACATTTGGGATTTCCATTGAGGGTGCTGTCAATGTTAAATAACGATCAGGAGTTTCGCAAATTTGGTCTATGCTTACTTGCTATTCCGAATTCATATTGGTCCGTGTTTGGAGCATAGGAGACACATTTCTGGTTATCTGTGTTATGAGCACGAACCAAAAAGAAACTAGTTCCTAGAATTCACAGAAACTAGATTCTTGGTCCCTATTTTAAATGTCCCTCACTAGTTGCTATTTTTCTTGTCACTCACTGTTTTTTTTTTCGTTTTTTTTGTTTTTGGTTTGAACAAGATGCAATACGCCCTTTCCTCCCCTTTTACCTAAAAGGGAGAAAAAGGAAACTGGAAATACACAAATAACAACCTACGATCTATACAAATAAGCCTTCTTGGACTTACAACTTTGGGCTTCAAGACTCGATTGCAACTTAAGCGCATACAACTTTGTTTCGGGAGTCGATACACTCTTGAGAACTTGTGTCCTAAAGCATCTAATCGACAAATGCATAAAACTAATAGATGGATTTACGATTACCCGATCTTCAAATCTCGATGCATACCAGAGTACACATGTCGTTAGTTGGTAATCAGATTTGATGTGTTCATCCCTGACACTTGAAATAACGATCTCAAACCGTAGAACTACTAGGCACTGGGGCTAGATATATTGAGGGTGGGGTGGCTTGTGCAATAGGCTATGCTCACTGTAGAGACCTAAAAGTGCCCTCGATCCACCGTCTGTACGGATCCACTTTTGACCTTTGAGGTTTAGGAGTCGCCACCTAGTTATTACGGTCTAGGAACCGATCATTGACTCTAAAAACAAAGACAGCTAATCTACAAAAGAAAATACGGGTCTGGGGATCACGTTACGGGGTTGGAAGGTGTTAGGCACCAACCCCGCCCGACAAACGCCGGTCTCTACATTTCTCAAATAAAACTACATTGCTAAAACCTAAATAAAAAATTTTACCTTTTCGAATGCAACGGTTTTGTTCCCTCATATCTGATAGAACAGTTCCTCGTACAGCACTCCTTACTTCGTTCTGTTACCAGATTTGCTTCGGATCTCCAAAACAAAGTATCTTCTTCTGAATTTTTCTAATTTTTTTATGGATTTCTAGATGTTTTTTAGGGGTTTCTAGGTGTTTTTTGAGCTAAAGTTGGGGTATGGATGTTAGGTAAGGAGTTGGGGCTTCAAAATTAGGATTTATGAGAAGCTAGGAAAGCTTTTTGACCTACTTTTCTTAGGGTTTATTTTTTGATACGAAATTAGGTTGTAGAGACCCTTATTTATAGATTTTTTTTAGGTGCTTTTTAGATAAAGTTAGTGTTTAATTAAAATTATTTTTTTTAATTAAAATTATTTTAGATAAAGTTAATGTTTAATTATAATTATTTTAGATAGTTTTAGAGTTTAATTTGAATTCTTTTAAATAGTTTTAGAGTTTAATTAGAATTCTATTAGGGTTTTGACATTGATTTTATTAGATTGATTAAGGTTTTGACTTAAGTCTCACTTGATTAGCTTGATTTTAGGATTTTGACTTAAGTCTTACTTGATTAACTTTAATTTCAATTAAGATTTCACTTTACATTAATTAATTTTTTAATTATTAATTTCAGCATTTTTAATTATTAAAATTATAAAATTACCATTTTACCCTCGGAGATGACTTTTTGAGTTTTAAGTCGTTTTTCTTCCGAGATGTTTTGGAATTAATTTTTCGTAAGGAATTCACTGAGAATATTGGTTTGTGTCATTTATAAAAAAATTTGTGCGAAATGGTCGTGAACTTTATGAGGGGCATTTTCGTAATTTTATCGAATTTTGTGAAAATTGACTAAATGGTTTATTTGTTTTTGATTTGTTGTTTTATGTGTTTGAAAAGGGTTTTCCTAAACGTAATGGGGGCACTAAGGATGTTTTGAGGTTAGGGGTATTTTGGTAATTTGATCATTTTTTAGTGATTTTTATCGTAAAGCTTCTTTTTGTCTAAAAAATAACGATCTCTATATTTTTGGGGTTATATTTTCCTAGCGTAGCGTGGTTTATACAATTTTGTTAGTTTGAAATACCTCATCTGAATTTCTGAAACATATCTAGTAACAAAATAGAGCATTGAAATAAACATCCATTATTGGGAACCGTTGCAATTGGGTTGACGAGTTGATTAATCAGGCGAGTACAAAAATGGGGTGTCTACAGATGCCCCTCTTTGGCAGAGGGTTGAAGCAAACTAGATAGCAAAATCTATTTTGGTAAATAGTGCGATATCCGAATGCCAAAGCTAGTGACAGTTCATTTTACAGTCTGATTTAGTAATTCGTCGGGACATTCGGATCCTTGATGGTAAAGCTCTTCCCGAACTAAAAAATGTCAGGTCCTTGAGCGCGAGCTCTCACTGACAATGTCAGATCCTTAAATTTTAGAAAATTCTCCCTGACTGAAAATGTGCAAGTGTGTGTACTTGAAACCTAAAAAAAATCTTAGAGGCTTTAAGAAAAATCTGAACAAAAGCTAAGTAAAATTTGAACATAAACTGAGCATAACGGAGCATAAATTCAGCATAATCTAAGCATAAACTAAGCATAATTGAAGTAAAAGTTGAATGTCTACTCTACATACCCTGTGTGAAAGAGTAATGAACAATTTTTTTTAAGTGTTATTTTACCTGCTTGGGGTGAAAGAGTAATGCACTAATTTTTTTTGGGAAGTTCTACTCTACCTACTCGGAGTGAAAGAGTAATGAACTAAGCTTTTTGGGAGTCCTACTCTACCTGCCCAGGGTGAAAGAGTAATGAACTAATTATTTTTAGGAAGTTCTACTCTACCTACTCGGAGTGAAAGAGTAATAAACTAATTTTTTGGGAGTCCTACTCTACCTGCCCAGGGTGAAAGAGTAATGACCTAATTTTTTTTGGGAAGTTCTACTCTATGTAGACACCCCATTTTTGCATTCACCTGATTAATCAACTCGTCAACCTAATTGCAACGGTTCCCAATGATGGATGTTTATTCTAATACTTTATTTTGTTACCAGATATATTTCAAAAATCCGGATGAGGTATCTCGAATTGACGAACTATAGAAACCACGCTACGTTAGGAAAATATAACCCCAAAAACATAGAAATCATTATTTTTCAGACAAAAAGAAGCTTCACGATAAAAATCATTAAAAAATGACCAAATTACCAAAATACCCATAATCTTAAAACATCCCTAGAACCTACGTTACGCTTAGGAAAATCCTGTAAAACACATAAAATAACAAATCGAAACCAAATAAATCATTTCGCTAATTTTCACAAAATTCGACAAAATTACGAAAATGCCCCTCATAAAGTTCACGATCATTTTGCACAAAAAATTTCATAAATGATAAAAAATAATATTCCTATTGAATTTCTTATAAAAAATTGATTCCAAAACATCCTAGAACATTGAAAACCAACTTAAAACGTAAAAGGTCCTATCCGAGGGGAAAATGGTAATTTTACAATTTTAATAATTAAAAATTCTGAAATTAATAATTAAAACATTAATTAATGTAAAGTGAAATCCTAATTAAAATTAAAGTCAATCAAGTAAGACTAAAGTCAAGATATTAAAGTCAATCAAGTAAGACTAAAGTCAAAATCTTAAAGTCAATCAAGTGAGACTAAAAGTCAAAATCTTAATAGAATTCTAATTAAATAAGAATTCTTTTTAAAATAATCCTAATTAAATAATAACTATATTTAAAATAATTTTAATTAAAATATAATTCTACCTAGAACAATTATAATTAAACAATAACTATTTCTAAAAGAATTATAATTAAACATTAACTCTATCAAAATAAGCACTAAAAAAATTTATAAATAGGGATCCCTACATCCTATTTTCGTATCAAAAAATAAACCTTAGAAAAAGTAGGTCAAAAAGCTTCCCTAGCCTCTCATAAACCCTAATTTTGAAGTCCTAACTCCTTACCTAACATCCATACCCCAACTTTAGCTCAAAAAATACCTAGAAACCCTTCTAAAACACCCCAGAAATCTATAAAAAAATTAAAAAAATTCAGAAGGAGATACTTTATTTTGGAGATGCGAAACGAATCCGGTGACAGAACGAAGCGAGGAATGGTGTACGAATAACTATTCTACCAGATTTGAGGAAAAGAGACCGTTCTCTTTGTAAAGGTAAAGATTTAAATTTTTTTTTATTGATTAGGTCTTTTTAGCAATGTAGTTCTATTTGAAAATTAGTAGAGATCGGCATTTGTCGAGTGGGGTTGGTGCTTAAAACCTTCCAACCCCGTAATGTGATCCCCAAACTTAGTTATTTTTTAAATAGACTAGTTGTTTTTATCCGTTTAGAGTCAATATTTGATTCCTAGATCGCAATAACTAGGTGGCGACTCCCAAACCTCGAAGGTCAAAAGTGGATCCGCGCACCCCGCGGATCGAGGGCACCAAGTATGGGAAGCATTGCCAGTAGGACCTAGTTTTTTAATTATTTTATTTTATTTTTAGTTGTTTGTTTATTTGATTATTTTGTTTTTTTTATGATTCTTTTTGGCTCAATTATTGAGCACTGGTTTGGATATTGAATATTTTGTTTTGACACTTTTTTATGGATCATCTAGAGTCATTCGGAATGACCTTAAAATCATGCAGGATTTCAAGAAGGTAATGGTCTAAAATAATGGGTGTTGACTCATTTTTATTTGGATTATTTTTTGGTTTGTATTATCCTTTATTAGTACCCTTTGGTTCAATTTTGGATATTTCATATTTGGCATATAATTTTTCTTTTTGGTTCAATCTAGAGTCATTTTGGGATGACCCTAAATAATGAAAGATTCAAATTGACATAAATTGAGAATGGAATGATGATGGTTGGAATGTGAGTTATGGAATTTTTTTTTTTTTTAAATTTTTGGATGAATGTTTTTTAGCACGTTACTAGGCATAGGTGGTGAGTTGTGAAAATAAATTATTTGTGAGTGATGTGGTAATAAATTTTTTTTTTGCCTTTTTTAATGTTGTTCATGATGAGGAGAGGAGAGGATTTCAAGAAAAAAAAATCAGAAAAAAAAATATTTTTACGTGTGGTGTGCCGTTAGCAGAAAACAGTTTCTGTTGTTTTTATCTTCTTCCCCATATGTTTAAGGACGAAAAAAACAGCAAGAACAGAGGCATTGCGTCTCTCTCTCTCTCTCTCTTCAACCACGTTTCTTCCCGAAATGGAATAGACCGTGGGTTTAGAGATGAAATAGGCGATTTCTCTTCTCTAGATTTTTCTGTGTGTTTTTAAGAAAATAAAAATGAGAATGGAGGATTCTGAGACTTCGTTCTCCATCTCTAGTCTTCTCTGTTCAGAGAGCGAAGCTTGTTTTGATTTGGAGAACCCGAATGAATTGATATCTCCAATCTTCATATCATCAAGATCGTTTAAAAAGAATCGGCACATCTTCCTTAAATTCTTGATCTCGTTTTCCTCAATCTAATCTCGAATTAAATGTTACAATGGCAGCGTGGGTGGGACGTTGATGACAATATAGACCAAAGATTTTTTTTTTCTGATCTCAAGTTAAGAATTGTGTTGGCAGCATTTGTTGGATTCTAATAGATGTTATAAATTGAAGTTTCTTCTCTCTCGATCTGATTTTGAAGGTGTTGCAGTAAAGGTAGCACAAGTTACTTGGACTTTTGGGATCTTTTTTATTGGTCTATTTTCCTGGTTGAAGATTTGTTGATCGCCTTCGATATCAGCAAACTTTCGTTACTGGGGGATTCAAATTTCGATTGTTAGGTTTCTGATTTAAATCTTGTTTTTTTTATTTTTTAAATCTGAACTTTAGACCAATATTCCAGCTTGGTTTTACTGATTCAAGATCAAGGAGATTTTTTGGAACTGTTTGTTGAAGCCATTGTAAAAGCAATCGGTGCGGAAGTGTTTTTATTATTTTTTCGAGTAAATCACAAGGTGATTACTTAGGGGAAAGCACGAAAAAGGGATTTAAATGTCAAGTTAGAGCATTTAGAGCCTTTTGGAATTGATGGTTAAGAGATTCTAGAGGGTCCAACTCGGAGATCCGAGGGTAAAGGCTAAATAAGCTGTGGAATTGTTTCTTTTTTTTACTTATTAGCACACCGAATTTTTTTACTCATCAATTTATGAGTAAATAATTAATTATTATTATTATTATTTATTAAATTTTTGGTGTGCTATAAGTAAATAATGGGTGAGCCTATAATAGATCTTAATTTTATCCCCAAATGTTGTAAAAGATTACTGGCAACTCTTTCTATGGCCAATTTTTTGGCACACCACTTTCTCCTAATGGCGCCTCAATTGTGTGCAATTAACTTAGTGATTTATTTAAAAATTGGGGTGGCATTAGGAAAAAGTGGTATACCATTAGTAACTCACTAGTTGGTTGCGTTTTTTTTAGGACTTTGTTTTTGTTTTTTTTTTTAGTAGAATTTTCTTTGAAATTTTTTTTTTCTTTTCTTCGAAAAATCAATTTGTTTTAAAAATAAATAAATAAATAATTGCAGTTTCCACAAATATAATTTTATCATTAATTCAATCCTCAATTCAAATATTTGTTGGAACCTCAATTTGTTGTGGGTCACCCATAGCGATCCTTGATTGGACCATGGAAAATATAATAACAAGTTGTCGAATCAACTCAGTTGACTCAGAAAACTCATGCTTTGACATATGCCAGCTCGGGTCGGATGGTCCCTTTTGGATGTCTTGTTTTGATTCGATCACGTGGATGGATTTTTCATAGTTGATCCTCATAAGTAGTTTGAGGCATGTTATGATCAGTATTTGCATGTTGGATAATATTTTTCATCTTGATCTTGGTTATGCATTATTATATATCTTTTATGATCTAAATTGATATTGCATGTTGGAACTCTGATTAATTTCTGTACCCATGGGCCCATTGGTTTAAAAAAGCCTCAGGCACACCCCACCCTGTTTTGCACACACTACTAGCACGTTTACTACTTTGCACGCTTGCACGTCTCATATAGCCAACGAGGTACTAGTGCGTGGTCCGGTCTCTTCGGAGATGCGACGTCATTCATGAAAACCACAACTCTAGTCACGTACCTTAGGGTATATCAAACTGGGGCATCAGTACTGTCTGATCAGGTGACTCTGAAAGGTATATCGATGCACCCAGGCTGGAGCGACCTGAGCCTGTTTGACCTATTGTAAGTCGCATAGTCACATATCCCGATTGCTGTAGACACCCCATTTTTGCACTCGCCTGATTAATCAACTCGTCAACCCGATCGCAATGAGTTCCAATGATGGATGTGTATTCCATTACTTTATTTTGTTACCAGAAATGTTTCAGAAATCCGGATGAGGTATCTCGAATTGACAAAACCTTAGAAACCACGCTACACTAGGAAAATACGACCCTAGAAACATAGAAATCATCATCTTGCAGACCAAAAAGAAGCTTCATGATAAAAATCACTAAAAATTGATCAAATTAACAAAATATCCCTAACATCAAAACAACCCTAGAGCCTACGTTACGATTAGGAAAACCCTTTCGAACACATAAAATAACAAATCGAAATCAAATAAATCATTTCACCAATTTTCACAAAATTTGACAAAATTACGAAAATGCCCCTCATAAAGTTCACAACCAATTCACACAAAAAATTTCATAAATAACAAAAACTAATATTTCCATTGAATTCCTTACAAAAAATCGATTCTAAAACATCCAAGAACATTAAAAACCGACTTAAAACGTGAAAAGTCCTCTCTGAGGGTAAAACGGTAATTTCACAATTTTCATAATTAAAATTTTCTAAATTAATAAATAAAACATTGAATAATTAAAGTGAAACATTAATGAAATTAATTTAAAATTTTGAATTAAAAAAATCGATCAATCAGACTCTCATGGAAAATTGTTGAGGGTTCGTGAGATATTTCTTTAAAGACCCCTCCATTTGGAGATCCAAAGAATTAAAGATATTTTAGAGGGAGGTTCTCCAAAAATTTAAGTCAATCAAGCAAGACTAAAGTCAAGGTATTAAAATCAATCAAGTGAGACTAAAGTCAAAATTAAAGTCAATTAAGCAAGACTAAAGTCAAAATATTAAAAGTCAATCAATTATGACTAAAGTCAAAATATTAAAAGTCAATCAAATAAGACCAAAAGTCAAAAGTCATAATAGAATTCTAATTAAATAATAACTCTATCTAATAGAGTTCTAACTAAAAAATAATTCTACCTATAACAATTCTAATTAAAATACAATTCTACCTAAAACAAGTCTAATTAAAACACAACTCTAATTAAAAGAACTCTAATTAAATACTAACTCTATTAAAATCAAACCCTAAAAAAATCTATAAATAGGAGTGCTCACACCCTATTTTCGTATCAAATCATAAACCCTAAGAGAAGTAGGTCTAGAAGCCCCCATAGCATCCCATAAACCCTAGTTTTGGAGCCCCAACTCCTTACCTAACATCCCTCCTTCAATTTTAGCCTAGAAAACACCTAAAAGCCTTCCAAAAACATCCTAAAATCCACAACAAACTTGAAGAGTTCAAATTCAAAAATAAGGAGATACCTTGCCTCGGAGATCCGAAATCAAATCTAGAGACAAAAGAAGCAAGAGAGTACGGTACAAGGAGCTGTTTTTGTCAGATCTAAGGGAACAAAATCCTTGCTATCAGAAAGGTATAAAAATTTTTATTTTTATTTTTATCTAGGTTTTTAGCAATGTGATTTATTTGGGAAGTTAGTAGAGACCGGCTTTGGCCGGGCGGGGTTGGTGCCTAACACCTTCCAACCCCGTAACGTGATCCCCGGACTCTTTTTCTCTTTCGTAGATTAGTTTGTCTTTTTTAGAGTCAGTTTGGTTCCTAGACCTTAACAACTAGGTGGCGACTCCTAAACCTCAAGGGTCAAAAGCGGATCCGCGCACTCCGCTGATCGAGGGCGCTTTCAGTGGCGACTCCACTGGGGACTATTGAGGATCAAACTTGAAAAACCCCAAGTATGGGAGCATTGCCAAGATGACCTAGTTTTTTTTTTATTATTTAGTTGGATTTATTTTATTTATTTTTTCTGTTTATTTATTTATTTTTGTCTTGATTGTAGATGATTTTGGGTATTGCTTTTTTTTTTTTCTAATTAAGGATCACTTTTTTATGACCTCTAAATAATGAAAGATTCAAATTGACATATGAAAATGATGGAATGATGAAGGTTGGGACAGTAATGTTCAAACGTTTTTACAAAACATTCTAGTAAGAATTAAGTCTGGGAACCTCTTAATAAAACATAGATCTCATCGAGTAGATTAATTTAGAACTTGATTTCACTCAATTTCGTTATCGGAAGCCTTAGATATCATCGATGCAAGTTCAATTTGTAAATCTGGAATTGTTGTTGAATGAAAGTTGGGATAGCAATGTTAAAACTTTTTTACAGAATATTCTTGTGAGAATTAAGTCTGGGAACCTCTTAATAAAACGTAGATCTCATCGAGTAGATTAATTTAGAACCCGAGTTCACTCAATTTCATTATCGGAGGCCTTAGATATTATCGATGGAAGTTTAATCTGTAAATCTGGAATTGTTGCTGAATGAAAGTTGGGACAGCAATGTTAAAACGTTTTTACAGAATATTCTAGTGAGAATTAAGTCTAGAAACCTTTAGTAAAACGTAGATCTCATCGAGTAGATTAATTTAGAACCTGAGTTCACTCAATTTCGTTATCAGAAGCCTTAGATATCATCGATGCAAGTTCAATCTGTAAATCTAGAATTGTTTCTGAATGAAGGTTGGGACAGCAACGTTAAAATGTTTTTACAGAACATTCTGGTGAGAATTAAGTCTTGGCACATTTAATAAAATGTAGATCTCATCGAGTAGATTAATTTAGAACTTGAGTTCACTCGATTTCGTTATCGGGAGCCTTAGATATCATCGATGTAAGTTCGGATTGTATTTTCCAAATTCACAGAAAATCCGAATTTATCTAATGTTTGCACAATTAATGTTCCTGAGAGTGAGCTCATCTCAACCATTGTCATTCTATCATCAATGTAACATCTATTGGAATCTCGATTTATTTTGGATCACCCAAAAGTAACCCTTGATTAGACCATAGACAACAAATTTGTGGGTCTTTTTAATGTCGGATCAGATTAATTATTATTTGTGTTATATGCCCATATAATGTGCCATGATCTCTACAGATATATTTGTGATGTGTTTGCTTTCATCTTAATTTCGATGTGATGGGTTTTATATTATTTTCTTGATCAATATTCATTTGGTATCCATATGTGATGACATAATCTGGCCCATGGGCCCATGTGTTTGAAAAAGGCCCCGGGCACACCCCACCCTGTTTTGCACACACCACATGCACGTTTACTGTTTTGCACACTTACACATCCTATATAGCCAACGTGGCACTAGTGCGTGGCCCGATCTCTTCGGAGATGCGAAGTCATTCATGAAAACCACAACTCCAGTCACGTACCTTAGGGTATATCAAACTGGGGCATCAATACCGTCTAATCAGGTGATTCTGAGAGATGTATTGATGCACCCAGGCTGGAGTGACCTGAGCCTTTTACCTAATGTGAACCACACAGTCACATGTCCCGATTGCCAACGTAGTACTAGTACGTGGTCGGTCCCCTCGTGGGATGCCAAACCATTTATGAAAGCTACAACTCTTGACTCGTACCCGTAGGTATAAAAGATAATCTAAGTATATCAATTGCACTTCTTGGTCAAAACCGGTGCCTAAGCAAGATCTTGCCCCGTTGTACCCTACTGTACGAGGGGGATAGACTACGTCTATTCTAGACGAGAGGTATTTAAGTGGGCCCTTGCTCAGCATTGTGCGCCACCTCTCAACTGGAGATCAAACTGGCTGTTTTTGGCTTAAGAGAAGTGAATTAAGGTTTTAGATTATCACCTATACGGTATATCAAACCAAGTCACCACGTATCGAAAGGTATATAGGTGTGCTTGGGCAAGGGTGGCCAGATAAAAATGCATTGAACGTAGTAAGCTTAGAGTCTAGAAACCTTCCCTGTAGGTCACGACTCGAACTTATCGTGGGTGTTCCCGGGTTGTTTATTGAATGAAACCTTTGGATTGATGAATATATGTGAATGATGAGATCAAAGTGTATGATTGTCCTCAAGGATCAAAATTTTGTTTTGAAAATTAAAATGGGTGCACCGACCCAAAAAAGAATCCATTCTTTTACAATAATGACCCAGTCCATCCCGATCCAATAATCATGGTGGGTTGGGCCATTTAAATTGAAATAAAAATCAAATTTTCAAAGAATAAAAATGATTTATGAAGGGAAAGTGTTTTCTAGAAAAAGTGTTTTCAAAAATAAGTGTTTTCCAGAAAAAGTGTTATTCTCTAGAAAATAATATTTTCTAAGAAAAAGTATTTTCCAGAAGAACAAGATTTTTCAAGAGAAAATGCTTTCCAAATAACAAACTATTTTTCAGAGAAAAAATATTTTTCAGAAGAAAATATTTTCCGAAAGAAAAGAAAATGAAAGAAAAATGATTTACAAAAGATCTATTTTTGCATGAAAATTTTTTGAAATATGTTTTTTACCAAAAATCTATTTTTTGCATGGACCTTGTAAAATTATTAAAATATATTTTTCTAAAAAGAAAATGATTGCAAAAAATAATCAGAATTGTGAAAATTGTTATTTAATAAAAATATTATTTTCAAGAGTGTAATAAAATTATTTTCCTTCTGAATAATCATTGAATGGATGAATTGTTTAATGGATTGGTGCACAAAATTCAATAAAATCTCAGGGTTTATTTAAAATGTTATCGAGAGGGTGACACTGAAATTGGTTAAATTCACCTTCAAAGAGGTTTAAGGGTTATCATTGTACCTAAGCTCAATCGTCCACCGTCTAGCTAGGGTTACTAGTCCAGTCAGTTGGAACGAACGTCAACGCCAAATCAATCCTTTAGAATTTCTCAACATCGCCCAGTTATTCCCTGAAGATTATAGTACTTTAGTCTTATCGGTTATAAGCAATGTCTTAGTCCTCAGTCCTAATCAAGCCCGTTGTGGGTAGTTGTATTGAGTTTTCATGAGTTATTTGAGTTAGCTCGAGTCCAATTTTTCAATGTCATATTTTCTTTAGATCGAGTCTACTCTTTTTCTGTCGAGTCGAGTTAGTTTGTCGAGTCATAAAGGTGTCTGTCGCCCCTTTTGAATTTGATTGGCTAAAGGAAATATTTGAATATCTCGAGCGCATTAACGAATTAACTACCAATCTGGCTTCAAGGATAAATTTCTTTCTTGAGAAAGAAGATAAGAGTCAGGCTCAACGTTTAATCAAGAAAACAAAGGTTATTGACCTCGGAACAGAAAATATTTCCTAAAGAGATTCAAATAGAAACCCTCCTATCCCTAAAGGAACACGAGGGGATAATGAATTTACTCAGAAATTTCAAAAGACTTGTTCGTGTGATCTGATGAGGATGTGTTAGGTGCAAGCTTGGGTGTTGTTCAACACGGAATAGATACTCGCTTGATGAGATGAAAATATCGATAGAGATGTTATAAAATGTTTCAGTGCTATCCTCACTACATCTTGAGTTGCAAATCACATATTATCAATCGATATGGGGGTACCATTTGAACTGATCCCTAATAATGGCTCGTACTTCAAAGCTTAGGTCATTATTCTGTGTACAAAGTTCAAGATCCGGCATCACAGATCATCCATCTACCATCCTCAAATTAATGGAACAGTTGAAGCAAGCAGCTAATATGAGTCTCAAAATAATCATCAGGAAAATATGTCAATCACACCAGGATTGGTCAGAGAAGTTACCATTCACACTAGGGGCATATCTACTTCAATACAGTCTTCCACTGGAGTCACCCCCTATTTTCTAGTGTATGATATGAAAGCAATCTTACCAGTAGAAATGGAAATCCCATATCTCAAGGTCTTCAAAGAAAGTCAATTGTTAGAAATAGATTGGGTTCGCCAATGGTATGAAGAATTAAACTTGATTGAAGAAGAACAACTTAGAGTTTTGTACCACGTGCAAACTTATCAGAGAAAAGTCACCCGCACGAAGGTCAAAGTTCACCACTTACAAGTTAAGGATTTAACCATCAGATTTCAAAGAGAATTGAATACTTATTTTTGACCCTAGAGGGAAGTTCAAACCTAATTGGGGAGGTCCATACATCATCAAGGAAATATTACCAGGAAAAGCTGTCAGGCTTCAAGATCATGATGGAATCGAGTTGCTAGAACCAACCAACCTTGACCAAATCAAACGGTACTACATTTAAGGAGGCCATTTTTGGCCGAATCAATTTTCCTATTACCTAATTCATTATCTCCTTTCTCAGCCCTTTGCAGCCTTTTAAAAAAAAAATGATGTCTTTTTATTTCTCAGCCTGATCACCTAACCGAGGGAAGGGAAGGTTCGAACTACGTTTTGGTCTGATCCCAAAATTCTGGGGTACGTAGGCAACCTGAGAAGTTACTTCAGGCTCGACCACATCAAAATAAAAAAAAATCAAGAAAAAATTCAAAAGAAAAAAAATTGTCAAAGTGGGAAAGAAAATTCAAGAAAAAAAGAAAACAATTTAAATGAAACGCCACACAAGGGGCATTTGGGTTTTTGAGCCTCAAAATCCCTTTCTTTTTATACCCAGTCCTAAGCCTACCTATAAAAATCCTCCTAAGTACCATACGAAAAGTCAAGGAAGATAGCAAAGCATGATCAGACAGTAACTCTAGAAGTTCAGAGGAGAAAAAGAAGATAAGAAATGATAAAGCCTGCTAAGTTGAAAACTCGAAAAGGGCAACTTAGGCAAAAATTAAGGCAAGCTCGCAAGGTTGAAAATCTGAAAGGACAACTTTGGCAACAATCAGAGCCAAGAAAAAAAAAGAATAGCTTGCTAGATCGAAAATCTGAAAAGGCGATCTAGGCAAAAGCTAGAGCAAGCTCGCTGGATTGAAAACCTAAAAAGGCGATCTAGGCAAAAGTTAGAGCAACAAAGAAAAACAGAAGAAAATCCCAAGCTGAGAGCGGTTTGAGCTGAAACATCAGAAGTCCGAATAATCAAGGTCAATACTTAGCTTGAACCAGGCATAGACTCAAAAGTCACAAGTATCTTGTCTACGATTGATCTGAAAATTTTTACTCCCCCAAGTAAACCAAGGGAGATAAGGGTGAATTCTATGATGAAACTCGAAAGGAAATAATTTTGTACTCTTGAGCCTGACTCAAAAACCTTCAATAAAATTAATCAAAATTAAAAGTTGAGTCTTTATTGCGCTTGTGGTAATCAATTATTTCAAACCTTCATACAAGGGGCATTTTCTTTTTTTTTTTTAATGTAACTTTTCCCCTTTATACTAGGGGCATTTTTTTTATGATGTGTTCAATTATTTTCAAGGCCATGGTCATTGTCAAACTAGAGGCATTTTGCTTTTGAGCAATGTTAATCCTAAGAGATAATGAGAACCCCAAATTTAAGGTAACCCTCTTGATAACAGTTTTTCAAAAAACTCTTGAGGTCAAAAGAAATAAAAACTCAGGTTTTAAAACTTTTTGATAAATCCTTGAGGTTCAAACAAAAGCATTTTGGATCTCTGGCACTCTTTCGTTCTCCAGATTCTTTTCAGATCCGATCATTCTTGGAATCGATCATTTCTCTTCCAGATTCATTATCTTCCAGATTTATTCATTCTCCGGTTCGTTCTAATCAGTTTTCTCCAAATTCGTTCATTCTTTCCCAAAATTCATTCATTCCTCTGCGAGTTTTGCTCAGATGCCGCCAAGGGTTATCTTGGATTTTGCTCAGTTTTTGCCAAGGGTTATCTTGGATTTTGCTCAGATGCCGCCAATGGTTATCTTGGATTTTGCTCAGTTGCCGCCAAGGGTTATCTTGGATTTTGCTCAGATGCCGCCAAGGGTTATCTTGGATTTTGCTCAGTTTCCGCCAAGGGTTACCTTGGATTTTGCTCAGTTTCTGCCAAGGGTTATCTTGGATTTTGCTCAGATGCCGCCAAGGGTTATCTTGGATTTTGCTCAGTTGCTGCCAAGGGTTATCTTGGATTTTGCTCAGATGCCACCAAGGGTTATCTTGGATTTTGCTCAGATGTCGCCAAGGGTTATCTCAGATTTTGCTTAGTTACCGTCGAGGGTTTTCTCGAAGTTATGCTCAGTTTTACTCAATTATGCTCAGTTTATACTCAAATTATGCTAAAATTACACTCAGATTTTACTCAGTTTCACACACTTTCACATTTGCACTTTTTAGTCAGGGAGAATTCTTTAAAATTCAAGGATCTGACACTGTCAGTGAGAGTTTGCGCTCAAGGACCTGACAACCTTTTAATTCGGGGAGAGCTTTACCCTCAAGGATCCGAACACCCTGACGAATTGCTAAATCAAGCTGCAAAATGAACTGTCACTAGCTTTGGCATTCAGATATCGCACTATCTACCAAAATAGATTTGCTATCTAGTTTGCTTCAACCCTCTGCCAAAGAGGGGCATTTGTAGACACCCCATTTTTGCACTCGCCTGATTAATCAACTCGTCAACCCGATCGAAATGATTCCCAATGATGGATGTGTATTCCATTACTTTATTTTATTACCAGAAATATTTCAGAAATCCGGATGAGGTATCTCGAATTGACAAAATCTTAGAAACCACGCTACGCTAGGAAAATATGACCCCAGAAACATAGAAATCATCATCTTGCAGACCAAAAAGAAGCTTCACGATAAAAATCACTAAAAATTGATCAAATTATCAAAATACCCCTAACATCAAAACAACCCTAGAGCCTACGTTACGATTAGGAAAACCCTTTCGAACACATAAAACAACAAATCGAAATCAAATAAATCATTTCACCAATTTTCACAAAATTTGACAAAATTACGAAAATGCCCCTCATAAAGTTCACAACCAATTCACACAAAAATTTTCATAAATAACAAAAACTAATATATCCATTGAATTCCTTACAAAAAATCGATTCTAAAACATCCAAGAACATTAAAAATCGACTTAAAACGTGAAAAGTCCTCTCCGGGGGTAAAACGGTAATTTCACAATTTTCATAATTAAAAATTTCGAAATTAATAAATAAAACATTGAATAATTAAAGTGAAACATTAATGAAATTAATTTAAAATTTTGAATTAAAAAAATCGATCAATCGGACTCTTATGAAAAATTGTTGAGGGTTCGTGAGATATTTCTTTAAGGACCCCTCCATTTGGAGATCCAAAGAATTAAAGATATTTTAGAGGGGGGTTCTCCAAAAATTTAAGTCAATCAAGCAAGACTAAAGTCAATGTATTAAAGTCAATCAAGTGAGACTAAAGTCAAAATTAAAGTCAATTAAGCAAGACTAAAGTCAAAATATTAAAAGTCAATCAATTATGACTAAAGTCAAAATATTAAAAGTCAATCAAATAAGACCAAAAGTCAAAAGTCATAATAGAATTCTAATTAAATAATAACTCTATCTAATAGAGTTCTAACTAAAAAATAATTCTACCTATAACAATTCTAATTAAAATACAATTCTACCTAAAACAAGTCTAATTAAAACACAACTCTAATTAAAAGAACTCTAATTAAATACTAACTCTATTAAAATCAAACCCTAAAAAAATCTATAAATAGGGGTGTTCACACCCTATTTTCGTATCAAATCATAAACCCTAAGAGAAGTATGTCTAAAAGCCCTCATAGCATCACATAAACCCTAGTTTTGGAGCCCCAACTCCTTACCTAACATCCCTCCTTCAATTTTAGCCTAGAAAACACCTAAAAACCTTCTAAAAACATCCCAAAATCCACAACAAACTTGAAGAGTTCAAATCCAAAAATAAGGAGATACCTTGCCTCGGAGATCCGAAATCAAATCCGGAGACAAAAGAAGCAAGAGAGTACGGTACAAGGAGCTGTTTTTGTCAGATCTAAGGGAACAAAATCCTTGCTATCTGAAAGGTATAAAAATTTTTATTTTTATTTTTATCTAGGTTTTTAGCAATGTGATTTATTTGGGAAGTTAGTAGAGACCGGCTTTGGCCGGGCGGGGTTGGTGCCTAACACCTTCCCACCCCGTAACGTGATCCCCGGACTCTTTTTCTCTTTCGTAGATTAGTTTGCCTTTTTTAGAGTCAGTTTGGTTCCTAGACCTTAACAACTAGGTGGCGACTCCTAAACCTCAAGGGTCAAAAGCGGATCCGCGCACTTCGCGGATCGAGGGCCTTTCAATTGCCAACGTAGTACTAGTACGTGGTCGGTCCCTTCGTGGGATGCTAAACTATTTATGAAAGCTACAACCCAAGACTCGTACCTATAGGTATATCAAAGATAATCCAAGTAGATAAATTGCACTTCTTGGTCAAAATCGGTGGCTAAGCGAGATCTTGCCCCGCTGTACCCTACTGTATGAGGGAGATAGACTACGCCTATTCTAGACGAGAGGTATTTAAGTGGGCCCTTGCTCAGTATTGTGCGCCACCTCTCAACTAGGGATTAAACTGGCTGCTTTTGACTTTAGAGAAGTGGGTTGGAGTCTTAGATTACACCTAGTCACCATGTACTATTTGATTGAGTACGCTCAAGAGGTATATAGGTGCACCTGGGCAAGGGTGGCCAGATAAAAATGCATTGCACATATTAAGCTTAGAGTCTAGAAACCTCCCCTGTAGGTCACGATTCGAACTTATCGTGGGTGTTCCTAGGTTATTTATTGAATGGGACCTTGTGAATGATGAATGTATGTGAATGATAAGATTATAATGTATGTGAATGATGAGATCAGAATGTATGGTTGTCCTCAATGATTAAAGTTTTTTGTTTTACCTGATTAAAATGACTGCATCGACCCAACAAAGAATCCATTTTTTGTAATAATTCATAATGACCCAATCCATCTCGATCCAACAATCATGATAGGGCCAGGCCATTTAAATCAAAATGAAAATCAAATTCTTTTCTAAGAAGAAGAATGGTTTACAAAAGGAAAGTATTTTCCAAGAAAAGATTTTTCAGAAGAAGTATTTTCTAGAAGAAGTATTTTCTAGAAAAAAATGTTTTCCATAAGAACAAGATTTTCTAAAAGAAAAATATTTTTCAAAAAGCAAATAAGAGACAAATAATTTACAAAATGATTTATTCTTTAATAGAAAATGACTTACAAAGATCTTTTTTTTTTGCATGGACCTTAGAAATTTTTTGAAATATGTTTTCTAAAGAAAAAATATTTTTACAAAAAAGATTTATTTTTTGTATGGACCTGAAAAATTATTAAAATGTTTTTCTAAAAAGAAAATTATTACAAAAAATAATCAGATTTGTAAAAAATTTTATAATAAAAATATTATTTTCCAATAATTTTCAAGAGTGCAATAAAATTATTTTCCTTTTGAATAATCATTGACTGGATGAATTGTTTAATGGATTGGTGCAAAGAATTCAATAAAATCTCAAGGTTCTTTTAAAAATGTTATCAAGGGGGTAACACTGAAATTAATAATCCACATTTGATGGGGTTACAAGGTCACCATTGTACCTAAGCTCAATCGTTAATCGTCTAGCTAGGATTGTAAATCTGGTCTGTTAGAACAAACGTCAATATCAAGTCAATAGTCAGAAATGGCCTCAAAATTTTTCAACATCGCCCAGTTGTTCCCTAAAGATCATAGTACTTCAGTCCCGTAGTCCGTAATCAAGCCCGTTGTAGGTACTTGTCTTGAGTTTTCATGAGTCATGTGGGTAAGTTTGAATCCAATTTTTTTTTATCAATCCATCAATGTCATGTTTTCTTTAGATCGAGTTTACTCTTTCCTTGTTGAGTCGAGTTAGTTTATCGAGTCTATAGAGGTGTCTGTCGCCCTATCTGAATTTAATGAAATGAAAGAAATTTTTGATTACCTTGAGCGCAATGATAATTTAACTAATAATCTGGCTTCGGAGGGAGAATCTTCTAACGAAGAACCTCCCCCTGAAATAATCAAATTAATTGAACAAGAAAATGAATGTAGGGCTCAACCTCTAATAGAGGAAGTAGAGGTTATTAACCTTGGAACAAAAGAAAATCCTCAAGAGATTCGGATTGGGATTATTTTATCTGTCGATGAACGCAAATGGATAGTAGAATTGCTCAGAAATTTCAAAAGACTAGCTCACGTGATTTGATGAGGATATGTTAGGTGCAAACTTGGGTGTTGTCCGCGTGGAATAGATACTCGCTCGATGAATCGAAAACACCAACGAGATCAAAGAAGATGTTACAAAGCGTATCAATGTTGTCCTTACTACATTATAAGTCAATACAAGGTACCTTTAGAATTGATATTTGATAACGGGTCACACTTCAAAGCAGAGATTATTACTCTATGTTTAAAGTTTAAGATCCGGCATCATCTCTTTATCGTCCTCAAATTAATGAAAAGGTTGAAGCAGCCAATAAAATATCTCAAAACAATCATAAAAAAATGTGTTAATCACACCTGGATTAGTTAGAGAAGTTACCATTCACACTAGGGGCACATCATACTTCAATGCAGTCTTCCACTGGAGCTATTCCCTACTCTTTAGTATATGATATGGAAGCAGTCTTGTTAGTTAAAAGGAAATCCCGTATCTCAAGTCTTGATAGAAAGTCAATTGCTAAAAATAGATTGGGTCCATCATGGGTACGAAGAACTAAATTTGATTGAAGAGAATAACTTAGAATTTTGTGCCACGTGCAAACTTATTAAAGAAGAGTTACTTTCATATTTGACAAAAAGATCAAGGCCCGTCACTTACAAGTCGGGGATTTAGTACTCAATGAGAATAGGGCACCTATCTTTGACCCCAGAGGGAAGTTCAAACCTAATTGGGGAGGTCCGTTCATCATCAAAGAAAATATTCTTGGAAAAACCGTCAGACTTCAAGATCATGATAGAATTGAACTACTAGAACTAATCAACCTTGATCAAATCAAACGGTTCTACATTTAAGGAGGCCATTTTTGGTCGAATCAATTCTCCTATTACCCAGTTCAATATATCTTTTCTCAAGCCCTTTGCAGCCTTTTCAGAAAAAAAAAATATTTTTCTTTCTTAACCCGATCACCTAACCTAGGGGAGGGAAAAATTAGAACTACGTTTTGGTTTGATCCCAAAATTCTAGGGTACGTAGGCAACCTGAGAAATTACGTCAGGCCCGACCACATCAAAATAAAAAAATATATATTTCCCTACAAAAAATATATATTTCCCTACAAAAAATATATAAATAAAAAAATAATAATATTGTCAAATAGGAAAGAAAGTTCAAAGAAAAATAATAAAAAATGCAACACAAGGGGCATTCGGGTTTTTGAGCCTCGAAATCCCTTTCTTTTTATACCCAGTCCTAAGTTTACCCATAAAAGTCCTCCTAAGTACCGTGCGAAAAGTCAAGGAAGATAGCAAATCATGATCAGACGGTAACTTTAGAAGTTCAGAAAGAAAGAAAAAGAAAAAAATTGATGAAGCCTGCTAAGTTGAAAATTCGAAAATGGCGACTTAGGCAAAAATTAAGGCAAGCTCGCAAGATTGAAAATCTAAAAGGACGGTCTTGGCAACAATCAGAGTAAAGAAAAAAGAAAAAGCTCGCTAGTTTGAAAACCTGAAAGGGAAATCTAAGTAAAAGTTAGAGCAACAGAGAAAAACATAAAAAAATCTCTGGGTAATTAAAAAACTAAGAGCGGTCCGAGCTAAAATATCAGAAGTCTGAATAATCAAGTTCAATACTTAGCTTAAACCAAGCACAATTTAGAAGTCACAAGTATAGTCTACGATCGATCTGAAAATTTTTACTTCACCAAGCGAATCAAGGGAGAGAAGGGTGAATTCTATGATGAATCTCTAAAGGAAATATCTTGTTCTCTTGAGCCTAACTTAAAATCTTCAATATAAAATGTCGAAATTAAAAGTTGAATATTTATTGCACTTGTGATAATCAAATATTTCAAACATTCATACAAGGGGCATTTTCTTTCTTCTCTGATATGTAATTTCCCCCTTATACTAGGTGTATTTTTTTTGTATGATGTATTCAATTATCTCCAATGCCATGTTTATTGTCAAACTAGGGACATTTTATTTTGAGCAATGTCAATCCTACAAGATAATGGGAACCCCAAACTTAAGGTTACCCTTTTGATAACAATTTTTTAAAAATCCCTGTGGTTCAAAAGAAATAAAAACTCAGGTTTTAAATTCATAAAATTTTTGAATAAAACCTTGAGGTTCAAACAAAAGCATTTCAGATCTCACATTTGATTGTGCCCAGAGATTAACTCATAACCCTTTCACCTAGAATAGGAGATAGGGCATTCATTATTTCCCAGATCTATTCATTCCCAAATTCAATCACTCTTTTCTAGATTCATTTTCAATCATTCTTTCCCAGATTTATTCCTTCATTCTCAGTTTTACTCAGCCAAATACCACCGAGGGTTTCTCGGAATTATGCTCAGTTGCCGCCAAGGGTTATCTTGGATTTTTCTCAGTTGCCGCCAAGGGTTATCTTGGATTTTGCTCAATTGATACCAAGGGTTAACTCGGATTTTGCTCAATTGTCACCAAGGGTTATCTTGGATTTTGCTCAGTTGCCGCCAAGGGTTATCTTGGATTTTGCTCAGTTGTCGCCAAGGGTTAACTTGGATTTTGCTCAGTTGTCGTCAAGGGTTAACTTGGATTTTGCTCAGTTGCCGCCAAGGGTTAAGTTGGATTTTGCTTAATTGTCGCCAAAGGTTAACTTAGATTTTGCTTAGTTGCCACTAAGCGTTATCTTGGATTTTGTTCGGGTTATGCTCATTTTTTCTCAGTTTATGCTCAGATTTTACCTAGATTATGGTCAGTTTATGCAAGTTTTTCTCAATTTTTACTCAGTTTCACAGTACACACACTCATACTTGCACTTGCACTTTTTAGTCAAGGAGAATTTTTTAAAATTCAAGGATCTGACATTGTCAGTGAGAGTTTGCGTTCAAGGACCTGACAATCTTTTAGTTCGGGAAAAGTTTTACCCTCAAGGATTCGAAATCCCTCTTGTTCTCGAATCTCAGGGTCAACTTGGTTGGTCGGATAACCCCCCATGGTTATAAGAAGCGCAATGGGCATGCTTGAGCCCCAAGGTCTTTAACTATTTTCAGTTGGCTCATCGATGAGTAATTTGTTTTTTTTTAAATCATTGGTTAGAAGAATCCATTTTGTATAGTTTTCCAACATTTGGGACTTCCATTGAGGGTGCCGTCAATGTTGAATAACGATCGGGAGTTTCGCAAATTTGGTCTGTGCTCACTTGCTATTCCAAATTCATACTGGTCCGTGTTTGGAGAACGGATAAAACTATCATTGTCTTATCTGTGCGTTAAGCACGGATGAGACATTTATTATTCTATCTATGCCTCAAGCACGGGAGACACATTTCTGGTTATCCGTGTTATGAGCACGGATAAAAAAGAAACTAGTTCCTAGAATTCATAGAAACTAGATTCTTGGTCCCTATTTTGAATGTCCCTCACTAGTTGCTATTTTTCTTGTCACTCACTGTTTTTTTTTGTTTTTTTGTTTTTGATTTTAAACAAGATGCAATACGCCCTTTCCTCCCCTTTTACCTAAAAGAGAGAAAAAGGAAACTGAAAATACACAAATAGCAACCTACGATCTATACAAATATGCCTTCTCGGACTTACAACTTTGGGCTTCAAGACTCGATAGCAACTTAAGTGCATACAACTTTGTTTCAGAAGTCGATACACTCTTGAGAACTTGTGTCCTAAAACATCTAATCGGCAAATGCATAAAGCTAATAGATGGATTTACGGTTACCCGATCTTCAAACCTTGATGCATACCAGAGTACACATGTCGTTAGTTGGTAATAAGATTTGATGTGTTCATCCCCGACACTTGAAATAACGATCTCAAGCCGTAGAACTACTAAGCACCGGGGTTAGATATATTGAGGTTGGGGTGGCTTGTGCAATAGGCTATGCTCACTGTAGACACCTGAAAGCACCCTCGATCCGTCGTGTGTGTGGATCCACTTTTGACCTTTGAGGTTTGGGAGTCGCCACCTAGTTATTACGGTTTAGGAACTGATCATTGACTTTAAAAATAAAGACTGCTAATCTACGAAAGAAAATACGGGTCCGGGGATCACGTTACAGGGTTGGAAAGTGTTAGCCACTAACTTCGCCCGGCAAACGCCGGTCTCTACTTTTCCCAAATAAAACTACATTGCTAAAACCTAAATAAAAAATTTTACCTTTTCGAATGCAACGATTTTGTTCCCTCATATCTGATAGAACAGTTCCTCGTACAGCACTCCTTACTTCGTTCTGTTACCAGATTTGCTTCGGATCTCCAAAACAAAGTATCTTCTTCTGAATTTTCTAATTTTTTTTATGGATTTCTAGGTGTTTTTAAGGGGTTTCTAGGTGTTTTTTGAGTTAAAGTCGGGGTAGGATGTTAGGTAAGGAGTTGGGACTTCAAAATTAGGGTTTATGGGAGGCTAGAGAAACTTTTTGACCTACTTTTCTTAGGTTTATTTTTTGATACAAAATTAGGTTGTAGAGACCCTTATTTATAGAATTTTTTTAGGTGCTTTTTAGATAGAGGTAGTGTTTAATTAGAATTATTTTAGATTGATTTAATGTTTAATTAGAATTATTTTAGATAGCTTTAGAGTTTAATTAGAATTCTTTTATATAGCTTTAGAGTTTAATTAGAATTCTATTATGGTTTTGACTTAAGTCTCACTTGATTGACTTGATTTTAGGATTTTAACTTAAGTCTTACTTGATTGACTTTAATTTTAATCAGGATTTCACTTTACATTGATTAATGTTTTAATTATTAATTTCAGAATTTTTAATTATTAAAATTGTAAAATTACCGTTTTGCTCTCGGAAATGACTTTTTGAATTTTAAGTCGTTTTTCAATGTTCCAAGATATTTTGGAATCGATTTTTCGTAAAGAATTCAATGGGAATATTGGTTTGTATCATTTATGAAATTTTTTCTGCGAAATGGTCGTGAACTTTATGAGTCCCATTTACGTAATTTTGTCAAATTTTGTGAAAATTAGCGAAATGATTTATTTGGTTTCGATTTGTTATTTTATGTGTTTGAAAAGGGTTTTCCTAAGCGTAATGGAGGCTCTAGGGATGTTTTGAGATTAGGGGTATTTTGGTAATTTGATCATTTTTAATGATTTTTATCGTAAAGCTTATTTTTGTCTGAAAATGATGATCTCTATGTTTTTGGGATTATATTTTCTTAACGTAGCATGGTTTCTACAGTTTTGCTAGTTTGAGATACCTTATCCGAATTTCTGAAACATATCTAGTAACAAAATAGAGCATTGAAATAAACATCTATCATTGGGAACCGTTGCAATTGGGTTGACGAGTTGATTAATCAGGCGAGTGCAAAAATAGAGTGTCTACAGATGCTCCTCTTTGGCAGAGGGTTGAAGCAAATTAGATAGCAAAATCTATTTTGATAGATAGTGCGATATCCGAATGTCGAAGCTAGTGACAGTTCATTTTACAGTCTGATTTAGTAATTCGTCGGGACGTTCGAATCCTTGAGGGTAAAACTCTCTCCAAACTAAAAAATGTCAGGTCCTTAAGCGCGAACTCTCACTGACAGCGTCAGATCTTTAAATTATAGAAAATTCTCCCTCACTAAAAATGTGCAAGTGTGTGTACTTGAAACCTAAGATAAATCTCAGAAGGTTTGAGCAAAATTTGAATAAAAACTACGTAAAATCTGAGCATAAACCGACCATAACGAAGCATAAATTCAGTATAATCTGAGCAAAATCTGAGCATAAACTAAGTATAATTGGAGTAAAAGTTGAATGTCTTACTCTAGATACCCTGGCGAAAGAGTAATGAACAATTTTTTTTAGAGTGCTATTCTACCTGCTCGAGGTGAAAGAGTAATGCACAAATTTTTTTTGGGAAGTTTTACTCTACTTACTCGGAGTGAAAGAGTAATGAACTAAGCTTTTTGGGAGTCCTACTCTACCTGCTCAGAGTGAAAGAGTAATGAACTAATTTTTTTTGGGAAGCTCTACTCTACCTACTCGGAGTGAAAAAGTAATAAACTAATTTTTTGGGAGTCCTACTCTACCTGCCTAGGGTGAAAGAGTAATGAACTAATTTTTTTTGGGAAGTTCTACTCTACCTACTCGGAGTGAAAAAGTAATAAACTAATTTTTTGGGAGTCCTACTCTACCTGCCTAGGGTGAAAAAGTAATGAACTAATTTTTTTTTGGAAGTTCTACTCTATGTAGACAACCCATTTTTACATTCGCCTGATTAATCAACTCGTCAACCAGATTGCAACGGTTCCCAATGATGAATGTTTATTCCAATGCTTTATTTTGTTACCAGATATGTTTCAGAAATCCGGATAAGGTATCTCGAACTGATGAAACTTTAGAAACCACACTACGTTAGGAAAATATAACCCCAAAAACATATAAATCATTATTTTTCAGACAAAAAGAAGCTTCACGATAAAACACTCAAAAATGACTAAATTATCAAAATACCCCTAACCTTAAAACATCCATAGTGACTATGTTACGCTTAGGAAAATCCTTTTAAACACATAAAACTACAAATCGAAACCAAATAAATCATTTGGCCAATTTTCACAAAATTCAGTAAATTATGAAAATACCCCTCATAAAGTTCACGACCATTTCACACAAATTTTTTTATAAATGATAAAAACCAATATTTCCATTGACTTTCTTATAAACAAACCGATTCCAAAATATCCTTGAACATTGAAAACCGACTTAAAATGCAAAAAGTCCTCTCTGAGGGCAAAACGATAATTTTATAATTTTAATAATTAAAAATTTTGAAATTAGTAATTAAAATATTAATTAATGTAAAGTGAAAACCCTAATTAAAATTAAAGTCAATAAAGTAAGACTAAAGTCAAAATCTTAAAGTCAATCAAGTAAGACTAAAGTCAACATCTTAAAGTCAATCAAGTAAGACTAAAGTCAACATCTTAAAGTCAATTAAGTGAGACTAAAAGTCAAAATCTTAATAGAATTCTAATTAAATAATAACTCTATTTAAAACAATCCTAATTAAATAATAACTCTATTTAAAACAATTCTAATTAAAATATAATTCTACCTAAAATAATTATAATTAAACACTAATTATTTCTAAAAGAATTATAATTAAATACTAACTCTATCAAAATAAGCACTTAAAAAAATCTATAAATAGGGATCCGTACAACTTATTTTCGTATCAAAAAATAAATTCTAAAAAAAGTAGGTCAAAAAGCTTCCTTAACTTCTTATAAACCTTAATTTTGATGCCCTAACTCCTTACCTAACATCCATACCCCAATTTTAACTCAAAAAATACCTAGAAATCCTTCCAAAACACCCCAGAAATCCATAAAAAAATTAGAAATATTTCGAAGGAGATACTTTGTTTTAGAGATCCAAAACGAATCTTGTAACAGAACGAAACGAGGAGTGTTGTACGAAGAACTATTCTACTAGATCTAAGGGAATAAGACCGTTGTCTTCGTAAACGTAAAAATTAAATTTTTTTTATTGATTAGGTCTTTTTAGCAATGTAGTTTCATTTGGAATTTAGTAGAAATCGACGTTTGCCGGGCGGGATTGGTGCCTAACACCTTCCAACCCCGTAAAGTGAAATCCTAATTAAAATTAAAGTCAATCAAGTAAGACTAAAGTCAAGATCTTAAAGTCAATCAAGTAAGACTAAAGTCAAAATCTTAAAGTCAATCAAGTAGGACTAAAGTCAAAATCTTAAAGTCAATCAAGTGTGACTAAAAGTCAAGACCTTAATAGAATTCTAATTAAATAATAACTCTATTTAAAGCAATCCTAATTAAATAATAACTCTATTTAAAACAATTCTAATTAAAATATAACTCTACCTAAAAATATTATAATTAAACAATAACTCTTTCTAAAAGAATTATAATTAAACACTAACTCTATCAAAATAAGCACTTAAAAAAATCTATAAATAAGGGTTCTTACAACCTATTTTAGTATTCAAGAATAAACCATAGGAAAAGTAGGTCAACAAGCCTCTCCAACCTTCTCAAAATCCTAATTTTGAAGCCCTAACTCCTTACTTAACATCCATACCTCAACTTTAGTTCAAAAAACATCCAAAAATCCTTCTAAAACACCTTCAAATCTATAAGAAAAATCAGAAAACTCACAGATTTAAAAAGAAGATACATCAAACTTGGAGATCAGAAATTAGATCCGGTGACGGGCGAATAGCAAGGAAATACATACAAAGATACTTTCCGCTGGTGCTGAGGGAATCATTGTAATCAGCAAGGTAACTTTTCTTTTATATTTTTTTATTATTATTATTTGTTACTTTTAGTTTATTTTGCAATGTAACCAATTTTTGGGAAGAAGTAGAGACCGACATTTGCAGGGCAGGGTTGGTGCCTAACACCTTCCAATCTCGTAACGTGATCCCCGGACCCGTATTTTCTTTCGTAGATTAGTATTATTTGCCTTTTTAGAGTTAGTATTCGGTTCTTAGACCGTAATCACTAGGTGGTGACTCCCAAATCTCAAAAGTCAAAAGCGGATCCGCGCACCCCGCGGATCGAGGCCATTTTCAGTGGCGACTCCACTGGGGACCATTGAGGATCAGACTTTAAAAATCCCAAGTATGGGAGCATTGCCAGGATGACCTAGTTTTTTTTTTATTATTTAGTTCGATTTATTTTATTTATTTATTTATTTTATGGCTTGATTGTGGATGATTTTGAGTATTATATTTTTGTCCAATTAAGGGTCACTTTTTTATGACCCTTATTTAATGAAAGATTCAAATTGACATATGAAAATGATGGAATGATAAAGGTTGGGATAGCAATGTTAAAATGTTTTTACAAAACATTCTAGTAAAAATTAAGTCTGGGCACCTGTTAATAAAACGTAGATCTCATCGATTAGATTAATTTAGAACCTGAGTTCACTCAGTTTCGTTATCGGAAGCCTTAGATATCATCGATGCAAGTTCAATCTGTAAATCTGGAATTATTGCTGAATGAAGCGTGGGACTATGTTAAAATGTTTTTATAAAACATTCTAATAAGAATTAAGTTTGGTCACCTCTTAATAAAATGTAGATCTCATCAAGTAGATTAATTTAAAATTTGAGTTCACTTAATTTCGTTATTAGGAGCCTTGGACATCATCGATGCAAGTTCAATCTGTAAATCTGAAATTGTTGCTGAATGAAGGTTGGGACAACAATATTAAAACGTTTTTACAGAATATTCCAGTGAGAATTAAATCTGGGCACCTATTAATAAAACGTAGATCTCATCGAGTAAATGATTTCACTCAATTTCGTTATCGGAAGCCTTAGATATCATCGATGTAAGTTCAATCTGTAAATTTAGAATTGTTGCTGAATGAAGGTTGGGACAATAATGTTAAAACGTTTTTACAGAACATTCTAGTGAGAATTAAGTCTGAGCACCTGTTAATAAAACGTAGATCTCATCGATTAGATTAATTTAGAACCTGAGTTCATTCAATTTCGTTATCAAAAGCCTTAAATATCATCGATGCAAGTTCAATCTGTAAATCTGGAATTGTTACTGAATGAAGGTTGGGACAGCAATGTTAAAACGTTTTTACAGAATATTCTAGTAAGAATTAAGTCTGGGCACCTATTAATAAAACATAGATCTCATCGAATAGATTAATTTAGAACCTGATTTCACTCAATTTCGTTATCGAAAGCCTTAGATATCATCGATGCAAGTTCAATCTGTAGATCTGGAATTGTTGCTGAATGAAGGTTGGGACAACAATGTTAAAACGTTTTTACAGAACATTCTATTCAGAACTAAGTCTGGGCACCTATTAATAAAACGTAGATCCCATCGAGTAGATTAATTTAGAACCTGAATTCACTCGATTTCGTTATCGAAAGCCTTAGATATCATCAATGCAAGTTCAGATTGTATTTTCCTAATTCATCGAAAATCCGAATTTATCTAGTGTTAGCACAGTTAATGTTCTTGAGAGCGAGCTCATTTGGTAGTAAGATCTTTCTTTTTGATTTTTTTTGGGATATGTTCCTAGTTTTTTCTTTATAATTAAAAAAAAGGGGTTCATCGCTCCTCATCTCAATAATTATCATTCTATCATTTAAGCAACATCTATTGGAATCTCGATTTATTTTGGATCACCCAAAAGTGATCATCGATTGGACCTTAAAAATTATAAAAATTATGCCTATTGCAATGTTTGGGTTTGATCAATTATTTTATGCCATGCTCATTAATTAATTTGCCATTGATCTTGATCAGATATATAGTTGATGTGCTTATTGGTGATCTTAATGATGTTATTGGATTGATATTTATTTTGACTAGTATTCATATGGTATCAATGTGTGATGGTATAATCAGGCCCATGGGCCCATTTGTTTGAAAAGGCCTCGGGCACACCCCACCCTGTTTTGCACACACCACATGCACGTTTATTGTTTTGCACGCTTGCATGTCCCAATATAGTCAACGTGGCACTAGTAAATGGTCCCGTCTCTTCGGAGATGTGACGTCATTCATGAAAACTACAATTCCAGTCACGTACCTTAGGGTATATTAAACTGGGGCATTAGTACCGTCTGATCAGGTGACTCTGAAAGGTATATCGATGCACCCAGGCTGGAGCGACCTGAACCTTTGACCTATTGTAAGCCACACAGCCACATGTATCGTTTGCCAACATAGTACTAGTACGTGGTAGGTCCCCTCGTGGGATGCCAAACCATTTATGAAAGCTACAACTCTTGACTCGTACCCATAGGTATATCAAAAATGATCCAAGTACCTCAGTTGAACTTCTTGATCAAAACTAATGCCTAAGTAAGAGCTTGCTCCGATGTACTACGGTACTCGGAGGATAAACTATGTCTATTCTAGAAAAGAGGTGATTTAAGAGTATATTTCCTCAAGCATCACGCGCCACCTTTGATCTGGGGATTAAACTAGCTGCTTTTGACTTTAGAGAAGTAAGTTAAAGTTTCAGATTATCACCTATACGGTATATCAAACCAAGTCACCACGTACTTTGTGATTGAGTACGCTTGAGAGGTATATAGGTGCACTTAGGCAAGAGTGACCAGATAAATTACATTGCACGTAATAAACCTAGAGTTTAGAAGCCTTCCTATATGTCACGACTCGAACTTATCATGGGTGTTCCCAGGTTACTTTGTTTAATCCAACCAACAGGTAAGTGGGTGGACTGATCCAGACTGTTCAAACTATACCCACTATATCGATCCGACCTAATCGGTAAAATGTACCGATCAATTTGAACCAATTAAACTAGTTGGCCCAATTGACAAATGGATCAAACTGATCAATACCAAATCAGTTGGACTAATTGGTTTCACTTTTAAAGATCCAGACCACTTTATATAGAAAGATTCGATCTTAAGACCAAATTAATTTATCTGATCAAAGGTTCAATCCCAATCAGGGGTAGACCCGCATCTAACCTTTCTCACTTTCTTGGTCACCATAGACTTTTATAGTGCATTTGGATTCAATATTTTCCACATGACTTAGGTTATTTCATATCAAAACTTTAATCATGTGGTTAAGAGTCAAACCTTTAGAGTCAATGGTTAATCTTGGTTTACTTTCAATCAGGTGATAATTTGTCCCAAACATTCTAAACATCCATCTGTACTACTTTGGGTCCGTGAAAAAAGTCATCTTTCTATAGTACCATTGACAAGTAGTCAGTCTTTGCCACCAAAAGAAACGAGTACCATGGATGAAGCTACACTTCGTCAGATTTTAGAATCTTTTCAAGTACAGATTATTGCTTCAGTTCAAACACAAATTGAATCCCTAAAAATTAAAAAAAGAAACGATAAAGCTATAGAACCTCAGGATGTGTTTGACCTTGTCGAAAATCAAGAAGATGATCAATTACCTGTTGACCCTATCTTAGCTCATCGAATAACTTAAGTTGAAACTGCTTTGAAGAATATTAAAGACCCCGACGATCTTACTCTTGGATTAGGGGCAATGATCTTATTTCTTACGATCTGTCTGCCAGAGAAATTTACAATGCCAGATATGGAGAAGTTTGATGGTATTGGATGCCCTAGGACTCACTTAAAAGTATATGCCGGCATAATGCAATCTCAGGGTCTGAGTGAAGAACAGATGGCTCAACTTTTTCAAAGAAACTTTACAGGTCCTGCCCTACGCTGGTTAATGTCATTGGACTTATCTCGGGTAAGAACATGGCATGAATTGATGAAAGAGTTTATTGGTCGGTATTCATTCAACACGGATATTGAACTCACAAGAAGAGACCTAGAAACTACTAAACAAAAACCCGGGGAAACTTTCACTGAGTTCATTGCTCGATAGAGAGCTAAAGCCGATCAATTGTGAGACCGACCTCAAGAGAAGGAACAAGTCAAGATTATCCTAAAAAATCTCACTCCAAATTATGTCAAGTACTTGATGCCTCAGTACCTTCCCACTTTTCAATCCCTCCTTGAGGTTGAAAATCAAGTTGAGGATGCCTACTCTTCGGGATTTTTTGGTAATCCGTATGAGTTAAAACCCAAACATTTCAAACCTAATGTTAATTTCTTACAAGTGGCCAACACCTCCTTCGCACTATCTCCTCAAGCTACTTAGTCTTCACAAACTAAGCCTAGGAGACAATTTGCCAATCTTGGAATGTCCCTTAGTGTTGCTTATCAAAAATTGATGAAAAGGGGATTGTTGACACATTTACAATCTAACCCTTTGCCTAATCCTCTTCCCCCAAACCTGGATAATGAGTAATTCTGTGAATTCCATCAGATGCCTAGTCATGTTTTTGACAGGTATATTACTCTCCGACATGCTATTCAAGACCTTATTGAGCAAGGAAAAGTCACCATACCCACTCTTACTACTTCTTATGTTAAGATTAACCCTTTGCCTACTTTTCAAAATCAACCCTCTCCTATTCTAAACCTAATATCCATATCCAAACCCGAATCAGTTGATCCAGTTTCCTTTATTCACTCAATTGGTCTTAAGAATGCATTCACTCAATGCCAGAATGAGCTCAACTACCCTAAGACAGTAACATAACTAAATAACAGAGAAATTATTGAAGTAACGGGTTGTCCCGCATATGGCATGCTTGACTCAGAATATGAAGAGATAGTAAAAGCAGGCAAGTTCAAGTCATCTATCGGAGATAACCGAAATGGCATAGACCCTAGAATTGTGTCACTCCATTCAGAATGATGTCGTCTTTTTAAGTGTTCTTAATTTTTTTTAGCTTCAGTTGCGTCAATCTTTGAGTTCAATTAGTTATCTTTATTTTTGGGCTTTAGTAAGGTTGTCAGTTTATGTTCTTTTTTATTCTAATAAATAAAGAAGCTTTTGATTATCATGTGTGCAATAATGATGTGAAAATAAAATCTAACATGAGAAATGACTTAAAGATCACTAACCAAATTTGATAAATATTGGAATTAAAGAGTACACTCAAGAAGTACAAATTGGTGATACGTTATCTTCAGGAGAACATGAGAGAATAGTAAATTTACTTGAGAAATTCAATAATGTTTTTGCATGGTCTCATAAGGATATATGGATGGATCACACAAAAACATAAATCAAGACATAAAATCGATAGTAAACTTCAAAATCAAATATTATCAATCAAGAATAATGTATTTGAAATCATTACAAATGTACCAAGACCCACAAGAAGGGAACCATCATATTTTTTTACTCAGAGAAAAGAATTATCATTAGTAAAAGAATATGAGATTTCTTTTGAAGTTTGGAAAGAATTGAACGAGTCAATGTCAAATATAAAGAACGCAATCACACTCAATTTCATAGAAGTATATTGAAGATTACTCATTTTCAAAAGAAAACTGAAGTTACTCCTCCTCAAAAGAAGACCTTACTCGACAAAGCAATCCAGATATCGAATTCCTGAAACTTCGACCAAGTCAAGCAGCATTCACCAAAGGAGGCTTTCTTTGGTCAAACTATTTTCCTATCTAACCAATAAAAAGATAACTTTATTTAGCCCCTCGCAGCCTTTAAAAAAAATCAATAGCCTCTTCCTTCTAAACCACACCGACCAACCTTGGAAGGGAAGTCTAGAATGAACTACGTTTTGACCTGATCCCAAAAGAAAAAAAAAGAAATATGTGGGATACGTAGGCAACCTGAGAAGTTACTTCAGGCTCGGTCACGCAAAAAAATGTATTCTCTTAAGAAAAGTGTCATCCAAAAGGAAAATCCCATATGAAAAGTTTCGAAAGAAAAGAATGCCAAACTAGGGGAATTTGAAAAAGAGAATCAACAGAATTGACAAAAAAGGGAAGTAATGCCAAACTAGGTATGTTAAAAGAAAGAGTAAAAAAATTTGACAAAAGAGAAAAATAATGCTAAATTAGGGCATTAGAAAAAAAAGAATCAGAAGAATCTACAAAAAGAAAGAACATCAAACTAGGGGCATTTTGGAAGGTCGAGCCTTATACCCTTTTTTCTAAACCATGTCCTAAGCCCACCTATTAAGTCCTCCTGAATGCTAATTGACTCGGTTAAGGTGTAGGGAACCAAGAAGTTGTCGAGTTAAATATTTAAGATCATCGAGAAAAAAGAGAAGCCCACTAAGTTGAAAACCCGGAAAGGCGACTTAGGCAAAAGTTAGGGCATAACTATAAAAAAGAAAGCCTGCTAGGTTGAAAACCTGGAAATGCGACATAGGCAAAAAGTAAGGTATTTTTAGCAAAAGAAAAGAAAAACTCGCTAGGTTAAAAATCTAAAAAGGCAACTTAAGCAAAAATTAGGACATCATCAAATTGGAGGAAAGGTCCCATAAAGAAAAAAATTCAGAAGGAAGCTTATGCAGAAACTAGAAAATGCAGAACCATTCAAGCCACAATATTCATAAAAAAAATCAAAAGTCATCTTGAACATTGTAAGATTTTCAAGAGTATGTTTACTTGTTCAGGTGTTCGCTAGTGGAAGATATAGAATCATCAACCACTTTGAAGAGAAAAATCTTCTATTCTAGTATTTATCAAGATTTTTAAGTCCGAGAAACAAGATTCCAACTTTTTTTAAATCATAGAATGAATTAATAGGATTGTTTAAGTTCCTATAAATCTAAGCCCGAGAAACGTGGCTAAATAAGTTCGAGTCCGAGTCCGAGAAACGAGACTCCAATTTTTTGAATCATAGAATGAGTAGGTTTTTTGAAGTGCCTACAAACCTAAGTTCAAGTCCGAAAAACGAGACTCCAACTTGTTGAATCATAGAATGAGTAGACTTTTTGAAGTGCCTATAAACCTAAGTTTGAGTCTGAGAAACGAGACTCCAACTTTTTGAATCATAGAATGAATAGACTTTTTGAAGTGCCTACAAACCTAAGTACAAGTTTGAGAAACGAGACTCCAACTTTTTGAATCATAGAATGAGTAGGTTTTTTGAAGTGCCTACAAACCTAGGTTTGAGTCCGAGAAGTGAGACTCCAACTTTTTGAATCATAGAATGAATAGATTTTTTGAAGTGCCTATAAACCTTAGTTCGAGTCCGAGAAACGAGACTCCAATTTTAATAGGATTGTTTAAGTTCTTGTAAACCTTAGCTAGAGTCCGAGAAATGAGACTCCAGCTTTGTCTGAATCATATTGAATTAACTGGATTGTTTAAGTTCTTTAGTCCAAGAATCGTAGCTACAATAGGTTCGAGTCCGATAAACGATACTCAAACTTTTTTCGAACTCTAAAAAAGAATTTCAAATAAGATTTAACGAAGTTCCTACAAAGTTATGAATCCAATTACCTCATTGTTCAACCTTGGCATGATTCCTTTCGTTGCATAAGCACATTTCAATTTTGAATCATTATTGTCAGTGAGAGAATATCTCTAAGACCTGATACATTTTTACTTAGAAAGCATCACACCATTGCACACATATGCACTTTTTGTTTAATCAGGGAAAATTTTTCAAAATTCAAGGATCTGACACCGTCAGTGAGAGTTCAGGCTCGAGGACCTGACACCTTTTAGTTCAGGGAGAGTTTAACCTTCAAGGTCCTAGCGTCCCGACGAATTGCTAAATCAGGTTGCAAAATGAACTGTCACTAGCTTTGGTATTCGGATATCGCACTATCTACCGAAATAGATTTATTATCTAGTTCTCTTCAACCCTTTGTCAAAGAAGGGCATCTGTAGACACCCCATTTTTGCACTCGTCTGATTAATCAACCCGTTAACCTGATTGCAACGGTTCCTAATGATGGACGATCATTCCAATGTTTTATTTGTTATTAGATATGTTTCAAAAATTCGAATGAGGTATCTCAAACTAACCAAACCTTAGAAACTATACTACACTAGGAAAATATAACTCCAAAAATATAAAAATTATCATAATGCCGACAAAAGGAAGCTTCACGGTAAAAATCACTAAAAAATGATCAAATTATCAAAATATCCCCAACATCAAAACATCCATAGAGCTTACATTATGCTTAGGAAAGCTCTTTCAAACACATAAAACAACAAATAAATCATTTCATCAATTTTCACAAAATTCGACAAAATTACAAAAATGCCCTTCATAAAGTTCACAACCATTTCACACAAATTTTTTTATAAATGACACAAATCAATATTCCCATTGAATTCCTTACAAAAAATTGATTCTAAAAAATCCTAGAACATTAAAAACCGACTTAAAATGCAAAAAGTCATCTCCGAGGGCAAAACGGTAATTTTACAATTTTTATAATTAAATTTTTTGAAATTAATAATTAAAACATTAATTAATGTAAAGTGAAATCATAATTAAAATTAAAGTCAATCAAGTAAGACTAAAGTCAAAATCTTATAAGTCAATCAAGTAATACTGAAGTCAATCAAGTAAGACTAAAGTCAATCAAGTAGGACTAAAGTCAAAATCTTAAAGTAAATCAAGTGAGACTAAAATTCAAAACCTTAATAGAATTCTAATTAAATAAATAATTATATTTAAAACAATTCTAATTAAAATATAACTCTACCTAAAACAATTATAATTAAACAATAACTCTTTCTAAAAGAATTATAATTAAACACTAACTGTATCAAAATAAGCACTTAAAAAAATCTATAAATAAAGGATCTTACAACTTATTTTAGTATCCAAGAATAAACCCTAGGAAAAGTAGGTCAAGAAGCCTTCCCAACCTTCTCAAAATCCTAATTTTGAAGTCCTAACTCCTTACCTAACATTCATACCTCAACTTTAGCTCAAAAAACATTCAAAAATCCTTCCAAAACACCTTCAAATCCATAAGAAAAATAAAAAAACTTACAGATTTAAGAAGAAGATACCTCAACTTGGAGATCAGAAATCAGATCGGGTGACGGGCGAATAGTAAGGAAATACATACAAAGATACTCTCCGCTGGTGCTGAGGGAATCGTTGTAATCGGCAAGGTAACTTTCTTTTATATTTTATTATTATTATTATTTGTTATTTTTGGTCTATTTTGCAATGTAACCGATTTTTGGGAAGAAGTAGAGACCGGTACTTGCTGGGCGGGGTTGGTGCCTAACACCTTTCAACCCTGTAACGTAATCCTTGGACCCGTAATTTCTTTCGTAGATTAGTGTTATTTGTCTTTTTGGAGTCAGTATTCGGTTTCTAAACTGTAATAACTAAGTGGCAACTCCTAAATCTCAAAGGTCAAAAGTGGATCCGCGCACCTCGAGAATCGAGGGCGCTTTCACCAGAGTAATGAACTAATTTTTTGAATTGGTAATGAACTAATTTTTTTTTGGGAAGTTCTACTCTACCTACTCGGAGTGAAAGAGTAATGAACTAAGCTTTTTGAGAGTCCTATTCTATCTGCCCAGGGTGAAAGAGTAATGAACTAATTTTTTAGGAAGTTCTACTCTACCTATTTGGAGTGAAAGAGTATTGAACTATTTTTTTGGGAGTCCTACTCTACTTGCCCAGGGTGAAAGAGTAATGAACTAATTTTTTGAGAATAAATGGGGGATTTACATTGCATTTGATTTTTTTTTTTTAATAAAAAATTGGATTTTATTAATGTCCGGTAAACATTTTAACTCTCTTTGAATTTTAGGAGTTTTCAAAATTGCTATCAAGAGGGTAACATTTAATTCAAAGTTAACATTATCCATTGGGATTGAAATTAACCAGGCTTCAAAACCAAAATGCCCCTAGTTTGACAGGGAACATTGCATTGGGGATAATTGAGCCTAATTTGAAAACGAATGCCTCTATTGTAAGGGGGAAACTGTACTCTTTAGAAAAAGGAAGTGCCCTTGTTATGAAAGTTTGAAATCCTTGATTACCGCAAACGCAATAAAGGTTTAACTTTTAATTTTGACTTTTTATATTGAAGATTTTGAGTCAGGTTCAAAGAAATTGGAATAAAATATTTCTATCTGAAATTCATCATAGAATTTGTTCTTTCTCTCCATCGGTTCGCTTAGAAACATGAAATTCTTCAGATCAATCATAGACGAGATATTTGTATCCACTAAGTCTATATTTGGTTCAAACTGAGTACGGGAGGTAATCTCGAAGCACCCACGCTTCTCTATACTACTGGGTTACTCCTTGTCTTTGTCTGTTATTTTCCCAATTTGCACACACGTGGAATAGTTAATTAAGTAGTAAAGAGCACCCCTCTCCTAGGGTTGATATGATAAGCTAAGGATTGGAAGTCATTACCAATTTCTTACTCTAATTAGGATAATCAACTCACTAGTCTTTCAATCAAATTAAATAAAATCAATTAGACTTGACTATAGGGCCCACGAGCTTAATAGGAGAAATTTCGTTTCAAGTTGTGCCAATTGCGCTTCTTAGTCATCTTTGGTATTTAGTAAGATCTTGTCCTTTGAGAGGATAGACTCAATCTATTCAAGAAAGGAAGGTGATTTATGAGTGCCCTTGCTTATGCAATGTGCACCACCTCCGATCTAGAGATTCGAATGATTCAAAATTGACTTCATAAAATTAAGTTGGAAGGTTAGTTGCACTATTTCTACCCAGTTAAGAGTTGTCAAGCTTTAAGCAAGCTATCTAGGTCTAGTCTTTTCTTTTTATGATTGTTTGATCGACTGTGTGATTTGCATGCTTGGTAGACGTTCACAGAGCAACGTATTAGAACCATTTGATCTTGAGATTGAATAGTGTATAGATACAGAATCCCGAGTAAATTTTGCATTGTCATGGAGTTTAGCAGAAAATCTTGTATTCTATGCGTCCTATGTGATAATTATGGTCATCCTCCCGAATGTTGTCCAAGTCTACCTATGTTTCGTGCTACGCAAGCCAATATGCATCTTTCTCAAAATTCTTATTAGATGCCGACAACTAGTTCGTTCGACAAACCATATCACATAGATAATTGATTTCCCTTGGATACCATATTGTGTCAGAACGAGTTCACTTAAGGTAGTCATAACAATGAAGATTTTTATATGCATGACACCTCGATGATAAATCCAACCATAATTCCCCAACAATCCTATGATTCTTAACATTTCTCTGAATATAGAGCTGTAGAGCCAGAGTCAATATTCAATGATTCATTTTTGTCCTCTCCTCCAACTTCATCATTAGAGTCCTTGATGACTGAGTTATTAAATCAACAACAACAGTTCATCCAACAATAATAGCTCCATCAACAACAACAGGACATAAGTCAAGCCTTAGCTAACATAAGAACTCAATTGAGTCACCTAACGCTATCTTTAGAAGAAGAAAATTTTGATAAATTAGAAAATGAGGATATCTCCATCCTAGAAAATCAACCATTCTTTCAAATAACCTTAATGACCAATTATACACTTTTGAAGATTTCGATGATTGTCCATCAATAATTGATAACCATGTGTGTCAATTGAAGTTCATATTCAAACCAATGAGGTTACAGTTCCAACTGAAGCTATGATGGAAGTCCAAATAAGTTAGCTTATTATGCCCTTAAAAGAAAGAGAGAATGGTCAATTTTCAAATGAGATAACCCCTGAGAGCTAACCAATGTTTGAAATTCCCAATGAGCTAACCAATTGTACAAATTTGGCTAAGAAAACTGATCCACCATCAGAAGAAACTGTTGTTCAGGAAGAACCAAGGATAAACTCTAATTTGTTAGTCACACCAATTTCGACCACTACTGATCTAACCTTGTACCCCATCCAGCCTATTCTTTCACAAGATTGTAAAGACCATGCATGTCTTACAACTTCCATTCTTTTAGGAAATACGATAGTTGAGAACTATTTCGAAAAGGTAATGATGCTAAGAACTAAGGATAAATGACGAATGTTGATCATTTTAAAAAATTATTTCCATGTCCTAACAATGGTAAAAATCTGTCTGCCTATCATTTGGGGTGAGAAATTGATCGATGTATCCGTAAAATTAGATGCTAGAAAAATACCTTTGATTCGGACCTTTTTATAGGTTCGGTCGAAAACGTTAAACTTAGCGCTGCTTGGGAGGCAACCCATATGCTTTTGTTTTAATAAGTAGTGTAGTTAGGAAACAAACTTTCTCAAAAAAAAAAAAACCTCCAACCCTAATCCCTATCTTATTCTCTTTCTTTTCAAGATAACTCTCAACCAAACCAATCAATCAGTGCTATTAAGACTGCAGACTGGTTAGCAATTGTTGATTGAGTAACAGAGACAGATGTTGGCCTATATTGAGGAGAAGAAGACACATGCCATTGAAAGTTCGGATTCAAATTAGGTTGGAATTAATTTTTAAATTATGAAGTTTTTAAGTTGTTTCTTAATTCTTAGGTAGGATTTTATTTATGAAAAATAATTTCAGAAATTATAATTGTTATAACTTTCAATCTTTTCAGATCAGTTGTAACAAGATTTTACATATTAATACTCAATCCGTTTAGGTGTGATTTAACATTTTTCTTTCTATCCTTACTACGTGTATATTGAAAATAATATTTCATTTAGGTTTGGGGGTATTAGGTTAGCTCACAATCGCATTACATAGTATTCTAGTTTAGTTTCATGTTTTAAAAAAAAAATTGAAAAAATATTTAACACTTTCGAAATATTTTCTTCAAAATCTTTATATGTACTTTTTACATATGAATTTCAAATATCTGGCTCATGTCCTAACTTTTGATCATAAATTCTTTTTGGTTGTTCCTCATTAAGAAAATCATGAAAAAATTACTTTTAACTGAGTACTTGAAAAAACAAGATTTTATGGAATAAGAGTTGACCCTCTCCTTGATCTAGAGTGTTAGGGAAAACCTAGTTTAGTGAACTATGACTTCCTTGTCCTTTGGTTGGCTAGTTAGAAGAAAAATAAAACTGGGGTTAATATGACTTAGACAACAATCATAGGATTAGACTGGGTACTTTGAAAAGGACTACCTGCTTTTTGTAAAAAGAACACCTGAAAATGGTGAAGTGTGAAAAAGTTGAGAAAGTAAAAAGTAGAAAGATGTGAAAAAGACCAAAGTAAAGCAAAAATGTTAGAACTGAAAAAGTATAAAAATGAAAATAGCAAATAAGACTAATTAGATCAGTAGGGTAAAAGTCATTAATTGTAAGAACATGAGTAAATTGGAATATCACAGATAAAACCTCTTAGAGGTATTAAAGTAAACATCTATACCTCTCACAATCTCAAACAGGATGTTTAGTTTCGAGTTAGAACTTAGGTAGAACTGACCATTCTTAGCAATTAGGAGGTAAAATCTTGTTCCTTAAAAAGTTGTTATTTTTAAAAAGAAAAAAATCAGAAAATCGCACAAGTACTCAAGTTATTTTTGAAATTTTCTAAACTGAGGAATAAAAATTTAAAACTGTATTCAAACGTAAATAACCATTGACTGATTTGTGAAATATCATTATGTTCGCCTTACATACTTTGATTTTGATTTTGATATTTCTCTAAAGTGTTAGAATTTTTTGAGTATATTTTCTGCAAACCCCCACAAGTCGTCCACTAGGGGTAACCTAGCGGTTCAAGGGCTTACTGCATTCGCTAAATGCAGTTGAGGTACCTGCGAAAGTGGCAGTTTTATTTTCTAGGGATTAGAAAAAAGGTAACTTTGGTGGTGTGATGAGTGTCTCGAAACACTGAATTATACCCACATTTCTCGGATATTTATCTTTAATTTCGTCCATATTTCTCCGTATTAAGGTAATAATCAGGATAAGTCTCGAAACCTCTTGTTACATGTTAATTAGGTTTAATTATACATAAATAAATTCATTTACTAGATAAATCTAATTACGTATTTTTCTTATGCAGAAAATCAATATTTTGGAATCAAAATCTCAAGGCAAAAGCATTTGGGCCCACTGTAGAATGTCCTAATCCTTAACTCATGTTCTCATATTTTATCTTTTCGTGCAAAGAAAAGTGGAGGTTACTTTTAGACTCTTCTACACACATTTTCTCTATAAATAGAGCTTCAATCTCTAGAGGTTCTCTCCCCTCCACTTGGTTTTCTTATCCAAGACTCCGTTAATCTAAGACTCTTAGCCTATTCTCTTATTTTTTGTATTTTCATCTTCTAGTTAGTTTCTTTTTGACTAAATAGTCTTGTAAAAAGTAGAAGAAAAAGAATTTGTAAGTTTCTCTATGAAATGAAGAAAAGTTCATTCATCTCTTATCTTTTCTCTCTTGTAATGACATTAGGCTAAGCTCCCCTCCATTAGAGAGTAGAAAAGCCTAGAACAAGTTCTTGTGTTGTTTCTAATTTCATGCCTTTGTTTTATCTAAAATGCTTATAAGTTTTCTTTAAGATTTTTTACACATTTTATTCTTAATATAGATACTTTATGCTTAGAGTAGATCAAGATAAAGTATGTTTAATCTAGATAATTGGTAGTAGGAAGTTTTGAAAGAATTCTACTTTGTTTATGTTCTCTCATTTGATTTCATTTATAAAACTTTCCGATCTAAGGGACTAACACCGAACCCTTATGATTGAGTTATAAAAGACTAGAGACTAAGAATTGCTCATCAATATATTTTAGGTAGATTCACCAATGGTGCTCTAATTTCATAAGTTTACTTGCTTTTAACTTCGTTTACTTTGGTTAAATTTCTAGCAACTTTAAATCTTCTTGATAAGTCAAAAAGATAAAGAAAAACAGTTTTAATTCGTTTTACTTAATTTGAATTTTATCCTCTTAGCTTAACTCTACTCCTCCTTTCTTTTTGGTTCGATCCCCTACTTGCCCCACAAGTAAGGTAAAAGTAAAATTAATATTAGCTCTGGTGGGAAGAACAACGATATTCTTATCAGAATTTTTGTGCTACTACAGGGGAAAGGTAAAGGTAGTAGTGATAAGTTTTGATTTAAAATTCATTTTTTTCATTTGTTTTTTGTTTCTTTCTGTAAGTTCAAGTGTTCTTGAGGCTTTAAGGGAGAAGAAAGAAGAAATTTTTTTTTAACCCTAGACAGCAGAAGTTAAACTGACTGTAACTTTCTGTTCCGATCTCCAATTAATTACTATAGTATATCGATTTGTGGTAGAACGAATTTTTTTTATACAATGTGACATAGTTATGAAGATTTTCGTAAGTCAGATTATATTTTTGAGTCCCTTTACTATCATTTCTACTAACATTTTTATTTTGCTCCTTGTAGGTGTATATTTTTTTCTTCTTTTCTTTAAATTTCCTTTAATCTTTAGTTAGGTTTATTCTTTTGTCTTAAAAACTCTTGTATAGGATTTCTTGTACTTTTTTTTTAATTATCCAAGAAGGCTTGGATTGTAATAGACTAAGGAAGGATAACGGGTGGATAATATCGTCACGACTCCTTAGGTTCGTACACTAAAATTTGAATTGGTAGCCTAATTCGACTCAAACTGTCTTTACCCCGTCTAGCACGGGAGGTAATCCCGAAACACCCACGCTTCTCTATCCTAGTGGGTTATTCCTTGTCTTTGTGTGTTATTTTTCCAATTTGCACACATGTGGAATAGTTAATTAAGTAGTAAAGAGCACCCCTCTCCTAGGGTTGGTATGATAAGATAAGGATTGGAAGTCATTACCAATTCCTTGCTCTAATTAGGATAATCAACTCACTAGTCTTCTAATCAAATTAAATAAATCAATTACACTTGACAATAGGGCCCACAAGCTCAATAGGAGAAATTTCTCTTTAGGTTGTGCCAATTGCGCTTCTTGGTCATCTTTGGTATTTAGTAAGATCTTGCCCTTTGAGGGGATAAACTCAATCTATTCAAGAAGGGAAGGTGATTTATGAGTACTCTTGCTTATGCATTGTGTGCCACCTTTGATCTAGAAATCTGAATGATTCAAAATTGACTTAACAGAACCGAGTTGGATCGCTAGTTGCATTATTTCTGCCTAGTTAGGAGTTGTCTAGCTTTAGGCAACCTATCGAGGTCCAATCTTTTCTTTTCGTGATTGTTTGATCGATTGTGTGATTTGCATGCTTGGTAGACATTCACAGAGCAACGTATTAGAACCATTTGATCCTGAGATTAAATAGTGTATAGATACAGAATCCCGAGCAAATTTTGCATTGTCATGGAGTTTAGTAGAGAATCTTGGATCTTATACGTCCTATGTGATAATTATGGTCATCCTCCCGAGTGTTGTTCGAGTCTACCCATGTTTCGTGCTACGCAAGCCAATATGCATCATTCTCAAAATTCTTATTGGATGTCGACACCTAATTCGTTCGACCAACCATACCATATAGATAATTGGTTTCCCTTCGATACCATATTGTGTCAGAACGAGTTCATTCAAGGTAGTCATTTTGATAACTATGAAGATTTTTATTTGCACGACACCTCGATGATGAATCCAACCATAATTCCCCAACAATCCTATGATTCTCAATATTTCTCCAAAAATAGAGCTGTAGAGCTAGAGTCAACATTCAATAACTCATTTTTGTCCTCTCCTCCATCGTCAGGATTAGAGTCCTTGATGACTGAGTTGTTAAATCAACAACAACAGTTCATCCAATAACAACAGCTCCATTAACAACAACAGGACATAAGTCAAGCCTTAGTCAACATAGGAACTCAATTGAGTCACCTAGTACTATCTTTAGAAGAAGGAAATTTTGATAAATTTGAAAATGAGTCATTGAATGTTGACTCATGTCACTGATGTAGAAGAGCTTTTTTCTCGAGCAAAAAAAGTTGGGATGAAGTTCAACCTAGAGAAGTACACTTTCACGTTAATTTCAGAAAAGTGCTTAAGCTACCTGGTCATGAAAAGAGGTCGAAAAGTCAACCTAGACCAGATTAGAGCACTACTAGAGATGCCCTTTCCAAAAATGCAAATACAAGTCTAGAAGTTAGTAGGAAGAACAGCAGTCCTTAATCGATTCATTTTCAAATCTTCAGATAAATGCTAGCCACTATACCAGCTGTTGCGGAAGAGTACCAAGTTCGAGTGGACAGAAGAGTATGAGCAAGCCTTCATAGAGCTGAAGAAATATCCGGGTAGACCGCTTATAATTTCCAAAGCAGAAGTAGGAGAAGAACTAGGATTGTACATATCTATTTCGGAATGTGCACTCAATTCTGTCTTGGTCAGGGCTGGAACAATGGTAGAATAGCCTATCTATTTCTTGAACAAGACCTTCACTAATGCTGAGACATGCTATTCTAGGCTTGAAAAAATGGGATTAGGTCTACTTTACACAACATGGCGCCTAAGATCGTATTTCTAAGCGCACCGAATGTAGGTCATCGCAGAATACCCTTTGAATTCTATCTTGGGAGAGATAGAGGGATCAGATAGAATGGAAAAATGGGTTGTACAGTTAGTATAATTTGGGCTTAAGTATAAACCTAGAGTTTCGTTAAAAATCCAAGCAGTGGTAGATTTCTTGGAAGACTTTCCAACGAAGGAAAAAGTAGATCTATTGGTAGAAGAGCTGGAATATGCTGAAGAAGGGAAATAAATGAACAACCATCCTAGGTGGAGAGCTAATGTGGATGGATCTTCAAATCTAGAAGGATCATAAATAGGAGTGGTATTGATCACTCTTGACGATTCAAAGATAGAGAAGACGAACGGATTGGGATTTGGAGCAACAAATAATGAAGTAGAATATGAGACAATGTTGCTCGACCACAATTTATTGGCAGGGTTTGGGGTAACCGAGGCAACAGTCTACAGTGACTCGTAGCTAGTAGTTAACCATGTCAACAGTACATTTGAAGCATGAGATCCTAGGATGCAACTCTACGTGGAAAAAAATCAAGTTTACAATACTTCAAGCTGGGAAAGTCAGAGTAGAGCACATACTACGGACAGACAACGGGCATGTAGACGCCCTAGCTTACATAGCCTCAATGTTGGCAGAATAAGACATGAGAGAACTACCATTCGGTTACCAGGAAAGACCTAGGATAGACGAGCCATAATTGGTTAGTGTGGTAATTGAAGTAGGAGACCAAGGATGGATGAGCCCAATCCTCACCTTCTTGCAGCTAGGAGAATTGCTTGACAATCCTAAAGAGGCAAGATGAGTTAAGAGTAGGGCAGATAGATACACTATCCTAGATGGGATTCTATACAAGAAGTCCGGAGGAGGGCAACTCCTACGTTGCTTAACTCCAGAGGATGTAAAGAACGTGCTGAGCGAGATCTACTAAGGGGATTATGAAATTGTTCAGGGGCAAGATCTTTAGCCCACAAAATACTTTCCTAAGGGTATTTATGTCCGTATTTACAAAAAGGCGCAGCTCTGCACGTCAAGCATCGAAACAATTACCAAAGACACGGGAAGATAATCCGACAGCAAAAACTGCAGCTCAACTCTCTCATCAGCCCTTGGTAATTTGCACAATGGGAAATTGACCTAGTAAGCCCGTTGCCCAGGGCACCAGGTAACCTAACTTTCTTGCTGGTGATGACAAATTACTTTACCAAGTGGGTGGAAGCACTCCATCTAGTCAGAATATGCCAGTAGGAAGTTAAGAAGTTCTTATGGGAAAACATAATTTGTTGATTTGGTCTATCACACAGTTATTTTTTGTGCCACAGTATCTATAGGGCATCGAACAGGCTGCACCTATCAACAAGGTCCTAATAGACACGCTAAAGAAGAGGTTGGGAGAAGCAAAGGGAAGATGGACAACGGTCTTGCATGGCATGCTGTGGGCTTACAAGATAACTGTTACAACCTCCACAGGGATGTCTCTGTTCGCTATGGCTAATGGAATGGAGGCAGTGATTCCAAAAGAAAATACCTTCCCCATAATAAGATCCAGAATAGTGTAGACTGACCAGAACAACTAACAGATAATCGTAGAACTAGATTTGCTGGAAAAGAACTAAAACAATGCTAATAAGGCTAGAGAGTTATCATAAGAAGCTATAAAACTACTTCAACAAGAGAGCCCCCCATAGGCAGTTTAAAGAAGGAGACCTAGTGCTGCATAGAGTATTTTAGAATATAAAAAAATAGAATAGTGGCAAATTGGATCCTAATTGGGAAGAGCCATACAAGATAGCAATGATAGGACAGAAGGGAGTCTATTACTTGATTACATTGACTAGTCAAGAGCTGCCTCGACCATGGAATACATGTAACCTGAAAAGATATTAGCAATAAATAAATTTTTTTTGATCGCTAGTAGCCTATGTGTGGATTTATCACCAAAGTTGGATCCCACATAGATCTGGGGCTACATCGGTCTTCTTTGCCTTAATTGATAGGATAAGAAGCTGGTTAGGGCCTTACTCTGACGAGAGCAAAATAACACTTAAAGTTAGATCCCACCTGGCTTCGGGCCTACGTGGGTCTTCTTCATCTTAATTGATAGAGTAAGAAATTAGTCGAGGTCCTACTCTGATGAGAATAATTTAGTACTGAAGATCGATCTCACCTGAATCTGAGCGTACATTAGTCTTCTCTACATTAATTGGTAGAGTAAGAAGATGGTCAGGGCTCTACTCTGATATGAGTAACAGATCACTAATGTGGATCCCACTTAGGTCCTGGCCTACGTGGGTCATCTCTATTTTAATTGGCAAAGCAAGAAGTTAGTCAAGGTCCAACTCTATCACGAGTTCAAGAGTAGTAAAGACGGATCCTGCTTGGATCTATGCTTATGTGGGTCTTCTCTGCCTTAATTGGCAGAGTAAGAAGCTGGTTGGGGTCCTACTCTGCCATGAGTATACTAACATTAAATATGGATCCCACTTGGGTCCGGGCCTACGTGGGTCTTCTATACCTTAATTGGCAGAGTAAGAAGTTGGTCGGAAGTCTACTCTGGCATGAGTAATTTAGCACTATGTTGGGCTTATTCTAGAGTTCGGTCCTCACAGTTCTCCTTTGTTTTAACCAGCAGAGCGAAGAACTGGATGGCCATGCTTTGTCTTGAGTGACAAAACACAAAGATTTATTTAGCAAAAGAGATATTTTTTTAGTAGAAGAACATATTCTCGAAGACATCTACATATGGGTAGGAGGAAAGTTGTTGAAATACTACAATTTGCCTTTAAAAAAAAAAAAAAGAACGCTAAAGAATAGTTGTTTTAGGAACAAAGAAATAAAGTTGAGTTAGAGCCTACTTAAAGGATAGTAACTCAAAGGTACGTCCCCAAAATTTTTATGAAAAGGTTCCACCTAAGTAAAATTTACTTAAAGTAGAACCTGGGGGGGAAGAGGTAATAAATATGAACAGTTCAAGTAACTCAACAATTGAATGTGTAGTGTAAACAATACGAATAGAGTTCACATTGAAGGCAGATTAGCAGTTGGCTTCAGTAATGCAAGTAGTGCAAAGGAACAAATATGCTGAAGTCTTTAAGTAAAACATAATATTGAAATTTATGCTAAGGTAAAAAACAGTTCAGTAGTTGGGTGTGCAGTGCAAATAGTGTAGAAAAGTAAAGTTCATATTGAAAGTAGAATAATAGCTTGTTTAAAAATCAAATTGTTCATTAACAACAAAGAAGAGTATAAGAGAAGTCCCAAAGAGGGGATAGTACAAAAAATAGTAGTAAAAATAGAATACAACTAAAACCAAGAAGCAAATCTTCATTCAGTGGCAGATGGCTGGCTAGTAAAAGGTGAAGTCTCAACAATGGATTTGGAGGGCCGATTGCCTCATCTTGATCAACATCGATAACAGGGGCAGGAGGTAGTTCAGGGGGGAGATTATTAGCTTGCACAGGTGAATCGATCGCTCTGGTTTGGTCAAATTTTATGGTACGACCAATCTCTATGAGCTCACTAGGGACTCGGTCCAGGACAACAATGGGGTTCCCCTCCTCATCTAGTTGGAAGGGTGGGACTCGACCATAATCACCAGACCAACTACGAATCTCCTTGATAGAAGGATCAGTAAGACCTTCATCCTCTTTGTCTTCTTCATCCTCCTCATACTAAAGTCGAGCAGCTTGAAAGCCTTCGTGATAAACCTTAGAAGAGCTTCCTCTGCCAACCGAGAATATTAGGCCTAAAGTTGTCCCAGTAGTCTCTTGGTCTCAACCTCATCTTCTTTGGCCTGAGATGCCCTATCCGTCTCGATACCAGACCTATAAGAGCTTCGCTCAAGCTTTTGCTATTGTATATTCTCTCGGAGATCCGCCAGCTTAGCGTCTCTTCTCTGTACTCTTTCCTTGTAGCTGGCTAGTTCCAGTTGAAGAACACCCTGGAGATCTATCACTTTCTTATTGGTGGCCTTGAAGTCTAAGTTTTCCTTAGAAAATTGGGCCAAGTTAACCTCTATCTCCTCTTTAGCCTCTTGAGAAAATTGGCTAGAAGAGGTTAGCTCAAACTGGAGTAGAGAGATTTTCTCTTCATGCTCCCAAGTTAGAATAGTCACTTGGTCCTCAACCTCACGCCATTTTAGGAAAGCCAAGGTTTCATAAACGTTGGCCTTCGAGAAGAGTAAAGTAGTTAAGTGAGTAAAACCTGAAAAGTAAATAGTAAAGTATGAATAATAGAGAGTTACTTGATAGAGGCCATGAACAAATCAACCAAAGTCTAGATCAGCATTGGCCCGATCCGTAACATCTTAGTCCTTGGGAAAGATAAATTGGGAGGGTAGAGAGGCAGCAATGACAGGGTTCTTTACCCCGCAACTGTTATTGTGAACATAAAAATGAGGCCGAGAGGCATTATTTTCATTTTCATCCTGAACACAAGAGAATGTAACTTCCTCTAGAGGAGTCCTACAATGATTGGCCCTCTTTCTTAGACTCTTCTGCAAGGGAAGGACTCCTCAAACTTTACCTGATCAACCTACGCGACTGAAGATTAAGGACAGGGTTGTGCTCACTGATAGTGTCCGAGCTCTGCACTGCGTGAGCCTGAATCTTTTCAGGAAGCTCAGTAATAGCAACATTAACAACAACATCAACAACAACAATAGTAGAAGTAGAAGTAGAAATAGAAGTAAGAGTGACCTTTTCCCCACGTACTAATGCTGTGGACACGTGATTTATTCAATTTTGAATATATCATTCACTTTGGGGGATTTTGGAGTCGCCACCATTCATATTTGAAATGGGTGTGAATGGTCACCCGGATTGTATTTTTTAAAAAAATCATGTTTTTTGGCATTTGATGACTCTCATACGGATATGGCTCATTTGGTTCAACTTTTGATTCAAGGTAAGGGGGTCCATTTTATGGAGTAGGGAAGGTGTTAAGCACTCTACTCCATCCACCATTGGTGGTAACCTCGAACTCGATCCATCTTGAAAATAAAAATAAAATAAGAAAAAGAATTAAAAAATCCGATATGTGCCCTCAAGTATGAGGGGCTTTGATGTTGGTACAACCCATTGAGGGTACCCTTATTGAAAAAGGGGCCCTTTGATGGTTCAAACCATAGTGGTGTGTCTGAAGGTATAAAGAAAAGGATAAGTAGAAGAGGGGAGTTGGAGGGGGTGTTCTTTTGTCCAAACCCACATTTCTCTTTTGTTGACTTTCTTTATCTTTTCTTGATGAATCCCTTTGACCGTCTTAGATTTGCTTGAGAAGAAGTTGAGAGTTGAGAATTTGAGAGTTAAGAGCAGTGAGGTGAGTAGATAATTTTTTTCTTAGAGGGTATTTTTCTCAAATTTTCATTAGATAATAAGAGTTGAGAATGAGGTGGTTTTATAGAGTTTGGGAGTTATTTTTAAGGGTAAGATGGGGTGAAATGAAGAGAAGTGGTAGAATGGTGTGGGATTTAAAAGAAAGGTGGGGGTAAATTAGAAATGATTGAAGGGCATTTGAGTAAGAATGGTAAATGGGTTGTTTTACAATCCAAATGGGTTGGATCTTTCAACCTATTTGGGTTGAGTATTAGATGGAATAAAATAAATAAGAGTGGTTAAGAGGATGTAATTGTGTAAGAGAGTAATTAATTGGTGAAGTGAGTTAAAATGGGTAGAAATGAAGGGTTAAGATGAATTGATTGGAGAGTATGAGTGTTTGATTTGAGAGAAGGGGTGTGGGTTTAGATTGTAAGTATGGGTTTTGTAAGGAATGATGAGAGTAGATTAGGGGGAGATATAGGTTAGGGGTGTGGGTAGATTAGATTTTTTTAGAGAAAAAGTGATAGGTTGATGTGGGTAGATTAGGGGTGTGGGTAGATGATGTTTAAATAAAAGGTGATGGGATGATTAGTGGGATGAGGGAAGTGAATTGAGGTGGTGACATGTGTCCCACCTTGATGATTGTGCTGATGGGTTGTGATGTTGGGTTGGATTGAGAATTGGGCTAGGGTATAGTGTGGGGTTGGGCTTAAGTTATGGGTTGAATTGGAATAGATATGGGTTGAGTTGAATGGGCTTAGGTAATGGGTAGAATAATTGGGCTTATGTTGAATGGGTTGAAGAGTGTAGAAAGGTAGTGAGGAATCGGGGTCCATGGGCCATGTGGGAAGCTTTAGGGCATTTATTGAAAGAAATGGAGTTTTTTTAAGGTTTGGACTTTGGGGGTCGAACGATGAAGGTGGGGGTGCGCCAATTCTTTTTGGTAGGCCCGCTAGACCATTAGGAGGTCTCAGGGGCCACGGTTCGATCAAAATGCCATATTTGAGTGATTCAGACTTTTGAGGCCTGTTAGCCAATTTTATTGGAAGTTTGTTATTTTTTGGGCCTTTCAAGTGGGGGCCCGTTCAAATTGGGGTGTCTACAGCTGCCCTTCTTTGTAGGAATTGCGTGCAAAGAATAGACTAAACCCTTATTTGTACGGGCCGGAAAAACTTTGTAAAAAATACGACTTCGAATTACCGATTGAATTGATGAATTTTGTGGAAAATGGCAACTCAAGCATGGGGTCTAACAGAGTTTTGCTTTATTAATTCCTTGATCTCGATGGCGCGAAGCTCGTGTGAGATCTTGGATTTGTTGAAAATTTGATGAGTTTTGAAATCCGACTATTTCTTCAGTCGTGTTTTGACAAATCGGAGTTGAGTGCAACTCGAAAGGTGTTTTTTTCTTACTTTATTTTTACCATAAGTTAACCCTCTCAATTCATGCATTGTCGCTTGTAATAACGCCTTTGATCCTTTCAATGGTGCAAGCAATAAGGTTGTTAATAATTACTGCAAATCTAAGAAAGAGTTTTGCTGTTAGAGTTGAATCAACCAAGATCTGAAGGCAGGAGGGCTACATAGTCTGAGTCGCCCCCATTTAGAACCCCATTCATTGAAACAATATCAACAGGAGCATAAACTACAAAAGAGCCTGTTGTATCGATGCTACTCTCTTACCATATCAACATCCTCTTTCACCCTTCTTGATTCATTATCACCCCAATATCTCTAGCTGCCATGTTACTAGATATAACACTTGCAAGGCGTTCGTACTGTCGATCTAAGGTAACAACCCATCGCTTTGCTCCAAATCCATGGTCAGAGTTAACCAGTGTTCTATATATACTATGAACTTCTTTGTCATCCACTTCTACATGTTCGACCCATATGATCTTGGAGTAATCATTTGGCATTTCTTGGATTAAACAGCTTGATGGCCTTCTTCGACATCTCAATATCGGACTAGGACATAGATAATTCAAGGAAACATCGACCAGCCCCCAAATCCTAGCATGTTTGTTTACAATACCTTACAAAGAAACTCTCTCGAGTCGAAACCAGAGGTGTAGGGACATGAAATTCTGTTGTCATCACTTGAAGAGCTCCATTATAGTTTCCTGCTACGTCGGTTGATAGGACTTCTAGAGTTATGGCTCTTGAAATAATGTTAGAAAATATATTCGACCATTGATTCACATCCAAATGATTTTGGCTGTATTCCCCTCGGGAATGTTTGCATGTACTCATTTTCACTTAGAATCTCATAAGCATGATCAAGGCTATGCACCCACAACGGTTCCCCTAGTTGGGCCATTCTAATAAGTTATTCCATTGCTGCAACTACAAGTTCGATAATCAATGGTTTATCTGCCTCAGTAGGCCCGGAGAGTGATCTCAAGAGGGGCTTGATCAGGGTCCCTGCTTCGATGTTTTCACGTCTTACCTAGTGAGTCGTGATGCTTCGGACGCCAAGGTGGTGATGATGGGGCAAGCTATCTGAATTCGCGCTTTGAAAGAGAGATAATTACGACGTGTGATTGGCACCATATATTTTTGTATTTTCTTTTTTTGATGTGAAATTTTTGAAATGAAAAGAAAATAGTTTTTTTACTTACTTGGCCTCAGGTGTATCTATTGTTTTGAAAAAATAAAATTTGAATCAATCCCAGATTTTTCATCATCGGCCAAAATAGTAGTTTTGAAAATGTTTGAATTTTTGTGATTTGTTTTTGTCGAATAAATATTGAAGATGCAGAATATAAACATTTTTGAAAAACCTTTGTTACTTCGATGATTTATGTGTTTTTGCTAACTACTGAGGATATAGATGTCAATACCTCTTTGGCTCTTTTTAGAATCATCCCCAGTGTCCCAATACTGGGTGAATATCAATTGAGCGGGGGACTTGGGATTTTGGAAAATTTTTGCCATTCACAGTTTATACTCATGCGGGCCAAGAGTTAAATTTTTTTATTTTTTATTTTCCCTTATTGCCCTTGGCGCCAGTTACGATTTTCACTAGACCCGGTTTCCACATTTTTGTGCATCGAGGCCCTTTTGGGTTTTCATCGTGCCGGTGACTTTGATCTTGCCATAGTCTGATTTTTTTACTCATAACGCTCTTTCAGGTTTTCACTATGCCCTTGCAGACTATGCTTGTATATTTTTGGATATTTACATTACAATTCTCATTTGGAGCCTCTGTGTCTTTGTGGCTTGGTGATCAAGTTGAGCTGCAAGATCAGTAACTCTACTCTTATAGTGTCGCTCTTTCTTGAGTGATTGACCTAGATTCTCCTCTTGAGTTTGCTGACGGCAACTCAAGTTGAGCCGTGAGATCGGCTACTCTACCCTTCGAGTACTCTTTTTTTTCGAATATTTGATACGGACTCCCCTCTCGAGTCTTCCAACAACTAATAAGACTTAAGATTTGAATCAAGTTACAAGATCATTGGAGCTACCATTGTCATTGTAAAGCCTTAGAACGTTCCCTGATTCAAAATGACTTTTGGTGGGACGAAACGTCGGTTTAAGTTAAGGGTAGTGGAAAAGATATATAAAATTTAAGATCTGAATTTATTTTTGTTTTGAAAAGGTGATCTATGTCTCCTCCCAGCGTCTCTTGAGCTTTTTTAAGCTGGAGATTTGGGTCGAGCTAAAAATCAAGTGTTCCATTTTTTGACTTTTTTGATTTTTTTGATTTTTTTATTTTTGTATTTTTAGTCGTTCACAGTTTATCCTCATGCGGGCTAGGAGTACTTTGATGTTTTGATTTTTCTGGTTTTTTTTTGTACTATTGACTTGCCCTAGTTTTAGGTTAAGAAATGAACGTGATGGCTCAAAAGGGTTTACTAGGGTTAGATAGTTGTTTTAGGATAGTAAAAATGACATTTCGTTATCTCAGGATCGGATCTCAAACGTAATATTTCTTGACAATGTCAGCATTGATCGGTTGCGGGAAGACTTGTCCATCTATTTCTGTGAGAATCAGAGCTCCTCCCGTCATTACCTTTTTCACGATAAATGGTCCCTCGTAGTTTGGTCGAAATTTTCCCCTGACGTCTTCTTGGATTGGCAAAATTTTCTTTAAAACAAGGCCTCTTGGCAATAAATCTCTAGGTTTGACATTTTTGTTGTAAGCACGAGCTATTCGTCGTTAGTAAATTTTCTCATGATAGATAGCTGCAAGTCGTTTCTCCTCTATTAAGTTCAATTGATCGAACCGAGCTTGAATCCATTCTGTTTCGTCTAACTCTGCTTCTTTTAAGATCAGGAGGGAGGGAATCTCAACCTCGATGGGTAGGACTGCTTCCATTCCGTATACTAACGAGTACAGAGTTGCTCCAGTCGAGGTTCGGAATGAAGTCCGATAGGCGTGAAGGGCGAAAGGCAACATGTTGTGCCAATCCTTGTATATAACAGCCATTTTCTCGATGATTCTTTTCATGTTTTTGTTAGCTGCCTCGACGGCTCCATTCATCTTCGGTCTACAGGGTACAGAGTTATGATGGGTGATTTGAAAGTCTTCACACATCTTAATCATATCTTTGTTCTTGAAGTTCTTGGCATTGTCCGTTACTAATCTGTTGGGAAGCCCATATCGACAGATGATGTTGTTCTTGACAAACCTCAATATATTTCTTTTGGTGACATTGGCATATGATGCAACTTCTACATATTTTGTGAAGTAATCAATAACGACCAGGATGAAGCGATGTCCATTTGAAACTTTTAGGGAAATCTGCCCAATAACGTCCATGCCCCAGAGTGAGAAGGGCCAAGGAGTAGTCATGCTGTGCAATTCTGAAGGTGGAGCGTTGATCTTATTGACATAGATCTGGCAGAGATGACATTTACGAACGTGCTGATAGCAATCGCTTTCCATTGTAGTCCAATAATATCCCATTCTCATGATCTTCTTGGCAAGCATGTGACCATTCATGTGAGGTCCGCAAACTCCACCATGTACAGTCTCGATCAATCGTTTAACCCCTGCTTCTATTACGCAACGGAGAAGAACCTCGTGATGTGATTTTTTGAACAGAATCCTGTTACTTAGGAAGAATTGACCTGCCAATCTTTGAATGGTCCTTCGTTCATTTACCGTTATATCTGATGGGATGGTTCGATCTTCTAAGTATGCCTTGATGTCTGAATACCACGATTTCTCCTCGGATTCTGCTATATCCACTGGTAAACAATAGGCTGGTTCATCTTGGACGCCAATTTTGATAGGATCGATGACTAAGTTCTTTGAAATACTGATCATGGAAGCAAGCGTGGCCAGTGCATCTACAAACTGATTTTTGGCTCGCGGCATGTATGTGAATGAGATCCTGGTGAAGTTTGAGGCTCAGTTCTTCCAAGTACTCATGGTAAGGGACTAATCTTTGTTCTCTAGTCTTCCATTCTTTGGTTGTCTGATAGACCACTAGACTTGAATCTTTGAATACATCGATTTCGTCCACTTCCAAGTCAATTACTGCTTTTAACCCTGCGATATATGTTTCATACTCTGCCTCGTTATTGGAACATTGGAATTTCAATCGGATAACAATCAGAACATGAGATCCATCCAGTTTGATTAAAACTGCCCCTATTCCATTTCCTTCTTGACTTGTAGCTCCATCAAAATACATCTTCCAACCTTGCTCTTCGTCACTATCTTCAACTTCTGTCAACAAGATGGCCTCAACTGGAAAATTCATCTTTAGTGGCTCATAGTCAGGTAAGGGATGCTCGGCTAAGTGATCGGCAATGGCTTGTCCCTTGATTGTCTTTTGAGTGACATAGGTGATGTTGAACTCAGATAATAGTAATTGCCATTTTGTAGTGCGACCTGTCAACGCTGACTTCTCGAAGAGATACTTGAGAGGGTCCATTCGAGCGATAAGTATAGTTGAGTAGCTGAGGAGGTAGTGACGCAATCATTGAGATGCCTAGACTAGTGCACAACAAGGCTTCTCAAGCGCCGAGTACTTTGCCTCATAATCGGTGAACTTCTTGCTAAGATAGTAAATGGCTTACTCTTTTCGACCTGACTCGTCGTGTTGCCCCAGTATACAGCCTATAGACGTTTCTTGCACTGAGATATACATTAGTAAGGGTCGCCCTAGCATAGGAGGAGCCAAGACTGGCAGATTGAGTAAATATTTCTTTATTTTGTTGAAGTCTTCCTGACTGTCCTCGTTCCACGCTTTTGGTACATCCTTTCTCAGCAGTTTGAAAACTAGTTCGTAGATAGGCGTGAGTTGCGCAATGAATCTACTGATATACTGTATTCTACCCAAAAATGCTTTGACGTCCCTTTCTGACACTGGTGCTTTCATTTCAAGAATGTACTTGGTCTTTGCTGGATCATCTCGATGGCTCTTCTACTAACGATAAAGCCTAACAATTTTCTTGATGTTGTCCCGAAGACGCATTTCGCCGGGTTGAGCCTTAGACTGTACTTCCTTAGCCGATCAAATAACTTTATCAAGTTTATCAAATGATCTTCCTCCAAGTTAGACTTAGCAATCATGTCATCCACATAGACCTCCCTTGTGAATCATATCGTGGAATAAGGCCGTCATTGCACGTTGATAAGTTGCCCTGACATTCTTAAGCCCGAATGACATGACTTTGTAATGAAAAGTACCCCAAGGTGTGATGAATGATGTCTTCTCCTGGTCTTCTTCTGCCATTTTTATCTGATTGTAGCCTGAGAAACCATCAATGAATGAGAACATACCATGCGTTGTTGTGCTATGGACTAGAGTGTCGATGTGGGGTATTGAAAAATCATCTTTAGGACTGGCTTTGTTCAAATCCCGATAATCGACACATATTCGTACTTTCCCATCCTTCTTAGGTACCGAAACATCATTGGCTAGCCATTCGGGGTACGTGGAGACTACGAGAGATCCTGCTTGGAATTGTTTCATCGCTTCATCTTTAACTTTGAGTGTCCATTCTGGCTTGAGTCTTCTCAACTTTTGTTTGATCGATTTGCTCCCAGGAGCGATCGGCAACTTGTGAATGACGAGATCTGTGTCTAAGCCCGGCATATCTTTATAGGACCAGGCGAAGATGTCTTGATAAGTACACAGTAGTTCAATCATTTCTTCTTTCTGTTGAGAGGTTAACAAGGCTCCGATTTTTATAACATGTGAGTCATCTTCAGTGCCGAGATTAACCGAGTCTGTATCCTCAATGTTTTGCTGAACACCTTTATTATGTCGTTCTAGAAGGTCTTTGATTTCTTTAGGAGGATATTCCACTTTGCCTCAGACTCTTCTTCGATTCCCATGAGATCGAAATCGAGTTCGAGATCGAAGTCAATTTCCATTCATATTGGAAATCAAGTGGTCAAAAAATGTCTCTTAGACTTAGAGGCCAGTGTAAACCTTTTACCCATATTCGATTTATAAACAATTAGGTTTGGGGATTTTGGAACCCACTGATATCATGTTGAGTCTAGCCGATAGATTCATAAAAATTCCAAAGGGTATAGTTGAGGACGTGATAGTTAAAGTCAAAGATTTCTATTTTCCTGTTGACTTTGTTGTCTTAGACACAGAGCCAGTCATTAATTCGAACAGTCATATTCCTATCAACTTAGGACGTCCTTTCTTAACCACGTTTGACGTAGTCATTCGTTGTAAAAATGGGATTATGACTTTAGCATTTGAGGATATGAATGTGAAACTGAACGTTTTCCACAATTTCCAAGGAATTGATGTAGATGATGGTATGGAGGAAGTGAACATGATAGATACCCTAGTCTATCAAACGTATCAAAAGTTAGGGTACTCTGATCTCCTAACGAAATGTTTGACTCACTTTGACCTTGACTTGGATGTAGAAGAGTCTATAAACGAAGTCAATGCTTTTCTTGAATTTGTTCCACTCTTAGATTATGTGCGGTGGCGCGCAAAAGTTGAAAGTCTTCCTGTGCGCACATCCAAACTTGTTCCTTCCCATGTTGAGCCCCCAAAATTAGAACTCAAGTCGCATTCAGAGACCTTGAGATATGCATTTCTTGGCAAGAATCAAACCTAGCCCGTGATAATTTCCTCTCACCTCAATGAAGTTCAAGAGGGAAAGTTGTTAGGAGTATTAAGAGAACATGAAGAAGCTATTGGTTGGAGCATAGCTGACATCAAGGGAATTAGTCCATCTGTGGTGATGCACCACATTCATTTAGAGGATTTTGCTAAGCCTTCCTTAGAACCTCAGAGACAGCTAAATCTTGTCATGAAAGACGTGGTTCGGATGGAAGTGATAAAATTTCTAGATGCGGGTATTATCTATCTTATCTCTGATAGTCGTTGGGTGAGTCCTATACAAGTAGTTCCTAAGAAATCTAGTATCACTGTGGTAGTGAACCAAGACAATGAATTAATCCTACTCGAGTCCAAAAATTCTGCCCCTATCTCATAAGATCTAAAGTTGTGATCTACACAGACCACGCAGCATTGAAGTACCTTCTATCAAAGAAAGATGCTAAAGCAAGGTTAATCCGTTGGATTCTACTTCTACAAGAGTTTGATCTCGAGATCCAAAATAAAAAGGGGGCAGAAAATGTCGTAGTTGATAACTTTTCTAGGATAGTTAACAAGTCATCCGAGGAGTCCTTACCCCTCTCTGAATCCTTTCCCGATGAGCAACTTATGCAAATATCTCAAGCCAAGGCTCCAAGGTGTAGACACCCCATTATTGCATCTACCTAATTAGACAATTCGTCACCCAATTTTGGTGGATTCCTAATGATGAATATAAAAGAACTCGAAGGCTTGTGAGTATTACTTGAATCGTTCCGTTTCTAGTCTTTTAATCCCCCCTACTCGTCACTACTCGACTTAGAAATTTACGCACGCTTAGGATCGCTACACCTTACACCCGACCTAGTAAGCACGTACGCATAGGTTCGTTACACAATTCGATAATTTAGAGACCTCGCTACGCTAGAAAAATATAATTTTAGAACTAAGAAGTACTCACATAGTGACTGAAAGAAACCTTACGATAAAATTCAAAAAAATCTGTAAAAAATCATCAAAATGACAAAATACCCTTCATAAATCTTAGATCTCCAAAAAGTCTCGAAAGTACCTCCATTGCACTCAAAATGTGATTTCGAGTCTAACGAGACCCAAATCGATGAAAACAAAGAAGTTCGAGAAAAATCTATAAAAATCGCCAAAATACCAAAATACCCCTCATATACTTCGGACCTCCGAAAAATCTCCAAAGTACCTCCATTGCACTCAGAATGTGATTTTGAGTCTAACGAGACCCAAATTGATGAAAACAGAGAAGTTTGAGAAAAATCTGTAAAAATCGCTAAAAAACCAAAATACCCCTCAATATCCAACTCTATAATTTAGAAATCCCGATCCCTAAGACAATGTAAATCGAAATCCAATCTAAACTAAAAATAAAATTCAAATTAAAACAATTAAACAATTCAGATTAAATAATCCAAACAATTAAAATTAAAATCAAACAATTAAAATTAAAATCAAACAACTAAAATTAAAATTGAACAATTAAATCCAATCAAAAAATTTTCAAATTAAAAATAATAATTCGATCAACCAAAATAAAAATTTCAAGTAGTCAATCATCAAAATTAAACTCAAATTCTTCAATAAATTTAAAAATTTAAAATCGAACCCAATCTAAAATCAAATTAAAGCTCAAAATTTAACTAATTAATCAACCAATTAAAATAGAAAATCAAAATTAAATTAAAATTGAATCAACCAAATCAAATTTTAAAATCAAATTGAAATAAAAAATCAAAATCAAAATTTCCTTTATCAAAATAATTAGTTGACTCATTGATTTTCGTTACATTAGAAATTTGAATCGATTTTTTTTCTCTATAAAATAGATATGTGAGCTAACTCACTGATTTTGTATACATTAGAAATTTAAAATCGATGTTTTCTATGAAATTGGAACATGAGTCAACTCACTGATTTTTTTTTTGTGCATTGAAAATTCCTAATTGAGATTTTCTACAAAATAGGGCATGTAAATCGACTCATTGATTTTAATACACGTGGCATTTAAAAAATCGAGTTTCTTTAATAAAAAATTTGTGAGTCGATTTACTGATTTAAATATACGTGGCATTTCAAAAAATCAAGATTTCTTTGATTAAAAAAAACATGTGTGGGTTGACTCATTGATTTTAGGATGCACGTGACGATTTCGAAATCAAATTTCTTTGATAAAATGTCGTCACGTAGCAATTCAAAAAATAAAATTTCTTTAATAAAATGTCGTCAATGAACCAATTCACTAATGTTGTATACGTGGCATTGAAAATCGATTTCATACTATTCAGAATGTGATCGAATTGATCCATTAATTTTTGATGCCATGTAAGTCTTATTAAATCGTGGGATTCCTTTTATGCGAAATTCGAGAATCTATGTAATTATCTTAACCATAAGATTCGTTTGGCAAACCAGATATAAACTGATGATGATGATTGGACCATGGTCTTGATCCTAGTCTTATCCCGTTGATCATAGGTTAGTTTTGGATCGTAGTAGAGACCGATCATCTCGATCGGACGGGTTCGGTGCCTAACACCTTCCGAAACTCGTAACCTGACCCCTTACCCATCTCTCTGATCCGTGGACCGACCCATATCCATTTGGAGTTAATTTTGGTTCCTAGACCTAAACTAGGTGGCGACTCCCTATTTTTTTAAAATCCCCGAGATACGTAGATCGGACCCCTAATCCGTTATTCAATAGACGGTCGCGGGGTCGAGTTGATTTCACATGGTATGTTGACATTGTCAATTACTTAGTTACAAGTCAATTCCCAATCAAAATGACTGTCAAGAGAAACCCCGTCTTCTGTCAAAAACAAAATGGTATTTTTGGGATGAGCCATACTTATTTAAGTATTGTCTCGATCAAATCATTAGACGTTGTATTCCAACCTGTGAGCAAGTCAATATCCTAGAGTTTTGCCATAATCATGCCTACGGAGGTCACTTTAGTAGTAAGAAGATCGCTATGAAAATCTTACAATGCAATTTTTTTTGGCCTAGTATTTTTCGTGATGCCCACGAGTTTAGCAAATCTTGTGATAGATGTCAGAGATTAGGAAAAATCTCCAAGAGAAATGAAATGCCTCAAAATCCTATTCTGATCATTGAAATTTTTGAAGTATGGGGTACAGACTTCATAGGACCATTTCCAATTTATAAGAATGCAAAATGTCATATTTTTATCCTTTAATATTTAGTCCTTTATACATATTTAGTGCCTAAATGTACTTATTATTATTTTATTTTGATTTATGATGCAAATGGAGGTGTTAAGTGCAAAACGAAATTAATTGGGCGATTTTGGACAGTTTCAATATCGTTTCGTAATCTGAGCATAACTCTCCCATCCGAACTCCGATTGAGATGATTCAAAATGATATGGAACACTGAGAAAAAGATCTACAACTTTTGTGTTTTGAGTTTTGAGTTTTGAGAGATAATGACTGTATCAAGGTCAAAATCGGGTTTGAAGTTGCTGCACGTACACTGTTGACGCGAATTTGAAACTAATTTGACACGGATTTGACGAGGTTTATTTTCGAAAGTCTCCAAATCTAGTGCACGAAAATTCCAACTAAAAACACCACTTTCCTAATTATATTAGGACTTTATTTTATTTTTAATAATTTTTCCTTAATTAGTCAGATTTTGATATTGTTATTGGAGGATAAGATTTAGAATATTTTTAGGAGATTTTGTAAGTTTCTAAGAAAAAAAAAAAAGAACGTGTAGAAGAGAAAAAAAAGGAAGAGACTTGGAGAAGATCTCTCTCTCTATCTCTTTCTCTCTCTCTCTATTATTTGATTTTAATCTTTTCTTGAGGAAAGAAGGGCTGAAACTTGGGGAACTAACGACTATAAGAAGAAGAGTTGCTGAATTTTTGTAGATGAGTTGCCAAAAAGAAGGAGAAGTTGTTGAAAATTTTCAGCAACGTTATTGCCAAGAATTTTACAACGTTGCTGCTTGTATTCGTTTTCAATTATCAACATCATCGTCGAGAGAAACATCACCACCAACACATCTCAAACTTCTTTGGTTGTGTTAAAAAGTGTAACCCTTATGACTTTTATTTATTTTTATTACTTCAACCCTGGTTGCTATTGGATTAAAGAATATCTTGTTGGATTCTTAAGTTTGAAATTTTTAATTCAATGAATTAGTGACTTTTAGATTTATTAATTGATGTTTTCGGATTGGTGAGATATAGACACATGAATTGGTGATCTTAATTATGTATGCTGAATTTTCAGTTCGAATATATTGAAAACTTTGATATTAATTGTCATTGAAACCATAGTTATATCTCTAATCATCTAATTGATTTGGGGTATGATTTAAAAGTGGTAAAAACTATGAACAATAGTTGTGATATGAAAATTGCATGTTCTTTAGCTATGGACTTTTCCATAGGTTTGAGGAGTAGGTTATTGAATCATAATTCCTTTTAATCTTAATGATTTGTTTAAGAAGTTGTAAGGATACGCTGAGTATTAACTTGATTGCTTAATCAAAATAACTAGGTGATGGACTTTTCCAAAACCCTAGGGTTTATCAAAGAAGGAATATATAAAATGCATGATCTCTTTAGGCTTGCACTTTGATTCAATTCGGATATGTAATTAAGGTATGAAATTCGTTGTCTATGTTGAAGCAATTTGATTAGTCATTTAATGAATTTGATTTTCTAAATTGTGAGAGAAGATGATCAATTGTAAATATTTATTTCCTTAATTTTTATTTTTATTTTTATTATTTCCTTCTTTTTATTTTTATTTTTTTTAATCCGAATCGCTAAAATTGAAACCCTCTTAAATTTGTGTAATATGTTTGTTTCCAACTTGTTAATTAAACTAACTAAAATTTGTTATGACTCTTTAGAATAGGAGTACCCGCAATCCCCGGCCAATAACGTTACCCTACAAATCACTTTACTACAATCTTCTATAAGGTTTATTAATGATTGAAAAGAAGGTCAATCAAATGGCGCCGCTGCCGGGGATTGCAAAATCCCTATGTTTTAGTGTCATTTGACTTGTTAATATTCTATTTTACTTGTTAAGCTTGCATGTAATATATCTTATGTTACACTTATTGAAATTTTAGCATTAATCTTTCTTATCACTATGGCGATCACGTTTTGATGTTTTTAGGAAGGGAAGTATAGACACCCCAATTTGCACGAACAAGTTAGGAAAATCCAAATTTTCTCGAATTGATTCTGAGTTAGACTTAAGCCTTTCAATGGGTCCACGACCCATATCCATTTCCAAATGGGTCCACAACCCATAACCCACTTCAAGCTGGGTCTACGACCCATATCCACTTTCAAATGGGTCTACGACCCATACCTACTTTTAAATGGGCCCATGACCCATATCCGCTTCAAATGGGTTCACGACCCATATCCATTTCCAAATGGGTCCACGACCCCTACCCACTTCAAACTGGGTCTACGACCCATATCTACTTTCAAATGGGTCCAAAACCTAAACCCACTTCCAAATGGGTTTACGACCCTTATCCGCTTCAAATGGGCCCATGACCAATATCCGCTTCAAATGGGTTCACAACCCATATCCATTTTCAAATGGGTCCACAACCCATACCTACTTTCAAATGAGTCTACGACCTATATCCGCTTTAAATGGGTTCACGACCCATATCCACTTCCAAATGTGTCCACGACCCATACCCACTTCAAACTGGGTCTACGACCCATATCCACTTTCAAATGGGTCCACGACCCATACTCACTTCCATATGGCTCCACAACCCATATCTGCTTCAATGGGTTCACGACCCATATTCATTTCCAAATGGGTCCACGACCCATACCAACTTCAAACTGGGTCTACGACCCATATCCACTTTCAAATGGGTCCACGACCCATACCCACTTCAAACTGGATCTACGAGCAACATCCATTTCCAAATGGGTCAATGACCCATACCCATTTCCAAATGGGTCCACAACCCATACCCACTTTCAAATGGGTCCACGACCCATATCCGTTTCAAATGGGTCCACGACCCATATCCGTTTCAAATGGGTCCACGACCCATAACCACTTCCAAATGGTTCCACGACCTATATCCACTTCCAAATGGGTCCATAACCCATATTCATTTCAAACGGGGTCCATGACCCATACCCACCTTCAGATGGGTTCATGACCCATATCCATTACGAATCGGATCCACAACCCGTACCCAATCCAAACCAGATCTATCCTTCAATCTCAACCATGTCCATAATCCATGTGTGAACCATCAAGATCAATAATTGGTGGATCAATTCAAATAAATCCAATCATTTTCCAACAAACTAGATTTGAAAAAACAAATAAAAAAAAATAAAAAAATAAATTTAAAGCACCAATTACAATTTTTGATCAAAATCGATGCCTAAAAACGATCTTACCCTATTGATACGAGGGGGATAGACTACGTCTATTCAAGGGAATGAGGTGACATAAAAGTGTCATTGTGCGCCACCTTTTCCTTGGGGATTTGACTGGCCGATCTTGATTTCAGAGAATTGAATTGAGGGGCTAACAAAATGGTTTTTCAACTCAATCTTTCTACAGTAATCCGTTTTTTACAAAATGTGTTTCTTGGCTCCGTGCTGATAAACCTCCAGTTCCGTGCTGATGAACCTTCGGCTTCGTGCCGATAAACCTCCAGCTCCGTGCTGACAAATCTTTAGCTCCATGCTGATGAACCTTCGACTCAGTGTTGATAAACCTATAGCTCCGTGCTGACAAACTTCCAGCTCCGTACTGATGAACCTTCGGGTCCGTGCTGATAAACTTCAAGCTCCGTACTGACAAACCTCCGGCTCCGTACCGATGAACCTTCGGCTCCATGCCGATAAACCTCCAGTTCTGTGTTGACAAACCTCCGGCTCTGTGCTGATGAACCTTCGACTCCATGCCGACAAACCTCCAGCTCCGTGCTGATGAACCTTCGGCTCCGTGCTGATAAACCTCCAGCTCTGTGCTGACAAACCTCCGGCTTTGCGCCGAAAAAACCTCCAGCTCCGTACTGACAACCTCTAGCTCCGTACTAACAAACCTCCAGCTCCGTGCTGATAAACCTCCGACTCTTTGTCGATAAACCTATAGCTCCGTGCTGACAAACATCTACTTCGTGCCGATAAATCTCTAGCTCCGTGCTGACGAACTTCCGGCTTCTTACTGATAAACCTTTAGCTCCGTGTTGACAAAACATCGACTCCGTTCTGACAAACCTCCAACTCTGTGCTGACAAACCTCCGGCTCCGTGCTGATGAACCTTCGACTCCGTACCGATAAACCTCTAGCTCCGTGCTAACAAATCTTTAGCTCCGTGCTGACAAACCTCCGGCTCTGTGCTGATGAACCTTCGGTTCCGTGCTGATGAACCTTCAGCTCCGTGCTGACAAACCTCCAGCTCCGTGCTGATGAACCTTCAGCTTCGTGCTGATAAACTTCCAGCTCCGTGCGGACAAACCTCTGACTCCATGCCGATGAACCTCCAGTTCCGTGTTGACAAACCTCCGACTCCGTACTGATGAACCTTCGGCTCCGTGTCGATAAACCTCCAGCTCTGTACTAACAAACCTCCGGCTTCGCTCCGAAAAAACCTTCAGCTCTGTGTTGACAATCCTCTAGCTCCGTGCTAACAAACCTCCAGCTCCGTGCTGATGAACCCTCCGACTCCGTGTCGATAAACCTACAACTCCATGCTGACAAACCTTCAGCTTCGTGCCGATAAACCTCCAGTTCCGTGTTGACGAATTTTTGGCTCCGTGCTGATAAACCTCTAGCTCCGTGTTGACAAAACATTAGCTTCATTCTGACAAACCTCCAACTTTGTGCTGACAAACCTCCGACTCCGTGCCGATGAACCTCCTGCTCCTTGCTGACAAACCTTTCGCTCCGCGTCAATAAACCTTCAGCTCCGTGTTGACAAAAAATCCAACCTCAACCAAATTAAGGATTTTCTTAATACAACTTTACCAATTAATCCAATCTAACCTAATAAATTATCATGCATCTTCATTATGTAAATGATATATTAACACCTAACTTCTTATCCACAGGTGGCCAAACGACCCAGAAAGAAGTACTTACCACCTGACAATCCTCCATATTTTCTACGCTCGCAACCAATCATGAGCACTTCAGAGCAACCTCAACAGACAGTGACAGAAGTAATAATAGATCTCACTTCAAAGCTAGATATAATGGTAAAGGCATTGGAAAAACACGACAAGATTCTAGATCTGCTAATGGCAAATCCAAGCATCATTCAAGCTGTACAACATCAGGCATCCGGTTCGAATCAGGCCATGCCAAAACAACCACAACAACTGCCACCAGCGCAGAATACCTTATCGTCCATGGCTCCTGCCAATCAGGGGCCCCCAATTCACATCCATTGTAATCCACAATGACCTGAGGTCATTCAAGAGAAAGAATGTGAATTCAGGACGGCTGAAGTAAGGAGTACCACAGAAGAGAAACTTGGCAACAAGCTCGAGGCAGTCGAGGAGGAGATTAGAAAGATGAAAGGCAAGGACTCCGTGTCTATATACCCCAATGCACCATTACCACCAAAGTTCAAGTGTCCTGATTTCGAGAAGTATAACGACATCGGATGCCCTCTGTCACACTTGAAGCTTTATTGTGGATCCATGTGCCAATTTGGGGATGACGACAGGTTGTTGGTTCAACTCTTCCAAAGAAGTATAACAGGGGCAGCTCTTTTATGGTTTTCGCAATTGGATCACTCTCGAATCAAGAGCTGGCAGGATCTGACTATGATTTTCTCAAAAGAGTACAAATTCAATACAGATATGGGATTGGACAGGAATGACATGGCCAAGATGACTCGGAAGCCAAAGGAAAGTGTGAAAGAATATGCCGAAAGGTGGTGGGAATCAGCCTCCAAAGTGAAACCGCCAATGACGGAACAAGAAATGAATATCATATTCATCTCAACGTTGGGCCACTCATTCTACACACATTTAGTAGGTCATACAACTGCAAACTTCTCGTCATTGGTCCAAGTGGCTGATCGGGTAGAAAATGGTATCCTGTCAGGTCTGATTTATGACCTATCCAATCTAGGGGCACCAACAGGGGGGTTCACCCAACGGAAACCAGTGGTTGTGAACAAGAAGAAGGATGAAGCCCAAGTTAACAATATACAACCTGTTCAACCTCTTTTCATCCCTACACCCACAACTAACCAAAGGCTACCAGCTCCTCAGGTCCCGTTCAGAGTTAGTCCACCTCAAGTAACACCTATTCCGCAAGCTTTTCAATTTGGGCAAAATCCAGTATTTGGTCAGAACCCACAGTTTGTCCAAACTCATCAAAACGAGCAGCGTAAACCCAACAGGATCTCACGAGTCTTCACTCGTCTTCCTATGACTCTATCAGAACTACTTCCAACACTACTCAGGGGATAATATCTTACCAAAAGACAGCCGAACCCTGAGGCGATTAAGGGACCAGGGTACAACCCCAATCAGTTCTGCGAGTTTCACATGGGGGCACCAGGGCATGCCACAGACCAATGTTGGCAACTCAAGCACCAAGTTCAGAATCTAGTCGATAGGAAAACGATCATCTTGGAGTGTCCGGCTACCCAAGCACCTCAACAGAATATCAATCAGAACCCGTTATCGACGCATAATGGGGGAGGCAGTGGGCTGACAGTCAATGCCATAGAGAGGGATGAACCGAGCTTCAACCCTTTAGTTCTGATAGCACAATTTGATATAAGATTAGAGTCAATCTGAGGAAAGAACGAACATCATCAAGCATCAATGCATTACCATCAGATACAACCCACCAATCATGATCCCAACTTCCAATCAATTTGGCCAATCTAACTATTCACTCCAACTCCCAAACCTCAAATCCTTCACGACCACCTCTCATCATACCTTACACATTACCAACTTCAAGCTCTTCCTCTCGACCACCTCTCATTATACCTTGCACCATACCAACTTCAGGCCCTCCTTCCTGACCACCTCTTATCATATCCTATATTGCACCGAGCCCTCAAACTTCAAGCTTCTCCTCCCGACCACCCCTCATCCTATCTTAGACCAATCCACAAATCCCAAATATCTCTACACCAACCGTCAAACCCAATCCACTACCTCTCGTCCTTCATCTAAAACCGGACCTTCAACCCATGACCATCATGTCCCCCAAACCATTTCCGTACCGTTCAAATCAAACCATCCCATGGAGTTATGAGACAATGATTGTGACATCCGCAGGGGTTGAGAAGTCGAAAGAGGCCATGGTAACGGACATTGGTCATATGACCAGATCGGGAAGATGTTACAAAATACCAAAAAAGGAACAGAAGAAACAAACGGAGGATGAGGAAAAAGGGAAAGAAAAGGGAAAAGGAAAGCTGGTGAAAGAAGAACAAATATCGCCGAAGGAGCTTGAGAAGAAGAAGAGTAGAGTAACCGACAAGGAAGCAGTCGATCTCCTCAAAATCATTCGGAAGAGTGAGTACAATATAGTGGAACAGTTGAACAGGATGCCAGCTCAAATCAGTATCTTCGACCTGCTATTAAATTCAGAGCAACATCGGGAAGCACTACTTAAGGTTCTTAGTGGTGCACATGTGCCTAAGACCACCTCGCCAGAAGAGTTAGAAAAAATAGTGGGTCAGATCATGACCCCCAATCCGATCACCTTCACAGAAGATGAATTTATTAGTGGAGGGCGTGGTCACATTGAACCATTACATATTATGGTAATGTGCAAAGGTATGATGGTAGCAAGGGTACTGATCGACAATGGTTCGGCTCTAAATGCAGATATGTCTCACATCAGACCGACTAGGAGAACTGTCAGAGCTTTTGATAGTAGGAAGACTGAATCGTTAGGGGAATTGAATCTCTCAGTTACCATTAGATCATGCATATTTGAAGTGACGTTTGAAATCTTAGACATACCCTTGGCATTCAACCTCCTCCTAGGAAGACCTTGGATGCATATCGCTGGAGCAATTCCTTCTTCCCTACATCAACGGGTCAAATTCATTATGGGACAAAGGGTAATCTCCGTCCTTGCAGAGAATCTCATACCCATTGATCGATCGCCAGATGTACCTTACATTAATGTAGAAATGACCGGGGAAAACAAGGGATTTCATGCCTTCCAATTCACATCTATCAATCATATCCCAAGAGGTAAGGAGAAAAAAAGGGCAGAACTGTCAAAGGCTAATTTGATGATCGGGAAAGTAATGAAAAAGGCGGGATATCGTCCGAAACAAGGGTTAGGGCAAAAAGGAAAAGGCAGGGCCACTTTGATCAGTATGCAAAAATACACTTCTTACTTTGGTCTTGGTTTCAAGCCTACGAGGAAGGACATCTCTGATATGAATGATAAAAAGAGGGAGCTTCTACTTGCACGAAGAAAGAACCGAGAGTCTAATGTATGGAACTTGGACAAAGTACCACACATCAGCATCAGCTTCCTACAATCCTTGAAGAGGCCAGATGACTTATCAGAACTACCACCGACAAGTCACACAAGAGAACCAAGTGTTGTAAGTATCGAGCCCGTTCAATTGCAAGAAGACTCATTCGTTGAGTCCCCACATTCCTTTACAGATGGCATGAATATCTTGTTTGGAGGGGATTCCGAGGGAAGTCAAAAAGAATAAAGAGAGCCCGCCAAAGCGGAAGTCGCGATATGCGAAGAAGGAAAATCATTGTTCCCCTTTCAAATCGATTGGGGATCTGTTGTAATTCCACCCACCCTACAAATGCCTGAACCCGAACTTGACGACAGTCATCCGGAAGTGATGGTCATATCTGAACCATCAAGGGAGCCATTCTTCCGACTTATCTGTCCTACAGAAGAAGGGCAAGTCTTCAAGAATTGGGAGGAATACCCAATAACTTACGAGGCCACCATGGGGTCCAAAATCCCTACGGCCTCCAAAACAAAATGCCACTAGCAGAATCTCATGTGCCCGAGGACTATAATGAGCCCTCGTCCTCGGAGCAAAATTATTTTGGGGGCTCACCTCAGTGCTAATGAATTTGCATGGTTTTTCTTTATCTTCTTTCAGGAACACAGACAATCCACAAAATCCAAAAAAATAAAAAATCTTTCAAAATCCAAAAAAATCAAAATTATTTCAAAATTTAAAAAAATCGAAAATCTTTCATAATTCAAAAAAATTAAATATTTTTCAAAATTCAAAAAAATCAGAAATCTTCAAAATACCTAAGGTTTTCAAAGAATTTTCTTAGTTGAATGAGCCTTATGACAGAACATAGTATGAAAGAGATGAATACGACTTTGACCTCGAGCTTGACTTTGATCTCATGGGGATCAAAGAAGAGTCAGAGGAAGAGATTGAGTATCTTCCAAAAAAAATCAAAGAACTCATAGAGCACCACGAGAAGGGTGTTCAGCCAAATATAGAGGATACAAATTCAGTGAACCTAGGCACCGAAGATGACCCACGGATCGTCAAAATCGGAGCCTATTAATGATCGAGCAGAAAGGGAAGATGACAAGGTTCTTATAACAATACCAAGATGTCTTCACATGGTCCTATCAAGACATGCCTGGGTTAGACACAGATCTAGTCGTCCACAAGTTACCTATCAAATCGGGAAGCAATCTAGTCAAGCAGAAATTACGAAGATTGAAACCAGAATGGACACTTAAGGTCAAAGATGAAGTAATGAAGTAGTTTCAAGCAGGGTTTCTCGCAGTATCCACCTACCCTGAGTGGCTCGCTAATGTCGTTCCTATACCAAAGAAAGATGGAAAGGTATGCAAGTGTGTGGACTACCGTGATTTAAATAGAGCCAGTCTTAAAGATGACTTTCCATTACCGCACATCGACACTCTGGTAGATAATACAGCTAGGCATGGTATGTTCTCCTTCATGGACGGCTTCTAGGATTACAACCAGATAAAAATGACAGTAGAAGATCAAGAGAAGACTGCGTTCATTACACCTTGGGGTACCTTTCACTATAAGGTCATGCCATTCGGTCTCAAGAATGCTGGGGCAACTTACCAATTAGCCATGACTGCCTTATTTCATGACATGATCCAAAAGGAGATAGAAGTATACGTGGACGACATGATAGCCAAATCAAACCTCGACGAGGATCATCTGGTAAACTTGAAGAAACTGTTTGATCGATTAAGAAAGTACAACTTAAGGCTTAATCTGGAAAACTGTGTATTTGGGGCAACGTCGGGAAAGCTATTGGGGTTCATTGTCAGTAGAAGAGGCATCGAAATCGATCTGGCCAAAACAAAGTACATTATAAATATGGAGTCACCCAAATCAGAGAAAAAAATCAGGGGACTCCTAGGAAGGATTCAGTACATTAGTCGGTTCATCGCACAACTAACACCGATCTGTGAACCAGTATTCAAATTATTGAAGAAGAATGAGCCGAAAGAATGGAATGAAGACTGTCAAGAAGCTTTCGACAAGATTAAGAGATACCTGCTTAATCTACCAGTCTTGGTTCCACCTACACCAGGTCGACCTCTATTGATGTATCTCTCCGTGCGAGAAAACTCCATGGGCTGTGTACTGGGACAACATGATGAAACTGATCAGAAAGAGCGAGCCATCTACTACCTCAGCAAGAAGTTCACAAGTTATGAAGTTAATTATTCGACTCTTGAGAAGACATGTTGTGCTCTTGTCTAGGTATCACAACGGTTACGCCACTACTTGCTTAGTTACTCAACCATGCTCATTGCTCGAATGGATCCTTTGAAGTATCTCCTTGAGAAGCCGGCACTCACAGGACGCACTGCGAAGTGGCAACTACTATTATCTGAGTTTGACATCGCCTATGTCACTCAAAAAGCCATTAAAGGACAAGCTATTGCTGACCATTTAGCGGAACACCCTCTGCCCAACTACGAGCCACTAAAGATAAATTTTCCTGATGAAGCCATTTTGTTTGTTGAAGTCGAGAGCGACGATGAAAAATCTAGTTGGAAAATATATTTCGATGGAGCAGTAAATCAAAATGAAAACGGAATTGGGGCAGTCCTGGTCAATCCAGACGGAACTCATATCCCCATTGCAGTCAGATTAGGCTTTCAGTGTTCCAACAACGAAGCTGAATATGAAGCATGCATTGTGGGGTTGAAAGCAGCGACCAACCTCGAAGTAGATGAAATAGATGTATCCGGAGACTCAAGTCTAGTAGTCTACCAGACAACGGGAGAATGGAAGACTCGAGAGCAGAGACTAGTTCCGTATCATGAGTATCTCAAGTATCTAAGCTCAAACTTCGTCCGAATCTCATTCACTTATATGCCGAGGGCTAAGAACCAGTTTGCAAACGCACTGGCTACTTTGGCCTCAATGATCAGCATCTCCGAAGACACCATAGTCGACCCTCTTGAGATTGGTATTCAAGACGAGCCTGCATATTGCTTACCTGTGGAGGTCGAAGAACCTAAGGAAAAATCATGGTACGCAAACATTAAGGCATTTTTAGAGGATCGAACTTTTCCACCCGATGCCACGATGACGGGCCGAAAGACTATTCAGAGATTGGCAGGACAATTCTTCTTGAGTAGTGGAGTCTTATACAAAAAGTCGCATCACGAGGTCCTACTCAGGTGTGTAACACAAACAGAAGCTCAACGCTTAATCGAGACCGTGCATGGAGGAGTCTGTGGACCTCACATGAATGGACATATGCTCGTAAAGAAGATTATGAGAATGGGTTACTACTAGATGACTATAGAGAGCGACGGGTACCAACATGTTCGGAAGTGTCATTTGTGTCAAATCTATGCCAACAAAATCAATGCATCACCTTTAGAATTGTACAATATGACTTCTCCTTGGCCCTTCTCACTCTAGGGCATGGACGTCATTGGGCAGATCAATCCTCAAGCATCCAATGGGCATCGTTTCATCGTGGTTGCCATCGACTACTTTACAAAATGGGTAGAAGCTGCGTCCTACGCCAATGTTACGAGGGACAATGTCTTCAAGTTTGTGAAGAACAACATCATCTGTCGGTACGGCCTTCCAAGCGGGATAGTAACCGATAACGCCAAAAATCTCAAGAACAAAGACATGACCAAAATGTGCAAGGATTTTCAGATCACCCATCACAACTCAGTCATTTACAGACCAAAGATGAACGGAATAGTTAAAGCCACTAACAAAATCATCAAGAAGATCATCGAAAAAATGGCCATTACTTACAAGGATTGGCATGAGATGTTACCCTTCGCTCTACATACTTATCGAACGTCAATCCGAACTTCGACTAGGGCAACGCCTTATTCACTGGTCTATGGAATGGAAGCAATCCTACCCGTTGTGGTTGAGATTCCCTCTCTTTGAATCTTAAAAGAAGTCGAATTGGATGAGGCATAATGGGTCCAAGCCCGATTCGATCAGTTGAATTTAATAGAGGAGAAACGACTTTCAGCAATCCGTCATGGGCAAACTTATCAACGGAGAATAGCACGTGCTTATAACCAGAAGGTTCGACCTCGAGAGTTTGTACCCGGACACTTAGTTCTAAAGAAGACTCTACCAATGCAAGAAGATGTGAGAGGAAAGTTTCGTCCAAATTACGAGGGGCCATTCGTCGTCCAAAAAGTACTATCCGGAGGAGCGCTGATTCTCACAGAGATGAACGGGGAAGTCTTTCCGCAACCGATCAATGCTGACACCATTAAAAAATATTACGCCTGAAGTCATCCTTTGAAATGAAGAAAGGCCATCTTTCTACTACCTGAACAACCATCTACCCTTAGTTAACCCTTTTTGAGCCATCATATTCATTTCTTAACCCAAGACCAGGGCAAATCACCGCTATCAAGGAAATTAAAAAAATAAAAAAAGACAATCAAAAGTCAAAACAAAAATACCAAAGTGTACTCCTGGCCCGCATGAGGATAAATTGTGAACGGCTACAAGTACAAAAAAATGAAAAAGTCAAAAATCTCGAATACTTGATCTCAAGTTTGACCCAAATCTCTGCTTAAACGATTCGTGAAACGTTGGGAGGGGATGTAGATCATATTTTTGAAATAAAAATAGACAAACCCCGCGTCCATTATATCCCTCCGTCAATCCAGATTCAACCTTTCTTATCTGTTCGCAACCATAGCCTAAGCCTACGTTTCGTCTTATTTAAAGTCCTCTCAGATTAGGGAATGATCAAGGCAACTCAATTACGGTGGAAGCACGTCATGAAAAACATTGTCAGGGTATAGTTGATTTTGCTACTTAATTGAGATTTCAAGCCACCAAAGTCGTTGGAAGACCCGAGAGGGAAGGTCAGGTCAAATATTTGAAAAAAAAAAGAGCGACTTGAAGTGTAGAGTCATTGATCTTGAAGCTCAACTTGAGTCACCGCACCATGAAAATCGTTGGAGGAACTTGAGAGGGGAGTCCAGATCTGTTACTCAAGAAAGAGCCACACTAGAAGAGTAGAGTGTTCGATCTCACAGCTCAACTTGAGCCACCAAGCCACAAAGGGCATAGAGAAATCGAGAAGGTATTCAAAGCAAAAAATCTATAAAGTAAGCATAGACTGAAAGGGCATAGTGAAAACCTGCAAGGGCACTATGAGTAAAAAAATCAGTTTATGGCAAGATCAAAACCACCTGCACGATGAAAACCCAAAAAGGGCGTCGATGCGCAAAAATGTGGAAATCGGGTTTGTTGAAAATCGTAACTGGCGTTAAGGGCAAAAATGAAAAAAAAAAAACAAAAAAAAAAAAAAATTAAAAAAAATAAAAACAACTTCTGGCCCGCAAGAGTATAAACTATGAACGGTAAAAATCTCGAAATCCTCAATGTTCCAATGGATACAGCGAAGATAACTCAGTCAAAATTCTCTGTCACGGGGATGACTCTAAAGAGGCTAAGGATTAACTGACACTTGTATTCTCGGCATTTGACAAAGGCACCATGATCGTTAACTTTCAGAATTTTCAAATATAGTCTGTCACAGATTATTCAACAAAGGCAATCTTTTAAAACCTAAAAAAAAATGCATCATTAAAATTACTATTTTTGGTCTATGACGAAGAATCTAGGACTTTTCTTAAAATCAAGAGTTTTCGAAAGCAGTAGATATATCTGAAGCCACTACGTAAAAAACCTATTTCATTCATTTCAAATAGTGTTACATCATTCTCATTAGAAGCAGGGTACGAAAAGGAACAACGGGCAAGGAACCACTCATATATCCCCTTGAGGAACATAGTAGGTACCAAATCTATCCTCTAAGACTTTGATTTGAGAAGAATGGTCAATGATGATTCTTTCCCCATCCGAGGCAAGATGACTCACCGAATACTCAAATATCAGGTCGTCATGCATTTTCAAAGCAAGTCTCTCTCGAGAATGGTCACGCTACGCTAAGTCCTCTCAAGACGATTCTGTAACTTCCATGAAGGGGAAACTAAGTTCGAAATTCAAAATCAACGAGGGAAAAAGAAAAAAATAACTCAAAATTGCATTGCATGGTTTAAAACGTCAATCATTTTCCAAAACTCATCAAAAATCAATCCAAGATTTCAAACGAGCTCCATGCCACGAAGTCAAGGATTTAAAAAAGGTTAACCCTGTCAGACCCTGTGCTTGGGTAGCCACAATCTTACAAAAATCTTCAATCCATCCGACATTTTTAATCATCATGCAGTAAATTATTTCGGATTCGTACAAATAAAGGGTCTAATTTATTCTTTGCAGTTCCTTGCAAGCAACTCCTACAAAGAGGGGCAGCTGTAGACACCCCAATTTTCACGAACCCGTTAGAAAAATCTAAATTTCCTCGAATTGATTCCGAGTTAGACTTAAGCCTCTCAATGGACCCGTATTGCCACTTGACATCATTATTCATGCATACATTCATACTTATTGCATCTCATATCATTGCATGCCCATACTTTGTCCCTAATCCACTTTAAACCTATATCCATCACCCATATCCTAACCCAAGTCCATATCCCAAACCCAAAACAAAGTCCATCATAAACCCAAACCCAAGTTCATATCCTAACCCAAACCCAAGCCCAACACCAAGCCCACTCCAAGTCCATTCTCTCACCCCTTCACAAGATGACACATGTTGATACCTCATAAACCCCCAATACCCAATGCATCATCTAATTGGAGGGTCAATTTCCCTTTTGTGAAAACTCAAGAATGCCCTTCTCAAAAAGTTTAGTTAAACCAAAAAGGTTATTTGGTCTTTGGTAATAATCTATAAAGGTGAGAGAACTTTCCATTATGCCCTCAAAAGGTGAGAATCTTCAAGTACATACATGGAGTTCTCCCATTAGTTCATTTCAAAAATACACTTTCACCCTTGCTTTATGAGTTATTTACAAATGAACCAAGGTCTATTTTTTACCTACCACTCCACTTCTACACATGTCACTCCCTTATTCACCCTCCCAAAAGTACTTTTGTTCTCTTATCTCTATTTACCAAAAATCAAAGATCAAAGAATGCTTTTAGGGTTTCTTCACAAATGTCATATTTACCCTCATACAAATGAAAAATCTAAAAGGAAATAACCTAAACTTTGTGTCCATTCTCTTTATTTTTAGGTTTGGACCACTTTATCCCCAAAAGTCTTCCAAAAACTTTATAAATACCTTCATTTTCTATGAACAACCCATGCTCTCAAGCCCCCATCTCTCAACCTAAAACTCTACCAAAATTCCTACTCATTCTCTCACCTTCTAAAATTTCAACTTAACTCTCAACTATCTCACTCAACTCCCAAGTCTACTTTTCAAGGTTCAAGTTCATCAAGGGACAAGGTGGGGTTTAACATGTAGTCTATCTATTTCAAAGCTTGCATCTTCTTTTTCTAACCCTGTACTTTATTTTCTTTTTAGAAATCCCTTAGGATGTAATGCATACCCTCTCCCATCCCCGGTAGATTGTACTAAGGTTCAATCGAAAGGATGGGGGTTGAAGCCCCTTTTACCTTAGTTTCATGCATCATATTGTACACAATGCACACACTCACCTATGCATGACAATGATGAAGAAATGTGTCACCCTCTTGATGGGGTGAAACACTAAGTTTCTAGTCATGCATACATGCATCAAGGTTGTGGCTTCAAGGGAACTCCATCATAGAGTCTCTCTAAGAGCTCAAACCTACATTCACATTCATAAATTTAATGTTACTATATGGGTCAGTCTCTTCTATAGAATGCCCTTAATGTCACTTTGAAATCAAAAATCCTTTCAAAAGGGGACATTTCACTCTAATGCACACACCACCCTCATCATGCATTCTCATGCATTTTAATATTTATTTTCTTAATTTTTATAAGAATAATGGCCAAATAAGGTTACCTTTTGTGAAGAGGATGGGGTGCCTAACACCTTCTCCATCCTCTAACCGGACCTCCTTACCTAGATCTTAAGTAGACCTTGCCCTTTCCAACATATGAGAGTCACTACAATGCAATAGAAAAAATGGTTATCAAAAAAATCAATTCGGGTGCCCATTCACACCCATTTCTAAGAAAGAATGGTGGCGACTCCAAACAATGTAGCATTGAGGTTCATGACGAACATTTCATGTCTACAGGAAACTTATTATTATTCTTTCAACTCTAACTTGTATATTGTTATCTTTGCTTTTGGGTTCAGGTCCATGAATGTCCGCAATTAGAAGAAAGACTCAAGAACTTGCAAAACGCTTGGCCTTGCTAAAAGAAGTTGCACATCAACCCCCACCTCACCAAGAGGAGAGGGAAAAGTCAGAAGAGTCAGATAGCTCTTCCTATCCCTTGTCAGATGAGGAAGAAAACATACCTGATTTAGAAGAAAAAAGTGAAGAAGAAGAATTACCAATGGCTGAAACCATTAGATAAATGTCTTCTTCAACTGATGGGGGAACCGCACCAACTTGTATTACTTATCCAGAACCAACAATCGGTAAAGTAGCTGAGTTTGAACTGAAGAGTGGGTTTTTACACCATTTGCCCAAATTCCATGGGCTTACTAATGAAGATCCTCATAAGCATCTCAAGGAGTTTCAGTTTGTGTGTTCAGGTGATATCAGGAAGGGTGGAAAAGCATAAGTGCGGGGGAGGATGTCATGTGGTTTTAAGGAATAAGATTCCAAAAAATAAAAATAAAAAATTTCGTGATAAAAGGAGAAGTAGGAACATGAAAAGAAGTGTTGTGATTTAAAGATTACAAGTTCTGAAGAAATGGGAGCATTTCAAATCTCTAAAGCAAAGTGAAAAGAAAAATTGATGAAATCTACCTTAGAGTGATCGAAATGTGGTACTTAATGATGAAGACCTATTTATTGACATTTCTAATTGCTTTCTAGTTCTGAGGAAATTTTGTGATATCCTTTCTCTTCTTTCTTATGAACCCTTGACCCTTTAGCCCCATTACAACCATTTCAAAGACCTCTTGATCCTTTGATGTTCTGTTTTAAATGTGGAGAGTGGGTGGACAAGCAAGCCTATGGTTTAAACTTTTTTCACAATTATTTGAGTGATTAGTGTAGCTAGCACCATATCAAATTGAGAGAAAACCAGAGTGATACATCGTGAGAAGTAAAGTTTGATACTATTTGTGCATTAACTTGAGGATGCATATTACACTTATATTTGCCTAACCACACACACACTCCAAGTATGAATGCTATATAGTCTTGATAACTCCGTGGCTTATTTTTGAAGTAAACTTGTGCTCTTCCTACTTTATTATGCCATACCATCTAAAGGATCTCTGAGATGTAAGTTGGAAGGATTAGAGTCATTTAATTTGTGTCATGTCATTGTAGTGTTTTTTGTTAGTCATTATCATTTTCCTTGAGTTTCTATTAGGTTACATTTTGTTTTATTTTGCCCGAGGACGAGCAAAAGTTAAGTGTGGGGAATTTGATAAGAATGCAAAATGTCATATTTTTCTCTTTTAATATTTAGTTCTTTATACATATTTAGTGCCTAAATGTACTCATTATTCTTTTATTTTGATTTAGGATGCAAATGGAGGTGTTAAGTGCAAAACAAAATTAATTAGGCGATTTTGGACAGTTTCGACGTCGCTTCGTAATCTAGGCATAACTCTCTTATCGGAACTCTGATTGAGATGATTCAAAATGCTATGGAACGTTAAGAAAAAGATCTACAACTTTCATGTGTTTTGAGAGATAATGACTGTATCAAGGTCAAAATCGGATTTGCAGTTGCTGCACGTACACTATTGACGCGAATTTGACGCGAAATTGATACAAATTTGACATGGATTTGACGAGGTTTATTTTCGAAAGTCTCCAAATCTAGTGCACGAAAATTCCAAATAAAAACATCACTTTCCTAATTATATTACGACTTTATTTTATTTTTAATAATTTTTTCTTAATTAGTCAGATTTTGATATTGTTATTGGAAGATAAGATTTAGAATTTTTTCAGGAGATTTTGTAGGCTTCTAAGAAGGAAAAAAAAATAATGTGTAGAAGAAAAAAAAAAGGAAGAGACTTGGAGATGATCTCTCTCTCTATCTCTCTCTCTCTCTCTCTTTCTATCTCTCTCTCTCTACAACGTTGCTACTTGTATTCGTTTTCAATCATCAACATCATCGCCGTGAGGAACATCACCACCAACACATCTCAAACTTCTTTGGTTGTGTTAAAAAGTGTAACCATTATGACTTTTATTTATTTTTATTACTTCAACCCTGGTTGCTATTGGATTAAAGAACATCTTGTTGAATTCTTAAGTTGAAAATTTTTAATTCAATGAGTTAGTGACTTTCAGATTCATTAATTGATGTTTTCAGATTGGTGAGATATAGACACATGAATTGGTGATCTTATTATGTATGCTGAATTTTCAGTTTGGTTATATTGAAAACTTTGATATTAATTGTCATTGAAATCATAGTTGTATCTCTAATCACCTAATTGATTTGGGGTATAATTTAAAAGTGGTAAAAACTATGAACAATAGTTGTAATCTGAATATTGCATGTTCTTTAGTCATGGACTTTTCCATAGGTTTGAGGAGTAGGTTATTGAATCATAATTCCTTTTAATCTTAATGATTTGTTTAAGAAGTTGTAAGGATACACTGAATATTAACTTGATTGCTTAATCAAAATAACTAGGTGATGGACTTTTCCAAAATCCTAGGATTTATCAAAGAAGGAATTTATAAAATGCATGATCTCTTTAGGCTTGCACTTTGATTCAATTCGGATATGTAATTAAGGTATGAAATTCGTTGTCTATGTTGAAGCAATTTGATTTGTCAGTTAATGAATTTGATTTTCTGAATTGTGAGAGAAGATGATCAATTGTAAATATTTATTTCTTTAATTTTTATTTTTATTATTTCTTTATTTTTATTTTTATTTTTATTTTTTTTATGTTTTTTTTTAATCCGAATCGCCAAAATTGAAACCCCTTAAATTTGTGTAATATGTTTGTTTCCAACTTGTTAATTAAACTAACTAAAATTTGTCTACCACTGAAGATTTGTTTTCTATCCCATGAAACTTTTTATCTACCACTGAAGATTTCCCAATAGATATTAGGGCAGTTTTGGAGTAAATGGTGTTGTGTTTTACATATGCAAATTTCATGTGACCAATTTCTACATAAAAGTTGCAAGTCGATCACTTTCTTGGAGTGTTTCTTTGAGAAGAAAAATATGTAGAATTGGTGACCTTCTTGGGATTTGAAGTGTCTCCAGATGTGATTATTGGCTTGGAGTTCAAAAGTCTCTAGAAAGAAATATTGTGGCAATGGCAGGCGATATAGAATTATACCTATCATAGCCCAAACTTCCCTTTTCCCAAAATGGTATTCCGTTTATGAGATTATTCCACTGCTTCTCTAACTTGAGCATCGGAGAATGTTTGGCAGGTACCACATCAGTACTATTGAGGACGTGGAAGGAGTGACTTTAGATACATGAGGTAGAGTCCATCAACACTGCTCACCAGAATCTGACCACACAAATCTGGTGTTGTCTGTGGGAAACCAATAGCAAACTGGTTTTAGTCGAAACAATGGTAAGATCCACTAGAACACCATAGTCAATGCACCCCCACTTGTGGCACCAACCGCAACTCTTGGCAATGGTAAAAGCCATGAGCAAACAACAGGAAGAAATGTAAAAGAAGATGAACGACTTGTCCGAACGAAATTGAAACCTGAGTCAACGACTTGAGAACCAATAACCAGCAAGATAAGATCTCCCATTGAGAGATCCTCAACCTCTTGTCGGAGATAATCGCCCGTCAAATGTAGAAGGAAGTTATCAATCTTTGATCCCAATGAAAGAAAGAGAGGATAGAAGTTGCCACAACAACTGCTACGACTGACCCCACAATGGGTTTGACTCTAGAGGAGATAAACGAGATGATCTAGAAGGAGAAGGAGACGATGAAGAGTATAGATATTGGCACAGTGGTAGCACAAGCTATCAGGGGAATTCATAAATCTCCCTTTATAGTAGAGATCTTGGTAGGAAAAATTCTGAAAAAGTTTATGCTGCCACGTTTCACTCCTTATTCTGGGAGAGAAGACTTAGTTTAGCCTCTATTCCACTTCCGACAGATACATGCTCTGTGGGAAAGGAATGAGAATTTGATGTATAGGTTGTTCCCTTCTAGCCTATCGGAAAACATATTAACTTGGTTCTACAAGTTGTTGTGTGGATCAATAGCTTCATTCGAGGAGCTTTATACTACCTTTGTAGTACATTGGCAACAAGAAAAGTAGTGGAGACATGGATGCTTTGCTCAGCATGAGAATGCAGTCTAAGGAAAGCCTCAGAGAGTTTACGAAGAGATTCAGGGAAGATGCAATGTCCCTGAAGAGTTGCGACGACAGAACAGTCGTAGTGGCATTCAAAAACTCTTTGCCATATATTTCAGGGTTGTGTAGGTATTTTGTGAAGAATAGATTAAAAACATTAATTCCGAGAAAACCCTCAGTGGCATCTGAGCATAGTTCAGAGAAAACCCTCGGCAACATCTGAGCATAATTCCGAGAAAACCCTCGGCGGTAACTGAGCATAATTCCGAGAAAACCCTCGGCGGTAACTGAGCATAATTCCGAGAAAACCCTCGGCGGCATTTGAGCATAATTCCAAGAAAACCCTCGACGGCATTTGAGCATAGTTCCGAGAAAACCCTCGACGGTAACTGAGCATAATAACCCTCGACAGCATCTAAGCATAATTCCGAGAAAACCCTCGGCGGCATCTGAGCATAGTTTCGAGAAAACCCTCGACGGCATCTAGCTGAGTAAAACTGAGAATGAAGGAATAAATCTAGAAGAGAACGATTGAAAATGAATCTGAAAAAGAGGGGTTGAATCTGGGAATGAATAGATCAGGGATAGAATGAATGCCCTATCTCCTATGTGAGATCCAAAATGCGTTTGTTTGAACCTCAAAGTTTTATGAATTTAAAATTTGAGTTTTTATTTCTTTTTTAACCTCAAGGGTTTTCCAAAAAAACTGTTATCAAGAGGGTAACCTTAAGTTTGGGGTTCCCATTATCTTTTAGGATTAACATTGCTCCAAAATAAAATGTCCCTGGTTTGATAACAAACATGGCATTGAAGATAATTGAACACATCATGCAAAAATATACCCCTAGTATAAGGGGGAAAAGTTACATATTAAAGAAGGAAGAAAATGCCCCTTGTATGAAGGTTTGAAATATTTGATTATCACAAGCGCAATAAAGATCCAACTTTTAAATTTTGATTAATTTTATTGAAGGTTTTGAGTCAGGCTCAGGAGAACAAAAATATTTCCTTTTGAGACTCATCATAGAATTCATCCTTCTCTCCCTTGGTTCACTTGGGAAAATAGGAATTTTCAGATCGATCGTAGACAAGATACTTGTGGCCTCCGAGTCTATGCCTGGTTTAAACTAAGTATTGAACATGATTATTCGGACTTCTGATGTTTCAGCTCGGACCGCTCTCAGTTTTTAACTCCCCGAAGATTTTCTTCTGTTTTTTCCTTGTTGCTCTAACTTTTGCCTATATCACCTTTTTAGGTTTTCAATCTAGCGAACTTGCTCTAACTTTTTCCTAGAACGCCTTTTCAGGTTTTCAATCTAGCGAGCCCCATTTTTTTTTCTTTGCTCTGATTGTTGCCAAAGTTGTCCTTTCAGATTTTCAACCTTACGAGCTTGCCTTAATTTTTGCCTAAGTCACCATTTTCAAGTTTTCAACCTAGTAGGCTTTTTCCTTTTCTTCCTTATGGAATTACTATCTGATCATGTTTTGTATTTTTCCTGACTTTTCGCACCGTACTTAGGAGGACTTTTATAGGTAAGCTTAGGACTGGGTATAAAAAGAAAGGGATTTTGAGGCTCAAAAACCCGAATGCCCCTTGTGTGGCATTTATTTTATTTTGCCTTAAATTTTCTTCCCCATTTTGAAGATATTTTTCTTTTCTTTTGAATTTTTTCTTGATTTTTTATTGTGTGCGGAAATATATTTTTTTTTATGTGGTCGGGCCTGAAGTAACTTCTCAGGTTGCCTACATACCCCAAAATTTTGGGATCAGACCAAGACGTAGTTCGAATTTTTCTCTCCCCTGGGTTAGGTAATCAGGCTAAGAAGTAAAAGGCATAATTTTTCTCTTTTTGAACAAGCTGCAAAGGAGTTGAGAAAGGAGATAATGAACTAGGTAGTAAGAAAATTGATTCGGCAAAAAATGGCCTCCTTAAATGTAGTACCGTTTGATTTGGTCAAGGTTGGTTGGTTCTGGTAACTCGATTCCATCATGATCTTGAAGCCTGATAGCTTTTCCTGGTAATATTTTCTTGATGATGTACGGACCTCCCCAATTTGGTTTGAACTTCCCTCTAGGGTCAAAGATAGGTGTCTGATTCTCTTTGAGTACTAAATCCCCGACTTGTAAATGACGGGCCGTGATCTTTTTGTCAAATGCATGGGCGACTCTTCTTTGATAAGCTTGCACGTGATATAAAGCTCTCAGTCGTTTTTCTTCGATCAAATTCAATTCTTCATATCGCTGGCGAATCAAATCTGTTTCTGACAACTGACTTTCCAACAAGACCCTGAGAGATGGAATTTCCATTTCAACTGGTAAGACCGCTTTCATGCCATACACTAAGGGGTAAGGAGTAGCTCCAGTAGAGGATCGAATTAAAGTTCGATATGCCCATAGTGCAAATGGCAGTTTTTCAGACCAATCTCGATGTGATTGACATATTTTCCTGATAATAGTCTTAAGATTCTTATTAGCTGCTTCGACTGCTCCATTAGTCTGAGGGTGGTAAGGAGATGATTTGTAGTTTGAGATTTTAAACTTTGAACAGAAAGTAATAACCTCAGCTTTGAAATGTGACCCGTTATCATAAATCAGTTCCGAAGGTATCCCGTATCGGCTAATGATGTTCGTTTGGATAAATTTTGCAACTCGAGACGCAGTGAGGACAACATAAGAGGCAGTTTCGACCCACTTAGTAAAATAATCGATAGCAACTAAAATGTATTCATGCCCGTTTGATGCTTTAGGCGATATTTTACCAATAATGTCAATTCTCCAAACTGAGAATGGTCATGGTGAAGTCAGACCAACTAATCGAGAAGGTGGCACATGTATGAGATTTGCATGTATTTGGCATTTGTGGCAGGTCTTGACCATGTGATGACAATCTGTTTCCATTGTAGGCCAGTAGTACCCTTGTCTCATAATTTTCTTAGCTAACATTTTCCCACTCATGTGAGGGCCGCATTCTCTTGAATGTAGTTCAACCATTATCTGTTCAGCTGATCTTCATCGACGCATGACAAATGAATCCCATCATAAGACCTTTTGTATAAACTTCCTGCGCATAGAATGAATTGAGATGCTAATCTTAATAGGGTTTGTCGTTCTTTCCTTGATGCTTCTTCTGGGAATTCTTATTTTTCCAACACCTTTTTAATGTCTGTGTACCGTGACTTTCCATCAGGTAGTCGAGTAGCAATATTGATCTGATAGCAATATGCAGGTTTGTCTTTGACTTCGATAGTGATCGGCCTCAATTCCATGCCAGGGGGCAAATGGATCATTGAAGATAGAGTGGCTAACGAGTCAGCAAATCTATTATCTTCCCTTGACACGTGTTAGAACAGAATAGCTTTCAACTTACTCACTAGGTTTAACAAATACTCATGATAAGGCTTCAATTTTTCGTCCCTAGTCTTCCATTCTTCCAATGACTGGTGTATGACCAAGGCTGAATCCCCAAAAACTTCAATTTCTGTAATGCCTAGATTCAAAGCAGCTTCAAGTCCAGTGATGCATGCCTCATATTCGACTGTGTTATTGGTGTTAGAGAAGGCTAACTTAATAGTGATCGGAACGTGGCATCCTTCCGGAGAAAACAGGACTGCCCCTATTCCATACCCATTCTGATTGGCGGCTCCATCAAAATACAACTGCCATGTTTGGTTCTGAGGCTCTTCTTCAACATGCAAGATGTTCTCATCTAGGAACTGATTAACAAGCCTTATTCCTTCTACTACTGGGTGATCTGCCAAGTATTCTGCTACAGCTCTCCCTTTGATGGATTTCTGTGTAACGTGCATGATTTCAAACTCTGATAACAACAATAACCATCGTGCGGTTCTCCCTGTCAGTGCCGGTTTCTCGAAAAGATACTTGAGGGGATCCATCCGAGATAACAAGATAATTGAATGAGATAGCATATAGTGTCGAAGTCTCTGAGTAGCCCATACTAGTGCCAAGCAAGTTTTTTCCAGGACTGAATACTTTCGTCCATACTCTAACATCTTCTTACTGATGTAGTAGATAGCCATTTCTTTGCGAGTATCTTTGTCATACTGTTCAAGTATGCATCCCATAGCTTCTTCTGTGACTGACAGATAAAGAAGAAGTGGTTCATCCGGTGTGGGTGGAACCAAAATAGGCGGGTTCAAGAGATACTCCTTGACTTGGTCGAAGGCCTTTTGACATTGCTCATTCCAAACTGTTGGTTCATTCTTCTTGAGAAGCTTGAAAATAGGTTCGCAGACGTTGGTGAGTTGAGCGATGAATCTGCTGACATACTGGATTCTGCCTAAAAAACCTCGAATTTGCTTTTCAGTTTCCTGCGGTGGCATCTCTTAGATAGCTTTAATCTTCACAGGGTCTACTTCGATCCCTCTTTGACTGACTACAAATCCCAATAATTTTTCATAAGTTACTCCAAATACACATTTCTGCGGGTTGAGGCGAAGTTTGTACTTTTGAATCCTTGTGAGAAATTTTTCTAAAGCAGCAACGTGCCCCAGTCGTTCTTTGGATTTAACTATCATATCATCTACATAGACTTCGACTTCTTTGTGTATCATGTCATGTAGTAGAGTCGTGGCTGCTCTTTGATAAATGGCTCCGGCATTCTTCAAACCAAAAGGCATAATCTTGTAGCAAAAGGTTCCCCATTGTGTGATGAACGACGTCTTTTGCATATCCCGATGATCCATTTTTAGTTGATTGTACCCCGAAAAGTCGTCCATGAAGGATAATAAAACGTGCCCTGCTGTACTATCTACTAGAACATCTATGTGTGGTAAAGGAAAATTGTCTTTTGGGCTTACTTTGTTTAGGTCTCTGAAGTCTACACACATTCTGATTTTTCCATCCTTTTTATGCGCCGGGACGACCTTGGCGATCCACTCAGGGTATTCTACTACTTCCAAAAATCTAACGTTAATCTGCTTCGTAACTTCTTCTTTAATTTTCAGAGTCCATTCCGGCTTCATACGTCGAAGTTTCTGTTTAATGGGTTGAGCATCCGGATATAACGGAATCCGATGTTGAACAATGTCTATGCTTATTCCCGGCATATCCTCGTAAGACCACGCGAACACATCTTTGAACTTTCTGAGCAAGTCTACTATCCCTTTGTGTTCCTCGGGGGATAATGTGATCCCAATCTGAATCTCTTGAGGACTTTCTTTTGTTCCGAGGTTGATGACCTCTACTTCCTCCATTAGAGGTTGACCCCGACATTCATTTTCTTGTTCAAGTAATTTGATTATTTCAGGGGGAGGTTCTTCGTCAGAAGATTCTCCCTCCGAAGTCAGATTATTAGTCAAATTATTATTGTGCTCGGGGTAATCAAATTTTTTTTTCATTTCATTAAAAGGAGATGGGGTAACAGGACTCATTGCCGACTTGATAGACTCACTTAACTTAGCAAAAATAATGGTCTTGCTTGACTCAGTAGAAACAAATGACTCATCTGGCATGTCAGACTGAACAGGACTAAGGGGACTGACAGACCCAGTCTTGACATGCAATACAAGACTAATTACATGATAGCTAGAGAGACACCCTACAGCGGGTTTGATTGCAGACTGAGGATTTGGGATCTCCTTCTCAGTTGACAACACCAAGACACTGTGATCTTCAATGAATAACTGGTCAATGTTGAGGGAGTCTAAATTGAGCTGCCAGTCTTCAATTTTCTTCTCTTTAGTTTCTGTACTTGCTTCCTTTTCAGGCCAATCCATACCAAAGAAGATCTCAAATCCCGGCAGACGAGTACCTGTGATGTGGTCAATGAATGGCTCTGGGAACCCATAGTAACGAAAATCTTCTCTTTCCTTCACGAAATAGCCATTAAGGGTCTTACGACAAGGTTTCATTTTGATGAGATCCATGGTGCATCTTTACCTTTTCGCAATTGCCTTGTCCCACTTTGTCTTTCAGTATTAGGCCCAATCTTCATTAGTAGGCTTATATCTTAGTCCGAATGTGCCGATGACCTCTTTAATCACGGGTGCCTCTTTAATACCTTGCTACTTGCGACCTAAGCCCATACCAGGGAAAAATCTCATTTTCTTGAATATATTGGCCATGTAGCAGTTAGAAGTATTTTCCATTGGAAAATATTCTTTCATGGCTTGATCCCATTGGACTAAGCATATCTTTTCAAACTCAAACCCACTGAGCTCTACTCCCTGTTGTTCTGGCTGAATCTCAAGCAACGGCTCATCCTTAACTTCAGTACTGTTTATAATCCCTACAATTTTAGCATCTCCATGGAGAGTAATCACTAGTCCATCCTTGATAAACTTGACCTTCTGGTGCAGCGTGGAAGGGATAGCTTTGATCTGGTGTAACCATGGCCTCCCTAACAGTAAATTGAAAGAAGACAAGATATCGATAACCTGAAATTCTACAGGAAATTCAGTTATGCCTGTGGACAGTCGAAGGTGCAAAATTCCCAGTACATCCCTTTTGGTGTTATCATAGGCCCTAACCCCTTGATTAGTGGGCTTGAGATCTTCAGTTTTAAACCCAAGGCAAGTGGCGGTCTTCAAAAGGCAAACATTCAATGCACTCCCATTATCGATCAATACCAGAGGTACCCTCATCCCGTTATAGTCCACTGTGATGTGCAATGGCTTAGTGTGGCTTACTCCTTCTTTTGGGAGATCTGAGTCTGAGAAGGATAAGATATTCTCCACATAAGTCGCCCTTACTATGTTGGCCAGCTGATCTAGAGAAGTATCAAGGGAGACTTGGGATGTACTTAATGCTTTGAGAACAGCCTCCCTATGGGCAGTGGAAGCCATAAGTAAATCCCAAACCGAGATATTAGCTCCTGATTTCTTCAATTGCTTGATCACGGAGTTATCTTCTTCAATATTTTCTTTGATAGGATCTTCTCTTTCTTTTCTTGCCAGGGCTGCCGGATTATCAACACAGAGTTCTTGTGGCTTAAAAACTCTTCCCCCTCGAGTCATATGTCTAACTTTATCATAGGAGAAAGAGTAGGGCTCATCTTCTTCAGTCAGCAAGTATGGATCTTCATCTATCAAAGATACAGGGCTTTTCAAGTTCATTTGAGCCAACAAGTAACTAGTGAACGCGGGACTACTGTATCGAGCCGGGGATAAACAATACGTATCATCTGAGGTTAAATCAAATGGTTCATAGTTTGTGGTGAAAATCTCATCAGTGAAGGCTATCCCGGCAAGGGGGTAACTAGGCGATTTGACTTGGATGGGATAGATAAGAGAGACAGGATCGAATGGCAATGGTATGTGAGAAACCATGTTCAAGATTGGTGGAGGTTGATAGGTAGGTAGGGGATTAGTGGTGACATTTGGTGGGCTAGGGATTGTGACCTTTTTGTTGTTAATAAGGTTTTGAATGGTATGGCGTAAGGTGATACATCGATCCGTGTGATGGTCAGGATTTTGATGGAACTCGCAGAACAAGTTAGAATTGTGTTCAGCTGGCAAGGGATTAAGAAGCCCTTTTTTCACCAATTTGTGAAGAGCTACAGTGAGACTCATCCCTAGATTGGTAAATTGACGCAGAATTCGAGGTTGACTCGGGTGAGCGTGGTTATTAGTTCAGATTGGGGGTTGAGCTGGGATAGCTGACGTGTTGGCTATGTAGACATGGTTGGTGCTAGGTTTATAAACATAGGGTTTCTTAGGCTTGTTATTGTAGACACCCCATTTTTGCATCCGCCTGATTAATCAAGTCGTCAACCCGATCGCAAAGGTTCCCAATGATGGATGTCTATTCCAATGCTTTATTTTGTTACCAGATATGTTTCAGAAATCCGGATGAGGTATCTCGAACTGACAAAACTTAGAAACCACGCTACGCTAGGAAAATACTACCCTAGAAACATAGAAATCATCATCCTGCAAACCAAAAAGAAGCTTCACGATAAAAATGACTAAAAATGACCAAATTACCAAAATACCCCTAACATAAAAATAACCTTAGAGCCTACATTACGCTTAGGAAAATCCGTTCAAATACATAAAACGACAAATCGAAACCAAATAAATCATTTCGCCAATTTTCACAAAATTTGACAAAATTACGAAAATACCCCTCATAAAATTCACGACCATTTTACACAAAAAATTTCATAAATGACAAAAACCAACATTCCCATTGAATTCCTTACGAAAAACTGATTTCAAAACATCCTGGAACATTGAAAAACGACTTAAAACGTAAAAAATCCTCTTCGATGGCAAAATGGTAATTTCATAATTTTAATAATTAAAATTTTCGAAATTAATAAATAAATCATTAAATAATGTAAAGTGAAACATTAATAAAATTAATTATAAAATTTAAACCAAAAAATTGATCAATTAGGCTTTCAAGAAAAATTGTTGATGGTTCGCAAGATATTTCTTTAATGACCCCTCCATTTGGGGGTCCAAAAAATCAAAGATATAATAGAGGGGGGTTCTCCAAAAATTTAAAGTCAATCAAGCAAGACTAAAGTCAAGATATTAAGTCAATCAAATAAGACTAAAGTCAAAATTAAAGTCAATTAAGTAAGACTAGAGTCAAGTATTAAAGTCAATCTCATAAGACTAAAGTCAAAACCTTAAATCAAAACCCTAATCTAAACTAATCAAGTCAATCTCATAAGACTAAAGTCAAAATCCTAAATCAAAACCCTAATCTAAACTAATCAAGTCAATCTCATAAGACTAAAGTCAAAACCCTAAGTCAAAGCCCTAAAGACTGAGTCCATCTCATGAGACCAAAGTCAAAACCCTAATTAAAACTCTAAAAGAAATCCTAATCAAACCCTAATGCTTCTAAAAACTTTATAAATAGGAGCCTCCACACCCTATTTTCGTATAAAAAAAAAACCCTAGAAAAAGTAGGTGAAGAAGCCTCCACAACCTCCTCAAAACCCTAATTTTGGAGTCCTAACTCCTTCCCTAACACCCCTACTCCGATTTTAGCCTAAAAAACACCCAAAAACCTCTCAAAAACATCCCAAAAATCCACAACAAATTCAAAGCACCCAGATCCAAGAAGGAGATACCTTACCTCGGAGATCAGGAATCAGATCCGGAGATAGAACGAAGTAAGGAATACGGTACAAGGAGCCGTTTTCACCAGATCTGAGGGAATAACACTTTTGCAGATCGAAGGTAAGTTTTTTTATTATTATTTTTTAATCTAGGTTTGGCATTAGCGATGTAGATTTATTTGGGATAAGTAGAGACCGGCAATGGCCAGGCGGGGTTGGTGCCTAACACCTTCCAATCCCGTAACATGATCCCCGGATTCAGATTTTCTGTAGTAGATTAGTTTTTATCCGTTTTAGAGTCAGTTTGGTTCCTAGACCATAATAACTAGGTGGCAACTCCCAAACCTCAAGGGTCAAAAGCGGATCCGCGCACCCCGCGGATCGAGGGCGCTTTTAGTTATCCGAGGCGTTAGAGAGAATCCCAGAGGCAAATGCATCCTCGAGTTGACTTCCGGCTTGTAACAATGACTCGAAAGTAGGGAGATATTGGGCCACTAAGTGCTGAGCATATCCTTGTGAGAGGTTCTTTAGGATAATCGCTACTTGTTCCTTCTCCGAAGGTCTATCCCACATTTGGGCAGCCTTGGCCCTTCAGCGACCAATGAAATCAGTAAATGTCTCCCCATTTTTCTGCTTAGTTGCCTCCAAATCTCTTCTTGAAGTCTCAATCTCGATACTGTATTTATACTGATGCTAGAAGGCCTTTGACATGCTCTCCCAAGTGCCCACAGTAACTGGATCTTGAGACATTAGCCAGCGTAGTGCTGATCCTGATAAAGTTCTCTAAAACAACGTCATATGTTCGTCGCTGAGCCCCATAGTGCGCATGTTAGTAACATACACCTTAAGATGTGTTTTTGCACACCCTATACCACTAAACTTGTCCATTTCTGACATTACAAACTTCTCTGGTAAATGGATTCTAGGGATACGGTTCAGAGCTTCAATGCCTGCTGCAATTTCATCGATACCCTTTATACTCTTCATAGCTGATTCTAATTGAGACATTCTGTTAGCTAACACCGGATTTTCATCAACATACTCTTCATCTCCGTCGAGTTCGAAGACTTCACGTGGACATTTCTCTTCTACCTTCTTTCCTTTTGGATCATTTAGGGGATTGCCCGTTGATTCCGAGGTCTGTTCTAACACTTTCACTTTGCCTTTTATACTGTTGATATCATTGGCAAAGACTGTCAAGATCTTACGGATCTCTATAAGTTCATATTCTGAAGCCATCTCTGCTTGTTGACTAGGTACTGTAACTCGTTCTAACCGACTGGACGCTTGAGTTTGGGCGCAATGATAATCCTATATGACCCCATCAAAGGTAAATTTAGTCAATTTCGGTATTACCCTCTTGATAACATTTTAAAGAATCATTTTATTGAGGTTTGTGCACCAATCCATTAATTAATTCATTCACACAATGAACATTCAAAGAAGAAATAAATATTTATTTGAAAGAAAAATAACTTTATTGAAAATGATTGACAAATAAATGTTCTTATTAAAAACATCTTTCAACAAATTTGACTTGAACTATTTTTACATGGACGCTTGACTTTGTCTTGATGGTCATCAGGATTGCTATCAGGCTTGACCCTCTTGGCTCTAACAACTGGCTCTTTGAATTCTGCTGGTCCGTCTGGATACCCTAAGGTACGCTTGTTCCAAGCTTTCTCAATGAGGTGTACTAACTTTTCAGTCAAATGCTCAGGGGCAAAGAAAGCTTTGTACTGAGGTAAAGATAACTCTATGGGTACATCGTACTGTTCTGGGATCAAATTAAGATGGTAAAAAGATGTTTCTTCTAAACCGATCAGACAGACATAGTAGGATCTTTTGGTTCCTAGAACAGGGGGATCAGACATCCACCAAGGGCACCTAAAATCGATATGACAGGCAAGGCGAGAGTCTAACAATTTACTCCAAGCTTTGACTGAGTTGTGACATACTAACAGGTTTCTCTTGAAAAAGTGTTCTGACCCATATTCGAGGTTTGAGGGAACATCTACAATTTTGAGACGATCACGAAGCCACATATAGAGTAAGTAGGGGCTTCCTTTCAAGTTTTCCCGCTCACCATTTTTTATGGCATCTAAACCTGAGAAAATTTCAATTAGGATGAGAGGTACCGGGTTGGCTTTTCTTGAGAGTTGAGAGGTTATATCTATGAAGGACTCAGGGATAGTTTGACCATCACTATTGGAGGTTAGTATGTATTGGGCTAGGATTCCTAGGCACAATCGATAATCTCTGGTAGCTCGTCAAGCTTCAGATTTTATATTGATAGGGTGACTGCGGGAGCGATACGGGTCCAATAAAGGTACTAAGTCCAATCTCCCGTTATGAACTAAGGCCTTGGCTTCTTCCTTAGAAATGTTCAGTCCTGTGGCGAGGTCACTAGAATATTCGGTCTTCAACGAGGGCCTGACTAGAGGTCCTGAAGTGGATATCCCCATGATGTCACAAAATGCATATACTCCATATGGAATATATGAAGATGGGGGTTCCATCGCTTAGCCATAACACGTAAGAGGTTCCAGTCTATCTCAAACTCGTGGAAGTAGAGAGCACTCCTCAACATGAATCTCCCAATATTGATCTTCTCTACAGGGTACATCCCTACGACGGTTGTTTTGACTAACTGATCGATTGGGTTATCGCCTGCGACTAGCATCCTGATTTGACACAAAAGGGTATTTTAATACTCTTCCAAGGTCCATGTAAAATATCAATTTTCTTTTTATTTTCTTTTGGAAAATCTTATTCTTATGGAAAATATTTTCTGGAAAACCTTTTTTTTAGAAAACATTTTTTCTAGAGAATAACACTTTTGCTGGAAAACACTTCTTTTGGAAAAATACTTTTTCTGGAAAATACTTTCCCTTCGTAAACCATTTTTTTTCTTTGAAAATTTGATTTCTATTTCAATTTCAATGGCCCGGCCCACCATGATTGTTGGATCGGGATGGACTGGGTCATTATTGTAAAAAAAATGGATTCTTTATTGGGTTGGTGCACCCATTTTAATTTCCAAAAACAACATTTTTGATCCGTGGGGACAATCATACACTTTGATCTCATCATTCACATCATTCACATACATTCATCAATCAAAAGGTTTCATTCAATAAACAACCCGGGAACACCTCGATAAGATCGAGTCGTGACCTGCAGGGAAGGTTTCTAGACTCTAAGCTTACTACATGCAATGCATTTTTATCTGGCCACCCTTGCGTAAGCATACCTATATACCTTTCGATACGTGGTGACTTGGTTTGATATACCGTATAGGTGATAATCTAAAACCTCAATTCACTTCTCTGAAGCCAAAAGCAGCCAGTTTGATCTCTAGTTGAGAGGTGGCGCACAATGCTGAGCAAGGGCTCACTTAAATACCTCTCGTCTAGAATAGACGTAGTCTATCCCCGTCGTACAATAGGGTACAGTGGGGCAAGATCTCGCTTAGGCACCGGTTTTGACCAAGAAGTGCAATTGATATACTTAGATTATCTTTTACATACATATGGGTACGAGTCAAGAGTTGTAGCTTTCATAAATGGTTTGGCATCTCACGAGGGGACCGACCACGTACTAGTACTACGTTGGCAATCGGGACATGTGACTGTGTGGCTCACAATTGGTCAAAGGCTCAGGTTGCTCCAGCTTGGGTGCATCAATATACCTCTCAGAATCACCTGATCAGACGGTATTGATGCCCCAGTTTGATATACCCTAAGATACATGACTGAAGTTATGGTTTTCATGAATGACGTCGCATCTCCGAAGAGACCGGGCCACGCACTAGTGCCACGTTGGCTATATGGGACGTGTAAGTGGGTAAAACAGTAAACGTGCATGTGGTGTGTGCAACACAGGGTGGGGTGTGCCCGGGACCTTTTTCAAACAAATGGGCCCATGGGTCCAATCAAATCAATCATTATAACATGAATCACATGAATATTTAATCGAGACCAACACCATTCTAATCACATAGATATTTAATCAAGATCAACAGCATTCTAAACACATGATTAAAGATAAGCATATCAAGCACATATCCATATTAGAAACAAACATTTAATCCGACATATTTCTTTATGTGTTTCAATCAAGGGTCATTTTGGATAGTCCAAACCAAATTGGTATTTCTGAGGATATTGGATTAAAAATGAAGTGACAATCGTTGGGATGAAAGGTTATGATGATCTTTATACAAATAGAGAGAGAAAGAAAAGACAAGAAAATAAATCAATAAAAAAATGAAACATTTTAGAAAACAGATCGTTTTTTTATTTTTTTTATTTATAAACAAACTTAAAAGAGCACATTTTTATAATATAAAAAAAAAAAAAACTATTAAATGGACAGCAAGCAAAAACAGCAAAAAAAAAAACTATTTAAAAAAAAAAATTAAAACAAAAGGCCATTTGTTAGGAACTATCCATCGTATTCAATAAAAAGGGGGTGTCCTTAGTAAAATGAAGATTTTATTTGCCCTCACACCATCTTCTCCATCTGTTTTCAGCCATGTTCACGTTTTTTTTTAATACAAAAACTGATCTAAACTCTCAACCCGATCGGTTGAAGTCAGTTTGATCGATTTAAAACGCTTTACTTATCACTGCTCTCCTGTGATTCAAACTCGGATTAAGTTCAATAAACCGCTGCCATTAACGATTTGTTAAAGCTCAAAATCGAAGTGGAACAAGTATCCACAAACTCTATTGGCCACGGCTTCACTTCCCCTCTTCGTTATACGTTGAATACAATTCTTGCTTCAATTTTGAAAACCTAAAAACAGAGGAAGAAGCCACGAGTTTCTTGTAAAAAAAAATGCTTTATTTTTTCGATGCTCCAACCCATAAATCGATTAGACCTATGGATCGAAACCGATTGGGCAAAGCGGGTCTCTTTGTTGATCTAGAGAGACAGATTTAAAATGGGTTGCTTTGTTGGAGACGATGAAACAAAATGTAAAAAAACTAGATTCGAAGGAAAACTCGCTGTTGGGGACGCTGAACCTGCGTTTAAATCGTTTGGGAAGATGGTGTGTGAATAGAAAACATGCGATTTTATTTATCACACACCATTTAAATGTTGCTGTGAACAGTACCAAAAAAACGAAATTTAAAAAAAAATTGATTTTTTTTACTACACATCAGCCCCACATTGCTATTGACAGATCCTCTAAACAAATTTTTTTTTCTTTTTAAAAAAAAAAAAAAAACTCTTTTTTGTGATTTCCTTCTTGCCGTCAACATTACTTTCCTAGAAAGACATTATTTAAACTAATTACACACTTTTTTTTTTCAGAATTGTTTTATAAAGAAAACTAAGAAAACAACACATTATCCTATGATCAATCGCACACAACCTACATAAAATAAAAAATAAAATAAAAAGATCTACACACGTAAAAATCAAATGTCACGGTCTTCTAATCACTATATTATCTTCAACAACATCAACCATTCCAAAATCCTTCATTATTTAGGACCACCTTAGATGACCCTTGATTAACTCACAAGAATAATATGCCGAAGTCAAATATTTAAAGTCAAAACGCATGCTCAATAATCGGAGAAAAAAAATAAATAAATAAAAAATAAAATAAAAAACAAAAATGCAAATATAATAATGAACAAACAAATAAACCAAGAATAAATAAATAAATAAATAAAATCCTAGGTCATGTTAGCGATGATCCCATGCTTGGGGTTTTTCAAGTTTGATCCACAATGGTCCCCAGTGGAGTCACCATTGAAAGCGCCCTCGATCCGCGGGGTGCGCGGATCCACTTTTGACCCTTGAGGTTTGGGATCGCCTGTCCTTTAGAAGCTTCTGGATTCGGTGGTCTCTTGGTGAGGTATTCTCCTTGGAGTAATGTAGGAAGTAGTTTCGACAGCGTTATCAGTAGCTTGGTGAATACCCTATTTACTCTATTAGGCCGTGTTTGTTGGTTCTACCCATACTATGATGCGGGTTGTGCTGGCATAGCTTGTGGAGGAACCATCCGGAAGGGATTCTGTGGTGCTGGAGCCCAGGCAGCCCGAGGTACTGGCATCCAAGGGACTTGTGGTGCTTGTGATCTCTGAACAGGTGCTTGAATAAAGAGAGGTTGGCTGGGTTATACATTGTTGACTTGAGTCTCCTCTTTTTTCTTGACCAAAGGCACGAATTTCTTTTGTGCCGACATTCCTACTACTATGCTTAGGGCTGTGAAGTCAAATATTAGACCAATTCGGATCCCGTCTTCGACTCGGTCTGCTACTTGAACCAAATTGGAGAAAGTACCTGTGGTAAGCCCCACTAGATGGGTATAGAACGAATGCCCCAATGCAGAGATGAATGTGGTATTCATCTCTTGCTCGGTCATAGCAAGTCGTACTTGGGAAGCTGACTTTCGCCACCTTTGGGCGTATTCCTTCATTGTTTCCCTCTGCTTCCTTGTCATCTTTACCATATCGCTTCGATCTAGACCCACATCCGTGTTAAACCTGTAGTTATGCCAGTTCTTGATAAGCGAATGATCCAATCCTGAGAACCATTTAAGAGCCGACCCTGTTAGACTTCTCTGAAACAACTGTACTAGCAATCTGTCATTCTCACCATATTAGGACATCAACCCGCAATACAATTTGAGGTGTGATAGAGGACACCTTACCCCGTTGTATTTCTTGAATTCCGGGCATTTGAACTTAGCCGGTAATTATGCGTTGGGGTAGAAGCAAAGGTCTCTGAACCTGATCCCTCTTAGGGTGTTCGTGCCCTTGGTTCGTCTCATTTTCTCTTGGAGAGACTCAATCTGCTGGGCCATTTTTTCATTCGTAACACTTTTAGCTTCGGGAACCCTGAAGTCACACTCATCGTCTGGGATGACCTCCGGAGGTGGGTAATTTTGTGAGATGTAGAGTGGAGGACCCTGATATACTAGCACAGTAGGAGGAGGGGTGGCTTGTTGATCTGGTCGTGATTGCTCAGGGAGTTCAGGGTTTGACCCAGACGCTTGGTGTTGAGCGACTTGTGCTTGTAGAAAATTAATACTACTCAAAACAGTCGTCAACATTCTTTCCTGCCTTTTCATTGTTTCTAATAGCCTTGTTATCATTGCATTAGCCTCGGCCAGTTCATTTGTTGCAGGTTGTAGGTCCTCTGAGTTGCTCATAGTTGATAATGATCAAAGAAAATATGGAGACTTCTCAAGGTGTTTGTATTTCTGTCATTTGGCCACCTGTGCGTATAGAAGACCAAACGTTACTATCTTACTAACAAAAAAGAAAATGTATGATGTTTTATTAAGTTCGATAATTATTAGGGATAACACCCAAAAGAAAATTTTAGTTAAGTGAACTTAAAAAATCATGGTTCGTCAGTGCGAAACTAGATCGTTTGAGAAAAAGGAATTACATCAGCACGAAGTTGGCATCAACGCGGAGATGGCATCAACATGGAGTTGGTATAATTTAATTTTTTTTTTAAGAATTATATCAGTCGGAGCTGGCATCGACACGGAGTCGGTATAATTAAAAAACGATTACATCAGTACGAAGTTGGCATCAGTACGGAACTGGCATCAACACGGAGTTGGAAGAACATTTTGGAAAATAATTACATCAGTCAAAGCTGGCATCGACACGGAGTTAGTAAAATTGAAAAGTAATTATATCAACATGAAGCTGGAATTAGCATAGAGCATCAACATGGAGTTGGGAGAACATTTTGAAAAAGAATTACATCAGCCGGAGTTGGCATCGACACGGAGCCAGTAAAACATTTTGAAAAAGAATTACATCAGTCAAAGCTGACATCGGCACAGAGTCGGTATAATTAAAAAACGATTACATCAACACAGAGTTGACATTAATACAGAGTTGGTAAAAAATTTCAAAAAATAATTACATCAGTCGGAGCTGCCATCGATACGTAGTCGATAAAATATTTTGAAAAAAGAAGTTATATCAGCACAGAGCTGGCATCAACTCGGAGTCGGTAAAGCATTTTGAAAAAGAAGTTACATCAGCATGGAGTTGGCATTGACATGGAGTCGAAATAACATTGAGAAAAAAAAATTACATCAATATAGAGCTGCCATCGACACGGAATCGGTAAAATATTTTGAAAAGGAAATTACATCAGCGCAGAGCTGGCATCGACACAGAGCCGGTATAATTAAAAAATGATTACATAAGCATGGAACTGACATCAAAACAGAGTTGGAAGAACATTTTGAAAAAGAATTACAGCCGGAGCTGGCATCGACATGGAGCCGGTTAAACAGTTTGAAAAAGAATTACATCAGTCAAAGTTGGCATTGTCACGGAGTTGATATAATTAAAAAATGATTACATCAGCACGGAGCTGTCATCAAGACGGAGTTGATAAAATATTTTGAAAAATAATTACATCAGTCGGAGCTAACATCGACACGGAGTCGGTAAAGTGTTTTGAAAAAAGAAGTTATATCAGCATGGAGCTGGCATCAACCCGGAGTTGATAAAATATTTTGAAAAAGAAGTTACATCACCACGGAGTTGGCATCAACACGGATTCAGTAAAAAGAAATTACATCAGCACGGAGTTGGCATAGACACGGAGTCGATATAACATAGAGAAAAAAAATTACATCAACACGGAACTGGCATCGACACAGAGTCAGTAAAATATTTTGAAAAGAGAATTACATCAGCGCAGAACTGACATTGACATAGAGTCAGTAGAACATTTTGAAAAAGAATTACATCAATTGAAGTTGGCATCAGCACGGAGCTGACATCAATATGGAGTTGGTAAAACATTTCTTAAAAATAGATGAACTTAAACAAGTTGAGTTGGAAAAACATCTTTTTTGTTAGCCCCCGATTCAGTTCTATGAAATTAAGATCGGCCAGTCAGATCTCCAGGGAAGAGGCGGCGTACAAGGATACTCTTAAATCACTTCATTTTCTTGAATAAACATAATCTATCCCCCTGGGTATAAGCAGGGCAAGATCATTCTTAGGCACCGATTTTGATCAAGAATTGCAATTGGTGCTTGAATTTTTTTTAAAATTTTTTGTTAAATCTAATTTGTTGAAAAAGTAAATGGATTCGTTTGAATTGATCATCCGATTGTTAATCTTGATGGATTACATTTAGATCATGGACATGGTTATATTGAAGGATGGATCCGATTTGGATTGGGTAGGGGTTGTAAACCCAACCCAAAATGGATATGGATCGTGGACCCATTTGAGATGGATATGGGTCGTGGACCCATTTTAAAATTTATATGGATCATAGATCCAGTTTGTAATGGATATGGGTCGTGGACCCATTTTGAAATGGATATGTGTCGTGGACCCATTTGAAATTGATATAAATCGTAGACCCAGTTTAAAATGGATATGGGTCATGGACCCAATTTGATTGGATATGGGTCGTAGACCAAGTTTGAAATGAATATGGGTTGTAGACCTAACTTGATTGGATATGGGTCGTGGGCCCATTTGGAGTGGATATGGGTCGTGAACCCATTTGAGGTGGATATAAGTCGTAGACCTATTTTAAGGTGGATATGGGTCGTGGACCTATTTTTGAAGTGAATATGGGTTGTGGGCCCATTAGAGGTGGATATGGGTCGTTGACCCATTCAGAAGCGGATATGGGTCGTGGATCCAATTTGAAGTGGGTATGGGTTGTGGACCCATTTGAGGTGAATATAGGTTGCTGACCCATTCGAAAATGGATATGGGTCGTAGACCCAATTTGAAGTGGATATGGGTTGTGGACCCATTTGAGGTGGATATGGGTCGTTGACCAATTTGGAAGCGGATATGGGTCGTGGACCCATTTGAGATGGATATGGGTCGTGGGCCCATTTTGAGTGGATATTGGTTGAAGTGGATATGGGTGGTGACCCATTTTTGAAGTGGATATGGGTTGTGGACCCATTTGAGGTGGATATAGGTCGTTGACCTATTTGAAAGTGGATATAGGTCGTGGACCCAAATTGAAGTGGATATGGGTTGTGGACCCATTTGAAGTGGATATAGGTCGTTAACCCATTCGAAAACGGATATTGGTCGTGGAACCATTTGATGTGGATATGAGTCGTGGACCCATTTTTGAAGTGGATATGGGTCGTTTACCTATTTGGAAGTGGATATGGTCGTGGACCCATTTGATGTGGATATGGGTTATGGACCCATTTTTGAAGTGGATATGGGTTGTAGACCCAATTTGAAATGAATATGGGTCGTGGACCCATACAATGGTTCCTCGTAAAATACTCCTTGCTTTGTTTCCGTCGCTCGATCTATTTTGGATCTCTAAGATGGAGTACCTCTTTCTTAGATCTGAGTATTTCCTAAATTTTTTGATGGATTTCTAGGTATTTTTTGGAGAGTTTTTGAAAGTTTTTCTACAAAACCTAGGGTTTTGATGATAAATAGGGAGTTAGGGCTTCAAAATCAGGATTTGGGGAAGGCTAGGAAGACTTTTTAACCTATTTTTTCTAGGGTTTATTTTGACCTACTAAATTAGGTTGTGGAGACTCCTATTTGTAGATTTTTTTTGGAAGAATTAGGGTTTGACTTGGTCTCCTTTTAGATAAGGTGAATTAGTGTTTTGACTTAAGTCTTATTTGATTGACTAGATTTCTTTAGATTATGATTTTAATTCTTACGTACAATGAAAGAATATATTTTTAAGTTTTGTGGAGAACCCCCTAATTATATCTTTAATTATTTGGACATGGAAGGGTCTTTTAATAAATATCAAGGGGCTCCACTTAAATTAGTGGGCAACCATCAACAATTTTGCCTGAAGGCTTGATTGATTAATTTTCTTAATTCAAAATTTTAAATTAATTTTATTAGGGTTTCACTTTACGTTAATTAATATTTTATTTATTAATTTAAAATTTTTAAATTATTAAAATTAAAAAATTACTGTTTTGCCTCCGAAGAGGACTTTTGTGTTGAAAAGTCTTTTTTCGATGTTTTGGGATGTTTTGGAATCGATTTTTTGTAAGGAATTCAATGGGATCATGGGCTTGTATCATTTACGAACTTTTTGCATGAAACAATTGTGAACCCCATGAAGGGCATTTTCGTAATTTTGACAAATTTGGTGAAAATTTGTGAAATGATTTATTTGGTTTCACTTTGTTATTTTATGTGTTCGAAAGGATTTTCCTAAGCATAAGGGGGACTCTAAGGATGTTTTGATGTTAGGGGTATTTTGGTAATTTGGTCATTTTTTTAGTGATTTTTATCGTAAAGCTTCTTTTTGTCTAAAAAATGATGATTTCCATGTTTTTAGAGTTATATTCCTTAGCGTTGCGTGGTTTCTATAGTTTTGTTAGTTTGATATACCTCATCAGAATTTCTAAAACATATCTAGTAATAAATAAAGCATTAGAATAATCATCCATCATTGGGAATCATCGCGATCGGGTTGACGAGTTGATTAATCAAGTGAATGCAAAAATTGGGTATCTACAGATGCCCCTCTTCGGCAGAGGGTTGAAGGAAACTAGATAATAAATCTATTTTGGTAGATAGCGCGATATCTGAATGCCAAAACTAGTGACAGTTCATTTTGCAGCCTGATTTAGTAATTCATCGAGGAGTTCAGATCCTTGAGGGTAAAACTCTCCTTGAACTAAAAAGTTGTTAGGCCCTTGAGGGTGAGTTCTCACTGACGGCGTCAGATCCTTGAATTTTAAAAAATTCTTGAGCATAAACCTGAGCATAATTCCGAGAAAACCCTTAGCGGCATCTAAGCATAATTTCGAGAAAACCCTCGGCGGCATCTGAGCATAATTATGAGAAAACCCTCCGGCGGCATCTGAGCACAATTCTGATAGAACCCCTAGCGGCATCTGAACATAATTCTGGGCATAATTTCGAGAAAACCTTCAGCAGTATCTGAGCATAATTTCAAGAAAACCTTCGGTAGTAATTGGTTGAGCATAATCTGAGAAAGTCCTCGATAGCAACTGGCTAAGTATAATTTGAGAAAACCCTCAGTGGTAACTGGCTAAGTGAAAATCCGAGAAAACCCTCGGCAGTAACTGGCTGAGCATAATCTGAGAAAATCCTCGACGGCAACTGGCTGAACAAATTCCGAGAAAACCCTCGGTGGCAACTGGCTGAACAAAATCCAAGAAAGCCCTCGGTAGTAACTGGCTAAACATAATCTGAGAAAGGCCTCGGTGGCAACTGGCTGAGTGAAAATCCGAGAAAACCCTCGGTGGTAAATGGCTGAGCATAATCCGAGAAAGCCCTCGGTGGCAACTAGCTGAGTAAAACTGGAAATTAATGAATGAATCTGGGAAAGAATAATTAAAAATGAATCTGGAAAAGAATGATTGAATCTGAGAATGAATAGATCTGGGAATAATGAATCTGGGAAAGAATGATTGAAAAATGAATCTGGAAACGAATGATTGAATCTGTGAATGAATAGATCTGGGAAATAATTAATGAATCTAGGAAAGAAAGAATGCCCTATCTCCTGTTCTAGGTGAAAGGGTAATGAATTATTCTCTGGGCAAAAACAAAATATGAGATCAGAAACGCTTTTGTTTGAACCTCAAGGTATTTTTTTTCAAAAAATTTATGAATTTAGCACCTGAATTTTAACTTCTTTTGAACCTCAAGGGTTTTCTAAAAAATTGCTATCAAGAGGGTAACCTTAAATTCGGGGTTAACCTTATCCTTTAGGATTAACATTGATTAAGCTTGAGAACAAAATGCCCCTAGTTTGATAGCAAACACTGCACTGAAGATAGTTGAATATAAATTTTTTTTAAATGCCCCTAGTGTAAGGGGAAAAATTACACGCAATAGAAAAAAGAGAAGTGCCCCTTGTTATGAACGTTTGAAATATTTGATTACCACAAGGGCAATAAAGATTCAAGTTTTAATTTTGACTTTTTATATTAAAGATTTTGAGTTATGCTCAAGAAAACAAAATATTTTCTTTTGAGATTCATTATAGAATCCACCATTTTTCCTCTTGATTCACTAAGGAAAGCAGAAAATTTTCATATCAATCGAGAGGATACTCATGACTTCTAAGTCTTTGCTTGGTTTAAGCTGGGTACTGAAACTTGGTCATTCAGACTTTTGATGTTTCGACTTGGATTGCCTTTTAATTTTTCAACTCAACGGAGATTTTCTTTTATTTTTTGATTGCTCTAATTTTTGCCTAGATTGCCTTTTCAGGTTTTCAATTTAGCTAGCATACTCTAGCTTTTGCCTAAATCATCTTTTCAGTTTTTCAATCTAACAAGCTTACAATTTTTCCTTTTTTTGCTCTGATTGTTGCCAAGGCCGTCCTTTCGGATTTTTAACCTCACGAGCTTACCTTAATTTTTGCCTAAGTCGTTCTTTTAAACTTAGCAGATTTTTTTATTTGCTCTAATTATTGCCAAGGTTGTCCTTTCAGATATTCAACCTTGCGAGCTTGCCTTAATTTTTGCCTAAGTTGCCCTTTCGGATTTTCAACCTAGCAGGCTTTTTTTTTTCTTTTTCTTCCCTTTTAAACTTTTGGAGTTACTGTCTGATCATGTTTTGCTACATTCCTTGACTTTTTCACACGGTACTTAGGAGGACTTTCATAGGTAAGCTTAGGACTAGGCATAAAAAGAAAGGAATTTTGAGGCTCAAAAATCCAAATGCCCCTTGTGTGGCATTTCTTTTATTTTGCTTTGAATTTTCTTCCCATTTTGAAGATGTTTCTTTTCTTTCTTTTGAATTTTTTCTTTATGTGTTTTTTTTTTAGGAAATATATATATATATATATATATATATATATATATTGATGTGGTCAGGCCTGAAGTAACTTCTCAGGTTGCCTACGTACCCCAGAATTTTGGGATCATACCAAAACGTAATTCGAAATACCCTCCCCTAGGTTGGGTAATTAGGGTGAGAAAGAAAAATGTATTTATTTTTTATTTTTTATTTTTGAAAAAGGCTGCAAAGGGTTGAGAAAGAAGATATTGAACTAAGTAGCAGGAAAATTGATTTGGCCAAAGATGGCCTCCTTAAATGTAGTACCGCTTAATCTGGTCGAGGTTGGTTGGTTTTGATAATTCGATTCCATTATGATCTTGAAGTCTGACAGCTTTTCTCAGTAATATTTTTTTGATAATGAACGGACCTCCCCAATTTGGTTTGAACTTCTCTCTAGGGTCAAAGATGCCCGGTTTTCTTTAAGTATTAAATCCCCGACTTGCAAGTATCGGGCCTTGATTTTCTTGTCAAATGTAAGGACGACTCTTCTTTGATAGGCCTGCACGTGGTATAGAGCTCTTAGTCATTTTTCTTCGATCAAATTTAATTCTTCATACCGTTGACGAATCCAATCTGTTTTTAGCAATTAACTTTCCATCAAGGGCTTAAGTAATGGGATTTCCCTTTCAATTGGTAAGATTGTTTTTGTATCATACACTAGACGGTAGAAAGTAGTTCCAGTGAAAGATTGTATTGAAGTACGATATACCCATAGTGCAACCGGTAACTTCTCTAAGCAATCCCGGTTTAATTGACACATTTTCTTGATGATTATTTTGAGATTCTTATTGGTTGTTTTGACTACTCCATTGGTTTGAGGACGGTAGAGAGATGATTTGTGATGCTAGATCTTGAACTTTGAACACAAAGTAATCCTTGACTTTGAAGTGTGACCCATCATCAGAGACTAATTCCAAAGGTACCCTGTATCGACTTATGGCATTTGTTTTGCAGAGAGGACAACATCGACATGATTTGTAACATCTTCTTTGGTCTCATTGGTATTTCCATTCTATCAAACGAGTATCTATTCCATGTCAGGTAACACCCAAGCTTATACTTAACATATCCTCATAGGATCACGTGAACAAGTCTTTTGAAATTTCTGAGTAAATTCATTATCTTCTTGTGTTCCTCTAGGGATAGGATGGTTTCTATTTGAATTTCTTGGGAATTATTTTTTGTTTCAAGGTCAATGACCTTTGCTTTCTCGATAAAGGTTGAGCCCGACTCTTATATTTTTGTTCAAGAAAGAAATCTATCCTTGAAGTTAGATTATTAGTTAATCCGTTAATGCGCTCGAGGTATTCAAAAATTTCCTTTATCTAATCAAATTCAGATGAGGCGACAAACACTTCTATAGACTCGACAAACTAACTCGACTGAACAGGAAAATAGTAGACTCAATCTAAAGAAGACATGACCTTGCTGAAAAAAAGACTCAAGCTAACCCCAAATGAATCATGAAAACTCAAGACAACTACCCACAATGGGCTTGATTAAGACTGAGGACTGAAACATTGCATACAACCGGCAGAGCTGATGCACTATGATCTTCAAGGAATAACTGTGTAATTTTGAAATATTTTGGGGTCATTTCTAACAATTCACTTAGTACTAACGTTTGTTCTAACTGACCGGACTTACTACCCTAAGTAAATGATGGATGATTGACCTTAAGTGCAATGATAACCCTTAAGCCTCATTGAAGGTGAATTTTAATCAATTCCAGTGTTAACCCCTTGATAACATTTTCATGAATCCTAAGGTTTTATTGAATTTTGTGCACCAATCCATTAAACAATTCATTGCATTATTGAGAAGGAAAATTAATTTTATTGAATTATTGAAAATTATTGACAAATAATATTTTCATTGAATAAAATTTTCAACAAATTCGATTTAAACTATTTTTAAAAAAAAAAATATATTTTAATAATTTTTCTAAGTCTATGCAAAATATATTTTTATAAGTCATTTTTCTATGAAAGAATAAATCTTTAGTAAATCATTTTTCCTTCATTTTCTTCTTTCTAAAAAATATTTTCTTTCGGAAAACATTTTTCTTCTTTTAAAATGGGTTGAAACCTGAATTAGAAAATGTTTGAGTACCATTGTGATTTGAATGGTCCGACCTATCATGATTGTTAAATCGAGATGGACTCGATCATCATGAATCATTGCCTATTTAAAATGGATTCTTTATTGGGTTGGTGCACCCAATGATATGATAACCTTGAATCAAATTAAACAAGAAGTTTGGTTATCTTGAGGACAAAATCGTAACTTCCTGATTTCAATATTTGTAAAGTCCATTTCCAAAAAAGTAACCCGGGAACACCCATGATAAGCTCGAGTCGTGACCTATAGGGAGGTTTCTAGACTCTAAGTTTACTACGTGCAATGCATTTTATCTGGCCACCCTTGCCCAAGTACACTTATATACCTCTTGAACGTACTCAATAAAATGATACGTGGTGACTTGGTTTGATATATCATATAGGTGATAATCTAAGATTCCAACTCAAATCTCTGAAGTCAAAAGCAGCTAGTTTAATCCCCAGTTGAAAGGTGGCACACGATGCTTAGTAAGGGCACTCTTAAGTCACCTCTCTTCTAAAATAGACGTAGTCTATCCCCATTGTACTGTAGTACATCGGGGCAGGATCTCGTTTAGGCACTGATTTTAACCAAGAAATGCAGTTGGTGAACTTAGATTAACTTTGATATACCGTATAGGTACGAGTCTAGGGTTGGCGATCGGGATATGTGATTTTTATGGCTTACAATAGGACAAAGGCTCAGGTCGTTCCAACCTAGGTGCATTGATATACTTTTCAGTATCACTTAATCAAATGGTACTGATGCCCCAGTTTTATATACCATAAAGGTATGTGACTGGAGTTGTGGTTTTCATGCATGATGTCACATCTCACGAGGAGACCGGGCCATACACTAGTGACACGTTAGCTATAAGGGACATGCAAGCGTGCAAAGCGATAAACATGCTAGTGGTGTATACAAAACAGGGTGGGGTGTGCCCGGGTCCTTTTCAAATAAATGGGCCCATGGGCCTAATCAAACCATACAAGCAAGGATAAATATTGATCAAGAAATACAAAAATATTCATAACATTTCGTTCAAGACCAAAGCATGCACATCTCATGTATATATAAATTAAGATCATGGCATTTCAGATAATCAATCAATGAATATAACACAGAATAATCGATCAAATCCAACATTGAAATAGGCAAAAACAATTCCTTTTTTTTTTAATGAACTAAAACTAAAAAAAACTTTTTTCTATGGTTCAATCAAGAATCACTTTGGACGATCCAAAACAAATTGAGATTTCAATGAGCCTTGAATTAGGGATAGATTGATAGTTGTAGAGAAGTGATGACTTTTTTTGTTTTTTTGGAATTTTAGAATTTTTTGCATTTTTGAATTTATGACTCAACAAATTTCTCAATGAGAACTTAGGTTATCTCGACTAACACATTAAGATTTCAAAATTACTAAGGGTCATTAGGCCACGTGGCTCCCTCAATGATAATCTAATTACATGGTCTTTATAATGTTGATTGGAAAAGATTTGGATCCAAAAATGAAATTCAATTATTTATTTATTTATTATTTGTAGATCCAAAGTTTTGAAAATGGGTGGCATTGAAATTTCAAATTTAAAAATCAAAGTTCGAAATGAAAATTAATTTAAAAAATTTTCTTGAAAATTTTCCTTTAACAATTTTCAGAATTTCATCTGCAACAAGCACGTGGTGTTGGATCATCTTCTTGAGTGCCACTGGGTGAGATCAATGACTCTTAGTAAGAAATAAATCTTACTAAGTTAGTAAGACTAGCTCATTCAATTTTTTTCCTTTTTTTTTTTCTTCAATTTTATAAAACAATTGTTTTTTAATTTTATGTTGCTGCTAGCAACTCTCACAACTCACATTTTTTTATGTTACTACCACCACACTCAACTCACACGCAACTCATTTTTTTTGTTTTAAATATGTTGCCACCACACCACTTATTTGTTGCTGCTTGATTTAACCCTTGGCCACTCAAAATAACAGTAAATATAGCTATTATAATTTCACCATCATGGGCTTTTCCATGTGAACCCAAGAATCTTCCAACTCAAAGTTGCAAAGCACACGAACATATTGCAAGTCCATATGTAAATTCAAGTCCAAGGCTTTGCACAAGACTTATCAAAATACCATATCTTAGTGTTGCTTGAATACTTGGCCAATGTTTCGCTTGTGAATGCATATAAAGTCCAGACATACGAGAAAGCCTGTTCGGCAACACTTGCTGCTTCAGCATATGCATCTTAAATATTTTCAGCAAGCTTTGACCTGATGACTATAGTCAGCCTTTCTCCGGTAAGAATCCAGAATGAGACCTCAATCCAACCAGCGGCCAAAACAACTAACGCTATGTAAACAATCTTCAAAGCATGCTCTAAAAACTTCTAAAACAGTTCTTCAGATCTCCGATCTAATTTGTCAAATCTCAGCAAGTGAAGAACTTTTCCAAAGAAATGAAAACACACGGCAAGTGTCGCTCCATGAGCTTCAACAGCCAACAACCCAACAACCATGATAAACCAATCGAAGTTATCTACACAAGCAAATAACCTAGAAAACGGCACAACTGCTGGTAGTGGTTTTCTACAGAAATTTTGGTGGTATTCAAGACCTTAAGACCGCTTTGGTTTAAGAGAGAGAGAGAAAGACATCTCTCTCCTCTTAATGCCTCCTTCTCCTCATGAAGAAAAAGATATAAGAAAAAAAAACATTTTTTACTAATAGCACACCCCACACAGTAGTGTTGTTTTTTTTTTTTTTTTTACGATTTTTTTTTGTTGAAATCCTTTCTCATCACACACAACAGAATTTTTTTATGGTTACTGGCAGGAGCATAAATAAAATCCTTTTTTATTTTTCTTTAATACCATTCATCATACCAGGTCGAGAAAGGGAAGAAAAAAAAACTACCTATGCACTATGCGCAACAACACCGATTAAAAAAAACATTCAAGGTTCCTCATCCCAACCACCATATTCCATCCACCAATGAAACCAACCTCTTGAATTATTTAGGATCATCCCAAATAACCCTTGATTGAACCATTAAAATACGCCAAGGCAAAAATATTCAAAGTCCAAATAAATAATTGATAATTGAGCCAAAAAAATGATAAGAACAAAAAATAAACAGATAAACAAACCAATAAAATAAAATAACAAACGAACTAAAAAATATAATAATAAATAATTAGGTCGTCTTGGTAATGTTTCTATACTTGGGACTTTTCAAATTTGATACTCAATAATCCCCAGTGGAGTCGTCACTGAAAGTGCCCTTGCTCTGTGGGGTGTGCGGATCCGCTTTTGATTTTTGAGGTTTGGGAGTCGCCACCTAGTTATTACAGTCTAGGAACCGAGCATTGACTCTAACAGATAAAAATAACTAATCTACGAATAAAAAGAAACTACGGACTAAGGATCACGTTACGGGGTTGGAAGGTATTAGGCACCAACCCCGCCCGGTAAACGCCGGTCTCTACTATTACCCAAAAAATGATTACATTGCTAAAAATACCTAAAACAAATAAATAAAACACATAGAATAAAAAAAATATACCTATACGATGATCGCAACGATTTGTTCCCTTAAAATTGATAGAATGGTTCCTCGTAAAATACTCCTCGCTTTGTTTTCGTCGCTCAATCTACTTCGAATCTCCAATATGAAGTACCTCCTTCTTAGATCTAAGTATTTCCTAAATTTTTTGATGGATTTTTGAGTATTTTTTGGAGAGTTTTTGGAAGTTTTTCTACAAAACCTAGGGTTTGGATGATAAGTAGAGAGTTAGGACTTCAAAATCAGGGTTTAGGGGAAGGCTAGGGAGACTTTTTGACCTACTTTTTCTAGGATTTATTTTGACCTGCCAAATTAAGTTGTGGAGGCTCCTATTTGTAGATTTTTTTTTGGAAGAATTAGAGTTTGACTAGGTCTCCTTTTAGATAAGGTGAATTAGGGTTTTGACTTAAATCTTATTTGATTGACTAGGTTTCTTTAGATTAGGGTTTTAATTAGGATTTTGACTTAAGTCTTATTTGATTGACTAGGTTTATTTATATTAGGATTTTAATTCTTACGTATAATGAAAGAATATATTTTTAAATTTTGTGGAGAACCCCCTAATTATATCTTTAATTATTTGGACCCCCAGATTGAGGGGTCTTTTAATAAATATTAAGGGCCACTTAAATAAGTGGGCAACCATCAACAATTTTGCATGAGGGCTTGATTGATTAATTTTCTTAGTTTAGATTTTTAAATTAATTTTATTAAGGTTTTACTTTACGTTAATTAATATTTTATTTATTAATTCTGAAATTTTAAATTATTAAAATTAAAAAATTACCGTTTTACCCCCGAAGATGACTTTTGTGTTGAGAAGTTGTTCTTCGATGTTTTGGAATTGATTTTTCGTAAGGAATTCAAGGGATTATGGGTTTGTGTCATTTACGAACTTTTTGCATGAAACGATTATAAATCCCATGAGGGGCATTTTCGTAATTTTGACAAATTTTGTGAAAATTGGCGAAATGGTTTATTTGGTTTCACACTTTGTTATTTTATGTGTTTGAAAGGATTTTCCTAAGCATAAGGGGGGATCTAAGGATGTTTTGATGTTAGGGGTATTTTGATCATTTTTTAGTGATTTTTATCGTAAAGCTTCTTTTTGTCTGAAAAATGATGATTTATATGTATTTGGGATTATATTTTTCTAACGTAGCGTGGTTTCTATAGTTTTGTTAGTTTGAGATACCTCATCCGAATTTTTAAAACATATCTAGCAATAAATAAAGCATTAGAATAATCATCCATCATTGGGATCGTCGCGATCGGGTTGACGAGTTGATTAATCAGGTGAATGCAAAAAATGAGGTGTCTACAATTGAAAACCATGAATTCAAGATAAAGTTGAGTAGATATGTTATGAAAGTTGGAGAGTTTGACTAGAGATTGAAGATGATGGTGGTTAAGCACATGGCATCAATTTCAAAAACATAGGAGGTATCTCTAATATTCAATAAAATGAAAGAGCCATGTTTAAATCACCCAAATTAAATGATAACATATTGATTGAACTAAAAATAGAACAATGATGAATGCACGCGGTCTTCATACGTGGTTAAGTATGCGGCTGACATAGGAAGGGCACGTAACCACATATTTTTTCCTGGTAAAAATGACGTGTACCAAGACGGCGTGCATTACATTCCAATTGTTGATGGACGCTTTTTAGTTCAACATAAAGACAACAAATGCGAAGGAATAACAAACATGCATATATATACAAAAATGTCGAAATGTTTACAAAATGAACTAATATAAGATATCTACATGTTTATATAAGGTACATCAAAAATTAGATTGAAAGGGGGGCATCATCCCGGGCACTTTGAGTCTTCAGGACCACTTCAGAAAAAAACCCAGACACTGTACCAGAACCCAACACCATGGAAGAAGGTAGACCGTGTATCCGTAGTCATCCCTCAGAATCCATGTAGAAGTGTTCCGCGTCCAGGGTAGCATCCTGTTATGTAGTTCCAGTGAGATCAGCACCCAGGACAGAGAGTCCAGTAGAGGGGGAAGCCTGAAAACAAAAACAAAAGCAAGTTAAGAACAGGCATATATATATGATACAGGGAAATAAATAACTTAAATGCAAATTCTTACTCAAGGAGGTGTCGGAGGGCGCGCAGAGGTACTCATTTCATCTTGACGTCGATGATAATCCTAAAAAATCACGAGAGAACTAATCAAGACAGGAAAGACCTAAGCTACGATATACACAGAAGAGAAAAAAAGAAACAATGTACCATCTCGGCCTGAAGTCAAGATTCCCGCAGGGCCATCTTCAACTCCAATTCCTAGATACAGACAACCTGCGCCTCTAGGCGAGCATCCTGCTCCTCAATGAGCGCAATCGACTCCTCCACCTCAGCCTTGGAGGCCTTCCACCTATTCCCCATCTCCACGGCCCTCATCGCCTATGTTTCAATAATAGCATAGCCCTCTCGGAGGCAACGAAGATCATCGGCCTAAAACCACAAGAGCAAACCCAATGAGAGTGTTAAGGATAGGAAAAGCTAAGGAAAGAGAGATAGGGACGACTACGTATTGTGATGGCATGCTCTTGGATCAGGACCCCTCCGATCTCGGTGATCCTGGCCCTAGCGGTAACTATGGGCATAATGCATCCGATAGAAGCCTCTCTGAACCAGGCTTGGTAGTCACCGCCCCTCACCAGCCCAACAACATCTACGTCCCTTGACTAGACAAGATACTCATCCACCGTCATAGCCCCCGAGATAGGCTTAGGTGGAACGACAGGGATGCGAAGGCTATCGTCGTGCTGGAAGAACAGACGCTCCCCCAAGTAGAATGTGTATCTCTGTTCTCCGATGAAGTAGGGGTAGCGTTGTCGTCGAATATTATGCCTAAAGGTGTTCCGCACCTCCTACCTCCCGCTAATGGTACGAGGAAGGTCTCGAAAAGTAATGGAGAAGATCTGCAAAAGAGACAATCAGATAACAGGTACAGATAACTCCAAGGTTAAAAGAATAGGGGAAAAATATTAGAATACTCACGTCTCCAAGACGGCACCTATCAATGCCTTGAGCACTCCGTGGGCTGCTCCTAATCGCCCTAACATCCTAGGTGGCCCAGAAAGCACCCAAAGGATAACCCTCATCAGGTTGACGCCTGGTAGGCAGGTAGAAGGGAAAATATACATGGACAAAAATCTGGAGAGGAATAGGCTGTCAGACAAAGAGCAAATGACTGAAGAAGAAGCATACCAAGAACATAATAGAAATATATTACCTCAATAAACTGCTAGAAGAAGCAGGTGGAGATCCCAGTTCCACGGGGTGCAGTAATCCCCTCCACCACTCGATCAAGACAGGCAAGAATAGTGCTGTAAACAAGGCTCCCCTAGTCAAAATCGCCAATATGATCGATATCGCACATCACTGAAAGGAAGATGGTGGAGACTAAAGAATCGTCCTCGAGAAAGAAACAACTGCCTAGGAGAAAAAGGAAACAGATCTGGAAGACAATGTCAAAATCTCTATCCCCAAATTAAGCCGCTCTCTCTCGATACTTGTGAGAGGCCCCATCATCTCCCTCGATTAATAATAGGCCCATTAAAACCTTTGTTCTGATACGGCCCATCTTCCCCACCATAAAGGTAGGGACTCTGGCAATACCTAATAGCTTACCTACCTCCTGAACAGTCAACATAGTCAGGGGCAGGGGCTCTCTATCCATTGCAATACCGGTAATCGCAATAAAATCGGAAGGACCAGATGCCTATCTCCACCTCAGGCATATGGAACAAATGTGTCGCTGGAAACCATTTCTCCACCATAGCCAAAAATAAGGGTTGATCAGCCCTGAGAATCGAGATTTACAGGAAGGCTCCGAAACCAATAGTAGAAAATTGTGTCATGATATCATCTGAGAATAGGGCAGTAGTAGAAAAAACACTCGACCTACCCCTGAAACTAGTTGAAGGATAAAGGGTAGGGATATCCAGTCATAATAGCATTGACACGTGCCTCCCTAATCTGCACAAATGAAAGGTGTCTGGAACCCTCTCGCTCTCCTCCTCAGGGATCTCGACCCTGGGAGTCTCTCGGTTAACTCTACCTCTACCAACGGCCCTATCTGCCTAGCCTCTGCCACCACTACTGCCTACCAAGTCCTCAACTAGACCACTCTGAGAGGTACTCGCCTCATCTGCCCTACTCCCGAAAGAAGAACCAGCTACTGAAGATGAATCAGGCCTCCACAAAGGCCGACCTGGCCTACCTACCTTTATCGCTACACCAGACCCCAAAGCAAAATGGGTCCTGATCCTGGGTCTCGCCTCCTCCTCCTCATCTAAAGAATGTCGCGCTACTCTGGTCTTCCTCTCTCTACCCATCTGTAGACCACTAGTTTGTCGAATCAACAGTGAAAAACCTCACAAAACCTATCAAAAATCCGACCAATCTAAGCCTACCCATTCCAAACTATGCCTAAGCAAGCCTAGTAAATCCATATGCCAAACCCAAAAGAGCCAAACTACTCAACTCGACCATAAATTCGTTTATCCCACCACTTACCCTGCCTATACAAAAGTCAAACCTAACGTCTATTCACCTACCTAAACCTATGATTCTCAGCCTCAAGCCCATTTCACCCGACATTATCCCGAGTACAATGCTAACACGCATCATTTTACGCCTATCAAACCATAAAACCAATCCATCTCAACCATTCTATCTTACCAAAAGTTTCAAACTTAATCATTCACTAGCCTAAAAGCCAGTCAAACCCACACCACCCCCTTCTTACCTAATCAAACCCCTATCCACACCAAATTACTCAATCATCTATCACAACCATGTCGAGATGCCATTCGAAGAAAAGAAAATATGCGGGTACCCGAGACAAAGGAAAGTATTCAAAGAGAATCAAAAATAAAAAAGAAAAGAAGACTTGGGAGAAAAAGGCATGATAAACGATATTTCCAAATCAAAAGCATGTTAATAAGGGAGAAGGAAAAGTCAACTTACTTAAAACCCTCCATCCTAGTCCAGTCCCAGAACCATCCCTCCAAAATGACCTCGAAAATCATCACGCTTGTAAAAAATCCACCATCAACTTCATCAATCTCATCCAAAGACAACCATCACACTATTATCCGACCCCACAAGTCCCTAAACAATCTCATTTCTCGCCTAATCTAACCATTCCCAAAATCACCCCGAATTCCAACTCCAAAATAGCCCCTAAACTACCCCCAATTCCCGCTCCAAACAGTCCCCTAACCACCCAAAACAGCCCTAAACTGTCCCAAATTCCAATTCACTCCATCCCCCAAATAACCCCAACTTCTCACCCAAATCCAATCCCTAATAACCCCAAATTCTCACCCCAAAACAGTTCCTAACAACTCCAACTTCCTGCCCCCAAAAAAATCCAATTTCTCGCCTAAGAAAATCCATAAAATTATCCTTATTTCTCACCCTATCAATCCCCAAAACCATCCCTTAGCCACCCCAATTTCTCACTCTAAAACTTACCCCTAATGCCCACCTCAAACAATCCAAATACCCACAAATCCCAAATGACAAATCCACATCGATCTCAAAACCATTCTACCCAAGCCATCCACACACTCTCAAGACTAACACTCGCTATTACCTCCCATTATCCAACCCTACAGAACCCAATTACCCAACCTGGCCAATCCACCCCTTAAAACAAAACCTTACCAAAGACATCACCCCAACCAACTCGACCACCTTACCCCCATTCATCCAACCCAATTCAAACATCCATGTGATTACCCAACATGAGTCCATCAGTCCTGCTCAAAATCCAGCTCCAAATAGTTCAAAAGTTTCAGAATTCCCCAAACATCACCACCTGACCCCGAAACTCATCACCACCATACCTGTGGCCCTAAAATCACCAACAACCCTCCAACAGTCCCACTCCCATTTACCTAAACTCCACCAAGACAACCCCGAATCCACACGCCAACTTGCCCAACCACGGCCATCATATCCACCAAACAATCATCCACCACGATAAAATACAAAGTAAACAGAAAATACAATAACAATAATAAAATAATGGGAACAATCATATGCATGGCAAAATCGTGAGAGAAAAGGCAATTCGAAGTTCTAGTGGCAACATTTCGAAAAGAAAAATATGAAACAAAATTGAGAATATATGGTTGAGGAGATTTACCTTGACCGAGTAACAATGCAATGGTCTCCGGTACACTGGAAGTTACCCCGAATCAACCCAACTAATTGAAACTTGTAAAGAAAATCGTTGCTAAAGGGACAAAAGTAGTGGAAAAGTTTTAAAAAAAATCAAAACCAAATATAAATAGAAGGAGTGAAAGAGAAAAAGAAAGGAAAACATAACTCAATGCTTGCAACAAATCATCCAAACCAATCCACAAGCGCGAAATCGACGAGAGGTGAAGAAAATGAAGAAAATCACCAAAAACCAGAAAAAGAAACCGAAGAAGAAGAGAAAGAAATCGAAAAAACAGAAGATTACGCGAGTTTTAACGTTTGAAATTCGTACTGGTCCGTGTTACCAATATGGATGAGGCAATGTTTATGCCATCCGTGTTCTATGCACGGATGAAGCAAAAGTAGTGCTATCCGTTCTCCAAGAACGGATAAAATAATCCAAAAACCATTTGTGCTTCAAGTACGGATCAGTTAATAAAACCTTTAATTTAAAAATCAAATAAAAAATAAAATCAAATAAAAATAAAAAATAAAAATAAAAAACTAAAAACTAAAATCAAAAATCATAAAAATCAAAAATCAAAAATCAAAGAAAAATTTAAAAAAAATCAAAAAATCAAAAATCAAACATCAAATAAAAATTCAAAAAATTCAAAAAGAATTTTTTTTTTAAAAAAGCCTTTCGAGTTGCACTCAACTTCAATTTGTTAAAACACGACTAAAAATATCCAAATTTCAAAACTCATCAAATTTTCATTAAATCCAAGATCTCACACGAGCTCTGCACCATTGAGATCAAGGAATGAATAAGGCAAAAACTCTGTCAAACCCCGTGTTTGAGTAGCCATTTTCTACAAAGTCATCAATTCAATCGATAAATTTGAAGTCGTGTTTTGCAAAAAATTTCTAACCCGTAGAAATAGGGGTTTAGTATATTCTTTACAGTTATTTGTATACAATTCCTGCAAAGAAGGACAGTTGTAGACACCCCAATTAGAACAGGCCCCTTACTCAAAAGGGCCAAAAATATCAATTTTCCAAATAAATTAGTCATCGGGCCTTAAAAGCTCGAATCACTAAAAATGACATTTTTATCAAATTAAAAGTCCCTAAGGGTCTAATAGGCCCACTCAAAAGACTTGGCATACCCCCACCTTCCTCACCTTTCACCGCTCCACGCCCAAATCCGAAAAAACCCAAGCCTGCACAAGGTCCACGAACCTTCAACCCCCTCAAAAAATCATTTCTCACCTTATCTCCTAACTTAAATTTAATCCCACATCATCTAAACCCTAAAACATACCTACCCTCAAAAACCCATTCCAAAATGACCCTAACCAATTCCAAATAACCCAAAACCCTTCCTAAAAGCCCAAGCCCAACACTCTGAAGCCCACAAGCCATTATCCATATCAAACCCACATTCATAATTTGTAACCCATTACCCACATTAACCAATCACCATTTTGATCATCAAAGGGACACATGTCAACACCTTAACTCACATCCCTCCTCCAATTATCTTGTAAAATCCTGAGTTTTTTATTCGTATCTCGAGGAAAATAAATAGTGGAATTTTGATAAAATCCTAAAAGTAGGACTTAGGGATAAAATTTTAAGATATTTTTGATCATTTTTTATGAAATCTGACCTCACCATTGAATTCAAAATGATCAAAAAATATATTTTAGCCTATAAGCACGTTCAAATGTGTATCCGAACAGAAAAGTTACAAAATCCTCGATTACCGAGTCGGATTAGGCTAAAATAATGACTTTTTACTAAAATAAGAATTTTAAAAATTTGATCATACCATTAGATTCATAATAAGAAATTATAAAAAATGGACTATTTACTTGTCATTTTTGGAGCCCAAAAAGTCGAATTATCGTCAAAAACGAAAACGACGTCAATTTTAGGGTCCCAATGGGCCAAAAATGTAAATTTTTGTTAGAAATAGAATTTGTAGAAATTGACCACATCATTAGATCCAAAATGAAAAATTAGATAAAATATAGTATTCATTCGTCACTTTTGGAGTCTAGATGATCAAGTTATCGTCAAACGAAACAATAAGTAAAATACTGATTTTGTCCCAAAAATTTATATAAATAAATTTTTAAAATTTTTTACTATTCATCTTTATTTTAAACAACCCAAAATCAGCTAACGGAATTTTAAAAAAAATATTTATTTTTTTTCAAATTTTCAAACTCAAATCCAACGCTAACGGCCCGTCATTGACTTTTGTCGTAAAAGGGAAAAAGGTCCATAGCCTCGAAATCTACAAAACCCACCAACTTCTTTTCGTTTCCTCTTCTTTTTTGCCTCATATTATCAAAAATCAGTTGTATATATATACGGGGATTTCGTATCTTTAACCTTAGATTTCATTTGTTTCGAAGTCAAATCGTCCTCCGTCACAGAAGGGAGAAAGAACGACGGCATCGAGATCTTCAAAACCACCGGGTAAGATTCAAAAGTCAGCCACTTCAAAGTTCGATCTACCTCGATTTCCACGTCGATCGTCTCAATTTCCGCGCACGTGCTTCAATCATATCGCCTAGAGATTGTAAGGACTCTCAATTTCTATCGATAACCGTAGATTTACGAAAATTGCATTTAGGATTTTATTAAAAATTTGTTATATATTTACAAAATATAGAATTCTTTTTTATTGGTTCAAATTTATGTCAGAACTTGCATATTTGATATATTTAATTATATTTTATAACAAATTATACGTGGGTAGGATATTTCACCGGGTTATTTTCGTCAGTTGAGTCTTGTGCACCGCTCGGACCCCGTTTTGATATAAGTTTTGTACTTTTTCAATGTTATTGGTAAAAATGAATTTCATAGTTGGAAAAATGATTTAAGGTTCAATGACTCATATTAAGTTGATTAATATCAGAAAATAGATATTTTATTTGAGAGATTGAAAACTGTAAAAATTAAAAAAAGAGAAAAAGGGTATGAAACAATAAAATGTCAGAGTCACACCCGAGGGGTGATGTCTGCATTTTACATTGTTGTGTTGTGTGTAGATTGGTGAATAGATACCCAGGGATAATGTTATTTGTTGCATGTTTATTTACTTTCTATTAGTGCGAGACGTTGTTTAATTTTCTGTTCCGTTATTTATTTTAGGCCGGGTGGCTACAGTTGCATGTTAGGAAATTGGATATCTATTCTCAACCTTGTATTGTTAATTTCTCTTTTATTTTCAAATGAAAATAATATATATATATATATATAGGACAGCGTTATTACGACCCCTATTACGACTCACATTGCGACACACCATTTGTCTTATATGGGCAAAAATATTTGGAATGGGAAGATTTTTTGTGAGGATGATCTCTGTGATGAGGGGATCATCCTGGCAAAAAATCATCCAATTCCAAAACTTCTAACCCCATCAAAATTGATTTACAAAAATTGGACGGTCTAAAATTTTTCAACTTGTAAACATGGGGCTAGAAGTTTCATAATGAGCTGATTTTGACAAGGATGATCTCCTCACCATAGAGATCATCCTCACAAAAAATCAGCCCATTCCAAGCATTTTTTCCCATATAAGACAAAACGGTGTGGCGCAATATGAGTCATAATGTGAGTCTACGGAACCCGACCCATATATATATAGCTATTTTGTGAGATGTTAAAGAGTTTGTGAATTCCTAAAAGGATAGTGCATCATATCATCTAGAGTGGTATACTATCCTAGGATGTACGGTAAGGATAACCAAACTCATACGTGGTATGGGACATGTATGATAGTGGAGTCACAACTGGAATCCGGGTTTATTCCTATCTATCTTAATAGTGAACTTGTAATGTAAATGTAGTCGTATACGAATGATTTGTTTATTTGAGAATCACATATATACCTGATAGGCATAAACGAAGATGATTAGTCAGTGATCACTAACAATCTATAATAATCGAACGTTCTGACACATCGAAAAGAGACCCATTGCTTACGGTCACGTCAAAAGATCAGCTTGAGCCGGATAAATAATCCCACAAGTGTAGTAAACAGCGACCAATCACAAAATCAGGAACTAATACTTTATTATAAAACATCATGTCCCGACTAGGAGCAATCCCGTCGTGAATCTCAACTCTCTAATTCCACTATTTCACCATTATGTATTATGTATCTATTGCCTTAATTTGATATATAAAATGAAATGTATGTTTAATATTTTCATTTGGTCAATTAGATTTGTATAAAAAGAAAATGTTATAGTGAGTACTGTTGATGATGTAATATGAGTTTTAAAATGTTTAATTGCTCATCCCTAGCTATGTGTACCAGTTAATCGTATTTTCTTTTGTAAAACTTTATATATGTTAAAATGAGTTAGTATGTTTATTCGTTAATGTAAGGAGAGGTTATTGACAAAAAATGTTTGCTTCCCTATTGGGTAACCATTGTTACTCACCATTTCCTTCTCAATTTTTTTTAGTTTCAGATTCATAACTTGGCAAGGCAAGTGTAGAGCACGAGTGAGGGTCATCTAGTTGGTCACATAGACAACCAGAATTCGTCACCTAGTGAGTACTGGGGCTATACCCCCTAGTGGTGTCAATTCCTCCAGGTAGTCTTATGGATTTTTTCTTGAGTGTTAGGACTTCTGTTAGAGTGAGGAGTTTTGTATAGTCTTGTATTTTGTTCACCCTTCTGTACTCTGATCTATCTTACGTTATTAGATGTATATAGGCTTTCGTTTGTATTATATTTTGTATGTATATATGCAGGATAATATATGTCGATTATCAGGTGCAGGTTGAACGCCTTGGAATGCTAACATAAAAAGAGAAAACCATGCCGAAATTTCGAGGCACCACCTTGTGCCTCGATATCTGACATGGGGCTTTGTGTTAGCGTTTGGCAGGTCGCCACAGATAGTATCAGAGCATAGCATTAGATCCGTATGGGATACAGATCTTCTATGTTTAAAGGAGTTGGCTGATACCACAGATATTAAAGTGATAATCATAAAGTATTACTAAGAATTTAGTATTCGAGCTCATTAGTAGCAATTCATTGTTACGTAAGAACGATTTTGGCCTTATTCTGATAAGGACTTTATTACGGATGAACACAAGTTTTACAGGAGTGGATGAGGTAGAGACCGAAACGCAACAAAGTCGAGATAAATTTTGGATCAGACCACTGACCTGATAGTATAGCCAATGACATTTATGGGATAGATGGTTGAGTCTCATGTCAAGTTCAAAGAGAAAATATGAATAATACAACCACCACCACTTTGAAGCCAAATGGAAGGAAGGCAAGTAGTATCTAATAAGAGACAAGTACGAAACTAACAAATTCATAAGAAAAATAATCATACGTGAGGAGTAAGATGATAGACATACCAACTCAATGGATGTAAGAATTTTATAAGAAACAACAATATATACTACTAAATCAGTCAAAAGAAAGAGTTGTGGTATGTTATGAATGTGGCAAATCAAGACATAAAGGAGAATAATGTTCGGGTCGACGTCAACCAATAAAGGATGCGTGGCTCAAAAAGATGTAGACAAGCCAATTCACGAAATAATAAGATCACCAGATTTCAATAAAGCGGATAACGTACTCATGCCATCCCAAACAGACAAGACTAGTAGTTAGAAATTAGAAATGGTACAAGACTTACCACAATTGTAAGGTGCATCACTAAATCCAAGAAATGAGGAAGCGCTGGATTTCTTCGCAAGTAGCAAATACTATTCCACCTCAGGGAACACTACCACAGGTCATGCCTTTGAATAATGAAATAATTCCCTAGCCCAAAGGATAGGTAAATCCAGGGATTTCGTTGTAGAATTTACAACGATTACGTCCACCGAGATTTTGGGGTTTTTTTCGATCAAGTTGAGGTCAATGAATGGGTTTTGAAGACCTGAAAGATTTTGAGTGCCATGTAGTGCCCGAGAGATCAGTGGATGATGATATCTACATTCTAGTTGGACGGGGATGCCAGTCATTAGTAACATTTTCAGAAGAATATATTGGGAGATGGATTATTTTAGTGGATAGACTTCAAGAGGATGTTTGTTGATAGATTTATATCTGAAACTACTCGAGAAATCAAATATTAAGAGTTTTTTAGATTAGTACAGAGTTATCTTTCAATTACAGACTATGATATAATGTTCACTAGGTTGTCACGATATGCGCCCGAGCTTATCCTGACAGATCTGTAAAAGGTCGTAGATTCTTTAGAGGACTATAACCCTACCTAAGGGCCAGGAGGTCAATGATTGAAACTACCAATTATAGAGATACGATGAGTTGAGCTTAGAGGGTAGAGTGAAGGGAGATGGAGTTATAGACCTCCAGGGGTATATTAATCAACCTTAAATTTCTTTTTTTTCCAGATCAGATCCGGATAAGAGGTCAAAGCATTTGAGGCCAATCTCCCTCGGATCAATGTATCCACAATATAGAACTCCTCTATTACTGAGTTGTAAAGTTTTCCCATCATTAAGTTATAGAACAGCTGGAGCTCTAATGATGCCAACAGGGCCAAAAGAACCAAGAAGACAGTTTCAGAGCATGCAGGCTCCAGTTTACCAACTGCCTACTCCATAGAAACCTATGAAAATAAGATCGTTGACTTGTTACGTGTGTGGTCATATGGGACATATCAGGAGAAAGTGCCTTCTATCACAGTCGCGAGCAAGGGTTGTGACCTAGGAAAAAGTACATGTTTCCGACGAAGTTTTAGAAGGTACAATTTCTAATTATAATGTTAGAACGTGGAGTTCTATTCAATATTGGTTCCCTTAGATCATATAATTCTGCTGAGATTTTACACACTTGCTAGAACTAGAAACTACTGACACGAGTCAAGTAATGAAATTACCTATGCCATAAGGAGAGTATGATTGATAAAAAGTTATTGAGTTAGTATGGGACGAAGAATGTTGATGAAATAGGCACAGTAAGGTAAAATAGAAAATATAATATTGAATTGAATATAAAGATAATGGTGTATTGGGAATGGAGATTTTAATGCAATTTGCGAATTTAGTGTTAGTAGATATTTGTATTATAATAGGGATATATTAAGTGTAGATGTTGTGTATTATTTTATTAAGAAGTATTAAATGGTGTTTTTGCGGTAAGTCTATGCATTGAGGAGTAATAGTCATGGCAAGTATGAGTAAAACATAGTAGACGATGTAATTGGTGAGAGAAGTATAGATAAAGAATAGAGAAGATGTGAAAGGACTGTTGTTGATAGATATTGGTGGGGAAGTGATATAATGTGAATTGATTGCTATAATGTGAATTGGAGTGATTAATTAATGAATATGTTGGGGTGATGCAATATAGGTGACATAAGGTTATGAGTTATAAATGAGATTGACTTGGGACCAAGAATAGATGATAATCGAAAATAGGTGTTGTTTATTATACATGTCGTGTTAGTGAAATCACGACAAAGCTTGATAAGGTATGATTTCAATTTCGATGACGAAATTTTTATTAAGGGGGGAGAATGTAAAACTCCGAGTTTCGGTTTGTATCTCGAAGAAAAATAAATAATGAAATTTTGAGAAAATCCTAAAAGTGGGACTTAGAGGTAAAATTTTAGGATATTTTTAATCATTTTTATGAAATCTAACCTCACCATTGGATTCAAAATGATTGAAAAACATATTTTAGCCTATAAGCACGCTCAAATGTGAATCCGAACAGAAAAATTGTAAAATCCACAATTACCAAGTCGAATCAGGCTAAAATAATGATTTTTTACTAGAGTAAGAATTTTTAAAATTCGATCATACCATTGAATTTATAACGAGAAATTATAGAAAATGGACTATTTACTTATCATTTTTGGAGCCTAAAAAGTCGAATTATCGTCAAAAACGAAAACGACGTCAATTTTAGGGTCCCATTGGGCAAAAAATGTAAATTTTTGTTAGAGACAGAATTTATAGAAATTGACCACACATTAGATTCGGAATAAAAAATTATACAAAATAGAGTATTCATTCGTCACTTTTGGAGTCTTGATGGTCAAGTTATCGTCAAACGAAATAATAGGTAAAATACTGATTTCGTCCCAAAATTTTATATAAATAAATTTTTAAAATTTTTTACTATTCATCTTCATTTTAAACAACCCAAAATCAGCCAACGAAATTTTAAAAAAAATTTATTTTTTTAATTTTCAAACTCAGATCCGACGCGAACTGACTGTCGTTGACTTCCGCCGCAGAAGGAAAAAACGTCCACAGCCTCGACATCTACAAAACCTACCAACTTCTTCTTGTTTTCTCTTCTTTTTCATCTCATATCATCAAAAATCAGCCGTATATATATATACGGGAGTTTCGTACCTTCGACCCTAGATTTCATCTGTTTTGGGGCCAAACCGTCCTCCATCGCAGAAAGGATAAAGGACGACGGCATCGAGATCTTCGAAACCACCAGGTCAAATTCAAAAATTAATCGTCTCAAAATTCAATCTGCCTCAATTTTCACAACGATCATCTCGATTTTCGCGTACGTTTTTCAATCATATCGCCTAAAGATTGTAAGGATTCTCAATCTCTTACGGTAATCGTAGATTTATGAAAATTGCATTTAAGATTTTATCAAAAATTTATTATATATTTTTAAAATATAGAATTCTTTTTCGTTGTTTCAAATTCACATCAAAACTTACATATTTGATATGTTTAATTATATTTTATAACAAATTATATGTGGGTAGGATATTTCACCGGGTTATTTCCGTTAGTTGGGTCTGCACACCGCTTGAACCCCGTTTTGATCTAAGTTTTGTACTTTTTCAATGTTATTGACAAAAATGAATTTCATAGTTGGAAAAATAATTTAATATTCAATGAACTCATATTGAGTTGATGAATATCAAAAAGTGGATATTTTTTTTGAGAGATTGAAAACTGTAAAAATCGAAAAAAGGGAAAAAGGGTATGAAATAATAAAATATTAGAGTCATACCCGAGGGGTGATGTCTGTATTTTACATTGTTGTGTTGTGTGTAGGTTGGTGAATGGATATCTAAGGATAATGATACTGGTTGCATATTTATTTACTTTCTGTTAGCGCGAAGCGTTGTTTACTTTTCCGTTCCGTTATTTATTTTAGGCCGGGTGGTCACAGTTGCATGGTAAGAAATTGGATATCTATTCTCAACCTTCTATTGTTAATTTCTCTTTTGTTTTCAAATGAAACTAATATATATATATATATATAGTTATTTTATGAGCTGTTAAAGAGTTTGTGAATTCCTGAAGGGATAGTACGTCATATCATCCGGAATAGTGTACTATCCTAGTATGTGTGGACAACCAAACTCATACGTGGTATGGGACGCGTATAAGAGTAGAGTCACAACTGGAATCCGAGTTTATTCCTCTCTACTTTATCAGTAAACTTGTAATGTAAAGGTGGTCGTATATAAATGGTTTGTATATTTGAAAATCATATGCATGCCTGATAGGCATAAACGAAGATGATTAGTCAGTGCTCACTAACAATCTATAGTAGTCGAATGTTCTGACACAAAAAAGAAACCCATTGCTTTCGGTCACATCAAATGGCCAGCCTGAGCTGGATAAATGGTCTCACAAGTGTGGTAAATAGCGACCAGTCACAAAATCAGGAATTAATACTTTATTATGAAACATCATGTCCCAACTAGGAACAATCTAGTCATGAATCCCAACTCTCTAATTCCACTATTACACCATTGTGTATTATGTATCTATTATCTTATTTTGATATATAAAATGAAATACATGTTTAATGTTTCCATTTGGTCAATTAGATTTGTATAAAAAGAAATTGTTATAGTGAGTACTACTGATGATGTAATATTAGTTTTAAAATGTTTAGTTGCTCATCCCTGGCTATATGTACTAGTTAATCGTATTTTCTTTTTTAAAACTTTAAATATGTTAAAATGAGTTAGTATGTTTATTCGTTAATGTTAGGAGAGGTTATTAGCAGAAATTGTTTGCTTCCCTACTAGGTAACCATTGTTACTCACCATTTCCTTATCCATTTTTTTAGTTTCAGATTCAGAGCTTGGCGAGGCAGGTATAAAGTATGAGTGAGAATCATCTGGTTGGTAAGATAGACAATCAGAGTCCGTCACCTGGTGAGTACTGCGGCTATACCCCCCTAGTGGTGTCAGTTCCTCCAAGTAGTCTTATGAATTTTGTCTTGAGTGTTAGGACTTCTGTTAGAGTGAGAAGTTTTGTATAATGTTGTATTTTGTTTATCCTTCCGTACTTTGATCTATCGAACGTTATTAGATGTAAATAGGCTTCCGCTTGTATTATATTTTATATGTATATATGCAGGATAATGTATGTCGATTATCAGGTGTAGGTTGAACGCCTAGAATGCTAACATAAACATAGGAGACCATGCTAAAATTTTGAGGCGCCACCTTGTGCCTTAATATCTGACATGGGGCTTCGTGTTAGTGGTTGGCGGGGCGCCACATACCTACTTCCATCACTTTTCTCTAACAAATCATCTACCCACATCACCTCTCTTTAAAAATTACCTCAACCCATACACTTCCCTAACCTGCCACATCATCCCTTCTCTAAAAAAAACATCTACCCCCATCTCAACCCATACCCTTTTCTAACCTACCCCCATCATCACTTACAAATCTATTTCTACAAATCAAACCCACACTTCTCATCTCCAATCTAACACTCATTCTCTCCAATTAACCCATCTAATCACCTCACCTCCCCATCCTTTTTGACACATGTCATCATCCCCTTAACCCTCCCAAAAACCCAAACACCTAACCCCTTACACAACCCATTCTCCTAATTTAAACACCTTACCTCATCAACCTACCTAACACTCAATCAACAAATCACTTCCTTATACCCCTCATTCTCTCCATCTCACATCACTCATCTTACCTCACCAAACACTCTACCCCAAATGGATTGGGTAAAATCCAAACCATTTGGATCAAAACACTATCCATTTACCATCATTACACAACTATCCTCATCCCAACTCAAAAATTTCATACCCCACCTTCAAAACCTATGCCATTCTTTACTCTTTTATTTCTTCATCCCATTATATTCCTAACATAACTTTCAAATACCTATAAATACCCTCTCTCCTTTCAAAATGGGTTCCAAGTCAAGAAAAAAATCTTCTCTCAACTTTCTTCTACTTCACTCTCATTCTCTCACATTAATCTTCTAAAAATATAAAATCTCATATTCTACTAAGGACTTGAAGAAGAAGAAGAAGAAGGAAAGAAAAGAAGATCAAGCTAAAATCTTAAGATAGGTCAAAGGATACATCCCCCCCTCTCTCTCTACCCTCTCCATATCCATCTTCTATTATCCCCTTCCTTCCTTTAATTTTTGTTTTAAGAAGCTTCTAAGATGTAATGCTCCCTTTCTCCTATCTTCGGTAGATCGGACTTCGGTTCGGTTGAAAGTATAAGGGTTGTAAACACCTTCAAAAATAAAACTGATTTAAACCTTCAAACCGTTTTGATGCACTCGACATTCGGGTTCTTCTCGACTCATGAAAATGGACTCGTAACCGAAGCCAACAAATTTTAAAATGTGTTATTTCCAAGGCTAATGTCCATTTGGATCATCTTCATCGATGAGATAATCTTTAGAAGTAAAAGTCGATAGTAAATCTTTATATAGGGTACAAGTTATCTACACGTGGCACTTTATTTTATCTTTTATTTTTATCCAAAATAATCGAGTTGAGTTGAGGTTACCACCACTCGGTGAGGAGAAAAGGGTGTCTAACACCTTCCATTTTCTCCAATTGAGTCGCTTATCCCGATCTCAAAGTTGATTGATACTTTATCCATCGAGAGTCATTAAACGTCAAAAATTGCACTTTTCCTAAAAATGTATATCGGGTGACCATTCACCCCCTCTTATAATATGAATGGTGACGACTCCAAACCTTCGTAGAAGTGGCACTCATAATCGAGAATCACGTATTTACAGCGTTTTAAGCGAGCTTGGGGCATTTTTGATTCCGAGAGTGAAGCGATGAAAGATGAGGAAGGTGGTGGGTATACCAAATCTCATTATGGGTCCATTAGACTTTTGGGGTTTTAGGAACCTTTAATTTGATCAAAATACCACGTTTTAGTAATTTGGGCTTTTTAGGCCCGTTGGCAAATTTTATTGGAAAAATTGATGTTTTGGAATCCTTTCAAGTAGAGGCTTGTTCAAATTGGGGTGTCTATACATATTCTTCCATTTTCACCTAAGGGAGAAAACAAAGTAACGACAAGAAAGAAAACCTTATGATCTATACAAGGTTGCCTTCATGGGCTTTAAGGCCTAAAATCACCTAAACAAATACAACTTGGTTTCAGGGGTTGATACATTCTTGATAATTTGTGTCTTAGATCATCTAATCAGGCACATGCATGCTGTCAATAGGTGGATTTATGGTTACTCGATCTTAAACCTCGATGCATATCAAAGTACATACGTCGTAAGTTGGTGATTGGACTTGATGTGTTCATTCCCGACACTTGAAATACCGATCTCAAACCATAAAACTAGTAGTCATCGGGATTTGATATTTTTGAAGGTGGGGTGATTTGTGCAATGGGTTATGCTCACACGTGCTCATGCATTCATTTATCATTTCTTTTCATCGACCCCCTTACAAGTATATAATGAAAGAAAAAAAGTAAATAAATATTATAACATTTCATATGTAAATAAAAGAAAGAATACAAACAACAAACAATGTTAATAAGCAAATAAAAACCATTTGTTTGTTTTTTTTAAATGACCGAACTAACAAGAGGGTTGAGCCTAGCATCTTCAATGGATTCGTTAGTTATAGATGCGTGATTTTCGATTTTCAAAGGTCATCACTACGAAGGTTTGGAATCGTCACTAGTCTTTTTTGTAAAAGGGTGTGAATGGTCACCTAAGGTGTATTTTTTTTTAAAAGTGTCGTTTTGACATTTAGTAACTCTTGCGCGGATAAAACATTGATCTACCTAAGATCTAGATAAACGATTCGATTAAAGAAAGGGGAAAGTGTTAAGCAGCCCTTTCTCTCCACCAATTAGTGATAACTTCAAAAGTAACTTGGTCATTTTTGGATAAAATGAAATAAATAAAATAAAAGGAAAAGCGTCGCATGATTGACGATTTGTACCTAAGAAGGGATTTGCTATCGACTTGAATTATATGGATCATCTCATTGAAGTATTGGTTAATAGTTGCGGATCCATTCTCAAGGGTTAAGAAGGACCCAATTATCGGTTGCCTCTAAACTAGTCGTTTGAGGGAGTTTTAAAACGATTCTTTTTCTTATTTATTAAAAGTGGTTATAACTCCTATACTTTTGACTGAAGCGAAGTCCGATCTATCGAAGGTAGGGAAGAGGGAGCATCACAACTTAGAAGTTTTCTAAAATAAAAGTTAAAAAAATGAAGGGGAAAGTACAAGAGGAGAATGAAGAAGGGAGAGAGAGAGAGAGTACAATGTTTCCTCTAACCCACCTTGAGGTTTTAGCTTCTTCTTTCTTTTCTTTCTTCTTTTTTTTCTCTTCTTATCCTTCTTGAGTCCTTAGTGAATTATTAGAATGTATTGTTAAAATAAGAAAATAATGAGAGAAGATAAGGATTGAGTAGAAGAAAGTTGGGGGATTTTTCTATTTTTTTCTTAGACTTTGTGTATTTATTAAAAGGTGGGGGGTATTTATAGGTATTGAAGGTTGTTTTTGAGGGTAGGATAGGGTGAAACGGTAGAAAAGTAGAGAATGACATAAGGTTTGAGGGTAAGGGGTGTGAAATTTAGAGTTAAGAGGAGGGTATTTGTGGAATGTGAGGTAAATGTGTATTTTTTTATCCAGATGGGTTGGGTCCCCCCAACCCATTTGAGTTTAGTGTTTGGTGAGGTGAAATGATGTGATGTTTGGTTGAAAGAATGAGTTATTTAAGGGGTTATGTGATTAAGTTTTGAGAGGGTGAAGGGGATGGTGACAAGTTTTCAAAAGATATGGAGATGAAGTGATTAGATGAGTTGATTGTGAGAAAAGGGTAGGAGGATGACTTGTGAGAATGGGTTTGAAGTGAATGATAAGAGAAAAATGTGGGTTAGTAGTTTTGTTAAAAAAATGTGATAGATTAAGTTTATAACATAGAGTGTGGATGGTGCTTTTGTTAAAGAAAGATGATGGGTTATATTTGGTAGAATGATTTTTGGGAGGTGGGTTGAAGTGAGGACAAGTGTCCCATTTGATGATCAAATATTTTTTGGTTGATATGGATAATGGTTTGTGGATTATGGTTATGGATATAGATGTGGGCTTTGATATGGTATGCTTAAGATTTTTGGTTGTTGGGATTGGTTAGGGTTTATTTTATGATGAGACTTTGAAGGTAAGTGAGTTTTAGGACTTGGGTTGTATGGAGTTAAGGTTAGGCTAAATTGGGTGAGGTGAAAAATGAATTTTTTGGGGAATTAAGGGTTGGTGGGTGAAAACGCCCTCGATCCGTGGGGTGCGCGGATCTGCTTTTGACCCTTGAAGTTTGGGAGTCGCCACCTAGTTATTACGGTCTAGGAGCCGAATACTGACTCTAAACGGATAAAAAAACTAGTCCACTACAGAAAATTGAATCCGGGGATCACATTACGGGGTTGGAAGGTGTTAGGCACCAACCCCGTCCGGCTAGTGCCGGTCTCTACTTATCCCAAATAAGACTACATTGCTAATAGCAAAACCTAGATAAAAAATAATAGAAATGTTACCTTCGATACGCAAAGGTTCTATTCCCTCAGATCTGGTGAAACTGCTCCTTGTACCATACTCCTTACTTCGTTCTGTCTCAGGATCTGATTTCTGATCTCTGAGGTAAGGTATCTCCTTCTTGGATCTGGATGCTTCGAATTTGTTATGGATTTTGGGGTGTTTTTTAAAGGTTTCTGGGTGTTTTTGAAAGGTTTGTAGGTGTTTTTCAGGCTAAAATCGAAGTAGGGGTGTTAGGTAAGGAGTTGGGGCTCCAAAATTAGGATTTTCGAGAGGTTGTGGAAGCTTCTTCACCTACTTTTTCTAGGGTTTTTTCTTTGATACGAAAATAGGGTGTGGAGGCTCCTATTTATAAAGTTTTTTAGGAGAATTAGAGTTTGATTAGGGTTTCTTTTAGAGTTTTAATTAGGGTTTTGACTTTGGTCTTATGAGATTGACTTAGTCTTTAGGATTTTAATTTAGGGTTTTGACTTTAGTCTTATGAGATTGACTTGATTAGTTTATATGAGGGTTTTAATTTAGGGTTTTGACTTTAGTCTTATGAAATTGACTTGATTAGTTTAGATTAGGGTTTTGATTTAGGGTTTTGACTTTAGTCTTATGAGATTAACTTTAATACTTTGACTTTAGTCTTTCTTGGTTGACTTTTAGTATCTTGACTTTAGTCTTACTTGATTGACTTTAATTTTTGGAGAACCCCCTTTTATTATATCTTTAATTCTTTGCGCTCCCAAATGAAGGGGTCCTTGAATAAATATCCTAGCAACCATCAACAATTTTGCTTGAAAGCCTGATTGATCGATTTTTTGGTTCAAAATTTTAAATTAATTTTATTAATGTTTCACTTTACATTATTTAATGGTTTATTTATTAATTTCGAAATTTTTAATTATTAAAATTGTAAAATTACCGTTTTGCCCTCAGAGAGGATTTTTTATGTTTTAAGTCGCTTTTCAATGTTCCAGGATGTTTTAGAATCAGTTTTTCGTAAGGAATTCGATGGGAATGTTGGTTTTTATCATTTATGAATTTTTTTGTATGAAATGGTCGTGAATTTTATGAGGGACATTTTTGTAATTTTGTCAAATTTTGTGAAAATTGGTGAAATGATTTATTTGATTTCGATTTGTTATTTTATGTGTTTGAATGAGTTTTCCTAAGCGTAACGTAGGCTCTAAGGATGTTTTAAGGTTAGGGATATTTTGGTAATTTGATCATTTTTAGTGATTTTTATCGTGAAGCTTCCTTTTGGTCTGCAAGATGATGATTTCTATGTTTCTGGGGTCGTATTTTCCTAGCGTAGCGTGATTTCTAAGTTTTGTCAGTTCGAGATACCTCATCCGGATTTCTGAAACATATCTAGCAACAAAATAAAGCATTGGAATAGACATCCATCATTGGGAACCGTTGCGATCGGGTTGACGAGTTGATTAATCAGGCGAGTGTAAAAATGGGGTGTCTACAGATGCCCCTCTTTGACGGAGGGTTGAAGCAAACTAGATAGCAAATCTATTTTGGTAGATAGTGTGATATCCGAATGCCAAAGCTAGTGACAGTTCATTTTGCAGCCTGATTTAGCAATTCGTCGGGGTGTTCGGATCCTTGAGGGTAAAACTCTCCCCGAACTAAAAAAATGTCAGGTCCTTAAGCGCGAGCTCTCACTGGCAGTGTTAGATCCTTGAATTTTAGAAAATTCTCCTTGACTGATGTAACAACTGTGCAAGTGTGTGGACTTAAAATCTGAGATAGATTTCAAAGAGTTTGAGTAAAATCTGAGCACAAAATGAATATAAATTGAGCTAAATTGAGCATAATTCTGAGAAGCCCTCGGCGGTATCTGAGTATAGTTCCGAGAAAACCCTCGGCGGCATCTGAGTATAATTCCGAGAAAACCCTCGGCGGTAACTGAGCATAATTCCGAGAAAACCTCGGCGGCATCTGAGCATAATTCCGAGAAAACCCTCGACGGTAACTGAGCATAATTCCGAGAAAACCCTCGACGGCATCTGAGCATAATTCTGAGAAAACCCTTGGCGGCATCTGAGCATAGTTCCGAGAAAACCCTCAGCGGTAACTGAGCATAATTCTGAGAAAAACCTCGACGGCATCTGAGCATAGTTCCGAGAAAACCCTCAGCGGCATCTGAGCATAATTCTGAGAAAATCCTCGGCGGTAACTGAGCATAATTCTGAGAAAACCCTCGACGGTAACTGAGCATAATTTCGAGAAAACCCTCGGCGGCATCTGAGCATAGTTCCGAGAAAACCCTCGGCGGTAACTGAACATAATTCCGAGAAAACCCTCGGCGGTAACTGGCTGAGTAAAACTGAGAATGAAGGAATAAATCTGGGAAAGAAACGATTGAAAATGAATCTGAAAAAGAGTGATCGAATCTGGGAATGGATAGATCAGGGAAAGAATGAATACCCTGTCTCCTATTCCAAATGTGAAATCCAAAATGCTTTTGTTTGAACCTCAAGGTTTTATTCAAAAGTTTTATGAATTTAAAAACTGAGTTTTTATTTCTTATGAATCTCAAGAGTTTTTCAAAAAACTGTTATCAAAAGGATAACCTTAAGTTTAGGGTTCCCTTTTAGGATTAACATTGCTCAAACATAAAATGCCCCTAGTTTGATAACAAATATGGCACTGGAGATAATTGAATACATCATGTAAAATAAAAAAAAGCCCCTAGTATAAGGAGAAACTACATATTAGAGGAAAAAGAAAAATGCCCCTTGTATGAAGGTTTAAAATATTTGATTACCACAAGCGCAATAAAGACCCAACTTTTATTTTGATTAATTTTATTGAAGATTTTGAGTTAGGCTCAAGAGAACAAAAATATTTTCTTTTGAGACTCATCATAGAATTCATCATTCTCTCCCTTGATTCATATGGGGAAGTAAGAATTTTCAGATCGATCGTAGCCAAGATACTTGTGGCTTCCGAGTCTATGCCTAGTTTAAGCTAAGTATTGAACTTGATTATTCGGACTTCTAATGTTTCAGCTCGGACCGCTCTCAACTTGGGATTTTCTTCTGTTTTTCTTTGTTGCTCTAACTTTTGCCTAGATTGCCTTTTCAGGTTTTCAATCTATCGAGCTTGCTCTAACTTTTGCCTAAGTCATCTTTTTAGGTTTCGATCTAGCGAGCTTTTTTTTATTGACTCTGATTGTTGCCAAAGTTGTCCTTTCAGATTTTCAACCTTGCGAGCTTGCCTTAATTTTTGCCTAAGTTGCCCTTTTCGGGTTTTCAACTTAGCAGGCTTCATCATTTTTTTTTTATCTTTTTCTTCTTCTCTAAACTTTTAGAGTTACTGTCTGATCATGCTTTGCTATCTTCCTTGACTTTTCGTACGGTACTTAGGAGGACTTTTATAGGTAGGCTTAGGACTGGGTATAAAAAAAGGAGGAATTTTGAGACTTAAAAACCTAAATGCCCCTTGTGTGGCATGTCATTTAAAAAATTTTCTTGAATTTTCTTTCCCATTTTGGATGATATTTCTTTTGAATTTTTCCTAGATTTTTTTTTCGAGGAATCTATATATATATATATATATATATATATATATATATATATATATATATATATATATATATATTTGATGTGGTCGGGTCTAAAGTAACTTCTCAGGTTGCCTACGTACCCCAAAATTTTGGGATCAGACCAAGATGTAGTTCGAATTTTTCTCTCCCCTGGGTTAAGTAATCAGGCTAAGAAATAAAAGGCATAATTTTTCTCTTTGAAAAGGCTGCAAAGAGGTTGAGAAAGGATATGTTGAACTAGGTAACTGGGTAATATAAGGATTGATTCTGCCAAAGATGGCCTCCTTAAATTTAGTACCGTTTGATTTGGTCAAGGTTGGTTGGTCCTGGTAATTCGATCCCATCATGATCTTGAAGCCTGACAGCTTTTCCTAGTAATATTTCCTTGATGATGTACGGACCTCCCCAATTTGGTTTGAACTTCCCTCTAGGGTCAAAGATAGGTGCCCGATTCTCTTTGAGTACTAAATCCCCGACTTGTAAGTGGCGGGCCTTGATCTTTTTGTCAAATGCACGGGCAACTGTTCTTTGATAAGCTTGTACGTGATACAAAGCTCTCAGTCATTTTTCTTCGATCAAATTCAATTCTTCATACCGCTGGCGAACCCAATCTATTTCTGACAACTGACTTTCCAACAAGACCCTGAGAGATGGAATTTCCATTTCAACTAGCAAGATCGCTTCCATGCCATACACCAAGGAGTAGGGAGTAGCTCCAGTAGAGGATTGAATTGAAGTTCGATATGCCCATAGTGCAAATGATAGTTTTTCAGACCAATCTCGATGTGATTGACACATTTTTCTGATGATAGTCTTAAGATTCTTATTAGCTGCTTCGACTGCTCCATTAGTCTGAGGGCGGTAAGGAAATGATTTGTGGTGTGAGATTTTGAACTTTGAACACAAAGTAATAACCTCAGCTTTGAAATGTGACCCGTTATCATAAATTAGTTTCGAAGGTACCCCGTACCGGCTGATGATGTTCGTTTGGATAAACTTTGCAACTCGAAACGCAGTGAGGACAGCATAAGAGGCTGCTTCGACCCACTTAGTAAAATAATCGATAGCAACTAAAATGTATTCATGCCCGTTTGATGCTTTAGGCGAAGTTTTACCAATAATGTCAATTCCCCAAACTGAGGCCATGGTGAAGTCAGACCAACTAATCGAAAAGGTGGCACATGTATGAGATTTGCATGTATTTGGCATTTGCGGCAGGTCTTGACTATGTGATGACAATCTATTTCCATCATTGGCCAGTAGTACCCTTGTCTCATAATTTTCTTAGCTAACATTTTCCCACTCATGTGAGGGCCGCATTCTCCTGAATGTAGTTCAACCATTATCTGTTCAGCTTGATCTTCATCGACGCATGACAAATGAATCCCATCATAAGACCTTTTGTATAAACTTCCTGTGCACAGGATGAATTGAGATGCTAATATTAGTAAGGCTTGTCGTTCCTTCCTCGATGCTTCTTCTGGGAATTCTTATTTTTCCAACACCTTTTTAATGTCTATCTAGCAATATTGATCTGACAGCAATATGCAAGTTTGTCTTTGACTTCAACAGTGATCGGCCTCAATTCCATGCCAGGGGGCAAATGGATCATTGAAGATAGAGTGGCTAACGAGTCAGCAAATCTATTATCTTCCCTTGAAACGTGTTGGAACATAATAGCTTTAAACTTACTCACTAGGTTTAACAAATACTCATTATAAGGCTTCAACTTTTCGTCCCTAGTCTTCCATTCTTCCAATGACTGGTGTATGACCAAGGCTGAATCCCCAAAAACTTCAATTTCTGAAATGCCCAGATTCAAAGCAGCTTCAAGTCCAGCGATGCATGCCTCATATTCGGATGTGTTATTGGTGTTAGAAAAGGCTAACTTAATAGCGATCGGAATGTGACATCCTTCCAGAGAAAACAAGATTGTCCCTATTACATACCCATTCTGATTGGCGGCTCCATCAAAGTACAACTACCATGTTTGGTTCTGAGACTCTTCTTCAACATGCAAGATGTTCTCATCTAGGAACTGATCAACAGGCCTTATTCCTTCTGCTACCGTGTGATCTGCCAAGTATTCTGCTACAGCTCTCCCCTTGATGGATTTCTGTGTAACGTGCGTGATGTCAAACTCTGATAACAACAATAACCATCGTGCGGTTCTCCCTGTCAGTGTCGGTTTCTCGAAAAGACACTTGAGAGGATCCATCCGAGATAACAAAATAATTGAATGAAATAGCATATAGTGTCAAAGTCTCTGAGTAGCCCATACTAGTGCCAAGCAAGTTTTTTCCAAGGCTGAATACTTTCGTTCATACTCTAACATCTTCTTACTGATGTAGTAGATAGCCTTTTCTTTGCGAGTATTTTTGTCATACTGTGCAAGCATGCATCCCATAGCTTCTTCTGTGACTGACAGATAAAGAAGAAGCGGTTCACCCGGTGTGAGTGGAACCAAAATAGGTGGGTTAAAGAGATACTCCTTGACTTGGTCGAAGGCCTTTTGACATTGCTCATTCCAAACTGTTGGTTCATTCTTCTTGAGAAACTTGAAAATAGGTTCGCAGACGTTGGTGAGTTGAGCGATAAATCTGCTGACATACTGGATTCTGCCTAAAAAACCTCGAATTTGCTTTTCAGTTTCAGGTGGTGGCATCTCTTGGATAGCTTTAATCTTCACAGGGTCTACTTCGATCCCTCTTTGATTGACCATGAATCCCAACAATTTTCCAGAAGTTACTCCAAATACACATTTCTGCAGGTTGAGGCGGAGTTTGTACTTTTGAATCCTTATGAGAAATTTTTCTAACGCAGTAACATGTCCCAGTCGTTCTTTGGATTTGACTATCATATTGTACTATTTACTAGAACATCTATGTGTGGTAAAGGAAAACTGTCTTTTGGGCTTGCCTTGTTTAGATCTCTAAAGTCCACACACATTCTGACTTTTCCATCTTTTTTAGGCACCGGGACGACGTTGGCAATCTACTCAGGGTATTCTAATACTTCCAAAAATTCAGCGTTAATCTGCTTCGTAACTTCTTCTTTAATTTTCAGAGTCCATTCCGGCTTCATACGTCGAAGTTTTTGTTTAATGGGTCGAGCATCCGGATATAACAGAATCCGATGTTGAACAATGTCTGTACTTATTCCCGGCATATCCTCATAAGACCACGCGAACACGTCTTTGAACTTTCTGAGCAAGTCTACTATCCCTTTGCGTTCATCGGGGGATAATGTGATCCCAATCCGAATCTCTTGAGGACTTTCTTTTATTCCAAGATTGATGACCTTTACTTCCTCCATTAGAGGTTGAGCCCGACGTTTATTTTCTTGTTCAAGTAATTTGATTATTTCATGAGGAGATTCTTCGTCAGAAGATTCTCCCTCCGAAGTCAGATTATTAGTCAAATTATTATTGCGCTCGGGATAATCAAAAATTTCTTTCATTTCATTAAAAGGAGATGGGGTAACAGGACTCATTGCCGACTTGACTGACTCACTTAACTTAGCAAAAATAATGGACTTACTTGACTCAGCAGAAACAAATGACTCATCTGGCATGTCAGACTAAACAAGACTAAGGGGACTGACAGACCCAGTCTTGACATGCAACACATGACTAATTACATGATAACTAGAGAGACACCCTACAGCGGGTTTGATTGCAGACTGAGGATTTGGGATCCCCTTCTCAATTGACAACACCAAGACACTGCGATCTTCAATGAATAACTGGTCAATGTTGAAGGAGTCTAGATTGAGCTACCAGTCATCAATTTTCTTCTCTTCAGCTTCTGTGCTTGCTTCCTTTTAAGGCCAATCCATACCAAAGAAGATCTCAAATCCCGGCAGATGAGTACCCGTGAAGTGGTCAATGAATGGTTCTGTGAACCCATAGTAATGGAAATCTTCTCCTTCCTTCACGAAATAGCCATTAAGGGTCTTACGACAGGACTTCATTTTGATGAGATCTGTGGTGCGTCTTTGCCTTTTCGCAATTGTCTTGTCCCGCTTTGTCTTCCAGTATTGAGCCCAATCTTCATTAGTAGGCTTATATCCTAGTCCGAATGTATCGATGACCTCTTTAATCACTAGTGCCTCTTTAATACCTTGCTTCTTGCGACCTAAGCCCATACCAGGGAAAAATCTCATTTTCTTGAATATATTGGCCATGTAGCAGTTATAAGTATTTTCCATTGGAAAATATTCTTTCATGGCTTGATCCCATTGGACTGAGCATATCTTTTCAAACTCGAACCCACTGAGCTCTACTTCCTGTTGTTCTGGCTGAATCTCAAGCAATGGCTCATCCTTAGTTTCAGTACTGTTTATAATCCCTACAATTTCAGCATCTCCATGAAAGTAATCACTAGTCCATCCTTGATAAATTTGACCTTCTGGTGCAGTGTGGAAGGGATAACTTTGATCTGGTGTAACCATGGCCTCCCTAACAGTAAATTGAAAGAAGACTGGATATCGATAACCTGAAATTCCACAAGAAATTCAGCTATGCCTGTGGACAATCGAAGGTGCAAAATTCCCAGTACATCCCTTTTGGTGTTATCATAGGCCCTAACCCCTTGATTAGTGGGCTTGAGATCTTCAATTTTAAACCCAAGGCAAGTGGCGGTCTTCAAAGGTCAAACATTCAATGCACTCCCATTATCGATCAATACCAGAGGTACCCTCATCCCGTTACAGTCAACTGTGATGTGCAATGGCTTAGTGTGGCTTGCTCCTTCCTTTGGGAGATCGGAGTCTGAGAAGGATAAAATATTCTCCACATAAGTCGCCCCTACCATGTTGGCCAGCTGATCTGGAGAAGTATCAAGGGAGACTTGGGATGTACTTAATGCTTTGAGAACAGCCTCCCTATGGGCAGTGGAAGCCATAAGTAAACCCCAAACCGAGATATTAGCTCATGATTTCTTCAATTGCTTGATCACGAAATTATCTTCTTCAATATTTTCTTTGATAGGATCTTCTCTTTCTTTTCTTGCCAAGACTGCCGGATTATCAACACAGAGTTCTTATGGCTTAGAAACTCTTCCCCCTCGAGTCATATGTTTAACTTCATCACAGGAGAGAGAGTAGGGCTCATCTTCTTCAGTCAGCAAGTATGGATCTTCATCTGTCAAAGATACAGGGCTTTTCAAGTTCATCTGAGCCAACAGGTAACTAATGAATGCGGGGCTACTGTATCGAGGCAGGGATAAATAATACGTATCATCTGAGGTTAAATCAAATGGTTCATAGTTTTTGGTGAAAACCTCATCAATGAAGGCTATCCCGGTAAGGGGGTAACTAGGCGATTTGTCTTGGATGGGATGGATAAAAGAGATAGGATTGAATGGCAATGGTATGTGAGAAACCATGTTCAGGGTTGGTGGAGGTTGATAGTTAGGTAGTGGATTAGTGGTGACATTTGGTGGGTTAGGGATTGTGACCTTTTTGTTGTCAATAAGGTTTTGAATGGCATGGCGCAAGGTGATACATCGATCTGTGTGATGGCCAGGGTTTTGATGGAACTCGCAGAACAAGTTAGAATTGTGTCCAGCTGGCAAGGGATTAGGTAAAGGTCAGGGTTGGATAGGGGTAAGAAGCCATTTTTTCACCAATTTATGAAAAACTACAGTGAGACTCTGAAAGCGCCCTCGATCCGCGGGGTGCGCGGATCCGCTTTTGACTCTAGAGGTTTGTGAGTCGCCACCTAGTTATTGTGGTCTAGGAACCAAACTGACTCTAACATGGATAAAAAGAACTAATCTACCACAAAAAATCTGAATTCGGGGATCATGTTACGGGGTTGGAAGGTGTTAGGCACCAACCCCGCCCGGCCAAAGTCGGTCTCTACTAACTTCCCAAATATATCACATTGCTAAAAACCTAGATAAAAATAAAAAAATTACATACCTTTCCGATAGCAAGGATTTTGTTCTCTCAGATCTGACAAAAAGAGCTCCTTGTACTGTACTCCCTTGCTTCGTTCTGTCTCCGGATTTGACTTCAGATCTCCTAGATCAAAGTATCTCCTTGTTTTTGGATCTGAACTCTTCAAGTTTGTTGCGGATTTGAGGGTGTTTTTGGAGGGATTTTAGGTGTTTTCTAGTCTAAAATTGAAGGAGGGATGTTAGGTAAGGAGTTGGGGCTCCAAAACTAGGGTTTATGGGGGGCTAGGGGAGCTTCTAGACCTACTTCTCTTAGGGTTTATGATTTGATACGAAAATAGGGTGTGAACACCTCTATTTATAGAATTTTTTTAAGGTTGATTTGGATAGAGTTAGTGTTTAATTAGAGATCTTTTAATTAGAGTTGTGTTTTAGTTAAAATTGTTTTAGGTAGAATTGTGTTTTAATTAGAATTGTTTTAGGTAGAATTATTTTTAAGTTAGAACTCTATTAGATAGAGTTATTATTTAATTAGAATTCTATTATGACTTTTGGTCTTATTTGATTGACTTTTAATGTTTTGACTTTAGTCTTAATTGATTGACTTTTAATATTTTGACTTCAGTCTTGCTTAATTGACTTTAATTTTGACTTTAGTCTCACTTGATTGACTTTAATACTTTGACTACAGTCTTGCTTGATTGACTTTAAATTTTGGAGAACCCCCTTCCATTATTTCTTTAATTCTTTGGACCCCCAAATGGAGGGGTCCTTAAAGAAATATCCCACGAACCCTCAACAATTTTACCCGAAAGTCCGATTGATCGATTTTTTAGGTTCAAATTTTTAAATTAATTTCATCAATGTTTCACTTTAATTATTTAATATTTTATTTATTAATTTCGAATTTTTTAATTATGAAAATTGTGAAATTATCGTTTTGCCCCCGGAGAGGACTTTTCACGTTTCAAGTCGGTTTTTAATGTTCTAGGATGTTTTAGAATCGGTTTTTCGTAAGGAATTCAATGAGAATGTTGGTTTGTGTCATTTATGAAAATTTTTATGTGAAATGATTGTGAACTTTATGAGGGGCATTTTCGTAATTTTGTCAAATTCTATTAAAATTGGTGAAATAATTTATTTGGTTCCGATTTGTTATTTTATGTGTTCGAGAGAGTTTTCCTAAGTGTAACGTAGGCTCTAGGGTTGTTTTGAGGTTAGGGGTATTTTGGTAATTTTGTAATTTTTTAGTGATTTTTATCGTGAAGTTTCTTTTTGGTCTGCAAGATGATAATTTCTATGTTTCTGGGGTCGTATTTTCCTAGCGTAGCGTGGTTTCTAAGGTTTTGTCAATTCGAGATACCTCATCCGGATTTCTGAAACACATCTGGTAACAAAATAAAGCAATGGAATACACATCCATCATTGGGAATCATTGCAATCGGATTGACGGGTTGATTAATCAGGCGAGTGCAAAAATGGGGTGTCTACAGACTCATCCCTAGATTGGTAAATTGACGTAGAGTTCGAGGTTGACTTGGGTGAGCTTGGTTATTAGTTCGGACTGGGGGTTGAGCTAGGATAGCTGACGTATTGGCTATATAGACATGGTTGGTGCTAGGTTTAGAAACATAGGATTTCTTAAGCTTGTTATCCGAGGGGTTAGAGAGAATCCCAGAAGCAAAAGCGTCCTCAAGTTGGCTTCCGACTTGTAACAAAGACTCAAAAGTAGGGAGATATTGGGCCACTAGGTGTTGAGCATATCCTTGTGAGAGGTTCTTTAGGATAATCGCTACTTGTTCCTTCTCTGAAGGTCTATCCCACATTTGGACAGCCTTGGCCCTCCAGCAACCAATGAAATCAGTGAATGTTTCCCCATTTTTCTGCTTAGTTGCCTCCAAATCTCTTCTTGAAGTCTCAATCTCGGTACTGTACTTATACTGATGCCAGAAGGCCTTTGACATGCTCTCCCAGGTGCCCACAGTAACTGGATCTTGAGACATTAGCCAGCGTAGTGCTGATCCTGATAAAGTTATCTGAAACAACAACGTCATATGTTCGTCGCTGAGCCCCATAGTGTGCATGTTAGTAACATACACCTTAAGATGTGTTTTTGCACACCCTATACCATTAAACTTGTCAATTTTCGGCATCACAAACTTCTTAGGCAAATAGATTCTAGGGATGCGGTTCAGAGCTTCAATGCCTGCTGCAATTTCATCGATACCCTTTATACTCTTCATAGCCGACTCTAATTGAGACATTCTGTTAACTAACACCAGATTTTCATCAACATACTCTTCATCTCCGTCGAGTTCGAAGACTTCACGTGGACGTCTCTCTTCTACCTTCTTTCCTTTTCGATCATTTAGGGGATTGCCCGTTGATTCCGAGGTCTGTTCTAACACTTCCACTTTACCTTTTATACTGTTGATATCATTGGCAAAGGCAGCCAAGATCTTACGGATCTCTGTAAGTTCAGATTCTGAAACCATCTCTGCTTATTGACTTGGTATTGTAGCTCGTTTTAACCGACTGGACTTACGAATCCAACTAGGAGGTGGACGCTTGAGTTTGGGCGCAATGATAATCCTATATGACCCCATCAAAGGTAAATTTAGTGAATTTCGGTATTACCCTCTTAATAACATTTTAAAGAATCATTTTATTGAGGTTTGTGCACCAATCCATTAATTAATCCATTCACACAATGAATATTCAAAGAAGAAATAAATATTTATTTGAAAGAAAAATAGTTTTATTGAAAATGATTGACAAATAAATGTTCTTATTAAAAATATCTTTCAACAAATTTGACTTGAACTATTTTTACATGGACGCTTGGCTTTGTCTTGATGGTCATCAGGATTGCTGTCAGGCTTGACCCTCTTGGCTCTAACAACTGGCTCTTTGAATTCTGCTGGTCCGTCTGGATACCCTAAGATACGCTTGTTCCAAGCTTTCTCAATGAGGTGTACTGACTTTTCAGTCAAAGGCTCGGGGGGAAAGAAAGCTTTGTGCTGAGGTAAAGATAACTCTATGGGTACATCGTACTGTTCTGGGATCAAATTAGGATGGTAAAAAGATGTTTCTTCTAAACCGATCAGACGGACATAGTAGGATCCTTTGGTTCCTAGAACAGAGGGATCAGACATCCACCAAGGGCACCTAAAACCGATATGACAGACAAGGCGAGAGTCTAACCATTTGCTCCAAGCTTTGACTGAGTTGTGACGCACTAACAAGTTTCTCTTGGAAAAGTGTTCTGGCCCATATTCGAGGTTTGAGGGAACATCTATAATTTTGAGACGATCACAAAGCCACATATAGAGTAAGTAGAGGCTTCCTTTGAAGTTTTTCCGCTCACCATTTTTTATGGCATCTAAACCTGAGAAAGTTTCAGCTAGGATGAGAGGTACCAGGTTGGCTTTTCTTGAGAGTTGGGAGGCTATATCTATGAAGGACTTAGGGATAGTTTGGCCATCACTATTGGAGGTCAACATGTATTGGACTAGGATTCTTAGGCACAATCGATAATCTCTAATAGCTCGTCAGGCTTCAGGTTTTACATTAATAGGGTGACTGTGGGAGCGATACGGGTCCAGTAAATGTACTAAGTCCAATCTCCCGTTATGAACTAAGGCCTTGGCTTCTTCCTTGGAAATGTTCAGTCTTGTGACGAGGTCACCAGAATATCCGATCTTCAATGAGGGCCTAACTAGAGGTCCTGAAGTGGATATCCCCATGATGCCATAAAAATCCTTATGAGTGGGGCACAAATGCATATACCCCATATGGAATATATGAATATGGGGGTTCCATCGCTTAGCCATAGCACGTAAGAGGTTCCAGTCTATCTCAAACTCGTGGAAGTAGAGAGCACTCCTCAACATGAATCTCCCAAAATTGATCTTCTCTACAGGGTGCATCCCTACGACGGTTGTTTTGACTAACTGATCGATTGGGTTATCTCCTACGACTAGCATCCTGGTTTGACACAAAATGGTATTTTAGTACTCTTCCAAGGTCCATGTAAAATATCAATTTTCTCTTTATTTTCTTTTGAAAAATCTTGTTCTTATGGAAAATATTTTCTGGAAAACATTTTTTCTAGAGAATAACACTTTTGCTGGAAAACACTTCTTTTGGAAAAACACTTTTTCTGAAAAATACTTTCCCTTCGTAAACCATTTTTTTCTTTGAAAATTTGATTTCTATTTCAATTTCAATGGCCCGGCCCGCCATGATTGTTGGATCGGGATGGACTAGGTTATTATTGTAAAAGAACGGATTCTTTATTGGGTCAGTGCACCCATTTTAATCAGTTAAAAGAAAATTTTTAATCCTTGAGGGCAGCCATACATTTTGATTTCATCATCCACATCATTCACATCAATCACAAAGTCTCATAAGATTCCATTCAATGAACAACCCGGGAACACCCACGATAAGTTCGAGTCGTGACCTACAGGGAAGGTTTCTAGACTCTAAGCTTACTACATGCAATGTATTTTTATCTGGCCACCCTTGCCCAAGCACACCTATATACCTCTCGATACGTGGTGACTTGGTTTGATATACCGTATAGGTGATAATCTAAAACCTCAACTCACTTCTCTGAAGTCAAAAACAACCAGTTTGATCTCTAGTTGAGAGGTGGCACACAATGCTGAGCAAGGGCCCACTTAAATACCTCTCATCTAGAATAGACGTAGTCTATCCCCTTCGTACAGTAGGGTACAGCGGGGCAAGATCTCGCTTAGGCACCGATTTTGACCTAGAAGTGCAATTGATATACTTAGATTATCTTTTATACCTACGAGTACGGGTCAAGAGTTGTAGCTTTCATAAATGGTTTGGCATCCCACGAGGGGACCGATCACGTACTAGTACTATGTTGACAATCGGGACATGTGACTGTGTGGCTCATAATAGGTCAAAGGCTCAGGTCGTTCCAACCTGGGTGCATCAATATACCTCTCAGAATCACCTGATCAGACAGTATTGATGCCCTAGTTTGATATACCCTAAGGTACGTGACTGAAGTCGTGGTTTTCATGAATGACGTCGCATCTCCGAAGAGACCGGGCCACGCACTAGTGCCACGTTGGCTATATGGGACGTGTAAGTGGGTAAAACAGTAAACGTGCATGTGGTGTGTGCAACACAGGGTGGGGTGTGCCCAGGACCTTTTTTAAACAAATGGGCCCATGGGTCCAATCAAATCAATCATTATAACATAAATCACATGAATATTTAATCGAGACCAACACCATTCTAATCACATAGATATTTAATCAAGATCAACAGCATTCTAAACACATGATTAAAGATAAGCATATCAAGCCCATATCTATATTAGAAACAAACATTTAATCCGACATATTTCTTTATGTGTTTCAATCAAGGGTCATTTTGGATGGTCCAAACCAAATTGGTATTTCTGAGGATATTGGATTAAGAATGAAGTGACAATCGTTGGGATGAAAGGTTATGATGATCTTTAAACAAATTGAAAGAGAGAAAAAGAAAAGACAAGAAAATAAATCAATAAAAAAAAATGAAACATTTTAGAAAACAGATCGTTTTTTTATTTTTTTTATTTATAAACAAACTTAAAAGAGCACATTTAAAAAAATAATAATAAAAAATAAATAAATAAACTATTAAATGGACAGCAAGCAAAAATAGCAAAAAAAACTATTTTTAAAAAAGAAAAATTAAAACAAAAGGCCATTTGTTAGGAACTATCCATCGTATTCAATAAAAGGGGGGTGTCCTTAGTAAAATGAAGATTTTATTTGCCCTCACACCATCTTCTCCATCTGTTTTCAGCCATGTTCACGTTTTTTTTTTTACAAAAACTGATCTAGACTCTCAACCCGATCGGTTGAGGTCAGTTTGATTGATTTAAAACGCTTTACTTATCACTGATCTCCTGTGATTCAAACCCGGATTAAGTTCAATAAACCGTTGCCATTAACGATTTGTTAAAGCTCAAAATCGAAGTAGAACAAGTATCCACAAACTCTACTGGCCACGGCTTCACTTCCCCTCTTCGTTATACGTTGAATACAATTCTTGCTTCAATTTTGAAAACCCAAAAACAGAGGAAGAAGCCATGAGTTTCTTGTAAAAAAAAAAAAAGCTTTCTTTTTTCGATGCTCCAACCCATAGATCGATTAGATCTATGGATCGAAACCGATTGGGCAAAGCGGGTCTCTTTGTTGATCTAGAGAGATAGATTTAAAATGGGTTTCTTTGTTGGAGACGATGAAACAAAATGTAAAAAAAAACTAGATTCGAAGGAAAACTCGCTGTTGGGGACGTTGAACCTGCGTTTAAATCGTTTGGGAAGATGGTGTGTGAATAGAAAACATGCGATTTTATTTATCACACACCATTTAAATGTTGTTGTGAACAGTACCAAAAAAATGAAAATTTAAAAAAAAAATTAGATTGTTTTACTACACATCAGCCCCCACATTGCTGTTGACAGATCCTCCAAACAAATTATAAAAAAAAAACTCTTTTTTGTGATTTCCTTCTTGCCGTCAACATTACTTTCCTAGAAAAACAAATTATTTAAACTAATTACACATTTTTTTTTCAGAATTGTTTTATAAAGAAAACTAAGAAAACAACACACTATCCTATGATCAATCGCACACACCCTACATAAAATAAAAAATAAAATAAAAAGATCTACACACGTAAAAATCAAACGTCACAGTCTTCCAATCACTATATTATCTTCAACAACATCAACCATTCCAAAACCCTTCGTTATTTAGGACCACCTTAGATGACCCTTGATTAACTCACAAGAATAATACGCCGAAGTCAAATATTTAAGTCAAAACGCATGCTCAATAATCAGAGAAAAAAAAAATAAATAAAAAATAAAAATAAAAAAAAATAAATATGCAAATATAATAATGAACAAACAAATAAACCAAGAATAAATAAATAAATAAATAAATCCTAGGTCATGTTAGCGATGATCCCATGCTTGAGGTTTTTCAAGTTTGATCCTCAATGGTCCCTAGTGGAGTCGCCACTGAAAGTGCCCTCGATCCGCGGGGTTGTAGACACCCCATTTTTGCATCTGCCTAATTCGACAATTCATCACCCAGTTACCGTAAATTCCTAATGATGACCGTAAAGAACTCGAAGGCTTGTGAGTACTATCCCTGATTCCCTTCGTTTCCAGTCTTTTCATTTCTCCTACTCGTTGCGACTCGACATAGAAATTTACGCACGCTTAGGATTGCCATACGTCACACCCGATTTAGCAAGCACACACGCTTAGGCTAGCCACACAGTTTGATAACCTAGAGACCTCGTCACGTTAGAAAAATACGACTTTGAAACATAGAAATAATCACGTTGGGACTAAAAGAAACCTCACGACAGAATTCATAAAAATTCGCAAAAATCGACAAAATGACGAAAATACCCCTCATAAATTTTGGACCTCCGAAAGACTTCGAAAATACCTCCATTGCACTCAGAACATGATTTCGAGTCTAACGGGACCCAAATCGACGAAAACAGAGAAATTTAAGAAAAATCATAAAAATGACCGAAATGCCCCTCGACCTCCAAACTCAACTTAGAGACCTCGATCGTTAGGAAAATGTAACAAAATCAAATCTAATTAAAAATCCAATAATAATAAAATTCAAATTAAAAAATCAAACAATTCAAATAAAACAATTAAACAATTCAAACAATTTAAACTAAAAATTAAACAATTTAAACAATTAAAACTAAAAAATTAAACAATTCAAACAATTAAAACAAAAAATAAAACTCAAATTAAAAAATTCAAACAACTAAAACTAAAAATAAAACTCAAATTAAAAGTTAAACAATAAAAAAATTAAAATTAAAATCAAGTAGCAATTAAAATTAAACGTTTAAAATTAAAATCAAACAACCGATAAAATCAAAATGCAATCTATTAAATTAAGAAATTTTCAAATTAAAATCGAACAACCAAAATAAAATTTTCAATTAATCAACTCATTCAACATTCGAATTAAAAATCAAACTTAAAATAAAAAAATTACATAATCAACTAAAATGAAAAATCAAATTAAAACTTAAATCAAAACGTCGATTTACCGATCGCCATTCATTAATGGTAGACTACTAATGCGCTACGAGTAGCTAGGAAATGTTACTCCTCAATCTTTGAAAATAGAAAGGACGTGTAAAAAAGAGAAAAAAGAAAGAGAAAAAATTAGAAAGAAAAAAAAATTAGAAACTTGATTCCTATTAAAGAAGAAGAGAAAAAAGAAAGAGAAAAAATTAGAAAGAAAAAAAAATTAGAAACTTGGGGGGGTCTTCTTCCTGGGGGGGTCTTCTTCCTCAACGTCCAAAGAGGCTGAACGAACAGGGGGCTGTCATCTTCTCCTTGGATTCTCTCTCTCTCAAGATCCTTGGGCTGAACCAGCACTTACACACAGACCGACGTCTCTCTCCCTGCTCATCTTCTCTTCATATTTTCTGCTGGAACAACCAAACTCTCCTTCGGCTTCCACTCTTTTGGCTGCACTTCGTCTCCTCCACCACAGCCTCCGTTCTCTGCACTCCTCTCTCATCCACAACCTCCCTCTCCACGTCTTCTTCTCCATTGGACTGCTGTACCTTGAACAACCCAGCAACACTGCCCTTCCCCTTTCTCTGTTGAACCAACGTCCCACCTACAACACTCTCAGTTCATTGTTGTTGCTGTCACCCTCTACAACAGCACCTATTTCAGCCTTTATTATCTCCTTCACCTCTCTCTCCTTCTCTATTGCTGAAAATTACAGCAACTCCCCTCTACAACCCACATCTTTATAATCTCCATCTCCTTCATCTCTATCAAACCAGCACCTTGCTGTCCACCCCCATATTCAACTCGTTCTTACAGTATACAACGCCCCAGCCATCCTCTCTCTGTGTTCATTGCGGCCAACGTGGCCCATCCAACCTTGCTGCAGCCATCTCTTTCATTCTCAGCCATCATCCCCTTCGCGACACACGAATACTCACAAGCTTTGGAGGTCCTATCTGAAGGAATTGGCCCTCATCGTCTGTCGCTATAGGTAAGTTTTGTTTCTTTTTATTTTTTAGTTTATATTTTTATTTTTATATCAATAGGATTAGTAAATTTTTTTTATGCATTTTGTTGCTTTATTTTTTTTCTTTTTTTCTTGCATATCGATAGGGCTAGGGTGTTCTTTTTATATTTATTTATTTTTATATTGATAGGAAGAGGAGAATGTTTAGGTTTTATGTTTCTTTTTTGTTCGTTTTCATTTTTTATGTTTTGTTTTTTATTTATTTTTGTTTTTTTTGTTTTGTGTTTGTTTTTATTTTTATTGTTTGCATGTTAGTAGGATTAGGAGGATATTTTGTTTATATATGTTTTTGTGTTTTTTTGCATGTCGATAGGATTAGGAAAGAAATTGTTTTGTTTTTGTCTTCATTTTATTTTTATTTTTTATGCATTTTTTTATGAACTTGTTGACATGATCCTTGTATTTAAGCATGATGATCTTATACTTTTACAATGAGTTTTTGATGATATTTTTTTTAGCATGACGAGTATGCATGTCGTTGAATGATAAATGTTGCTGAAAAATTGAGATATGTCATTGCATGATAGTTGCTTTGAAAAAATTGAGGGCCCTAGATGCTTGTCCGTTTGAGTCGATTTGAGAATAATTCGAGTTTGAAAATTTTGTATGCGTTGGTATTTGTCGATCTCCAATATTTTGTATGAATTGGTACTTGTTGATCTACAATTGGGTAAGCATGGTATTGTGAATTGTTTTTTTTGTTATTTCATAAATTTCCAAATTGGTGATCCTTGTTAAATCCACATTTTTTTAATTCGGAAATTCCCATTCATAATTTCGTTTTGAAAATTGATATTTGGAATTTTTTGATATGGAAATTATATAATTTTCTACTTAAGGAAAGAATATATTTATAAATTTCTATTTTAGGAATTTCATATTTTAACAATTTCTAATTTAGATGATTTTGCAATTTCCTATTTAGAAAGTTCATGGATTTAGAAGCTTCTAATTCAAAACTATGCTATATTTGGAAAACTTCTATTTTGGGAAAGTTTCATTTTCAAAAATTCTAATTTGGGAATTCAACATATATTTTTGGATATTAATTTGGGGAACTTCGGATTCCCAATTTGAAAATATTATCAGTCCCAATTTGGCAGGTTTCTATTTGTAATCTTCCCATTCAGAACATTCTCATGATTTTCTATCTTGGACAGTTTGAGGAATACTTGCAGGTGGAGTTTCTTAATTGATTTCAGATCATGGAACTGATTAGGGCTTTTTCAAACCTTTCCATACTTTTTAGAATTCAAAGAAGAATCATGTGATAATTGGGATAACTTTTAGCCATGGGATTTGGTTGGGAAATCCAACATGAATTGATGATGATGACTGGACTGTGGCCTTGACTGTAATTTTTGTATGTTGACCATAGGATGATCTTGGATTGTAGTAGAGACCGATCATCTTGATCGGGCGGGTTCGGTGCCTAACACCTTCCGAAACCCGTAATCTGACCTCTTACCCATTTCTTTGATCCGTGGATCGACCCATATCCATTTGGAGTCATTTATGGTTCCTAGACCTAAACTAGGTGGCGACTCCCTTTTTTCAAAAGTCCCCCATTTAATAAATCGGACCCCTATCCACTATTGAGTGAAAACGGGTCGAGGCGATTTCAGGGGTACGCGGATCCGCTTTTGACCCTTGAGGTTTGAGAGTCGCCACCTAATTATTACGGTCTAGGAACCGAATACTGACTCTAAACGGATAAATAACTAGTCCACTACAGAAAACTGAATCCGGGGATCACATTACAGGGTTGGAAGGTGTTAGGCACCAACCCCGCCCGGCCAGTGCCGGTCTCTACTTATCCCAAATAAGACTACATTGCTAATGGAAAAACCTAGATAAAAAATAATAGAAATGTTACCTTCGATACGCAAAGGTTCTATTCCCTCAGATCTGGTGAAACTGCTCCTTGTACCGTACTCCTTACTTCGTTCTGTCTCCGGATCTGATTTCTGATCTCCGAGGCAAGGTATCTCCTTCTTGGATCTGGATGCTTCGAATTTGTTATGGATTTTGAAGTGTTTTTGAAAGTTTTCTAGGTGTTTTTCAGGCTAAAATCGAAGTAGGGGTGTTAGGTAAGGAGTTGGGACTCCAAAATTAGGATTTTGGAGAAGTTGTGGAGGCTTCTTCACCTACTTTTTCTAGGATTTTTTCTTTGATACGAAAATAGGGTGTGGAGACTCCTATTTATAAAGTTTTTTAGGAGAATTAGGGTTTCTTTTAGAATTTTAATTAGGGTTTTGACTTTGGTCTTATGAGATTGACTTAGTCTTTAGGGTTTTGACTTTAGTCTTATGAGATTGACTTGATTAGTTTAGATTAGGATTTTAATTTAGGATTTTGACTTTAGTCTTATGAGATTGACTTGATTAGTTTAGATTAGGGTTTTGACTTTAGTCTTATGAGATTGACTTTAATACTTTGACTTTAGTCTTTTTTGGTTGGCTTTTAATATCTTGACTTTACTCTTACTTGATTGACTTTAGTCTTACTTGATTGACTTTAATTTTTGGAGAACCCCTTTTTATTATATATTTAATTCTTTGGGCCCCTAGATGGAGGGGTCCTTGAATAAATATCCTGGCAACCATCAACAATTTTGCTTGAAAGCCTGATTGATTGATTTTTTTGTTCAAAATTTTAAATTAATTTTATTAATGTTCACTTTACATTATTTAATGATTTATTTATTAATTTCAAAAATTTTAATTATTAAAATTGTAAAATTACCATTTTGCCCTCGGAGAGGATTTTTTAATTTTTAAGTCGCTTTTCAATGTTTCAAGATGTTTTGGAATCAGTTTTTCGTAAGGAATTCGATGGGAATGTTGGTTTTTGTCATTTATGAAGTTTTTTGTATGAAATGATAGTGAACTTTATGAAGGGCATTTTCGTAATTTTGTCGAATTTTGTGAAAATTGGTGAAATGATTTATTTGGTTTCGATTTGTTATTTTATGTGTTTGAATGAGTTTTCCTAAGCGTAACGTAGGCTCTAAGGATGTTTTAAGGTTAGGGATATTTTGGTAATTTGGTCATTTTTAGTGATTTTTATCGTGAAGCTTCTTTTTGGTCTGCAAGATGATGATTTCTATGTTTCTGGGGTCGTATTTTCCTAGCGTAGCGTGATTTCTAAGTTTTGTCAGTTCGAGATACCTCATCCGGATTTTTGAAACATATCTAGCAACAAAATAAAGCATTGGAATAGACATCCATCATTGGGAACCGTTGCGATTGGGTTGACGAGTTGATTAATCAGGCGAGTGCAAAAATGGGGTGTCTACAGTGGGCCTTAAGCGGGCTTGGTGTAATTTCAAATTCGAGAATAGAGCGGTGAGAGATGGAAAGGGTAGGGCGTATGCAAAACCTTATTGTAGGTCCATGAGATTTTTTGGGGTCTTAAGAACCTTCGATTAAATCACAATGTCGAGTTTCGATGATTTGGGCATTTTAGGCTCGTTGGTAAGTTTTATTAGAAAAATCGATTTTTTTTTTTTTTTTTTTTTTGTTCTTTCGAGTGGGAGCCTGTTCAAATTGGAGTGTCTACAATTAGTTTGGGAAATACATAATAAATAAGAATTTTGAGAAAGTTGAAAATGATGGGATTTTTTGTTGAAAAATTTAGGGTCTTATGCAAAGGGCTAGTTCTAGGTTGAAAACGATGAATTCAAGATAAAGTTGAGTAGATATGTCATGAAAGTTAAAGAGTTTAACTAGAGATTGAAGATGATGGCGGGTTAAGAGTGGCATATCATCAATTTCAAAAACACAGGAGGTATCTCTAATATTCAATAAAATGAAAGGGCCATGTTTAAATCACCTAAAATTAAATGATAACTTATTGATTGAACTAGAAATAAAACAATGATGAATGCACGCGGTCTTGATACGTGGTTAAGTATGCAACTGACATGGAAAGGGCACATAACCACACATTTTTTCATGGTAAAAATGACGTGTACCAAGACGGGTGCATTACATTCCAATTGTTGATGGACCCTTTCTAGTCCAACATAATTGGATATTATACTTACCGCAAGTCATTATTGTCGACCCATCTTTATTGCCGCATCTATCGGATATATTATAAATCTCAAGGAGAAGGAGACTGGAGACATCCCTCGTGGCCTCAAGTGGCTTAATAAAAGCTGTTACCAGTTACTACTTAACAGAGATAAAACCCTAATAATAACAATAATAATAAATAAACAAGAATGAAAAGAGAATAAGGGTTTTTCACGCTTTAGCTTTCCGCTTTCGCTTTACTAAAAAACCACCTGAAATACATCTATCGATCTCCTCTTCTGCGGAAACTTAAATCCTCAGAGCTCGAATTTTTCTTTGCAAAATTCGATTTAATGATTATCATCTCAAATCGACTCAAATTTCGCAAACATGGAGAGATCAGATTATTTGATTTCCTAAAGCAGAAGTGGAGCTATGTAAGGCAAGTTTCTCCTTTTAATTTCATCTAGTATCGTTTTTATGATTTTTATCGAGGCATTCAAGTTGAATCAAAGTGTTGCTTTAGGATTGGAGGCTATAAATCTGTTAATCTTGTGTAAATTGTGCTTCAGTGGATGAATTTCGTATGCGACTGCTAAATCTCATAAGGAATTTGTCTTTTTTTTTTTTTTTTTTTTTTTGTAGATTGGATTTGATCTGTAGGTTCTTTCTATTTTTCTTTTATTAAGTCCAGTAATCTGATTGGATTTCCCGTTTGATTGTGCTTTAATTGGCTTGGATCTGTTAATTTTTTTCTTTTGAAGCTGGCGTTTTTTTAAGTCGCTTTAATGGTATATCTGCATTGTCACAAAATTCTTGGAAGTATTTGAAAAATTCCTTGTTAGCCTATTAAATCGACATATTAATTGGTCATTTATCGACTAATCATGGAATATTGTAAACAAATGTATCGTTAAATTAAAAAAATATTTTCTTTGACATTCAAATTTCAAGAACAAGATTAGGTTTTTTATTTTTTAGGGAGGTTGAAGATGATGGGTTTTGTTAAGGAACCCAAAAACATCATTTATATTTTCTCCATTCTTTTTACAAAACTTTCTTGAATTGAACCCCAGTCGAATAATTACTGAATCCGAACTTGGTTACTATGATGGTTTGTAGCTTGTAAAGTGGGTGAGGTGAAAAAGTTAAACATTTGTGCCTTTGAGTGTCTTATGAACTCTTAGATCACAGTATGGATTTGCTGATCTCTCCTGAATTTCTTAATATATATTTGTTTGTTTTACAGTGTTGATATGATGGAATTACGATCTAGAATTTGAGAATTACAGAGATGGCTAGTGCTCAGAGTTGCAAAAGATCTGTTAGTAATGGTAAGGCATCTCTCCTCTGCAATGATAATGACTTTGGAAAAGGAACAAAGAACAGAATCATAGTTGAGAGAATGGTTGGAGAATCATCTCTTCAACGTGATTTCGAGGATTTAAGTGTGTCTAGACGTCTTGTAAGAAGTATTAGCCATAAGTTAAAGAAGAAGAGCCATATAAGTGCTAGTGAGGAACAAGAGGGAAATGAAAGGAGAGTTTCTTCTGGATGCCTTGGTTTGTATGGAAAGGGTGGTGGGTGCAAAGTAGTTGCGGACACGTGTGGGGATTTTGGAGATGAAATTGGTAGAAGGAAGTCTAGTGCTGGAGAAGAAGGCATCATGGGATATCAGCCGATTTGTGGGATCGAGGAAACTAGGGTTGATTGCTTCTCGTATGGGGTTACAGAGATGATTATTCGGAAGAAGAACAACAAAAAGGAGAAAAAAGTTGAAGAACAACAACATCCGAGTAATATAACTGAATTCACACTTCCAGATGATATTCTAGAATTGTGCTTGGTGAGGCTTCCTCTGACCACTCTCATGACTTCTCGCCTTGTTTGCAAGAAGTGGCGATATTTGACGAGCACACCGCGGTTTATGAAGATGAGATGTGAAGGTTTGTACCGGAGTCCATGGTTGTTCTTGTTTGGTGTTGTAAAGGATGGTTATTGTGCTGGGAAAATACATGCATTGGATGTATCCCTTGATCAATGGCATAGGATAGATGCTAATATTCTGAAGGGGAGGTTTTTGTTCTCAATTGCCTGCATTGGGGATGAAGTTTATGTTGTTGGAGGTTGTTCTAGCTTGACCAACTATGGTAGAGTTGATAAGAGCTCATTCAAGACACATAAGGGTGTGCTAGTATTCAACCCCTTAACTAGATCATGGCGTAAAGTTGCATCAATGAATTCTGCGAGATCCTCACCTGTTCTAGGAGTTTTTGAGGCCAGGTCCGATTCTTTGATTTTTCGAAGTCAGCAAGAAAGGCAAGACCGTCACTCTACTAGGTCAAGAGTGGGTGGTGTATCTGATGTTTACGAGGATCCTCATAGGCTTTCACTAAGGCGTCAACTCAGGAACGATTTCAATGAAAATGAGGCCCTGGTTGAGTCCAACAGGAAATTACATAAGTTTGTTGATCCTAGAAAGTTTAGGAGGTATGTTCTGATTGCTGTAGGTGGTCTAGGATCTTGGGATGAGCCTTTAGACACGGGGGAAATCTATGATCCAGTCTCAAACAAATGGATAGAAATCACGAGGTTGCCGGGAGATTTTGGGGTTGTTTGTTCAGGGGCCGTTTGTAACGGGATGTTTTATGTCTATTCGGAGATTAACAAGCTTGCAGTTTACGACATAGAAAAATGCATGTGGATTGGAATCCAGACCGCCCAATCACCACCCCGTCTTCATGAGTACTACCCAAAACTCATATCTTGCAACAACAGATTGTTCTTGCTTTCTGTCTCATGGTGTGAAGATGGCCAGTTAGGTAGGAGGGAAAAAGCTGTAAGGAAACTATGGGAACTAGATTTCATGCTTCTTACTTGGACTGAGGTCTCTAGACATCCTGATGCACCCATGGACGGGAATGCTACATTTGTAGCAGATAGGGGTCAGATATTTGGGGTTGAGATGTTCAAGATATTTGGGCAAGTTTTGGACTTTGTGACTGTTTTTTCTGTATCCGATCCAGGATCGGAGTGGAACCGTATCTCTAGGAAGCATATGGCGCATGACTTGGATGCTTTGTCGTGCATGACAAAGTCACTTGCAGTGTTACATCTGTAAAATACTTGGTGAAATTGAAAATTCGGAGCATTGAATGATTTTGTAATAGTTGTCCTTCACATCAGAATTCTTTCAGAGTTTGCATCTTGCCAATTATTTGTATTGCAGTTTCCCATTCAATATCATAGTTGAGGTATGATCTGTTTCACTTTAGCTTTAAATGTTTTTTTTTTTTTTTTTGGTCATTTCAAGTTCTCAACATTGGAAGAAATTGATTCTAAACTATAAAACAAGTTTATTGCAAATTAATTCGGCTTTCTTGATCTCATTATATTTGATTATTGATTATGGATGATCTTTTTGCTTACTTTCCTGTTGTAATTCTATTTCATTGAGCTTTTTCTTAGGTTTGGCACTTGGAAACTGAGCAGAAATTGAACTTCCGGAGGTTCCATGTTTGTAGATGTCTCTGAATCCAATTCTACCCCAAACCAATGAGTTTTTTTCCGAGTCCAAAATGGTAAAGAAATTGTAAAGTTGAATGCATTTTTTTTCTTTTTTATTATATAGATAAAAAGATTTGAGCATTCGTTTGAACGAAATCCTTGAACGTTTTATAAAGAAAAAAGCACAATAACAAAGCAAGAAACAAAAAATAACCTCTTCAAAGAAGTGCAGCTTCCCTTTCCTTCATGGTGCACATGATGTCTCTCTCCTTTCACTACTGTTGATGGTACGACCTATGGTTAGGACCACCCCACTATAAATTTTTTAGGGAAAATTACTTATACCCTCACGGAGGGACTTCTTTCTAAATAGTCCCTCAGTTTTTGACTGTAGCTTGGCAGGGCATTTAGTAAACATTTCTTTTCTAAATGGTCCCTCTATCTCATTCCCTCTATTTTTCATATTTGAAATATGCAAACTACTCTTCTCATCTTCTTCACATGGTTAGGTTTTCCAACGGTGATTGCTATGATTTCCGACGATCTTTGATCATGAATGATGAATGGGGAATGATATTCTCTTAATTTTGAATATCTAGTTGTATTATTTTTATTTTTTTTGATAATATATAAAAAAAATAAATAAAAACAAAGTTGAGATACGATTTTTTTTTATTACATGGTAACTTTTGATTTGCAAACTAATTTATGCATTTTGGAGAAACGGGAAAAAATTGAAAAATCTGACTTGCATTACAACGTCGAGTTCATCACTTTTTATTTAATTACTACTAGAGTTTGACAGTACTTAAATACAAAGTGGTGAACTCACACTACACTACTTAGTGTCGAGTTCACCACTTTTTATTTAATTAACGATCGAACTCGATGTTGTAATGTAAATCAACTTATTCATTTTATTTATTTTATTTTATTTTTTTCTAATTTCGATACTTGGTAAATCTCCTTGAAATGTTCAAAAATGCATAAATTATGATTGAAATTAGAAGTTACGATGTAATAAAATAAAATAAAAATTCGAATCTCAATTTTGTTATTTATTTTTTGTACTTATAAATCATTGAAATAAATAAATAAATAAAAATTCTAGATGTTCAAAACTAATAGAATATCATTTTTCATGTGTCATTCATGATCATAATCACTGTTGGAAAATCTAACTACTTGAAGAAGATGAGAAAATGATAGTTTAGGTATTTCAAATACCTTAGACAAGTGGGATGAGGTTGATGGACCCTTAAGAAAGGAAAAAATTTACTAAATGAATTATTAAGAGATCATCCAAAATTTAGGGACTATTTAGAAAGAAATCCCTCTATGAAAGTCTTTTAAGTGATTTTCCCTATTCAATTTTTTATTGGTAGAAAGAAGAAGGAGGTGGAGAAACCTACCTCCAACTGTTACAAGAGAAAGGCAAAAAATTCCCCTCCACTCACGCCACCCCACCCCACCCGGGAAAAAACAAAAATTCCTAAATGAAATATATACTCAAACAAAAAGTAGTCATTAAATTCAAGACCAATGACATTCCAAATCATTCTCCAATGGTGTGCTCTTAATTATCACTCTGGTATATAATTAGAACTTAGATTTCCCTGGAAAGGATGTCATTGCCACTGTTTACTCACATTTTTTAAGTGCTCATACGATACGAGAATGCGTGGTGTTTATTATCGAACCTTCTCAATGAATGAAGCTAACCCTACTAGTTATAGGAGAGGATGGGACTATGATTAGTGCTGTCAACGGATGTGTTTCAAAAACATTGGGTACCAAATTCGAATTCAAAATCCCAAGGATGTTATGACTTAACATCCGAATTCAAATCCGATTACTTTATTGGATATCCGATCCATTTGATATAGTCTCACTTGCAATTTCTTTCGACTGAGTATGTTGTGAAAAACCGACCTTCAATCTGGAACATATCAAAATCAACATTCGAAATCTATGGGAAAAAAACGCCATTAGACTGAATGTTTTCTGAAAAAAAATACATATATATATATATATTAAAAGAAAACCTAGAAAATTCCTCTATTGATCTCTTGGAAATTCTTAGATGCATTCTCTCTCAATCTCAATATCCTCATCTTCAACCTATACCAAAAGAATAATGATTTTCTAACTTGAAAGTCAATACTCAGCTGATGTGGTACAAACACGGAACCATAGATCTATTACCATGCCGTGTCAGTTGATTATTGATCGAGTGAAGACTTTCTAGTTAAAAAATTAGCACTCATACAAAAAAATTCCTTGATTTTCTTTCTCAAAACTAGTCATTTCATCTCTAAATTTTTCTTTTTCAAAACCAACCATATTTAACCTTATTCAATCTACTTTAAACTTCAACGCAATATCAAATTTTGGGTGAGAAAATGATCAATTTTGATAGAAAAATCAATGATTTTCTATGAAGGACAAAGGGAAGTGTAATGACCTGAAAATCTTAATATGTATCTCGAGAAAAAAAAATTAAGTTTTTATATTGATTCAAAAGTATGAATCCTTAATTTTCAATATTTGAGGAAAATTAACTTCACCAATAGATTCAGAAGAGTCGAGAAACATACTTTAGCCTATAAGCACGACTTAATCAGAGGTTGATAAAAAAAATTACTAAATCCTCGAGTTTCGTATCAAATAATTATTAAATTAGTAAACGACACTTTAGAGATATAATTTGAGGAATCCGATCATGCCATTAGATTCATATCGAAAAATCATCCAAAATAGAGTATAAGAATGTCTAAATCGACATTCGGGAAAAGTAATTCCCAAAATGATTCATACGTCTCAACTTAAGTTATAAATATCAGTCCCTAATTAGAAAAATCGATTTTTCTTATTCTCCTCTCCAAACAAAACTAAATCATTTTTTCTCAAGATTTGCAACTCAAATTTACGTCAAACGAGAACAATCTAAACTTTGTTGTAAGAAGGAAAGTTGTTCCTCTCGTTGAGGGTTACGCATGGACGTTAGAAACGTTGATTTTCGTCGGAGGAAAATCTTTGAGATTGGTCGGAGGTGATCCTTAGACTCTATTGAACCGTAAGGAATAGTCCGAAGTAGGTTGCCTTCCCTTCTACTTTCTAGTCATGCAATAATTTCATAAAAAATTCATTCGATCTTCGATAAATCGATTGTTTCATTACATTTATATATATTTAAAGGTATTGGATCATGTTTGCATGGTTATTTTTTTATTTATTTTAGTTCATTTGATGTATTTTATGCATTTTATGAGTAGTATAAGGTTTGGATCGATTTGGTCAAGTTTCGACGAAAAATCAATAATTCGAAAAAAAAAAAAAAAATTCATATGTTGAGTTTAATTCCATTTTTTTTTTTTTTTGCTTCCATATAGTATGTATACCCATTTCCCACCTTTATTTCATTAAAAAAATTTATCTCAAGTTGATTAGTACCTTATCTAAACGAGAGTCACTAAACGCCAAAAATGACACTCTTTTTAAAAATGAACATCGGGTGACCATTCACACCTTTTTACAAAAATGAATAATGGCGACTCTAAACCTTAGTGGAAATGGTATTTGGAAATCCAAGAATCACGTATCTACAGCTGGCGACTTTACTAGGTTCAACCCTCATGTCAACTCGATTATTTTGGGGAAAAGAACAAAAAAAAAATATTTCATTTTGTTGCTAACATTGCTTGTTATTTGTATTCTCTCTTTTATTTCCATATGACAAGTTATAATATTTATTTACTTTGTTTCTTTCATTACATATTTGTAAGGGGGTCGAAAAAAAATGAATAAGAAGTACACACAAAGCACTTGCAAGCATAGCCTATTGCACAAGCCACCCTACCCTCAATATATTAAGCCTCGATGCCTGATAGTTCTATAACTTGAGATCGTTATTTCAAGTGTTAAGGATGAACACATCAAATCCGATCACCAACCAACGATATGTGTACTTCGATATGCAACGAGATTTGAAGATTGGGTAACCATAAACCCACCTATTAGCCGCATGCATGTGCCCCATTAGACGATCTAGGACACAAGTTTCTAAGTACATATCAACCTCCAAAACAAAGTTGTACATATTTAAAGTGTATTCAAGCCTTGAAGCCCAAATTGTAAACCCAAGAAGGCACATTTGTAAAGAGCATAAGGTGATAGTTGGTTATTTTCGATCTCCTTTTCCTCCTCTTTAGGTAAAAGGGGAGGAATGGGTGTATTGCCTCATGTTCAAAAAAAAAAAAAAAAACAGTGAGTGACAAGAAAAATAGTAACTAGTGAGGGACATTCAAAATAGGGGCCAAGAATCCAATTTCTGTGAATTGGATTTCTTTTTGGTCCGTGTTCATAACACGGATAGACAAAAATGTGTCTCATCCGTGCTTGAAACACATATAGAACAGTGAATGTCTCATCCGTGCTTAAAGCACGGATAAAACAATGATAGTTTCATCTGTTCTCCAAGCACGGACCAGTATGAATCTGGAATGTAGAATGGGTATATACTATGATTCCTATTTGTTATTTAAACATCAATGCCCCATCAAAAAATAATCAAATCATCTGCCGACGGGCCAAATTTAGATAGCTTGAGACCATGGGCCCCATGCGGGCCCATTACGTTCCATACAACCGTGAGGAGTCATCCGACCAACCAATCGACCCCCGAAACTCGGGGACAAGTGCAATCTACTACCTTTGAGACCAACCATTTTCAAAAATAAAAAAATAAACAAATAAACACAAAAAAATGGTGTGAATTTTCTCAAATCAAACCAATCTCATGGTTTGACCCGTGCCAATCCTGGATCAGGTCCAAGACCCGTATCCATCTAAACTGAGTCTACGACTTGTATCCATCTAAACCGGGTCCATGACCCATGTCCATTTAAATAGGATCCACGACCCGTACCCATTCAAACTGGGTCCACAATCCTTATCCATTTGAATCGGGTCCACGACCCGTATCCATTCGAATTTGATCCAAAACCTGTATCCATCTAAACTAGGTCTACGACCAGTATCTATTTAAACCTGGTCCACGAGTACCCATTCAAACTAGGTCCACGACCCATATTTATTCGAATCGGGTACATAACCCATATATATTCGAATCGGGTCTACGACCCGTATCCATCTAAACCAGCTCCATCACCCATATTCATCCAAATCGAATCCACGACCCATATCCAACCAAATTGGGTCCATGGCCCATATCCATTCGAACCAGATTCACGACCTGTATCCATCCAAATCGAGTCCATGGCCCGTAACCATCCGAACCAGGTCTACAATCCAATTTCGACCCGAACCGAGTCCAAGATCCATATATGACCTAACAAGGTCAACAAACCAAGCGGATTCAATCATTTTCCAATAAAATGTATTTAAAAATAAATTTAAAGATGCCAATTTCAGTTCTTGCTCAAAATCGATGCCTAAGAACGATCTTGCCCTGTTGATACGAGGAAAATAGGCTACATCTTTTCAAAAAAATAAGGTGATTTAAGAGTGCCCTTGCGAAAGCATCATGTGCCACCTCTTCCCTGAGGATTTGATTAGCCGACCTTGGTTTCAGAGAACTGAATTGGAGGCTAAAAAAATGTATGCTCTTTCAACACGATTTCGTAAAAATCTGATTTTACAAAATATCTTCCAACTCTATGTTGATGACAACCATGGGCTGATGTAACCCCTTGTTTTCAAAATTATTCCAACTCTATGTTAATACCAGCTCCATGCTGATGTAATTATTTTCAAAAGTACACAAACCAGCTCCGTACTGATGCCAACTCCGTGCTGATATAATTATTTTCAAAATTATACAACCCAGCTCCGTGCTGATGCCAACTCCGTGTTAATGCTAACTCCATGCTGATGTAATTATTTTCAAAAGTACACAACCCAACTTCTTGCTGATGCCAACTCCATGCTGATGTAATTATTTTCAAAAGTACACAACCCAACTTCTTGCTGATGCCAACTCCGTGTTGATGACAGCTCCGTGCTTATGTAATTATTTTCAAAAGTACATAACCCAACTCCGTGTTGATGCCAGCTCCTTACTACTGACATTATTTTCGAAAATACACGATCCAGCTCCGTACTGATGCCAACTCCGTGTTGATGCCAGCTCCGTGCTGATGTAAATATCTTCAAAAATACACAATCGAACTCTGTGTTGATGCCGGTTCCGCGTCGAGAAACTCCATTTTTCCTTAAAACTCGTTTATTTTATAATAAATAACTTTACTCGACCTAATAAAACATGATGCATTTTCTTTTATGTAAATAAGATAGAAACGTTTGGTCTTCTGTACCTACAGGTAGTCAAATTAAAGAAATATAAACAGTCAGATGAACCTCCGTATTTCCTCAGATCCTCAACTACCACCATGAGTACCTCTGAAGCACCGCAGCCCACAGCAATCGAAACGTTAGATATTGATGCAATGATCATAACATTATTGAAAACTACTGAGCGACAAGAAACAATACCAAGTTATTTATTATAAAGTAAACAAGTTTTAAAGAAAAATGGAATTTCTCAGCGCCCATTGTTCTAGGATACCAAGGGTTCCTGCTCTACATTTCGCAGAATCGACCAACCCCTCTGGTCATTCCTGATGACAAGTGTGAGAATATGGCGACATAGGCCAAGAACATGACAGAAAAATAGATGGCCCAACAAATCGAGTCTCTTTAAAAAGAAATGAGGAGAATCAAATGCCTCAACACCATGAGCGGAACTCAATTTAAAGATCTCTGTTTTTATCTTAACGCATAGTTGTTGGTCAAGTTCAAGTATCTGGAGTTCGAGAAGTACAATGGGGTAGGGTGTCCTCTGTCACACCTGAAGTTGTATTACAGGTTAATGTGTCAGTACGACGAGGATGACAAATTGCTAGTGCAGTTATTCCAGAGAAACCTAACAGGGGCGGCCCTCAAGTGGTTCTCAAGACTGGACCACACATTCATCAAGAACTGGCAGGACCTAACAGAGATGTTCTGGTACAATTATCAATTTAATACGGATGTGGTTTTGGATCGGAATGACATGGTTAAAATGTCACAAAAGCAAATGAAAATAGTAAAAGAGTACACCTAGAGGTGATGAAAGTCTGCTTCACAAGTGAGGACTACAATGATTGAACAAGAGATGAACACCACGCTTATCTCAATATTAAGGCACACTTTCTATACTCACTTGGTGGGACACATTACAGACACTTTCTCAAATCTAGTACAAGTAGCAACTCGGGTCGAGGACAGGATCGGAACCGGTCTGATAGTTGACTTCACAAGCCTAGGGGCAGCAGGATACCTCCATAGAGAAAGCTGGTACTTGTGGGAAAGAAGAAAGAGAAAACATAGTTCAACAACGTACAGTCAAATTGACCCATCTTCATCTCCGCACCAACACCAAGACCACAAGCTCCGTCAACCTCATGGGCTCTGACACCCCTATCAACCTGAATCCCTGCACCTCATAATCCATTTTGAGCAAACCCTCTACCAGTCACACAGCAGGCACCATAGTACAAGAAAAGTTAGCAAACACGATCTAATAGAATTAATAGAGTGTTCACCAGGTTGCCAATGGCATTATCAGAATTACTCCCGATCTTGCTTAGGGGAGAATATCTCCCTAAAAGGCCACCAAACCCAGAAGCTTCAAAGAGACCAGGGTACAACCCCAACTTATTCTGTGAATTTCATATGGGTACACTAGGGTACTCTACAAATCAGTGCTGGCAACTCAAACATTAATTATAAAACGTGATAGATAAAAAGGTCCTCATACTAGACCCCACTCAACAATAAAACATTAATAAAAACCCATAATGGAAGGGGAAATGGGTGTGTAGTAAATGTCATTCTCGGAGAATTAGACTTTAATCCATCAATTTTGATAGTTCTTATCGGAACGAAGATCAGAATCCACTTAACAAGGGAACTAGAAACATCAACAGTTAACGTTATTACCCAATACACAACAAACCCCCTTCGAAACTTGCAACTGCCACTCAGAATGGCTGATCTCACCATCCATCCTACTCATCAAATTCCCAATACTGCTACCCGGCCACCTCTCATTATACCCTATACATCGCCAAATCCTCAGAATACGACTTGACCCCCCTTTCACATACCCTACACTCCATCCTCACGACCACCACTCGTCATTCTTTATATTTCATCAACCCCTCAAGTAGCTCATCCCACCACCATAACATCCAAAATGCAACAACCACCTCTTATCCTCAACGTAAAACCTGATCCACCTCCAATGATCATACGCGCACCTAAACCATTCCCGTAGAACTCTAACCAAGCAATCTTATGGAACTACGAGACAACCATCATCACATCGGCAGGGGTCAATACAATGAAAAAAGGGGGTCAAGTCAAGCTTTTGATTTTTCATCAACTGGATGGCTATGAGAACAGTAAGGGCTTAATAACGATACCAGACCTAATCTTTCATTATGGATTAGGGGCATTGGCTTGTTTATTTTAAGATATCTAATCTTGTAGAGAGGTAACTAGAATAGCTCGTCTTCAACGAGATCCTAGTCAGAGATCCTGAAGTGGATATCCTCATGATCCCACAATATTCCTCATGAGTAAGACACAAGTGCATATGTCCAATATGAAAAATATGGTGTGCGGGGTTCCAACACTTAGCCATAGTGTACAAAAAGTTCCAATCCACCTCAAACTCATGGAAGTAAATAGCACATCTCAATATGAATTTTCCAAAATTTATCTTTTTTACTATGTGCATCCCTATGACGATTGTTTTGACCAAATAGTCGTTTGGGTTGTTATCCACAGCCAACATCCTGAGATGATACAAAAAAGGTATTTCAATAATTCTCTAAGGTACATGTAAAAAATATATGAGATAAGATTTTTGTAAATGCCATTTTCTTCATTTTCTTTTAAAAAAACTTTCCTTACTTTGAAATAGGTCCATACCCAAATTTAGAAAATATTTAATTAGTTTTGAATGCCATTTTAAATGGCCCGGTTCATAATGATTGTTGAATTGAAATGAACTAAGTTATTTTGAATCATTGCCAAAGATATAATCACCTTGAATTAGACTAAAAAGATTACTTGATTATCTTGAAGACAATATTGTCATTTAATGATCTTAGAATTTGAACAATCCTATTTTTTTTAAAAGGTAATCAGGAAACACCCATGATAAGTTTGAATTGTGACTTATAGGAAAGCTGCTAGACTCTAGGTTTGTTACGTGCATTGCAATTAATCTAGTCACCCTTTCTCAAGTACAACTATATACTTCTTGGGCGTACCCAATCAGACGATACGTGGTGGCGTGGTTTGCTACACCACATAGGTACAAGACTAAGGTTGTAGCTTTCATGAATAATTTAACATCCCACAAGGAGACCGACCATGTACTAGTACTAAGCTAGTATTAGGGACATGTGACTTTGCGACTTATAATAGGACAAATGCTCAGGTCACTCCAACATGGGTATATCGATATACCTTTCAAAGTCACATAATCTAACGGTACTAATGCCCCAATTTTAGATATCGTATAGGTATGTGACTGGAGTTGTAGATTTCATGAATGACATCAATTTCCACGAGGAAATCGGGCCACACACTAGTACCACTTTGGCTATAAGAGATATGCAAGTGTGCAATGCATCATAAATTAAACGTGCTAATGGTGTGTCCAAATAGGGTGGGGTGTGCCCGGGGTATTTTTCAAGAATGATCAACCATATAAGCCACAAAATCCAATCACACAAGCATTCACATACAAATCCACATAATCATCTAATGGTCACACACTTACAAAAGAAAGGACAAAATCTAACCTACACTACAAAATATGAAGTTTTTTTAGGTGATTTTAAACTGCCACCAAATTCAAGAAAATCACCTCCAATATATAAGAATGGTTTAGTCATAAGCTCATTATATAAGAATGGTATAAGAATGGTATAGTGGTGTCGCCAATTACTTTTAGTGGCCAAATAACGACAGTTACAAAACTGCTTTTAATAATAGCAATTTAAGGGTTGTTTTAATATCACATCTAATTAATGTGAATCAAGGGCGATTTTCTAGTATTAACAATTATTCTTTAGAAGACAATTTTTATATTTTTAGAAGTGGTTTGAAACTGCCTCAAATTGCTTTTTTTAAATTAAAGAGATTAACTATACTCGACAATTTAAAATCACCCCTAATCTCAACAAAAAAAAAAAAAGTTTAATAAATCTTATTTTAGGCGGTTCAAAACCACCCCTATTGTTGTCAAATTTTTTTTATTAAATTTTTCGTTTCGAAATAAAACCTACACGTATATAAAAAAAAAGAGCTACTATTGGTCCCCCAAATTTCACTTATCACACTTCAATTTCTTAAGAAATGCTATTGGCACCCAGAATTTACTTATTACACTTCAATTAATTATCACACCATAATTATAATAAAACATAGCATTCACATTACAAAACATTATCATACTCTATTCAAATTATTTCACTAAAAAAAGACTGCATTGTCGCTTAGAACAAATAATACAGTTCAATGGCAAGAAATATCAATGCATAGAATTATAGAAATTTTATTCTAAAGAACTTAAATCAGCAGTATAGCCCTTAAATTAAGGTAATAAGTAGTAAAATAAGCAAAAATGTCAGCTTTATCTACCAAAAAGATAGCAACTGAGATACCTCTTTACATGATGGAGGTGCACGCTTCCCCTTTATGGTTTGAGACCTCCTAAAATACCCATCCTACATAACAAATGCTTTAGCAATAAAGATTTTTCTAAAAAAAACGATAGTAATTAGTTATTTAGATTCTCACCCCTGGGGACTGAAGAATCACCAGTCCTTCATCTGCAGCTTTATCAAGAAATGTTTGCTTTTGTCCAAAAGCATGTATTGGTTTGAATATGGCCAAGGAAGTTGTAGAGACTAAACCATTTGAATCGGGAGTCTCAACTGTTATTTTTGTACTAACCGGAAGAGAGATTGGTAGAGGGGAAGGTTCACTTTTTTGGGCCAAATCCCTCATCACGTATAGTCGAAACCCATCAAGTAGGCGAAAGGGACATAAAAAAGTTAGAAGAACCACATTTTTTTAATAGAAGATCTTCGTATCTTTAAAAGAAAAATCAAAACAACAATCGAACAGAATGAGAGCCTTAAAGTGAACATTTCCACACCTTCAATTCAAATTCTATGATCGAATATGTATCACAAATCTCTGAGAACAAAGATTGCACCTATAAACAAATTTGGATAGACAATACTACATGAAACTTATATGGTCCAACAAGGGCATAGCTCATAAATGATATGAGACAATGACACGACACCTTCAAGAAGCCTGAAACACAATCACATATTTTTTAATACCTTGTTTTTTATTCAAGTCAATATCAACACGTATGTCCATCTCGTTGACGTATAAATCGAATTATAAGATTTTGATCAATTTAAACATACTAAGAAGTTTCTTCTACTAATTCACAATGGGAAAATTTTACTAGTAAAAATGTTTGATATATTAACACAAATAACACTTATAAAGAAGTGGTACTCACCTCGAATGAATTTGGGATGAGTTGGCTTGTCATCACAGTAAAGCATCCTCTACATTACTAGCTTCTGGTTTTACATCATCATGTTTGTTAGCTAAACAAATCAATGAACAAGTTAACTTGAATTACGTTGTCAAAAAGCCTTCTAGAAAATAATCGACCATTGATTTCCATACAATTACTATAAAAAAATCACCTTTGACCCCTTTGTGCTCCTGAGAACCCCTGAGATGTTAAAAAACAACTGAACGTGAAAGGCGGCTTTTAATTTAGCTATTAAATTTTAACTAGGCCCAACCAAGGAAAAGTTAGTGCATTATATGCTACAGATCCTTGTTGGCTTTATCAAAAGAATGTATGGATAAAAGAAATCATACTTCTTGGAGGTATTCAAGGAATTCAAAGAAGTTAGCATGAAACAGTTGAATGTTATGTTGGTTCCTCGAAGCACACCTCGCAATGAGGCTCATTAAAAACACCTTAAGGCATAAGTTTGAAACATATAACAACTATTAAGTCAATAATAATTTAACAATTTGATAAGATCTAGGAAAAAAAGCCATTATATATTTTAAAGAAAATTTCACATCCACGAATCTTAAATATCAATAAATCAATGAAATCATGAGTTATGAAAGGAAAACTATTTGCAGATGCCTTGATTTTAGAGGAATATAATCTAACAATTTTGAGTTTCAAAATAGAATACATTCATCTAAAAATGTAATAAAATTCAAGACCCATTAAACAACATTTCTATAGACCCAACCAAAATCAAAAATAAAACCATAGATCTTACATGAGAGGAAGTAGATAATCAAGTTAACTCACCAACGAAAGAAGAGTAAGCTTATTTCCCTAAAGTAACAACAAGAGACTTTTGTTTTATGATTCGCAGTGAACCACACCACACATGTGAACAACTTCTTTCCTCCTTGCTTCACTATTTTTTATTTTTATTTTTTTGATCGATAAGTTGTTACTATGAAGCACCCTGGCCTAAAATATTAAAATAAGAAGTTAACACCGAATAAAATTACAAGTTTATCCTTTAAAAGAATTAAAACAAATCACGAGGAATATTAACTTGATAAAAAGAATGGAGACGTCCTCGCAAAGAGTCCCTTTCTTTTCTTTTCTTTTTTTTGAATGGTCTCATGGGTTCTCACTATCTTAGAAATAAATCACATCTTGGGTTTGATCACAGAGGATCTTATAAAACAAACTTGCATAAGTTAATTAAAATTCATGCTACACTGACGTCATTGGATTTTCAAGACTTCACTGACGTGGTAGTACGTAGATAACCATTGATTTATTTCCTCGAGATACAAATAAAAAATATATACAGTTCTCTATGCCATGCCACATCAGCGAAATGTCGAACGCAGCTCCAATGAAGTCATTTCAGCATTTTTCATTAATGAATATGTTACAGTCAAATCAGGTTTAATTAAAAATGAGTTTCCAACGTTACTACACATTTGCATAGCAACAATAGCATGTTAATGAGTTACTTTATTTGCTCATAATCCATCATCGCCAATTGAATAATAAGTGTAACCATCACCAACATCATAAGTGTGAACACTGAGATCAAGAGAATGTAAAGATGATAGATTTCGAAGATGATGTGGAACAACTCTACTAAACCATGCACAAGAGAGGTTAAGATATCTCAATTCACGGAAGGATCGAAAGAACATTGGGACTTTGCTATTAGAAAAATTGTTCCAGCTCAAATCTAAGTTATTTAAAATATTTCAACTCTAGCAATGAATAATTTACCTCTGTCCCCGCTAAGCATGCATTGCTATAAGTTTCATCGGTGCCTATGTCTTCATTATAACGTTCTTTGTGAAATGGAAATGGGTTACAAAGATCAAGCTTGACGACATTCTCGATTCTATTATCGTAGCGTATTCCTTTTCAAGTGTAGCAATCCTTGCCATGGACAACAACTTAGGGTTTCTCAAAATTATAAGTCCTTAAAATAGAAAGTAAAAGAGTATTTATATGCATAACAAGTGTCTCTTTTGAGGGTGTGATCTAATGCAAAAAAAAAAACAGGATAATGTTTAGACTTTATAACCTTTCCCTAATAGGAATCACCACCAACATAAAAAGGATTTAAGAGGAACTCTGGGTGATCAATCAACCACTATTAACATGACAAATCAAAATTTGTGAAGAAATATTTCTATGATGAGAATGGTTCTAGTCTTCAATGGAAGCTATCTAAATTTTGATTGCTTGGGAATTTGGTAATTTGTTGATTCATTCTATCATGGTGGGACCTTGATGAGATTTGGGTCCTAAAAATCCCATATTTAATTTAATTTGAAATTTTGGTCCTATTTTGCAAGATCTCATTAGAATATGTTTGAGTTGGAATGGAGGTACCCAATTAGATCCCAGTTTCAAAATCAAAGAATTGGAATTCATATCCAAATATTGTAACCTAGAGAGTTTATCAAAGTGAACCTCATACACGTGTAAATATTACTTCTCCAACAAAAGCTTTTGCGGATAGTATAGCTAGGGCAGTGTTCCGTGCAACTCAACATTCTCGTCAACTTTTTCTCAAACTCCTCACCAAGCAAAAATAAAAAATAAATGGGCAGTTAGTAATAAGTACAAGCGTCAAGCTCCTAAAACATCATTGTTTTAATAGTAAAGTAGCTTCTATTTCATTTTATATAAAAGAATTTCCTCTTGACTAGGTGTATCAAGCGAATTACTCCTTGTTTCATCATTTTCCCTCCTCTTTTATCTGGACTTGGGGCCAGCAATGTAAAATGTTTCATTTTACATTGGCGGAATTAAAAAAAATTTACCTAATAAGCAAAAAAAATATGAGTTAGTAACAAGTAAAAAAATGATATAGTAAGAAATATAATATATAAGATATGAGACACTAACAATAAAAAATATATGAAGTACTAACAAACAAAAAATATGATATGAGTTAGGAGAAGTGTACGAAGTCTTACACCAACATACTAGTGTATGTGTTGCTTTCACATTCCAAAATAAAGAGTATGATATAGGTGTAGAAAGTAATTCTTACCTATGTTGAAATAGTTTAAAAATCCCCAAAAATTATCGATATTATTTAGTATTTAAAACAAAGTAGTTTACTAAAGACTTTAAATGAGAGATTAACTCTTAAAAGTTACGGTATATCAATCATCGTTCGAAAGCTGGGTAAAAGAGTCAGGTGGAACCGAATACGAGTTTTTGAACTATAAAAAAAAAACATATTATGAATTATATTGTGTTAATTTATTATAAAAGTTAAACAATTAGAATAAATACTGACTAATCATTCCATTTCCATAAAAAAAATGTTTGAGCTCATCATACGCCTCCCTATCAGATTCTCTTTATCACACAACATCGACCTTATCATATTTTTTTTATTTCTCCATTTCAATTAGTTGATCCTCTAAAGTTTTTACTTCATCCTTCAAAGTGATATGTTCCTCAGTATTTGTGGATGAGGAAGCGTCTTGGCTAGAAGATAATCCAAACAATGATGTTGGAGTCAGACGCAAGCCATACCCACGAACACGGCTAAGTTTCTTGGCCCCCATAACCTTAGCAAATATGTCATTCTATCTGATGATGTCTTGGGAGTCCAATGGTAAATCTTTCATGAGTTCTTTCATCTCATCCTACAAAAATATTTATGAGTTTAATTTATTTAATCAACAATTACTGACAATGATTAATTATAGTATATAATTGACATTTTTCAATAATAACGTAATTGCACTTACAATTTTTTTAGCATCAACATCATCTACTAGCACGTTATCCTTATTGGTATAGGTCTTAATAAATAATTCTACCCTACTAAGTGGACCGTTTGTTGGATTTTATTTTTCCTATTCACATATTAGAAAATAATAGAATAGCAATTAGTATAGTTATATATTTAATTGATATATCAAACACAATAGTGACTATATTTATAATCAACGGAATATTAATAGGATTGATATACCTCTTCATGAAGTACACATGAGAAATTCTTCGAACCAGATGTATGAAGCATTGTCTGGTGGTAACCGTTTTGTCGATTACTAGTACTCCGATGCTACATTGAAATCAATAAATTAATTAACAACTTAACATGTAATGTTAACAAACTAAGTTCTTTTATACAAAACATACCTGACCCAATTCAGAATTTCAAAAATCAAGTAGCATGATCTACTACTCAAAAAGAATATCGTCTAAACATTTTTGAACTCGAGTTCTATCATTAGTAACTACATCATAAATACGAACCTTCAGTCTGTACTTATAGTCCTTCCATAACTTGTTAATTTTTTTCATTACATGCTTACTATGCTACGAACCGATGATAAATTTATCCTAAAAACCAAATAAATATGTAAATCTATTATAAAAAAAGTATATCGATAAAAAAACCTACATAATTATGTTAAAGATATCTAACATACCAAAACGCTTTACCACTCCCATTCTTTGGCATCCTTATCGATTATCTTTTATGATGGGACATATAATCACAATAGATATGGGTCTCTAACCAAGACCCCACAAAAACTAGACAACTTTTGAGCATGCTTACCATAAGGTTGTTCAGCCTTGTTGAAACGTGCTTCCAGTCTTCGAATAGGTTCGACATTAAATATGTTAATGCATCATGTCGGACCTCGCCTTCTCTTGGGAGTCATTTTTGAAGACACTTCATCAACCTCATGTTGGAGTAGGTTCATCTACATTTACAAACAATGTTAGAATAACATATGATATCAAAATAAAAATTAATTAAATATTTAAACAATGACATTGACATACTGATGAATATTTAAATTAAATAATTCATTGTAAAATATGAGATCTAACTTAGTGATATTCAAAATTAGAATCATCTGTATCATTAACAATATCAATTGGATGAGGAGGTGATTCAGATAGTAAATGGAGAGGTGCATCGATAGTAATCATCGGTACATCATCTCTAACCCAGTTGACATCACCATCATCACTCTCTTTAAAGATATTTCTATCAAAACTATCACCAAATGAATGGCTTTCCCATATATTGTCTTCATCATTAACAATTTTCTTATTCATGTTATACAAATCTCTTGGTTTAGTCTTTACAAAAACATTCCATCCTAAATCAATAGGATCTTTCACATAGAAAATTTGTCATGCTTGTGAAGTTAATACAAATAGTTCATCTATGACTTTATCTCTTTGAAATAAAAGTCATATGAAGTTAACAAGTGTAAACCCATGATCATCAACCTTTATTCCTTTGCCCCATTACTGTAATGTCAACCCAATCACAGTTAAATAATACAAACTTATGACTATGAGAATATGTCAATTCAATTATATTTGTTAAACGCTTATCATATGTTATTAATCCTATAACGGGTATTTTATCTCTAGCTCTTGCATAACTTGTAGTGGTTGCAGTAATTGCAAAACCACTATTTTAACTTTTACGTCCCTTTTCATTATTTGATTTCTTCAATAATTGCACCTGATTGAAATGAAAAAATTAATATTAATACATTACCAATATAAAACTAAGAATCCATAATCATATGTAATCTATTTTACTTAAATAATCCTTGAACCAACTTGTAAACATTTCATTTTGCAACTTCTTCAATTCATGAGAATTCTTATATGAAAAATACATTCTAAGAGGACGCATATGTTGTATGTACAATCACCAAACTAAATTACATTACGTACACTTGTGCATAATATAAACAGTTAAAAAAAATTCTTACTCTATGTAACACGTAACATTCTTATTATTAAACAGTATATAACGATGTGTTTGTTTCCTTTCCAATTTCCTCAAATAAAATGTAAGACGCCTTTATCACACAATCATCGTAATTTCTAATTGGTCTATTGAACCTTATATCAACATTATGTAGATATCTTGAACAGAATATGAGACATTCCACAATAAAGTATCCCTTGGCTATGGATCCTTCAGGTTGAGATCTGTTTCATACATAAGATTTTAATATGTGCAAATACTTATATAAAAACAAACATAATGTATATAAGATAATTGTTTGAAAGTAATTCGAGCTAAAGTCATAATTACTTTTAGTAGTACGTACCTTTCAATTGGATACATCCAACAATACTAAATAGAACCACTTAATATTACTTATTTAGCCAAATGGATCGATAGATGCACCATAATGTCAAAGAAAGCAAATGAAAAGATTTATTTTAAACTGCACAACGTGAGTGCAATGCGTTCCTCAAGTTGAAGTTATTTCTGAATGTGACATACTTTGCCACATAATTCATGGAATAAAATACACAATTCAATGATAACTATAACAATATTTTTGAACAGTGATCGTCTAATAGCCAATGACAATAATTGTTGCATTAAGACGTGCGAGTCGTGACTTTTCAAACTAGTAATTTTGCGATCTTCATATTAACACGTCTTATGATATTGGAAAAGTACTCATCTAAAACCTTCAAACTCTTCAGTACTTTACAAAATAACTATTTCTCGTGTTTGTCCATGGAGAAGCAAGTAGTTAGTGAATAAACTTTATTCATCTTAGATACTATGTACGGGTGAAGTGTGTTCCTCAAACCTATTTCTACCAAGTTCAAACGAGCTTTTAAATTGTCTTTTGATTTACTTTCAAGGTTTAACAAAATATTGATTATATTATCACATATATTTTTTTCGATGTGCATCAAGTCCAGATTATGTCTTAATAAATTATTTTTCCAATATGGCAATTCAAACTGTGACGCCCCTCTAAACACTAACACAAAGCCCCATGTCAGATCTTAAAGCACTAGGTGGCGCCTCGAAATTTCGACCTTATTTCTTCTATTTATGTAAACATTTCAAGTAGTTCAACCTATTTTACCTGATAAACAAAATTCATAATATCCTGTATAAACATACAAAATATAGTAATAGCAAAACCCTATATACATCTAATAACGTACGATAGATCATAGTGCGGAAGGATAAGCAAAATACAAGATTGTACAAACATTTTTTACTCTAACAAAAGTCCTTACACTCAATACAAAATCCATAATACTACTTGAACGAACTAATACCACTAGGGGGTATAGCCCTAGTACTCACCAAGTAACAGACTCTTGTCGTCTATCTAACGTATCGACAGTCCTCACTCATGTTCTACACCTGTCTCGCCAAGCTCCGGATCTGAAACTAAAAAATAGAAAAAGAAAGGGTGAGTAATAATGATTACCTAGTAGGGAAGCAAACAATTTCGGTCAATAACCTCTCCTAACATGAACGAATAAGCATACTAAATTATTTTAACATATGCAAAGTTTTATAAAAGAAATTACGATTAACTAGTACATATAACTAATGATGAGCAAGTAAATATTTTAAAACTCACATTACATCCATCAAAAGTACTCACTATAACATTTTCTTTTTATACAAATCTAATTAACCAAATGGAAACATTAAAAATGCATTTCATTTTATATATCAAAATAAAGTAACATATACATACTACACAATGGTTGAGTAATGGAATTAGATAATTGGGATTCATGACTGGATCGCTCCGAGTCGAGATATGATGTTTCATAATAAAGTATTAGTTCCTGATTTTGTGACTAGCCGTTGTTTACCACACTTGCGGGATAATTTATCCGGCTTAGACTGGTCGTTTGACATGACCGTAAGCAATGGGGTTCTTTTTTATGTGTCAAAACGTTCGATTATAGATTATTAGTGATTACTAACTAATCATCTTCTTCTACGCCTATCAGGCATGCATATGATTCCCAAATATATAACCCTATTCGTATACCACCTTTATATCACAAGTTCACTGGTAAAGATAGAGATGAATAAATTTGGATTCCAGTTGTGACTCCACTTTTATACGTATCCCATTCCACGTATGAGTTTGATTATCCATACCGTACATCCTAAGATAGTATAGCACTCCAGATGATATGATAGACTATTCCTTCAGTTATTCACAAGCATTTAACAATTCACAAAATATATATATATATTATTTCTTTTCTTTGAAAATAAATAATAAATTTTCTTTGAAAACAAATAAGAAATTAACATCACAAAATTAAGAATGGATATCCTATTTCCTACCATGCAACTGTACCCACGCAGCCTAAAATAGATAACAAAACAGAAACATAATTGTTCCTCGCGTTACAAAAAGTAAATAAACATGCAACCAATATCGTTATCCCTGGATATCCGTTCACTAACCTACACACAACATTACAATGTAAAATGCAGACATCACCCCTCAGGTGTGACTCTTTCATTTTACCGTTTCATCCCATTTTTTCTTTTTCGATTCTTGCACTTTCTACGTTTTCAAACACATCATTCATTTTTCGGATTCATCCACTCAAATATTCATTTTCTAATATCAAATTCTTTTTCACACTTTGAAATTCATTTTTATCATTTAAATTGAAATTTTATAAAACTTATATCAGAGCAATGTACAAAATCCAACTGACGGACATAACCCGGTGAAATATCCTAGCCATGTATAATTTGTTATAAAATACAATTAAACATATCAAATATGCAAGTTCTGATGTGAATTTGAAATAAAGAAAAAAATTCTACATTTTTTGGAAATACATCACAAGTTTTTTATAATAACCCTAAATGTAATTTTCACAATCTATAGTTACCAATAAAAATTGAGAGTCCTTACAATCTCTGTGGGATAGGATTAAAGTGCATGCACGAAAATCGAGACAAATCAAATTTTGAGGTGGTTGATTTTTGCATCTGGTCTAGTGCTTTCGAAGGTCTTGATGTTGTTGTCATTTCTCCCTTCTTCGTCGAAGGACGATTTGAACCCGAAATAGATGAAATCTGAGGTTTAAAAATCGAAACCCTCACATACGGCTGATTTTTTATGATACGAGATGAAAAATAAGAGAAAACAAAAGAAAATTTGGTGGGTTTTGTAGAGAACGACGTTGTGGACGTTTTTCCGTTTTGCGTCGAAAGTCGAAGACGGTTCGTTCGCGACGAATTTAAGGTTTAAAATCGAAAAAAATCAATTTTTTTTAAAATTCACAGCTGGTTTTAGAATATTTAAAATGACTATGAATAGTAAATTCATTTAAAAAATTATTTATATAAATTTTTGGGATAAAATCGATATTTTACCTATTGTTTCGTTTGACGATAACTTGACCGTCCGGACTCCAAAAGTGACAACTGAATACTCTAGTTTGTATAATTTTTCATTCCGGATCTAATGGTGTAGTCAAATTCTACAAATTCTATCTCTAACAAAAATTTACTTTTTCAGTCCGATGGGACCTTAAAATGGACATCGTTTCTATTTTTGACGATAATTTGACTTTCTAGGCTCCAAAAATGATAAGTAAATAGTCCATTTTTTATAATTTTTCGTTACGAATCCAATGGTATGATTGAATTTTAAAAATTCTTACTCTAGCAAAATATCATTATCTTAGCTTGGTCTAACTCGAAAATTGAAGATTTTGCAATTTTTCTGTTCAGGACTCGCATTTGAGCGTGCTTATAGGCTAAAGTATATTTTCTGACCATTTTGAATCTAATGGTGAGATCAAATTTCATTAAAAATGATCAAAACAAAATCTTACAATTTTACCCTAAGTCCCACTTTCAAGATTTTCTCAAACTTCTATTATTTTTTTCTTGAGATATGAATAAAAAACTTAGGATTTTATATTCTCCCCCCTTAATAAAAATTTCGCCTTCGAAATTAAAATTATATTTCATCAAACTTCGTCGTCACCACACAACATGTGTAATAAATGATACCTACCCTCAATTATCATCTATTCTTGGTTCTAAGCCAATCTCATTTTTAATTCATAAACCTTATGTCACTTATTTTTCATCAATCCAATACATCTATCAATTAATCACTCCAAATTACTCTCATATTTCAATTAATCCATTATTTGTATAACCCTAAGAAAATAATCAACTCTTATTATATCACTTCCTCACCAATATCTATCAACAGCAATCATTTCACATCTTCTCTATTTTTTTATTTTTACTTCTCTCACTAATTTCACCGTCTACTATATTTTACTCATACTTGCCAGGGATATTACTCCTAGACTTACCGCAAACACACCACTACTATTTGCACACCATTTAATACTTCTTAATAAAATAATACACAACATCCACACTTAATATATTCTTACTATAATACAAATATCTACTAACACTAAATTCGCAAACTGCATTAAAATCTATATTCCTAATGCACTACTATCTTTATATTCAATTCAATATTTCATTTTCTACTCTAACTTACTGTACCTATTTCATAAACATTCTTTGCCCCATACTACTCAATAATTTTTTAACCATCATAGTCTCCCTGTGGTATTGATAATTTCATTACTCGACCCATGTTAGTAGTTTCTAGCTATAGCAAGTGTGCAAAATTTCAACAGAATTATATAATCTAGAGGAATCAGTATTGAATATAACTCCATTTTCTTAAATTATAATTAGAAATCGTACCTTCCAAAACTTCATCGAAAATAGGTACTATCTCCTAATATGTCCCATTTGATCACACGCGTAACATGTCAATGATCCTATTTTTGTAGATTTCTATGAAGTTAATAGTTGGTAAACTAGGGTCTGTAGGCTCTGAATCTACCTTGTTGATTCCTTTGACCCTGTTGGCATCACTGGAGCTCCAACTACTCTATAACTCGGTGATGGGAGAACTCTACAACTCGGTAGTGGAGGAACTTTATACTATGGGTTTACTGATCCGGGGAAGATTGGCCTCGAATACATCGGCCTCTTGACTGGGTCTGATCTTGAAGGAAGAGAGGTCTTGGGTTAACTAGTTTATCTTCGGGACATCTGTAATTCCATTCCCTCTCGCTTTTGACCACTAATTTGGTCTGTTTGTCGTGGTATAAGTATGTCATCAACCTTGTTAAAACTCGATGGCCTTATTATTCCTGAATTGACCCTTCTAACATTTTTCTGAGCCATGCATCTTTAATTGGTTGACATTGACCCGAACATTACTCTCTTTTATGTCCCAACTTACCACATTCGTAACATGCCACTACTTCTTCTTTTGATTGATTTAATATTATATGTTGCTGTTTCTTGTAAAATTATTCTATCTCCTGAGCGGGTATTTCTATAGTCTCGCTTCTTATGCATGGTTATTTTTCTCATGATTCTACTAATTTCGTAATTGTTTGTCTCTTATTAGATCCTAATTGCCTTTCTTCTACTAGGCTTTGAGGTGTTGCTTGTACTGTTCCTATTTCTTCTTGTAGTCCTCCCTGTGGTGAGATATTTACTGTTTGATCCTTTTGGGATTTATCTTTAAAATAGTGGTTGACTCTTCTATCCTCTCTAATCTTTTTGTTAATTGAACCACCATGATCATTTGGGTTTCAAACATCTCCGATTGTTTTCTTTCCATGCGAGCTTGACTTTGAGATAACTCAGAAACTGTTTCTATCAACCGTTCTATCTTGATGAGTTTACTAGACCCAAGTAGATCTTCCCCACCAGTTTGACTCCTTGTCATGGGTTCAGTTGCACCTCTATTTCCTTGCATCTTTTCTAGCTTGCAAGTTCAGTAATCTTCAATTTATCAAAGCAAAAATTACGCCAACATCATTCTCATGGAAGCATTAAATACTAGTATAATAAGGAATCTAGTAATGAACACCATTTTCATTACTACAGAATGAACTTAAAATCTTATCCTACGCTTACTAGGCTCTATAAACTTCTAGACATGGAAGAACTCGTAATTCCAATGTAGAACTACTAATGAGCTCGGATACCCAATTCCTAGTAACACTCTATGATTATCTCCAATATCTGTGGTATCAGCCTATTCCTCAAAATATAACAGATCTGTATCCCATACGGATCTAATACTATGCTCTAATACCATTTGTAGCGCCCCGTCAAATGCTAACACAAAATCCCATATCAGATCTTGAGGCACTAGGTGACCCCTCAAAATTTTGGCATGGTCTCCTCTATTTATGTTAGCATTTTAAGGCGTTCAACCTGTTCCACCTAATAAACAACATCTATAATATCCTGTATATACATACAAAATATAATAATAACGAAAGCCTATATACATCTAATAACGTACGATAGATTAGAGTGTGGAAGAATTAATAAAATATAGGATTTTACAAACATTTCTCACTCTAACAAAAGTCCTAACACTCAGTATAAGACCCATAATACTACCTGTAGACACCCCATTTTTGCATCCGCCTGATTAATCAACTCGTTAACCCGATCGCAACGGTTTCCAATGATGGATGTTATTTCCATTACTTTATTTTGTTACCAGAAATGTTTCAGAAATCTGGATGAGGTATCTCGAACTGACAAAACCTTAGAAACCGCGCTACGCTAGGAAAATACGATTCCAAAAATATAGAAATCATTATTTTCATACAAAAAGAAGCTTCACGATAAAAATCATTAAAAAATGATCAAATTACCAAAATACCCCTAACATCAAAACAACCTTAGAGCTTACATTACACTTAGGAATACCCTTTCGAACACATAAAACAACAAATCGAAATCAAATAAATCATTTCACCAATTTTCACAAAATTTGATAAAATTACGAAAATGCCCCTCATAAAGTTCACGATCATTTCACACAAAAAATTTCATAAATGATAAAAACCAATATTTCCATTGAATTCCTTATGAAAACCCAATTCTAAAACATCTTAGAACATTAAAAACCGACTTAAGCGTGAAAAGTCCTCTCTGGGGGTAAAACGGTAATTTCACAATTTTCATAATTAAAAATTTTGAAATTAATAAATAAAATATTAAATAATTAAAATGAAACATTAATGAAATTAATTTAAAATTTTAAACTAAAAAAATCGATCAATCAAGCTTTCAGGCAAAATTGTTGAGGGTTCGTGAGATATTTCTTTAAGGACCCCTCCATTTGAGGGTCCAAAGAATTAAAGATATAATAGAGGGGGGTTCTCCAAAAAATTAAAGTCAATCAAACAAGACTAAGGTCAAGGTATTAAAGTCAATCAAGTGAGACTAAGGTCAAAATTAAAGTCAATTAAGCAAGACTGAAGTCAAGATATTAAAAGTCAATCAATTAAGACTAAAGTCAAAATATTAAAAGTCAAACAAATAAGACCAAAAGTCAAAATCATAATAGAGTTCTAATTAAATAATAACTCTATCTAATAGAGTTCTAATTAAAACACAACTTCACCTAAAACAATTCTAATTAAAACACAACTCTACCTAAAACAATTCTAACTAAAACACAACTCTAATTAAAAGAAGTCTAATTAAACACTAATTCTATCTAAATCAACCCTTAAAAAAAATCTATAAATAGGGGTGCTCACACCCTATTTTCGTATCAAATCATAAACCCTAAGAGAAGTAGGTCAAAAAACCTCTCTAACCTCCCATAAACCTCAATTTTGAAGTCCCAACTCCTTACCTAACATCCATACTTCGATTTTAGCTCCAAAAAATACCTAGAAGTCCTTCAAAAACACCCAGAAACTCATAAACAAATTCGAAGAATTCAGATCTAAGAAATAAATACCTCAACTTGGAGATCAGAAATCAAATCTGGTGAGAGAACGAAACGAGGAATACTGTACAAGAAATTATTCTATCAGATCTGAGGGAAAAGAAAATCGTTGCATTCGAAAAAGGTAAGTATTTTTATTTTTTTTATTGATTAGGTCTTTTTAGCAATGTAGTTCTACTTGAGAATTAGTAGAGACCGGTGTTTGCCGGGCGGGGTTGGTGCCTAATACCTTCCAACTCCGTAACGTGATCATCGGACTTAGTTTCTTATTTTTCGTAGATTAGTTTCTTTTGCCTTTTAGAGTCAATGTTCGGTTCCTAGACCGTAATAACTAGGTGGCGACTCCCAAACCTCAAGGGTCAAAAGCGGATCCGCGCACCCCACGGATCGAAGGCGCTTTAACTACCTGAACGAACTAACACCTGTAGGGGTTATAGCCTCAATACTCACCAGGTAATGGACCCTAGTTGTCTATCTGACCTACCAGATAGTCCTTACTCGTGTTCTACACCGACCTCGCCAAGCTCCGGATATGAAATTAGAAAAATGAAGAAGAAAATGATGAGTAACAATGGTTATCCAGTAGGAAAGCAAACAATTTCTGCCAATAACCTCTCCTAACATGAACGAATAAACATACTAAATCATTTTAACATATGTAAAGTTTTAAAGAAGAAAATATGATTAACTAGTACATATAGCCAGGGATGAGCTACTAAACATTTTAAAACTCATATTACATCATCAACAATACTCACTATAACATTTTCTTTTTATACAAATCTAATTAACTAAATGGAAACATTAAACATGCATTTCATTTTATAAATCAAAATAAGGAAATACACAATGGTGGAGTAGTAGAATTAGAAAGTTGGGATTCACGACTGGATTGCTCCCAGTCGGGACATGATCTTTCATAATAAAATATTATTTCTTAATTTTGTAACTGGTCGTTGTTTACCACACTTGTTAGTGATCACTGACTAATCATCTTCTTCTATGCCTATTAGGCGTGCATATGATTCTCAAATATACAATCCATTCGTATATGTAGACACCCCATTTTTGTACTCGCCTGATTAATCAACTCGTCAACCCGATCGCAATGATTCCCAATGATGGATGTGTATTCCATTACTTTATTTTGTTACCAGATATGTTTCAGAAATCCGGATGAGGTATCTCGAATTGACAAAACCTTAGAAACCACGCTACGTTAGGAAAATACGACCCCATAAACATAGAAATCATCATCTTACAGACCAAAAAGAAGTTTCACGATAAAAATCACTAAAAATTGATCAAATTACCAAAATACCCCTAACCTCAAAACAACCCTAGAGCCTACGTTATGCTTAGGAAAACTCTCTCGAACACATAAAATAACAAATCGGAACCAAATAAATCATTTCACCAATTTTAACAGAATTTGACAAAATTACGAAAGTGCCCCTCATAAAGTTCATGAACATTTCACAAAAAATTTTGTAAATGACACAAACTAATATTTCCATTGAATTCCTTACGAAAAATCGATTCTAAAACATCCTAGAACATTAAAAACCGACTTGAAACGTGAAAAGTCCTCTCTGGGGGCAAAACGGTAATTTCACAATTTTCATAATTAAAATTTTTAAAATTAATAAATAAAATATTAAATAATTAAAGTGAAACATTGATGAAATTAATTTAAAATTTTGAACCGAAGAAATCGATCAATCGGGTTTTCAAGTAAAATTGTTGAGGGTTCGTGAGATATTTTTTTAAGGACCCCTCCATTTGGGGGTCCAAAGAATTAAAGATATTATAGAGGGGGGTTCTCCAAAAATTTAAAGTCAATCAAGCAAGACTAAAGTCAAGGTATTAAAGTCAATCAAGTGAGACTAAAGTCAAAATTAAAGTCAATTAAACAAGACTGAAGTCAAGATATTAAAAGTCAATCAATTAAGACTAAAGTCAAAACATTAAAAGTCAATCAAATAAGACCAAAAGTCATAATAGAGTTCTAATTAAATAATAACTCAATCTAACAGAGTTCTAACTAAAAAACAATTCTACCTAAAACAATTCTAATTAAAATACAATTCTACCTAAAACAAGTCTAACTAAAACACAACTCTAATTAAAAGAACTCTAATTAAATACTAACTCTATCAAAATCAACCCCTAAAAAAATCTATAAATAGAGGTGCTCACACCCTATTTTCGTATCAAATCAAAAACCCTAAGAGAAGTAGGTCTAAAAGCCCCCCTAGCCTCCCATAAACCCTAGTTTTGGAGCCCCAACTCCTTACCTAACATCCCCTCTTCGATTTTAGCATAAGAAACGCCTAAAAGCCTTTCAAAAACATCCTAAAATCCGCGACAAACTTGAAGAGTTCATATCCAAAAATAAGGAGATACCTTGCCTCGGAGATCCGAAATCAAATCCGGAGACAAAACGAAGTAAGGGAGTACGGTACAAGGAGCTATTTTTGTCAGATCTGAGGGAACAAAATCCTTACTATCGGAAAGGTATGAAATTTTTTATTTTTATTTTATCTAGGTTTTTAGCAATGTGATTTATTTGGGAAGTTAGTAGAGACCGGCTTTGGCTGGGCGGGATTGGTGCCTAACACCTTCCAACCCCGTAACGTGATCCCCGGACTCTTTTTCTCTTTCGTAGATTAGTTTACCTTTTTTAGAGTCAGTTTGGTTCCTAGACCTTAACAACTAGGTGGCGACTCCCAAACCTCAAGGGTCAAAAGTGGATCCGCGCACCCCGCGGATCGAGGGCGCTTTCAGTATATGACCACCTTTACATTACAAGTTCACTAGTAAAGATAAAGAGGAATAAACCCGAGTTCTAGTTGTGACTCCATTTTCATACGCGTCTCATACCACGTATGAGTTTGGCTGTCCCTATCGTACATCCTAGGATAGTATATCACTCCGAATGATATGACAGACTATCCCTTTAGGTATTTACAAGCTCTTTAACAATTCACAAAATAGTTATATATATCATTGCTTTTCTTTGAAAATAAATAAGAAATTAACATCATAAAGTTGAAAATGGATATCCAGTTTCCTACTATGCAACTATGGTCACGTGGTCTAAAATAAATAATAGAATAGAAACATAACTGCGTCTCACGCTACAAAAAGTAAATAAACATGCAACTAATATCATTATCCCTGGATATCTGTTCACCAACCTACACACAACATTACAATGTAAAATGTAAACATCACCCCTCAAGTGTGACTCTTACATTTTACTATTTTATCCCCTTTTCCCTTTTTTTTTATTCTTGCACTTTCTACGTTTTCAAACACATAATTTATTTTTTGGATTCATTCACTCAAATATTCATTTTCTGATATCAAATTCTTTTTCACACTTTGAAATTCATTTTTATCATTTAAATTGAAACTTCACAAAACTTATATCACAACAGGATCCGAATAATGCACAGAACTCAACTGACGGAAATAACCCGGTAAAATATCCTACCCACGTATGCAAGTTCTAATATGAATTTGAAATAAAGAAAAGAATTCTACATTTTTTGGAAACATATTACAAGTTTTCAATAATAACCCTAAATGCAATTTTCACAATTTACGGTTACCAATAGAAATTGAGAGTCCTTACAATCTTTGTGTGATAGGATTAAAGTATATACACGAAAATCGAGATGATCAATACGGAAATCAAGACTAATCGAACTTCGAGGTGGCTGATTTTTGAATCTGACCTGGTGGTTTCGAAGGTCTCGATACCGTCGTCCTTTCTCCTTTCCATGACGGAGGATGGTTTGGCCCCGAAACAAATGAAATTCGTAGTTTAAAAATCAAAATCCTTATATCACATACGACTGTTTTTTTATGATACGGGGTGAAAAAGAAGAGAAAATGAAATAAAATAGGGTAGGTTTTGTAGAGAATGACGTTGCGGACATTTTTCCTTTCTACGTCGGAGGTTGAAGACGGACCGTTCGCGACGAATTTGAGATTGAAAATCGGAAAAAAATCAATTTTAAAAAAAAAAGTCATAGCTGATTTTGGACGATTTAAAATGATGATGAATGGTAAATTCATGTAAAAAATTATTTGTATAAATTTTTGAGAAAAAATCGATATTTTACCTATTGTTGCATTTAACGATAACTTGATCGTCTAGACTCCAAAAGTGATAAATGAATACTCTATTTTTTTATAATTTTTCATTTTAGATCTAATGGTGTGGTCAAATTCTACAAATTCTCTCTAATAAAAATTTACTTTTTTGGCCCGGTGGGACCTTAAAATGGACGTCGTTTCCATTTTTGACGATAATTCGATTTTCTAGACTCCAAAAATAATAAGTAAATAGTTAATTTTCTATAATTTTTCGTTATGAACCCAATGATGTAATCAAATTTTAAAAATTCTTGCTTTAACAAAAAATCATTATTTTAACCTGGTTCGACTTGAAAATCAAGAATTTTGTAACTTTTCTATTTGAACTTGCATTTGAGCGTGCTTTATAGGCTAACGTATGTTTTATAACCATTTTGAATCCAATGGTAATGTCAGATTTCATTAAAAGTTATCAGAATAAAATCCTACAGTTTTACCCTAAGTTCTGCTTTTAGGATTTTCTCAAACTTTTACTATTTTTCCTCGAGATATGAATAAAAAACTAGGGATTTTACAACTACTATCAGCCTTCCTTGGCAATGTTTGAAAGTTGGAACTAATTGAAAGGCAAAAATAAGATGTAATCAATGAAAAGAAGAAGCTTACACCCATAGTGGTATTGTCACTCACTAATTGTATTGTTTTTCTTAAGACAAAAATCATTAATAAAATCAGAATGTAGGAGATAAAAAACCCTTAAGCTTGAATTCAAAACGAATTGTATTCCAAGAAATTCATATAGAGAAAAGTAAAAAAAAGAAAAAAAAAACTACTTTCCAACTCTCCTTTACAAATTTGGGGTTCGATAAAAAACCTTAATTTCTTCTTCTTCTTCAACCTTGAGAAATTGTGATAGAGTAGTATGGTTAGAGAATGTGACAGAGATATAAAATGGAGTGGGAAAGAGGGAAAGAGGAGAAGAGGAAATGAAAAAATTATTACCAAATTGGAGACTATGAAGGCGCCAAATTTGTTGATTGACTTAGAAGGCTTCTACAAGAAAAAATGCATCAATTCTTCATCTCTTTAATGGCATTTTGGAAGAAACAGCTTTGATTTAGGGTCTGTTATGGTTGTTCACAAAATCGCCATTGATTTTTTTCATCAAAATCGACTTTGTTTTTCATCGATTCCTTTATTAAAGGCATTTCCAATAGAACTACCCTTGATTGCCCCTGATTGATCTCCTATTTTGACACTTCACATAGCCGCCTAAACGAAATAGCCTTGGAAACCCACTGTGGCACCCTGCCAAATGCTAACACAAATCCTAAGGTCAAATCTCCATGTACTAGATGGCACCTCAAGAATCTTGACATGGTTCCCTATGTTTATGTTAGCACTCCACGGAACTCGAAAACTTGATAATCCAATATACAACAAATCTTGTACATAAAATGCAACCGCGGAAATAACAACCGAAGGCTAAATACATTGAACATACAAGTAGATTCGAGTACGAAAGTTTAACAATATATAGGATTACAAAAATATACCTTCACTCTAACATGAACCTAATACTTGACCCCAATATTTATATACATCCTAGATGAAACTGACAACACTAAAGGGTATAGCCTTTGTACTCACCATGCAATAGACTCTGGTCGTCGATCTAACCAATCATATACTCCTCACTTGCTGACTTTACGCCTATCTCGGTAACTACAAGTTTTGAAACTAAAAAAAATAGGAAGGAAAGGGTAAATAATGGTTACCCAATAAGTCCACAACCAATTCCTACTAATAACCTCTCCTAAACATGATCAAGTAAGCATACTGAACATTTTAATACATGTAAAGCTTTAAAACATAAAAATACAATCAACTGGTACATATAGTTAGGGATGAGCAACTAAACAATTTTAACGTTCACATAACATCAATTATTAGTACTCACTATACATTTCCGTTTTTATACAAATATAATTGACAACATTGAAATAACAGGCATGCTTTTTAGTTTATATTGCAAAATAAAATAATAATTGCATAATACACAATGGTAGAGCAATATAATTAGAGAGTTAGGATTCACGACTGGATCGTTTCCAGTCATAGTCGGGACATGATATTCCATAATATAGTATTAGTTCCTAATTTTGTGTTTGGTCGCTGTTTACCACACTTGCGGGACCATTTATCCCGCTTAGGTTGGTCGTTTGACGTGACCGTAAGCAATAAGTCTCTTTTCGATATGTCAGAACGTTTGACTACTTCTAGATTGTTAGTGATCACTGACTAATTATCTTCACATATGCCTATCAGGCGTACATGGGATTCCCAAAATAAACAACTCCATTCATAAATGATCACATTTACAATGCAAGTTCACTTGGAAAGATAAAAATGATCTTAGATTCCAGTTGTGACTCCACTCTCATATGCATCTCATACCACGTATAAACTTGGTTGTTCCTACCGTACATCCTAAGATACTACATCACTCTAGATGATATGACACACTATTCCTTCAGGCATTTACAGACTCTTTAGCAGCTCACAAAATAGCTATATATATATTCTTTTTTTTACTTTAAAAACAAAAGAGAAATTAATAATACAAGGTTAAGAATGGATATTTAGTTTCCTACTATGCAATTATGACCATGTAGCCTAAAATAAATAATAGAACATAATCATAACTCCGCGTCTTGCGCTAATAAAATTTAAATAAACATGCAACCAATCATTATCCCTGGATATCCTTTCACCAACCTACATGCAACATACAATGTAAAATGCACACATCACCCCTTGGGTATGATTATGATATTTTATCGTTTCATCTATTCTCCATTCTTTCGACATTTTTACTTTTCAACTTTTCAAGCACAACATCCATTTTTCAATCCTTCAAAGTTATTTTATTTATTCAATTGAAAAACTATTAAAGTTTACTCAAAATAGAGTCCTGATGATGCATGAAACCAAAATTGTTAAAACTGTGAAAGCTAGCGAAAATTTGACTAAGTATCGAAAACTTGATTTTTCAAAGTTCTTGAAATTGAAAACGGATTTTAGAAATGAAAGCCTTGAACACGAGATTCGACACTATGTAATTTTTATTACCTAATTCAAAATAATGAAAAAGATATTCACTTTTGAAAATCTAACAGAAACGTCAAAATTTATGTTTTGTTCTTGAAACCAAAATTTGGATTTTGATCCTTTGAGATTTTGATTTTGAAGTCATTCCCATTGTTCCGAAATGGGGGGTAAAACCTTAATTTCATTAAAGAACTTAAAGTAAAGATGACATTTACTTAAATGTTTTTAATGAAATAAAGGGTTGAAATACACCTATAAGTGAAGGGGAGTTCAAGATAAAAACAAGGTGCAGTTTTTGAAAAAAAATATCAAGCACGGTGGATCACAGTGGGACTCTGGTCAGGGCATGGCGGAACTGTGGTCAAGGACGATGGAACAGTTAGAAAGTTTCAGACTTCGCAAATTTTCAATTTTTCATTATTTCTTTCGGGTTTTTCACTCGTTCTTCAATTCTATTAACCTACCCGTGATTTTAGAAATAAACGAAGCACATTCTACGATTTAAAAATAAACAACAAGCTTTGTTAAAAACCTAAATGTACATTTCAAAGTCTATGGCTAGTAATAAAAATTGAGAGTCCCTTACAAAGTTGTGGTTGTTGGACACGATGGGCTAGCTTGGAAATCAAGGATCGATAGTGCAGAACTTTGAAATTGGGTGAACTTGGGTGCCAACGATCGGGTTGGTCGCGAAACCCTCGATGAAAGTATCCTTCCTCTTTCAACGATGATGGACTATTCTTCTTCAAATTAAATGGGACTCCAAGTGGGTAGAATCGAACCCACACGCTATCTTTGGTGAGGGACCAAGAAAAAGAAAAGAAAATGAAGGTTGAATGGGATGCGAATGTGGAGCTCGTCGATGCCGACAACTTTTCCTTCTTCGTAGACGATCAACATGAACTTAGTTGCGACGGATCTCATCGAGAATTGGTAAAAATCCTTGGGTTGAAAAATGGGCTGGTTCTTTATAAGTTGGAGATGAGAAAATGAAATAAAAGAAAGGCTAAGTCTTTTATAACAAAAGCTGGAGGGTATTTTGGTATTTTTCACTCGTTTCCATTTTCGATGGTAACTTGACCATTCGCACTTGGAAAATGACAAATGAGTATTCCATTTCGAATAATTTTTCATTGCGGACCTAATGGTGTGGTTGAATTTTTTTGATTCTCACTCTAATGAAAATTTACTTTTTTAGGTCCCACTCAACATGAAATTCGAAGATTTTTATATCTTTTTCATTCGAACTCGAATTTGAGTGTGCTTACAGGCTAATGTATGTTTTCCAACCATTTTAAATCTAATGGTGAAGTTGATTTTCATTGAAAATGAATACAACGAAATTCGAGTATTTTACTTTAAGTTTTTCTTTTAGAATTTTCTTAAAATTTCACTATTAGATTTCTTCGAGATACGAGTTGAAAACTCGAGGTATTACACCCACCAATTTTGTAGTAAAGCCTGTAGAAACATTTTCTCCAACCGCCTGTAAATAAAATCTTCATTTGCGACCATATTCTTATATAGGAATGGTTGAGATTAGTTTAAAAGAGGTTCTAAGAAAAATGACACTTAATTGCTCCTCTAAATCCTGTCTTTTTTGTAATGCTAGTTTATGAGCTTTCTTGAGTCAATAGGGTTAACTCAAGTGAAATTCAACTTAGGGATGGTCTTGGATCGGGTCGAGTTTGACCCTAAAATCCCCAATGTAATCCCCACTAAAAGCACTTCAACATTTTTTGCTAAATAAAAAAAAGAAATCTAATGATTTTGGGGGAGTTGCTACCTAATTTAGGTCTAAGAACCATAGATAACTTTGAATGTATCTGGAGCCATTCACAGTTAAGATATATGGGTAAGGGGTTAGGTTACGGATATCGGAAGGTGTTAGGCATCGAACTTGCCTGATCGAGGTGATCAATATGATCCGAGAACATCCAAGGTTAAGAGGAAAATACTAAGGTCAAGACTAGGGTCCAATCATCATCATTATTTTGTGTCGAATCGGCCAAACGAATCATCATAATTTTACTTCTAGTCGATCAAATAAATCTTATGGTCATAATTTCCCAAAAATATTCTTTCATAATCATGTTAGGAAATTTACGAAAAATCATATCTTCAGTTTAAATCTACATGGCACACATTAATAAGCCGTATTATGTATTAATATACATGAAATGACAAATTTTGGGATAAAAGACTGAAACTAAAATGATCCCCATTTAAGTACCACGTGCAACAAAAATCACGGAGCCAACTCATGTATTTTTAAAGAGAAAATTGATTTTAAGATCTCCAATTGCACCAAAATCAGTGGGTTAACTCACACATTTTTTAACAAATAGAAAATTAGATTCAAAACCTCCACATGCAACAAAACCAGTGAGTTAACTCACATATTTTTAATAAATAAAAATGAGTTAACTCACATATTTTTAACAAGTAAAAAAGATAGCATTTAAAATCTCTAGGTGCATCAAAATCAGTGAGTTAATTCACACATTTTTATGGGAACTTTTCAAATTAAATTGATTTAAAACACCTCGAAATTAGTGAGTTGACTCAGCCATAAAAATAAACATCTACTTAACTATTATAAAATTGGATTTAAAAACTCTGCGTGCATCAAAATCAGTGAGTTAACCTATGTTAATTTTTATGAAAAATTTTCCAATTAAAATAATCCAGAATACCTTGAAAACAAGTGAGTTGACTCAGTCATAAAAACAAACATCTTCTTAACCATTATAAAATTTGATGAATTGACTCGATGAGATTTTTTTGTAAAATAGGAGAGAAGAAAAAAAAATGAATTAGATAAACTATTGATTGCGAAAAAAAAATTAACGAGTCGCTCCCTTAAATAAATGATTAATCTTGTGACATTGATGACTTCGATAAAATTTTCTTCTCTTTTCTATGTGCATGAGATGTAGATGGTAGCATAGTAAAACGTATATCGAAATTTTAGAGCTTATCCAAGAGAGATAAAAAATTAATTAAGTCCAACCATAAGTATAGATTTTTTGGCATTGTATGCATTCTTTACAAAAAAAAATGGGATATGTTCGACCTATTGAAGCATGGACATTCATTCATTCATTCACAACCTGCATCAATGGTTAGGAAAAGAAAAGAAATATAACAATGATTAATCTTGTGACATTGATGACTTCGATAAATTTTTCTTCTCTTTTCTATGTTCATGAGATGTAGATGGTAGCATGGTGAAACGTATATCGAAATTTTAGAGCTTATCCAAGAGAGATGAAAGATTAATTAAGTCCAACTATAAGTACATATTTTTTGGCATTGTATGCATTCTTTACAAAATCAAAATGGGATATGTTCAACCTATTGAAGCATGGACATTCATTCATTCACAACCTGCATCAATGGTTAGGAAAAGAAAAGAAATATAACAATGAACATGCAATCTTATACGATCTTCTAATTTTGAGTATCCATGCCTCCATAGTCCTCAAGTCCAAATCCCCAATATGAATTACTTCTAACCACCATTAACTCTTTCAAGATAAAATATTAAAAAATCAGTCCAAGAAACTAAAAACATAAAATCCCCACCTTTATTAATGTGGTTATCGTGAATATTCCTTCAAATTCCGAAGGCTTGAATTTTCAAGGTGGGAACAAAACATAAATGGGAAGAGATGAAAAAGAAATGAGAAAGAAAGGGATAAAGATATGAGGATAGTTGTCATAGAAAACGTAAGAAAGAGATTGTGGGAATGGTGCAGAGTTGTGTAAGAGAAGGTAAGAATGGTAAGAAGGGATGGTGATCATTATAAGGAAGTAAAAAAGAAAGAAGAGGTTGTGAAGAGAGTTTGTGGCTGTTGTACTATGAACCTGAGAGGAGTTAATGCTTCAAGTTAGCTTTTATTTTTAAATTCTTTTTTTCTTTTTTGTTTCTATTGTTCTTTTCTTTTTCTCTTTGTTTTGGAGAAGAGGTCATGTATTGAACCAAGGAGGTGCTCCCTTATACAGATTTTTCTCTCCATTTTCCTCTTTAGAAACTTGCGACTTAAGTAAAGATCCAAAAGATCCCTAGAAACATTTCCTTGATCGTTCATTCCTTCCAAAATCGGTTCACATGAGAAGTTTCCAATTGATTAATTCTCAGAATTTTTTATTTTTAACGATCTCTAAGGATGACTTAATTGGAGATTTTTATTTTTTTGTTTTGTAGAGAATCCATTGTTGACTCAATGCGTTGAATGAGGACTGAAATCACATATAAACGATTTGTCTTTTGAAAAAAAGTTTTCACGTAGGTGTAGTTTAGAATTGCTAAATTTTCCTCTTTATATTTCCCTTTTCTATTCTTTTTATTACTGTTTTGAGTGATTTATTCGGCATAATCAAATGTTGTATTTTATAAAAGAAAACGTCGTAACACCAAAATTGATGTGGTTAGCTTTTGCTACTTGACATACCTTGGGGTGAAGCATAACCATGTCAATTTTGGTCATGCATAAATATGAAATTGAATGAAAAAAATAATAATTTAAGAAATAATTTTCACCATTGAATCATTAGCTTTTTTATTGTGGGAATAATTAGCCATCCATTTGACACCTTCAATCAAGTTAAAAACAATGATCTATTTTCTTTTGATTATGAATTTTTTTTCATGAAATCCAAAATTGTGACATTGAATTGCAACTTGATAATCCATGTGGGACTAATGGCTCTTAGTAAGATTGGAAACCTTAGTTAATCATGCTAGCTTGATTCATAAAGTTGGTCACCAACAAGCTTGATAAAGTAAAAGGGACTTTTGTAAGAAAATTGCAACAACTGGTATACTCGGTAAATCTCTCTTTCTTTTCTTTTTAAAATTTTCAATTTTGAATTGTTTTATTTGATTGGTTGATTCTAAAATTGATTATTTTTATTAATTGGTTTAATTGACTTGATCATGATTTGATTCATCGATTTGAGGTTGAATTTCTTCTGTTAAGGTTTCATGTGTTCAAAAGGTTTTCATTTAATGTATCAAAATTATCATTTTATGTGATCATTACCTGGAATTTTTATTGTTTTAAGTGATCGAATATGTCTTTCCAAATAAATGAAAATCATCATTTTATGTGAAATTTTTTAATTTTCCTAAACATCAAAGGTCTTTAGGTTTAGTCGATTCGTGCGGATATTATCAAAAGGTTTATTTTCAATCACATTTTCCTAAGAATTGAGGTTTATAAGTAAAAGTCGAATATCAATTAATATTTTGGTCATTTTTACAATTTTTTGTAAACTTCTCCGTTTTTACCGATTTTAGTCTTACTAGACTCGAAATCACATTCTTAGAGTAATAAAAGTAGTTTTGAGATAATTTGGAAGTGTGGGGCCCGTAAGGAGTTTTTTTTTTTCATTTTTTCAATTTTCACGAATTTCAACGAGTGACTTCTTTGCGTTCCGATGTAATTATTTCTAAATCTCGAGGTCATATTTTCCTACCATTGTTAAGTCTCTAGATTATCGAAATATGTAGTGAACCTAAGGGTACTAACCGCATCAATATGTGGCATCCAAAAACGTGATATGATGCCATAATAAAGGACAAAATTCTACGAGCCTAGAAAAAAAACATTAGTTTTCACCGTTGAATTTTATAATTAAATTTGGGTGTTCGGTAGGCCATCCATTTTCAATACCTTAAATCAATCTCAAAAATGAATTTTTTCAAATTGTTTTCTTTTTAATTTGATATTTTTCATGAAATCTAGAAGTATGTGATCTTGGATTTCCAATTTAACAATCCATATGAGCCCAACGACCCTTCGTAAGATTGAAATCTTACTATCATTCTAGCCTGATTCATGAAGTAAATGTCTGTTACCACACTGGATAAAGTACGTGATTTTTTGTAATAAAATTGCAATTCATAGGTTTGTCCTATAAATTTGTCTTTTTTTTTACTTATATATATTAAAAAAATAATCTTTACCGTCATTCTCTTCTACTCCACCCCATGGTTTTAAATCTCGTTTGAGACCGAGATGACTTGTCTGACTTGTTTTAGTATCAGAGACCAACAACTCGAGTTGACAAGTTGTCTCAAAGATATGGTTTGTCCTAATTCTAAGGCATTTTTTTAAATCTCGTCCAAAATGACTCAAATAAATCGGATATCTTGTCCGAGACAACTCAGTCTCGTTCATGGACAAGATGAGATGTCAAAACGAGTTTTAAAACCATGCTCCACCCCCATCTCCCTTATTAGGGCTCACAAACCAAGGAGTGACAACCACCATCTTCTCCAACGATGACTTTTTGCACAAATCATTCTAGGTAACTCTTTATCTCTCTTTGTGTGCTTCCATGGATTGAAACATAGACTCTCTCGTCTCTCTTCTCTCTAAACTCATTGAAGATTTTAACTGACCTTCTCTTAGATCCAATGACAACATCATCTCCCCCTCCCTCTCTTTAATCTCTAGCCAAGAATTAAAACTGTTGATTGTTTTATGGTTTTTTTTTATACAATTGAGATTGATGAATTTGATATATATCTAAGGGTTTGATAGAAATAAAACATTAGGATTTTCTTTATACAAGTTCAAAATTAGGGTTGAAGATGAGATAAATCAAGGATTGATGTTTCAATTTGAGGAAAAAAAAATGATTTAAAAAAAATGCAGGGAACTATTTTGAAATTTGAATTCGAATCGAATTGTTACATTGAATATGAATATCTGTCGAATTTCAAATTCTGATATACCCCTATCCAATTTGATTAGTATCCGTTGACATGCCTAACCCAAATGCAGGAAAATGATGTTCTCATCAATATAAGGGTTTACATTGGGGTACTCAGAACCGAACCCAACCTGATTTTTCATGTACGGGTAAAGATCAAAAGGGTATACCCTTACCTTACCCAAATCTTATTTTTCAGGTATTTTACGAGTACGGGTTCAAGTAGGGTACGGGTTTAGACACATATTAAAATTTAAAATATTGTAATTTAAAATTTGATTTATTTATATACGTTAGTTTAACTTTAAAGTTTAAATCTAAACTAAAGTTCAAATTTGTAAATATATAAATTTTACTATAATAATCTTTTTTTTTATAGAAAATAAGATACATGCAAATTATTTAAGATATTTCTAAATATTTTTAGGTTTGGGATCCATTAACTCCTAAGAATGACTCATGAAAAAACAAATGATCCCAAACCTTTAAACACAAAATCCAATGATTGAGATTTATGAGTATCTTCATAACACAAAATCTTGGAGGTACTTATTTAGAGGATAAATCTCAATTGTAGGATTTTGCTTTTAAATGATTGGATCATGTGTTTTTTTCAGGAATCATTCTTAGGAGTCAAGGGATCCAGACCTATATTTTTAACTTAAAACTATAAATATTTTAGGTGTATCTAATAACAGGTAATGGGCATCAGGTATTTTACAGGTTGTAGAAATTAGGGGTGCAACTTAATTCGGTTCAAACTGAGAACCAAACCAAACCGTGGATTTTGGGTTGATTTGGTTTGGTTTAGATTGATAACGGTTTGGTTTCGGATTTGAAAAATGAAGAACCGGTGAATTCGGTTCGGTTCTTGGTTCAAACCTTGTAAAGAACCGAGCCAAATCGAGAACCGAACGAATGCTATTTTAAATAAAAATATTAGGTTTTTAAAACCCTAAGGACTAATAGTGCAAGATGTCTCTTACTTTCCCATTTTCCCTCTTTCCCTCCTCTACTCTCTCTTTTTTGTCTCTTGCAGCTAAGGTGCGGCTGTGGGCTGAACTCCCAGTGGCCGGCGATCATCCATCCCTCCCTCCCTCTCTCTCTTTCTCTCTCTCTCTCTCGTCTTTCGTATTTTGCAATTGCAAGATTGAAGAAGAAGAAGAGTAAGAGTGGTAGAAGTAAGAAGATGATTGTAGAGCAGAGTGTCACTTTGCAGTGAGTGAATGAGTTTCTCTTGATTCTTCTTCAAATTTTCATTCTTTTCCTATTGAGGTTATTGAGTTGCAGGTGAGCAGTGGTAGTGATCCTTGTATAGACAAGGTGGTGTTTGATTGCATTCAATTTGTAGTGATGGATTCTTGTCTTGTTGAGAGAGCTCATAGAAATGGAGTGAGTTTTCTCTTTCCGATTGGTGGGATTTTGTTTTTGTGTTTTGTTGAATGAATATCTGATATGTGTGGGTCTTGTTTTTAATGTTTATTTTGCTTTGTTGGTGTTGGAATTTGTTTGTTATGGTTTGAAAACAAAATCTGTATTTTGTTTTATTTTGGATTACTTGTGTGGTTTCTTCTTAATGGGTCATTTTCATTTTAATGGGTTTTGATTGTTTTTGTGCTTGGTATTCTTCTTTGGGTGGTGGATTTTTTTTTAGTATGGTTCCATTATTTGGATTTTTAGTTTGGATGAAATAGCACTGGTTTTTTATTATTTTATTTTTAAGATTATTAAATGAGTTGATTTCTTTGTTATTTTTATTCTTTAATTGATAAATTTTTTTGGCAACCCATGAAATCGAACCGAACCAAATTGAATTAAGGTCGATTTGGGTTGGTTTGATTTTAGACCAACTCAATTCGATTCGGTTCTGATTCCCATATAATGAAACCGATCTTGATCGGTTCGATTTTGATTTTACTCTAAATCGAACCAACCCGAACCAAGTTGCACCCTAGTAGAAATTGTAGTCCTGAACCAAGTCGGGTTCGGACACTTTCGGGCCAGGTTTCGGGTGAATTAACAGGTATTTTTTTCACCCCTGATTCGTTTTCCTGATCAAGACGTTAAATAATCCCGGAAATAGCCTTATTAAATTCCCGATGTACTACTGTACACATAAGGAGGACGCTAACACATAAAAAAGGCAATCGTCCATGGTGGGGCTCGCCATTCATCTTCCTTGATGCACATCTCTACGTTGCTGCAGTGATTTACTTCTCCGAAACCCTAATTTCGCGAAAATGGCGTTTTTTCTCAACAAAACCACCATTTTTTCTGGATTTCAATCTCAATCTCAGGTTGTTTCTTCCTCTTCTCCACTCTATTTTAATCGATCAATCGATTCCTCTCTTACTGATTTTGGTTTCTCTATTTTGTTGATCAGAAGATGGACGGTCCAACACTTCAATTTCGTCGTCGATTTCACATCGAACCGGGGGCTCGCGAGAAAGCTGTTAGTAGTTCTCTCGATCTTTCTTTTTTTTCTGTCTGTAATCGATCCATTTTGATGAAGTTTTATATCAGATCTTTCCTTTGTTGTATGTATGTTTTATTAGGGTTCGAGAAATTTGTTCGTATTATTGCTCTTATAATTGCAATGGTTTTAAGTTGCTTTACAAACTGTTCACTTTCTTAGTAATGGGTCAGTTACATATTGCCCCACATGTGAGAATGAGTCAGTTTCCAACTACCCCACGTTTATGTAGTGATGGGTCATAGACAAAGTGCTTCTTCTCCTTAACAACCCCTTCCCCCTTCACTCAAACTGAGCGGCTGAACATCCAGCACGGTCAGTTTGGATCACAACGACACTGTCCACTTTCTTAGTAATGGGTCAGTTACATATTGCCCCACATGTGAGAATGAGTCAGTTTCCAACTACCCCACGTTTATGTAGTGATGGGTCATAGACAAAGTGCTTCTTCTCCTTAACAACCCCTCCCCCCTTCACTCAAACTGAGCGGCTGAACATCCAGCACGGTCAGTTTGGATCACAACGACACTGTCCACTTTCTTAGTAATGGGTCAGTTACATATTGCCCCACATGTGAGAATGGGCTAGTTTCCAACTACCCCACGTTTATGTAGTGATGGGTCAGAGACAAAGTGCTTCTTCTCCTTAACAACTCCCCTCAAACTGAGTGGCTGAACATCTAGCACGATCAGTTTTGATCGCAATGGCAGAAAAATCATAGAAGAAGAAATACCTTTGGTAAAAATGTCTGCCACCTTTAAATGACTTGGATTAAATTGAACCTGAAGAGAACCGTGAACAACTCGTTCTCGAACAAAATGATAATTTTTTTTTTTCTTTTTTTTGATAGGCAAACAAACAATTTATTAAAGAGGGAAGAAATTTACAGAAGGGAGGATGATATATCCAACCCGAAAGAAGAAAAAACCATTAAAACAAACACAACAAAAACAAAAGAAAACTACTAACTCCTCCAGATTACAAACCCTATCCCATCTAACAAGAAAGTCTTCAAAGATTACCCCTCTAAACACCTTGCCCCAATAGAATAAAAGAGCTAGAACTGAAAGCACAGTGTCCTTGACGTCATTCTCTTTTCCATTGAAGATCCGGCTGTTACGTTCCTTCCAAATAATCTAACAAATGACAAATGGGGTGATGCTCCATAAAATCCTCTTTACCTTAGTAAAAGAAAAAATCCCATTGAGGCCGGACTTTGAATAAGGATTTGACCGAGCAAGGGAAGCAACCAAAAATCCCGAATAAGAAAAGGAAATGATCCTAAATTTGCTTGGCATAAGAGCAATGTAAGAGAATATGATTCGAGGACTCCCCATTCTCTTTGCAAAGACCACAAAAATTTGGCATTACCCATCTTCTTGATAAGAAGGTCCAAAGTTGGAATACGCTTTAATGCCGCAAGCCAAGTGAAAATAGATCAAACTAAAAACAAACCTTCCTTCGAGTCCGCCCACATCCCCCTATCCTCAAGGATAAGGTGATGAAAGAAACTGTCCAAGCACCTCAACAGTCATCCCTGTTTGTCAATTTCCCAATCATTAAACCTCCAAAAACCAAAGTCCCAAGCAACCGAAGCTTCATCTCCTAATATGAAGCACGAAATTGTATTACCTTGTTTTTGTGAAAATGCAAAAAGAGAAGGGAATCTCTCAAAAAATGGAGCGTTGCCACACCAAGAATCTTCCCAAAAACAAACTCCATTTCCCCTTCTAACCTTAAATCTCACATTCCTTCTGAAACACGGCAATACTTTGAGAATACCTTTCCACAACCCACAACCATAAGGACCATTTGCTTCATTGCTTTCCCAACCATGAGCTTTCTCCCCATACTTACTACTAATAACTTTCCTCCACAAACCGTTTCCCTCATCCACAAATCTCCACAACCATCTACTTAGAAGAGCTGAATTCAACCCACAAAAACTACGAAGCTCAAGACTCCCTAGCTTTTTTGGTTTGCACATTTTCTTCCAACTTACCAAGCAAAATTTTCTCGATCCATCTTTATCGTTCCAAAGGAACTCTCTGCAAATTTTGTTAAGCTTCTTTTCCACATAATGTGGTAAGGAGAACAAAGAAAGAAAGTAGTTAGGGATGCTTGCCTAAGAGCTCTTAATAAGAGTCAATTTTGCACCCTTAGAGAGGAATCTTGATTTCCAAGTACTAAGTTTCTTCCCAACTCGCTCAATGATGGGATCCCACGAACTTTTGCTATTATAAGGCCCCTCAAAGACAGCCCTAACGAAGTGGTGGGGAGTGAACCGACCTAGAATCCAAAAGAACCCGTCAAAATTTTTACTATTGGGATGTTGCCAATCGGAAAAATCTTAGTCTTGCGAAAATTCACTGGAATACCCGAAATAGCTTCAAAACAACACATAGCACCACTCAAAAACCTCAACTGAGAACTCGAATCATCCAAGAACACTAGAGTATTGTTCGTAAATTGGAAATGAGATATCAAATGACCATTCTCTCCGGAGCAAACGCAGTAAGCTCCCCAATATCTACCCCTTTAGCTAACATGCGGTCCAAAGCTTCTGCCACCACGATGAAAAGGAAAGGTGATAACGGGTCACCTTGTCTCAAGCCCCTGGAACTTTTGAAGAAACCTTCTGGAGACCCATTCAGTCAAAGCGAAAAGGATGTTGAAGACACATCTCATGACCCAAGAGATCTATTTACTACCAAAACCCATGCGAGTAAGAAGGTCCTTTAAGAAATTCCAACTGACATGATCATAAGCTTTCTGAAGATCAATTTTGTACACCATCCCTGTCAAATTCAACTCCTTTCTAGAATCAATACTCATTCGCAATAAAAACCCCATCAAGGATTTGTCTACCCTTAACAAAAACTCATTGTGCCGACGCAATAATACTCTCTATAACTGATTTCATTCTTGATGCCAAAAGCTTTGCCATAATCTTATACACTAAATAAACCAATCTACTAGGCCTGAAATCAGAAATTTCCAAGAGTAGTACTAGTGTCTAAGTCTAAGAAAACCTCATTAAAGAAGTCATCAAAAACAACAACGGGATCACTTTTGATAATTTCCCAACATGATTTGAAGAAGGCCATTGTAAAACCTTCCGGACCTGGGGCCTTGTCATCTGCCATGCTCGCAATAGCCTTAAAAGTCTTCACCTCCTCAAACGGTCTTTCCAACCAAACTTTGTCTTCCCCCGAAATAGTGTCAAAAGTTAGATGGTCCAACTTTGGTCTATTTCAAAACTCCTTAGAATATAACTTCTTATAAAAACCCACAACTCATTTCGTGATCTCTTCTTCCTCCGACTTCCACACCCCATCAATCTTTAAATTGAAAATGCATTAGAACGATTACGACAAAAAGCCATTTTATGAAAAAACCTCGTGTTATTATCGCCTTCATTCAACCAAGTAACCCTCGACTTCTGCCTCTAACTAATCTCTTCCAACACAACCACCTTTTGAAATTCTGATGTAAGGTTCACCCTCCTTGCCCTATCACCTTCCCCCGACAGCCCTTTCTCCTGCTCCCTATCAAGACTGTCAATCTCTTCAAGAATTGTTTTTTTTTTTCTTTAGCTCCACCCTCCCAAAAACCTTCTTGTTCCACAATTCTAATTTTTCCTTGATAAACTTCAATTTTTTCCTAAACATCGCTCCGTGTCTATCAATGAAGGCGAACTCGTTCCACCAATTGTGGAATCTTTAAAATTAGGATGTTGTAATCACATAGTCTTAAAACGAAAGGGAATTGTCTTTTGCGCTCGCTCTCTTGCTACCAAGGAGATGAGACATTGATCCGAAGTTGGATTTGGAATCGTCGCTTGATGAAACCCCTCAAAGTGCACTTCCCAATCCGGAGAAATCAAAACCGATCATAGTGAGGTTATTGTTAGAAAGTAATCTACCTATTCAATTGAAGTTGAATCTTATACTCTACTTCATTAATATGATCATGGTGACAAAATTCTCTGATTTATTGAAAAAAGTCGTGATTAATTTACGATTCTTTCAATTAGCAATATGGGTTGCTTTCACGAAAGGATTTGCGGCATACAAAGCACTGCAAATCATTTGCAAAATCACAATGAATTTTTTTATTGCATAGATCAACAAATCACAAAAAAAGGATTTGCAAGAGATTTCCCACTGGTTGCCAAGCAATGGTAAATCATTCATTGGGAACCATTTGCATTGCAAAACATTTGTAGTGCAAGTGCAAATGATTTGTAGTGTACCAAGCAGGGCTTGGCCATCCTTACAGCCACAACAGCAGCTTACTTTGCAATCCATCCTCTCGTCTTAGTGCCTTTGTGGTATTGCTGGAGCTGTGTGCTGGTTGCTTTTTCAGGAGAGAAATTGTGTTATGTCAAGTCAGGTCTGGTCGGTGTTTATTTATGCTTATTACCCATTCTTTCCCATAATCTATTCCCAATCATTCCTTTGGTGTGTGGGTTTTGTGACAATGCGGTTTCATGTCATTTGTGGGTGGTCTGGTCAAGAGTGAAAGTGATGTAGGACATCTACATGAGGAAGATCAGAATTTTCTGACCGAGTTGACTTAGTCAAATCTGATCAATTCGGGTTTGACGAGCTGGTTCGGGTTGACCCTGTTGGGTCCACACTCAACCCAATTTAGATTTTAGTCCTATGTGTTTAATCTATTTGAATTTTAAGCAATTTCTAAGTTTTTTAGTTAGTTTCTATTTCAGCTTTAGGAAGTTTCTATTTCAACTTCAGGAAGTTTCTATTTTGTGTAGTTTCTAATTTTTTTAGTCTCTAATTTGTTTTAGGTTTCTATTTTATTCTAAATTCGTTTTTATTATTTAGGGTACAATTAGAAGTGCTTAGAAATGTCCAAATTGAGTTTTAATAGGATAGGAAAGTTATGTTTTAGTATTTTAGAATGTTTCTAAATTGTTATGATGATGTTATCTATATAAGGAGCACTTCAAAAATGAAATTCAATCAATTAAAAAACATATCAATTCAATTATTTTTCATTTCTTAATTACTTTTTAGCTTTATGTTTTATTTTCTTTCAAGCTATTGTTTGTTTATCAATTAAATCTATTGATTCAAATTGATTTTGCGTTTTTTTATTGAATACAATATTGTAATTTCTATCGAATCTATTGATTCACACGCTTTCGATGTCAGAAAGTTTGTATGGTTGAGGAAAAAAAAAGGTTTTGGTGTAGAATGTGTATATTACAATTACAAGCATAATTTATGGCCCTGTCGTGTGCCGGGAAAAGGAAGCAAAAAAAAGAAGAAAAACTAGGTACTTGTGGCTTTGAGAGGTTAACTGTCAGTAAAGCAGTTGTTCTTGTTAGCAGTTTTGGGCTTCAATTTTTATCCTTGTGATTGCGAGGAACCTACATTATAGGTGGACTTGATTTATATTTATATTGGTCCTTCCTTTATATTCTTATCTATTGTTTTCCCCTCCAATCTTTCGGATTGTATCATTGTTATTATCCCTAATAGTTAGGAAAATATACATTTAGGGACACAGAACAGATCTGACTGAACCGCTATTGCATATCAATTATTGAATTTTGATGAAGTCATGGTTTTAGAGATCAGCTGAAACAGATTACTCACTCTGTGTCATCTCGGTATTGTTGGTGAACCAGTGAGATAATTCAGGTTTTGTATGTTTTGATTAACGTAATTAGTTTTTATTTTTTATTTTTATAATTTAAATAATTATTATTAAAAATAAAATATTTTTTTGCAATGCAAATCATTTGCACAGTGTAACCAAGCACCAGTAAAATTGATTTCAGAAAATTATTTGCATTTGCAAAGGATTTGCTGCATACCTAGCAGGGCCTTATTCGCAAAACTTTAAAAAATGCATTTTTATATTATATTTAATATGAATATTTGTAATTTTGTTTAGTATTATGTTTATGTTTACTATATAAGATATACATTTTATATTATCCATAAGTCTTACTGTATTAGTATATTTTTTTCCCCATTTTTCGTGGACTTGGCCATCTTTTGTCAAATTTGTCCCTTGCTGAATTTTCCTGAATCCTGACTTTGTCACTATAAATTAGATTCAGGATGCATGTCAAATGGTTCCCTGATGAAGTAAAAAAAAAAAAAAACTCAATTTTGAACTCCTTTCGTGCTATGTGGACTATCTGTTGTACATTGATACCAATAGAGTTCAACAAGTAAAGATGAACCATCTTCCATTCTAATAGGGGTTGGTAAAAGCTGTCCTCTTTAATTATGGGTTTTCTCCCATTATTGTTTTTTCAGAGTTGAAATTATACTGTTGTATTTGTTTGCCAATGAGTGAACAACATTTTTGTTTAGTTCCAAACTTCGTCGGTTGTATTATACTCGTAAACTAGTCCAAACCTCCAGAGTATTGATATAATAGTCAAAATTCGATATTGATGCATGATATAACCTTATGGCGAGTGGCGACGTATAAGAGAATAGGATTTCAATGCCTTAAACCTTCTTGAAAATAGTGATGCTCAAGTATTATGCAATGAATCAATGTATGAAAATCTAAATTCTATTACATTTTCAACGTTATTTTATTTGTGCAATAGAGTGAATTGAAGATACCAATTTGCTAAGTTGGTAAAGTTTGTGTGTATTGATACCATGAGTTGGGTTCAAAACGCATCTTCACCCACTAACCTATGAGCTTATAAAAAAAATGAAAAGAAAACAAAAACAGCATAAGATCGATACTAAAGAAGGCGCGGATTGTCTTACTGAGAGTAAACATGTAGACTTGGTTATAAAAAAAAGAGTAGACATGTAGACACTTGAGATGTAAGATATGGCTTTAGGTAGAATTGGACTAAGGAACATGATTCGTTTACCCGAAGCTAGACATTTGGGTTAAGATATGAAGACATTGTAACACAAGATATTGTTGAAGTAGGGCTCAAAAACAATTAAGCCCGATCCAAGTATGTATGTGTTTTTTGGTCAGTCCAAGGTAATTTGGGTTGGGCTTGTAACTTTTGTAAGTGGCCCACTTATGTGGTGCTTCTAAAAGGGATTTTGTTTTATTTTGTTGTAAGTCTAACTTTAAGTCTAAGTCTTTTGAAGAGAAGAGAGTAGAGAAAGAGAGAAAACCTAAGAGAGGAGAGTTTGAGAGGTTTGGGAAGATTGAGATCTAGAAGAAGGTGAAGCTAAGTGATAAATGTGACTTCTTTTATTGATTTGTCCCATTTTCGTCATAGTTAATCAAGCTCCAATGCTCATACCTCCAGACATAGCCTTTGGGTGAACCATGTAAAATCTCGTGTTGTGGGTGTTGTGTTCTTACTCTTTCTTTGTGTGATTGGTTATCTTCTTTGCATTTGCTATTATTAGTTGGGTTATCCTTCATTGCCATTATCAAACAAAGTCTTGAAAGGTGTGGCGTACAAAGTGTTTGGTGAAATACCCAATAGGTGTTTGATCAAATTACTGTGTGACTTCACAAAGGTGTTCACATACATGACAAGTGGTATCAAAGCCTAGGTTATCTAGGGGGTTTGCAATGACGAAAAATGGTAAAATGATGATTGGAAGTTCCGGTGGGGTGAAGTTTGAGGTGAAACTATTTGAAGGAAAATCAAACTTTACATTGTCGCAAAGGAAGATGATGAATATTCTTATCCAACAAGGGCTTCATAATTTCATTTGAGGCATTGAAGCGATGTTGGAGAACATGTCTAATGAGACATAGGAAGAGTTGGATTTGAAGGCTATTAGTTCCATTGAGTTGGATATCTCCGATGAAGTCATGTATAACGTCATGAAAGAAAAGACTACAAAGGGAATATGGGATAAGCTTGAGAAGCTTTACATGGGAAATACTTTGTCCAACAAGCTATTCCTTAATGACCAACTCTATGGCCTAAGGATGGAGGAGGGACAAGACATCATGAAGCACTTGAACATGTTCAATCGGTGTTTTAGTGATTTGTTGAAGGTAGAAGTGAAATTTGAAGAAGAAGCCAAAGCATTGCTTTTGTTGAGATCACTTCCTAATTCCTTCAAACACTTTCGAACTACACTTATATTTGGCAAGGAGACCCTCAAGTTTAAGGAAGTGGTTCAAGACCTTATCTATCACGTGATCATGAACAAGTCAAGTGAGAAGGATGCTCAAGGGGAAGGACTCATTGCGGAGGGTTAAAGTGAGCGAAGCCAAACAAAGGAGAAGGGAAAATTCGAAGAGAAAAATTCTAGATCCAAATCTAGAAGTAAAAATGAAGTGGAGTGCTACTATTGCGTGAAGAAGGGATATTACATAGGGGTGTCAATGGATAGCCGAAATCCGAATTCGAATTCGAAAAATCGGATATTATCCGAAAATTTCGGATATCGGATTCGGATTCGGATGTTATTTTAACATTCGAATAAATTTCGGATACGAATTCGGATATTATGATATCCGATTCGATAATATCCGCTCCGATATTCATGTTACACAACAAAAAGCTATTTATACACATATATGCTCTCGTGTATTCGAGTTTCACAACGAAATGTAACTCGAAATATTTATCTTCTCTAATGTCTCATCCGTAAACCAGAGAACGTTTCTACCAACCGTGGGTTTCCACTGTGTAAGTACAGTCACCCTCTTCTCCGGCCGGCGAAGATGGAGGTAGGTATTTCCTCTCTCTCATTCTCTCTCTCTCTCAGTAAATCTAAAACCCACTTTTTTTCAATCGTGCGAGCTCCGTAACGGTATAACCGCCATCGTCTCCACCATCGTCTCCGGTCGGCGAGCATCAGGTAGTTTCTTCATCGTTCTCTCTCTCTCTCACACTAAAACCCTATGTATTATTCAAAATTTTCATAATTTTTTTTTCAAAAATCAAAGTTTATTTGATTTTAAAACCATTTTTTTTTTTTCAAAAATCAAAGCTTATTTGATTTTAACTCTGAAATACGTTGAAGATTAAAACTTATGAAGTTGAAAAAATTAGGAAAATCGATTTTTTTACATCGAATTAGGATTTTTATCGAATCGGATATTATCGGATATCCGATATATTTTTCGAATTCGAATTCGAATATTGGTTAAAGATATCCGATCGGATTCGAATTCGAATTCGGATATCAATATTTTTTTTCGGATTCGAATTCGGATACAGCACTATCCGATCGGATAGGTATCCGTTGACAGCCCTAATATTACAAAAGAGATTGTAGAAAGTAAAGTTGAGTCAAGCTTCTCGGTAAGCATAGCATTGGAAAGCAATGGAGAGCTCTTAGCGGCATCTTTGGGTAATCTCAACTCCAACTCTTGGATTTTAGATTCTGGGTGTACTTTTCATATGTGCTCCAATCGTGATTAGTTTGACTCTTATGAACCTTATGACGGTAGGGATATTCTAATCGGTAATGATGCGGCATGCAAAGTCATTTGAATGGGTACCGTGAAGATAATAATGTATGATGAGGTTGTTAGAACCTTAGGTAATGTGAAGCACGTATCGACGCTCAAGAAGAATTTTATATCCTTGGGCACACTTGACTCAAATGGGTGTTCTTTCTCGACAAAGGATGGAGCACTCAAGGTGTCTAAGGGAGACATGGTGATAATAAATGGTGTGAAGCTTGCAAATAACCTCTACAAGCTTTCGGGGAACATAATTCTAGGTGAAGTTGTAATATCCACAGAGAAAAATTCTAGAAAGGATGAAACTCAACTTTGGCATTTAAGACTTGGCCATATGAGTGAAAGATCAATGCAAGAGTTACATCGGTGACAATTGCTGAAGGGTGTTAGGGCATGCAAGCTAGAATTTTATAAGTTTTGTGTGATGGGAAAGCAAAGTAAGGTGTCGTTCAAGATTGCAAACAAAGGGATCAAGAGTAAGGGATTGTTAAACTACATTCATTCTGATATGTGGGGGCCGCACCTATTAAATCAAAAGGTGGAGCTCGCTACTTTGTCACTTTCATGGATGATTTTTAAAGAAAGATTTGAGTCTATTTTATGAAGGAGAAATCCGATGTCTTTGCCAAGTTTGTGGAATGGAAGACTGTAGTAGGAAATCAAAAAGGAGAAAAATCAAATACTTGAGAAGTGACAATGGGAGTGAGTACAAAGATGACAAGTTCTTGAAGTTTTGCAAAAAAGAAGGCATCACAAGGCATTTCACTATGAAGAAAAATCCTCAACAAAATGGCACAGCCTAGAGGATGAATAGAACTCTCATGGTGAGGGAGAGATGCATGAGGTTACATGCGGGGTTGCTCGAATTATTTTAGGCGAAATCGGTTAACCATGCTTGTTATTTGATTAATCGGTCACCATCTAAGCTACTTGAATTTAAATGTGCTGAAGAGGTATGGGGACAGGCAAAGAAGTGGACTACTCTACATTGAAAGTGTTTGGGTGCAAGGTATATGTTCTCATTCCAAGTAATGAGAGAAACAAGTTGTAATCAAAGTCACTTGAGTGCATCTTCCTCGGATTCGAGAAGGGAGTGAAGGGATTCAAGTTTTGGAATCTGGTAAACAAGAAAAAAATCCTTAGTAGAGATGTCGTATTTGATGAAGGTTATATGGCAAAGGGAGAATTCAAGAAAAATGATGGTGGGAAGTCAGTTGTTGGTAACAATGTAGTTATCGAAATTCCTATTAGCACGGAGAAGACTACAAGGGAATTTGAGGAGGGTAGCACACTCGGTGGGGATGAACAACAACAAGAGAAGGCTTATGATGAGCTTTCTAACATAGTACAAGGAAGGCCAAAAAGAACCATCATACCACCTCAAAGGTATGGATGGGAGGATGAAGTGCATTTTGCACTAATGGCAAGTGAGGGAGATCTCACTAAACTGGTTACAAGGGACAAATTTGAGCATTGCTTAAACTTGCTTAATCTCATTGCTTGTTGAGATTGGAGGGTACCTACTCACTTGAGGTGCATGGAGATGAGAGGTTTCTCATCAAGGTGGAGGTTTTATAACATTTCCAACATTTCTTACATTTCCAAGGGTCAAATAGTTTTTTCGCCAAGGTGGAGATAGTTGAAGTATGGCTCAAAACAATTAGGCCCAATTCAAGTATGTGTGTTTTTCTTTGTCGGTCCAAGGTTATTTGGGTAGGGCTTGTAACTTATGTAAGTGGTCCACTTATGTGGTGCTTCTAAAAGGGGTTTTGTTTTCTTTCGTTGTGAGTCTAACTTTAAGTCTTAAGTCTTTTCAAGAGAAGAGTAGAGAAAGAGAGAAAACCCAAGAGAGGAGAGGTTGAGAGGTTTGGGAAGATTGATATCTAGAAGAAGGTGAAACTAAGTGATAGAGGTGACTCCTTATATCGATTTGCCCTGTGTTTTTCATAGTTAAATCGAGCTCCAACGCTCATACCTTTGTGGACGTAGCCTTTGGGTGAACCATGTAAAATCTCGTGTTGTGGGTATTGTGTTCTTACTCTTTCTTTGTGTGATTATTTATCTTCTTTGCATTTGCTACTATTAGATGAGTTATCCTTCATTGCCATTATCAAACAAGGTCTTGGAAGGTGTGGCATACAAGGTGTTTGGTGAAATACCCAATAGGTGTTTGGTTAGATTACTAAGTGACTTCACAAAGGTGTTCACATGCACAACAGATATGGCTTCAAATAGAATTCTATGTAGGAATGTGATTAGTTTACCTGAACCTAGGCATTTGGGATAAGATATTAGACACTGAATTATCATATGGTTTTTGATAGAATTCTATGGAGAAACATGATTCATTTAGCTGAACCCAGACACTTGAGATAAGGCTTGATGGTGATGGTGGTGACGTTTAATAATAAATTCTTTACAGTCCATGAGGAAAGGCAATTCTCTTTCATGCAATAAATGAGAAGCTGATTTAGTGCTGTTGTAGAGGGAACCTGTTAATCTACATTAAAACAATAATAGACTTTAATGAACATTTTAAGATTGATGTTGTCGATCCCAATGTTTGGGATCATTATGAGTGATGATGAAAGAACAATTTATATGCATAACCAAAATAGGTTTCTGCTAAAAATAAATAAATAAGAGCTATAACTCAAGAATTTTTTTTAGAATGGAAAGTGGGGATTAGGTGGACCTGACCAAAAGGTTTATTGATTAAATCAAATAATATGTACAGCCTCACAAATTTGAATCACAAGAGCTGTGCACTGGAAACATGAGAAAAAATGTAATAAGATTGCCTATCCATCTTCTTATCTGTACACCTAAGAATCAAGCACAGTAATTAAGTGTTGGGTATGAATTTTGCAATTAAGGAGCCAAAATTCAAGCATATACTATATTATTCAATAAGGAGGAATGGGAAGATGCATAAGGGTTTGTTCTAGTTCAAAAACATTTTTTTGGGAAGAAAAGAGGGGGTTTCTTTGTACACCTGTGCTGCCAATTCAATAAATACGACAAAAAATTAAGTTATAAAAACGTGTGCATTCACCTGATAAATCAAGAGAATTTCCTGCTAACAATAAGATGAGGTGCACATCATACGGCACACTCTCAAAACTAATGTTAGCTTGATTGACAAGTTCCTGAACGCATTAAACTGAATTTGACTTCCAGGTTCTAGCAACTTCTGCTAAACTCTTATTATCAAGTTCTTTAGTGACTGTCACATTCATCTTATGTGGTTAGCGACTCCTCCAAAATTCTAGTGTACAACTTCCTTCTCAATTTAAGTAGTAGGAGCCATTTGCCACACTTAGCTTTCAAGACACTTGTACCGTTTTTGTTCCACTGTGTTTCTGGTGTCATTTTCTTCTGCATTGGACTGCAACTTGGGCAGGTTGACCTGAGCTCAACTCGATTGATGGGCAAGCCTGGGCTGGGTTATGTAGACAATGAGTTAAGACTGTGTTAGAATATCTCAACCCGATCTTAATTCAGGTTGAGCTCCAGTGGAGGGGTCGGGCAACCCAATTCTACCTGATCAGGATGCTATATACTGGTTACATATTTTGAAAATATTTTTTTAATTATTTCTTCCTCCAAATATTTTTAGTAACTAATTATCTTAAGTTTTTGTTTTCTTTCGGAATGATATTGTCTAAATCTTCTTGCAATGATCTATTTAGAGATTGCATGCAAGTTTATTTACTAGTGGTTATTTTTTCTAATGTTGTATTTCTTGTTTCATATATAAAATTTATTTGTTGACCAAAATAAAATTATTGTTGTTCAACGAGCCCAGCCCGCCCAAAACTACATAATTCAAGCTAACCCAATTTTTGGAGCTCAAACTCGGGTTGAGCTTGAGTTAATGAGCTCAGGCACGATGACCAGGTTGAGTTAAGCTCGGGTTGAGGGCTTTGCCACTTGGGTTGAGCCTGGGTTTACAATCCAACCCGCCCAGGTTGCAGCCCTACTTCTGAACTACTTCGTGCCCTTTGTTTCTGATGCATCATTTTCATATGAACTACTGAAATTTAATGGTCTCTGTTGACATGGATATTTAATTTCATTAGATGGAGTGTGGTTTACTTATTTAGAACTGTTTTGAGTAAATTCTTTTGGCCCTAGATTATTTTCTCCAAAACTGCGTTCTTTATCTTTGGCAATGCTTAAATGGAATTGTGATTGGTGTTTAACTTCACTATATGTTCTTACTTCTACATTACATCACACTGAACAAAGTCAAGTGATTTTACTTGTCAGCTTTTGGAAGCAGACCCCGCACTGAAGCGATTCAAGTCACACAAGAAGAGTGTGTATAGACTCAAAAGAGTTGGAGATGTTCTTACGATTATTGTTGTTGCAGGTATGCCCGTACATGATTATGGAGTTTTATTTGTGTAATCATCAAAGAAAAACTATTTGTTTATGTGATCTGCTATCTACTATATCAGATCATAAAGATGTATTTTTGTTTATTGCAACTGAAGTTCTCATTACTTGTTTGTGTTAGGCTGTTGCTATGAGATTTATGTCAAAGCAGTAATGCGGGAAGAAGCTCGAAAACAAGCACGATCTGCCACTGAGGCAGCATCGTGAAATTTGTATTTGCATGTAAGCTTTTCCAGTTTATCCCTCTTGGTAACATGTTAAACTACTTTCAAACTGTTATCAAGTTGTAGCTTTGAATTGTTTAAATAAGCGATGCAAGCTTGTTGATACAGTTGAAAATAAAACTTAGAATTAAAAGGGCGCTTTTGTATCTGAGTGTGGATTTAACTGAAGCTATCCTAAACTAGTTTTAAACATGAATCTTGATTCTCCATGAGATTGAACTAAGGATGAATGCAATTGTCAAACTTAATCAATATCTGCATCTTTCAGGCAGTTTCTTTGCCCTTCTATATTTAATTGAATAAACTCTACTCACTCAAATCTGTTCATTTCTTCCGTTTTTTTTCCTTGCCCACTTTAATTTTTTTTCCTTTTCTCAGATGTTCTTACTCCTACCTGCCTTTGATTCTCTCTATTTTATTTCATTCCTTGTGTATGGAGCAATACAATCTGAACTTTCTCCAATGGTTTCAAATGATTAAATGTGAATATATAGAACTCGACTCCAGTACTATCGCTGTTCCTTCATTCCTCTCTTTACCCTTTCACTATGCCATTCTCTTTCTTCTTCGGCTGCATCGGGTATTCATGTTGCTCTGTTGTTCTGGAAAAGAAGCTATCAAAAGAAAAACGTTACAAGTGTTGAAAAGATCATGAATGTGTATTTGGGTTGTATGAATGGTGTGTGCAATTAGACCATATTGTTTGACTGACAAGTCCTAATAAGCCCAAGTACTGTATGATGGATGATCCAGATATTACGGCAAAACGACCCAAAGCATCTGGGAACCTACCTGACATACCGTGTACTTTAAAACAAATTTCCCCAATTTTAATCAAATTGGTTAACTCTGACTCGGTCTAAATTATTTATTAATTCACACACACACACACACACACACACACATATATATATATATATATATATATAGATATATGGGTCACGTTCAATGGCCAACTTTTTGGCAGAACAATTTTCAAAACATGAGTTAGAAGTTTTGGAATGGGCTGATTTTTGGTGAGGATGATCTCTACGGTGAGGAGATCATCATCACCAAAAATCAGCCCATTCCAAAACTTCTAACTCATGTTTTGAAAAATGTTTTGCCAAAAAGTTTGTCGAAAAGTTGGCCATTGAATAGGACCCTATATATATATATATATATGGGGTGGGATGTTCGGCTGACAATCTTAGGATGATAAAACACTAACAATTTTTGTCCTATGTGGTTTAAAAGTTTTGGATTGAGCTGATTTTTTTAGGATGATCTCTATGGTGAGGAGATCATCCTCACCAAAGATCACTCCAATCTGAAACTTATAACCCCATCAAAATTATTTTAGAATTGTGAACGATCGATTTTTATATCAAAATAAGAATGAATCGTTAGAAAGAGATCTATCACGGTTAACTTTTATTACCTTTTATTACCGCAGGCGGCAGACAACTCCAGAAGAGTTGAGATAGATCGAGGTTGGGTAACTGAGTATGAACATTGCCCAGTTCCTGATAATCTTGTGGCTCAAACCTGAAAGATCTTCAGAATAGCTTCCTTGGCCTATTTCTCTCACGCCATAGGTGGTAAATAAGAGCACAAAAAGCCTATCGCATATTGAATATAGAAATTTGTACCCAATATTTACCTGAATGTCGTCCATTATTATTGTACCAACTCCCATTCTGCCAATTGCAAATCACCGTAACAGCATCTTCAAGAAGTTTATTTTTTTTTTAAAGGTTTTCAACAGTGAGTAAGTTAAGATGAAAAAGAATATCAAGGAACCCGTTTTGGGTTCCATGTGATATTCTCCAATCAGGAGTTGGACTTGGAGAGTAAATAGAATTCCATGCACTTTTGAAAGAAAATAATCCTTTTAGCACTTGGAGTCCGAACACATCTATCTTTTAACACCAAATTCTGGGAAAGGATGAGATTGATGACTTCGACCATTCGATCATTGCGAGGAGCATCTAGCCTTCTAAGCTTGCCAAATCAGAAATTTGGGTGATGATAGGACGGACTTCTGAACTGGTAGAGCTATGAGGGGGACTTCTATGAGGCATGGATCTCTCCAGAAGACCACTTACCAACATGGATTCTGATGTTCTTCATGGCCAACTCCATTTCCTCTAAGATTCCTCTCCATGCCCATGATGCATTTTGAGGAGAATAGCAAGACCATATATCCCCATTCCCAACAAATCATTTCATCATGCCTGCCAAGTTCCAGTCTCTAAGCTTTCTTACGCTAAGGCCTCCTTCCCTGATAGGTTTACAAACATTACTCCAACTCATAAGATGGTAGGAATTTTCTAAAGTATGGCCTTCCCAAAGGAATTTGCTGAATATGGTTTCCAATATTTTTTTGGATACCCTTTGGATTTTGGAATATTGAAGGATGGAATCTAGAAGATATGCAGACTTGAGAGGACTGACTTAAGGAGTTCTAAACGACCTGAGTATGAAACATGTTGGGACTTCCTACCTTCTAGGCGATTAAGAACTCGGTCTAAAAGAGGTTGACACAAATCTTTGGTCAAAAAGATATTTAATAAAAGAAGATCCTGTTAATTCCATATTTTTTTAATTACAAGACATATGTTGAGTGTCGGATCGATTTACCATTGAAGACTGATGAAGACTCCGATTAAACTGCTAAACCTCACGTGCCTCGACGAAAACCTCCAATGTGTGTACTTGAAGCCCAAAAGGTAATGATACCACCTAAGACATTTTCCCAACATATAGATAAGTGATAAGTCAACCCGTAGTGATTAGGAAAATTCGTTCTTCGACCCGTTCTCTCATCGGGCTTTTCAGGAATTGAAAACGGTCACAGAGGGGACATTAGATATTTGACCACTCTAAACTCATTTTCTGTCCTTGGTGCTTTATAGGTGGCATTATATAGGTAATATCTAGCCCACCTTCGAACCGTTTTGGCAACGACCTTCCCGAAAGCTTGATTTGATCTGAAAATGTAAAAAAATATTTCGGGAACCGAAAATGGTCACAGAGGGGACATAAGATATTTGATCACCCTAAACTCATTTTCTGTCCTTGGTGTTTTATAAGTGGCCTTATATAGGTAATATCTAGCACACCTTCGAAACATTTCGGCACCGGCCTTCTGGAAAGCTCGATTTGACCCAAAAAGGTAAAAAAGATATTTTGATCATTTAACTCACTTTTATCATATTCCACCCCTTGGTGGCAGTTTGAGCATGTTCTAAATAGTAATATCTATTAGTTCCCCGAACAACAAGCGAAACGGAGCTACTGTTTGAAAGTTATGACCAAAACACTCTACGGGGGCATTTCTATAATTTACTGATGTGCCTCACGGTGCCAAATTCCAGCAAGCGCTCAAACGGTCATATTTTTTACCGTTGAGCCACGAATTTGCCCCCTTTTCATATATAATAACTCCAACTCATTTCTTTGAGTTGATTGAAACTAGAGAGAAGAAAGTCTTTCATTTCCACACACTTTTAACCCTCTCTCTAGCCATGGACAGCCTCAAACTTAGTTGAAAATCATTTTAAACCATGCCCTTCCTTTGGATCAACCCTAGAGAAGATTGCCTCTTCTCTGTCCACACCTTGAGAGTCTTCTCTACTTACATGAGAGTCTAACTTAGGTGAACTCCTTCAACCTTCCTAGACTTCTCACTTGATCCCTCTTCAAGCATCAAACCTCACCTTGCACACACATTGGTACAATCATGGAGCAAGAAGCAAAAGAAGATGATGGTAGGAGTAATCACAAGGAGCCGATGAACTTGAGAGCTTGATTGGAAGATTCAACCGTCGAGACGTACTTGTGAGCTTAAGGACTCGAAGAACTCAAGATCTCCATTGTCGAACCTTATAGAGTTGAGTGAGTCTTTGATTTTGTTTTTAGTTTTAAAAACATATGTATGTGGTTACTTGGTTCAGCCTTCAAAAATCAAGTTTTTGTTAGAATTGAGGATTCTTGACAAGAGTAGAGGTTTGTGAGTTTCCGAGGAACAAACCTCACAATTTCGAGATGATGCGTCTTTCGATCTTAATGTTTTATAATTTAGCTTATGTATAAAAATTCTATGTAAAAGGTTTGAGGTGAACCATAAACCTCTCTGATAGTGAACACCAAGTTCCTAGGTAGGAGCCATCGGAGTGGACGTAGACACGTTGCCGACCACTATAAAATGCTTGTCTTGTGTTTGTGGAAATGCCTCTATTAATTTACACTTAGATGAATGTATGCTATGAATGAATACCATACTAAGTATGTCATGCCATGAATGTTTAAATTCTAAGAGAACTTCAATTGCATTGTAAACTAGACACTTGTCGTGAAAATGGATGAAAAACATTGTCGATCCATTAGTTGTCTTATGTCTAATGCATATTTTTATAATTCTACAAATTTACACTTGAATGTTTTGAATGTCATGAGATGCCATAAATGCCGAATAGGAAAATCATATATGATGTGTTATTGAATGACATGATTAAATTCCAAATGAATTTTCATTAAATGCATTTTAGAGACATGAGTGCAAAATCGAGGTTAAATGAATGACTTAGAACACATAGTCAAATTATCAATCTAAGTTAAAATTGGATAAATCGAAAGAAATTTTAATTATCCTACTCACCCCCCTTCTAGGACTAGATATGGTACGAAGCTCGTATTTTCAATTGGTATCAGAGCGGGTTATTCTTAATAGGCTTAACATCCTAGAGTTGATCCCAAGATTTTGAACTATCTCTAAGTCCAACAATGGTCATCTTCTAGACCTCCATTTATCTATTAGTTTAATTGTGCATATTGATAAATTAGGATGATAATTTTCATCAAGTTTCTTGAGTTGTGATTTTTGATTTTTAGTAGAGGAAGGGTATGAGCCACCCAAACGATTTTAAACAATTAAAAATCGATAGCTGTCATAATATGAGAATACTAAATTCTATACATGGTGGCATTGCCCTAAGTGAACTCAAACATATTGTCACATATCGGTCGGCTTAACAAGCTTGGCTTCCTTAGAAACCTACGTTGTCAAAACTTCAAACTTCAAATGTTAACAAATTGTTTTGAGAACATTAGGATGGAATAAAACAATTTTGTCTGAGAATTTTATGTAAAGCTTAGAGACTATTATATTTCCATGTACTTCCTAGGATAACTTGTTGTGGAAGGAAAAATTTATATGAAAATTCTTAGGTCCCTTCCAAAGAGATTTGCTTACATTGCAACCTCGAATGTAGTTCCGAGATGTAAATTATGAGGGTTGAAGAACTCATTAGATTGCTTACCATGGTTGAGCTTCATCTTGAAGGTCTTCCCTAAAAGGGGTAGATGGTGCTCCTGATTCTCTTCTTCAAAGCCATCCTCTAAATAAGTAAATTCCATGTCATCTCATTCCTTCTCCCAAACTCATAGTAAAACTATCCTTGAGGAAAATAGTGAGAGTGACCTAGATGTTGAGGACATGACTTTGATGGAGACAAATTTTGTCAATATGAAAAGAGGATCACATAACTTCAGTAAAATAAGTTGTCCTGATGACGAAAGGCGATTCATTAGTAAACCTCCATATATGTCAAAGGATGATATTGCATGCTATCACTGTGGAGGCATTGGTCATTTTTCCTTAGTTTATTTCACGAAGCCTGAAATTTTCAATTGCTAATTATTTCTCGTAGCCTAGAACAATCGATTTCCAAATATTTAGGTTCAACGAAACAACTGGCTGCACAAGCTACATGGGTTGACTCAGATGAGTCAGAGGGTGTTGAACAAACATTTTCAAATTTTGGTGATTTTTACAGATTTATGAGTTTTAGCGTGAGGTTTCTTTCAGTCCCTGTGTGGTTATTTCTAAGTTTCAAATCCATATTTTCCTAGCGTAATGAAGTCTCTAAGTTATTGAACTATGTAGCGAACCTATGCGTACGTGCTTACTAAGTCGAGCGTAAGATGTAGCGATCCTAAGCGTGCGTAAATTTCTATGTCGAGTTGTGATGAGTAGGGGAATGAAAAGAAACTAAAAACAGAAGGAATCAAGAACAATACTCACAAGCCTTCGAGTTCTTTTATGCTCATCATTAGGAATCCACAACAATCGGGTGACGAATTGTCGAATTAGGCAGATGCAAAAATGGGGTGTCTATAGATGCCCCTCTTTGGCAGAGGGTGGAAGCAAACTAGATGCCCAATCTATTGTGGTAGATAGTGCAACATCCGAATGCCAAAGCTAGTGACAGTTCATTTTGTAGCCTGATTCGACAATTTGTCGAAACGACCAGATCTTTGAGGGTAACCTCTCCTTGGAAAAATGTCAGATCCTTGAATTTTAAAAAATTCTCCTTGACTAATGCAAATACAATGCGAGTGCATGTGTGTGCCATTGTGTAGTGATGATTTTGAAAATACGCATCTCTATTATGCACATTCATGCTAGGAGGACAACAAGCTTAACAATGAAAAACTGTGTAAGATCAACATAAAATCCGAGCAACGCTTGAAATTTTTTTGGATAAAACTGAGTCAAATCTGAGCATAATCTGAGCAAAACTCCAAGAATAATCTCAGCGGGTCTGAGCAAAATCTGAGTAGGTTTGAGTAAAATCTGAGTAAAATTCAAGACGAATCTCGACGGGTCTAAGCAGGTTTGAGAATAATCCGAGACAAATCTCGGTAGGTCTGAGCAAAATTCGATAAAGAATCTCGGCAGATCTGAGCAAAATTCGAGAAAGAATCTCGGTAGGTCTGAGCAAAATCTGAGTAGGTCTGAGTAAAATCCGAGACTAATCTCGGCAGGTCTGAGCAAAATCCGAGAAAGAATCTCGACAGGTGTGAGCAAAATCCGAGAAAGAATTTTGGCAGGTCTGAACAAAATTTGAGTAGGTCTAAGTAAAATCTAAGACGAATCTCGACGGGTCTGAGTAAAATTCGAGAAAGAATCTCGACAGGTCTGAGCAAAATCTGAGTAGGTCTAAGTAAAATCCGAGACGAATCTCGACGGGTCTGAGCAAAATCCGAGAAAGAATCTTGGCAGGTCTAAGCAAAATCTGGGTAGGTCTGAATAAAATCTGAACAGGATCCCGGCAGATCTGAGCAAGTTTGAGAATAATCCGAGACGAATCTTGACGGGTCTGAGAAAAATCCGAGAATAAATATCGGTAGGTTTGAGCAAAATCTGAGTAGATCTGAGTAAAATCCGAGTAGGTCTGAACAAAATTCGAGAAAGATTCTCGACAGGTCTGAGAAAAATCTGAGCAGGTCTGAGTAAAATCTGAACAGGCTTGAGTAAAATCCGAGAAAGAGTGTCGGCAAGTCTGAGCAAAATCTGAGCAGGTCTGAGTAAAATCTGAATAGGCTTGAGTAAAAGATTGGAGTAAAATCTCATTCCATAGGAACCATTTTTTTTAAATGGTCAGGTCAACATTTTATCTTTTTTTTTTTAACCTCAAGGGTTTTGAAAAAATGCTATCGAAAGGGTAACCTTTTAGTTCAGGATTTTCCTTATCCTTTGGGGCTGGAATTGATCTGGCTTAAGAATAAAAAATGTCCCTAGTTCGATAAGACCTTACACTAGGGATAATTGAACATATTTTGAAAAGACATGCCCCTAATATAGGGGGAAAATAAATATGCTTCTGAATGAAAAAAGAAGTGCCCCTCAATATGAAAATTAGAAGTCTTAGATTACCACAAGTGCAATAAGGATTCACTTTTAATTTCGACTTTATTGAAGATCATGAGTCAGGTTCATCTGTTGGAAACAAAGAATGACTTTTGAGATTTATTTTGGAGATCATGTTCTTTCCCCTTTGGCTCGCTTAGGAAAGTAAACTTTTTCAGATCAGTCGTAGACGAGATACATGTGGCTTCTGAGTCTTTGCCTGACTTAAACTAGGTATTGAAGCTTAGTCATTTGGACTTTTGATACTCTAACTCGACTCGTCTTTTCAGATTCTCGACTCGACGGAGATTTTCTTTCGATTACTTTGCATTTTACCTAGATTGCCTTTTCAGGTTTTCAATCTAGCGAGTGTGCTTTAATTTTTGCCTAGATCGCCTTTTCAGATTTTCAATCTAGCAAGCTTAAAGTTTTTCTTTTTCTTTATTCTAATTGTTGCCAAGGCCGTTCTTTCGAATTTTCAACCTTACGAGCTTGCCTTAATTTTTGCCTAAGCAGCCCTTTCGGGTTTTCAATCTAGTAGGCATTTTTTTTTTGAACTTCTGGAGTTACTGTTTGATCACGCTTGTTATTTTCCTCGACCTCTTCGTGCGGTACTTAGGAGGACTTCCATAGGTGGGCTTAGGAGTAGGCTAAGAAAGAAAGGAGACTTGAAACTCAAGTACCCGAATGCCCCTTGTGTGGCATTCCTTTAAAATAATTTTCTTTTCCTTCCCCATTTTGACAATTTTTTCTTTTTATATTTTTTTCTTTGCGGGGGAACATATTTTTTTATTTTTTTGAACTGGTTGGGCCTGAAGTAACTTCTCAGGTTGCATACGTACCTCAATATTTTGGGATTAGACCAAAACGTAGTTCAAACACATTCCCTCCCCTAGGTTAGGTGATCTGGCTGAGGAAGAAAAATGTTTTTTTTTAAATGGCTATAAGGGGTTGAGAAAGGAGATATTTAATTGGGTAACAAGAAAATTGGTTCGATCGAAGATGGTCTCCTCAAATGTAATACCGCTTGATCTGGTTAAGGTTTGTCGGTTCTGGTAATTCAACGTCATCGTGATTTTGGAGTTTGACAGCTTTCCTAGGCAACACTTCTTTGACAATGAAGGGACCTCCCCAATTGGTTTTGAATTTACCTCTAGGATTGAAGATGGGTGCTCGGTTTTCTTTGAGTACTAGGTCCCCAACTTGTAAGTCACGAACTTTAACCCTTTTATCAAATGCCCGATCGATTCTTCTCTGATAAACTTTCATATGGTATAGAGCTCTAAGTCGTTTTTCATCGATTAAGTTCAACTCTTCGTATCGGTGACAAACCCAGTCTGCTTCTGATAACTGACTTTCCATTAAAATCCTGAGGGACGGGATTTTCATTTCAATTGGTAAGACAGCTTCCATTATGTATACTAATGAATAAGGGGTGGCTCCGGTGGAAGATCGTATCAAGGTACAGTATGCCCAGAGTGCAAATGGTAATTTTATAAACCAATCCCTATGTGATTGACACATCTTCCTGATGATCGTCTTGAGATTCTTATTAGCTGCTTCAACTGCTCCGTTAGTTTGAGGATGGTAGGGTGATGATTTGTGGTGTCGAATTTTGAACTTTGAACACAAAGTAACCACTTCAGCTTTGAAGTGTGACCCGTTATTAGATATCAGTTCAGAAGGTACCCCATATCGACTGATAATATGTGTTTGGATGAACTTGACAACTTTGGATGCAGTGAGAATAGCATATGAAGTGGCCTCCACTCATTTTATAAATAATCAATGGCCACGAGAATGTACTCATGTCCATTCGATGTTTTAGGTGTGATTTTGCCAATTATGTCGATACCCCAGATAGAAAATGGCCATGGCGAAGTTAAACCAACTAACTGAGATGGAGGTACATGTATGAGGTTAACATGTACTTGACATTTATGGCAGGTCTTGACTAAGTGATAACAGTCTGTTTCCATTGTTGGCCAATAATATCCCTGTCTTATGATTCGTTCGGCTAACATTTTCCCACTCATATGCGGTCCACAGTCTCCGAAATGCAATTCTTCCATTATCCGTTCAACTTGATTTTCGATAACACATGACAAATGAATTCCATCATAAAACCTCTTATATAAGTTTCCTGCGTATAGGATGAACTGGGATGCGAATCTCTGTAGGGTTTGTCGTTATTTGCTTGACGCTTCAACTGGAAACTCTTATTTTTCCAATACTTTTTGGATGTCAGTGTACCACGGCTTTCTGTCAGGAAGTTGAGTGATGATGTCGACCTGATGGCAATATGCAGGTTTATCTTTGATTTCGATGGTGATAGGCTTTAATTCCATGCTTGGAGGCAAATGGATTATTGAAGATAGAGTAACCAGAGTGTCAGCAAATCTATTTTCTTCCCTTGACAGATGTTGGAACAGGATGATTTTGAACTTCCTTACTAAATTTAGCAAATATTCATGATAGGGTTTTAGTTTCACGTCCTTAGTTTTTCATTCTTCCAACGACTGATGTATGACCAAGGCTGAATCTCCAAATACTTCAATTTCTGTGATACCTAGATTCAAAGCAGCCTCAAGCCTGACGATGCATGCTTCGTATTCAGCTGTATTATTAGCACTGGAGAAAGCTAGCTTAATAGCAATCGAAATGTGGCATTTTTCGAGAGAGAACAAGACTGCCCCTTTTCCATACCCATTCTGATTCGTCGCTCCATCGAAGTATAACTGCCATACTCGGTCTCATGATTCTTCTTCAAGGTTGAGGATATTTTCATCTGGGAATTGATCGATAGGTCTTATTCCTTCTACCACTGGATGATCAGCCAAGTATTCTGCTACTGCTATTTTCTTGATAGATTTCTGCGTAACATGCGTAATATTGAATTCTGTTAACAACAATAACTACCGTGCAGTTCTTCCTGTCAATGCCGACTTCTCGAAGAGATATTTTAGGGGGTCCATCCGAGATAACAGAATGACTGAATGAGAGAGCATGTAGTGCCGAAGCCTTTGAATAGCCAATACTAGTACTAGGCAGGTCTTTTCGAGAGCTGAATACTTTCGTTCATACTCTAACATCTTCTTGCTGATATAGTAGATGACCCTCTCTTTGTGATTGTCTTTGTCATACTATGCTAGCATGTATCCTATAGCTTCTTCCGTGATTGACAAGTAAATGAGAAAAGGTTCACCTGGGGTAGGCGAAACCAAAATGGGCGGATTTGAGAGATATTCCTTAACTTGGTCGAAGGCTTTTTGGTATTGCTCATTCTATACTGTCGGCTCGTTCTTCTTGAGAAGCTTGAATATAGGTTTGCACACATTGCTGAGCTGAGCGATGAATCTGCTAACATATTGAATTCTGCCTAAGAACCTTCAAATCTGCTTTTCAGTCTTAGGAGGTGCCATTTCTTTTATAGCTTTGATTTTTTCAAGGTCTATTTCGATCCCTCTTTGACTGACCACAAATCCTAACAATTTTCCAGAAGTCACTCCGAATACGTATTTTTGCGGGTTAAGGCGTAATTGGTATTTTTGGATTCTTGTGAGAAACTTCTCTAGTGCAACGACGTGTCTCGATCGTTCTTTGGATTTCACTATCATGTCATCCACATAGACCTCGACCTCCTTGTGTATCATGTTGTGCAATAAAGTCGTAGCTGCTCTCTGATCGGTAGTCCCAACGTTCTTCAAGCTAAAAGGCATGACTTTATAGCAAAATGTTCCCCATTGCGTGATGAATGATGCCTTTTGCATGTCACAAAAGTCCATCTTTATTTGGTTGTACCCCGAAAATCCATCCATAAATGAAAGCATGGCATGCCCTGCTATATTATCGACCAATACATCTATATGAGGCAACAGAAAGCTATCCTTTGGACTGGCCTTATTTAAATCTCTGAAGTCCATGCACATTTTCACTTTTCCATCTTTTTTCGGATCTATAACTACATTAGCGATCCATTCTGGGTACTGTACTACTTCCAAGAATTCGGCATTGATCTATATAGTGACATCTTCCTTAATCTTCAAAGTCCATTCTGACTTCATACGTCGGAGTTTCTGCTTTATTGGCCGAGCATTGGGATACAATGGAATCTGATGTTAAACAATATTCGTACTTACTCCTAGCATGTCCTCATAAGATCACGTGAATACGTCTTTGAACTTTCTGAGTAGATCTACTATCCATTCGTGTTTCTCGAGAGATAAGGTGACTCCAATTTGAATCTCTTGAGGATTTTCTTTAGTCTCGAGATTGATTAGTTTTATTTCTTCCATTATAGGTTGAGCCCGACGTTTATTTTCTTGTTCAAGTAATTTATTTAATTCGATAGGAGTCTTTCCGTTAGAAGATTTGTCTTTCAAAGTCAAATTATTAGTTAAATTATTATTGCACTCGGGGTAATCAGAAACTTATTTTATTTCATTAAAGATAGATGGGGTGACAGGAATTACTATGGACTTGACAAACTTAACAAGACTAGATTCGATATACAACGAAGGACTCATTACATTGTAATTGGAAAGAGACCCGACTGCAGGTCTGATTATAGACTGTGGGTTTTGAATACTATTTTTGATTGACAAGACTGACACGTTTCCTTCTTCGAGAAACATCTGAGTGATATTGAATGAATCCACAGTTATCTGCCAATCATCTACTCTTTCAAGTTCTTCAGATGCTCTATCTTCTTCCTTATCAGGCCAACTCAACCCAAAGAAAATCTCAAATCCTGATTGGTGAGTACCCGTGACGTGGTCAATGAAGGGTTCTGGAAAACCACAATAAGGGAAATCTTCCCCTGCTTTCATGAAGTGCCCATTAAGGGTTTTGCGTTAAGGCTTCATTTTGATCAGATCAACGACATGCCTTTGTCTTATTGTGTTTGCCTTATCTTTCTTTGTCTTCTAATATCGAGCCCAGTCTTCTTTGGTAGGTTCGTACCCCAATCCGAATGTCCCAACTACTTCTTGAATGGCTGGTGCAGCTTTGATCCCCTATTGTCTACGACCTAAGCCCATGCCTAGGAAGAATCTCATGCTTTTGAACATACTGGCCACACAATAGCTGAATGTATTGTCAATAGGAATGAGCTCTTTTACAGAATTATCCCATTGAATAGCATGAATATTTTCAAATTCAAACCCGCTGAGTTGTATTTCTTTTTGTTCGAGTTGAATTTCAGACAACGATTTATCCTTGGTTTCGATATCGTTCACAATCTCCATAATTTCGGCATCCCCATGAAGTGTGAGCACCAAACCGTCCTTGATGAATTTAATCTTCTGATGCAAGTAGAAGGTACAACCTTAATCTGATGCAGCCACGGTTTCCCTAGTAATAGGTTGAATGATGACTGAATATCCAAGACTTAGAATTCCACAGGGAAGTCTGCTATACCCGCGGATATTCGTAGCTGCAAAGTCCCTAGTACATCCCTTTTTGGTATTATCGTAAGCTCTGACGCCTTGGCTAGTTGGTTTGAAGTCTTCTGTTTTGAACCAGAGGCAAGTTGAGGTCTTCAAAGGATAGACATTTAGTGCACTTTCATTATCTACCAAAACTAAAGGGACTCTCATTCCATTGCAGTCAACTGTGATATGTAGTAGCTTTGTGTGGCTTGGTCTTTCTTTTAGGAGATCTGAGTCTGAGAAGGATAGACTATTTTTAGCATAGGTTGCCCCTACTATACTGGCCAGTTGATCCGGAGATGTGTCGAGGAAAACTTGAGTTGCGCTCAATGCTTTGAGAACAGCTTCCCTGTGGGCTGTGGAGGCCATGAGTAAACCCCAAATTGAAATGTTGGCGCCTGCCTTATTCAACTGTTTGATCACGATATCATCATTTTCAATGGTTTCCTTGATGGGATCAATTTCTTTTCCTTGCCAAAGCTGCTGGATCGTCAACGCTAAGTTCTGGTGGTTTAAAGATTCTACCTCCCTGTGTTACACGCTTGATTTCATCATAAGAGAGTGAAAATGGCTCGTCTTCTTCGGCCAACAAGTAATGATCTTCATCTGTTATAGAGAATAGATTTTTCGAGATCATTTGTGCCAAGACATAGCTGGTATATGACGGGCTATCATAGTGAGGTGGGGAGAGACAATATGTCTCATCTTTAACTAGATCAAATGGCTCATAGCTTGTAGCATAGACTTCGATAATGAAAGCTATTCCAACAAGGGGATAACTAGGAGGTTTGCCATAGATTGGGTGGATGAGAGAGACTGGGTCGAATGGTAATTGGGTGTTAGAGACCATATTCAATGTTGGTGGAGGTTGATATGCAGGTAGTGGATTGGTAGTGACATTTGGCGGTGTTGGGGTAGGAATGATGACTTTTTTTTTATCATCAATGAGATTTTGGATGGTATGACAGAGAGAGATGCATCGGTCAGTATGATGATCAAGGTTTTGATGGTATTCACAAAAAACGTTGGGGTTATGTGAAGCTGGTAGGCGGTTTGGCAGAGGCCGAGGTTGAAGAGGGGTGAGAAGCCCTTTTTCAATAGTTTTTGGAAAGCTACGGTGAGGGTCATCCCTAGATTTGTGAACTGTCGAGGGGGGCTCTACCCGAATTTGCTTGATTATTGGTACGAGCTGAGGGTTGGATTGGGGTGGAGGAAGTGTTGGTTATATAGGCATGGTTGATGTTACGTTTAGAATTAGTGAAGGATTTTTTGGCTTTGTTTTTAGAAGAGTTGGAAAGGATCCTAGAGGCAAAAGCATTCTCAAGTTGGCTTCCGGCTTGTAACAAGGATTCGAATATGGGGAGATACTGGGCGACTAAATGCTGAGCATACTCCTACGAGGGGTTTTTCAATATGATCTTCACTTGTTCCTTTTTTGATGGTCTATCCCACATCTGTGTAGTTTTAGCCCTCCAACGACTAATGAAATTAGTAAATGTTTCCCCATTCTTCTGCTTAGTGGATTCCAAATCCCTTCGAGAAGTTTCTATCTCGGTGTTGTACTTGTACTGGTGCCAGAACATCCTTGACATATTTTCCTATGTCCCTATTACAACTGGATCTTGGGACATTAACCATCGTAGCGCTAATCCTGATAGAGTACGTTGGAATAACAATGTCATTTGTTCGTCACTAAGGCCCATTGTGTGCATGTTAGTGAATGCGTTTTTACGCAGCTTACTCCATTGAATTTTTCCATTTCTGGCATTACAAACTTCTCGGGCAGACGGATCTTAGGGATTTGATTCAAAGCCTCTATCCCTGTTGCAATTTTGTCAATCCCTTTTATGTTCTTCATGGTTGTTTCCAACTGAGTCATTCTTTTGGTTAACATCGGATTCTCATTAAAGTGCTCATCATTTCTGTCAAGTTCATAAACCTCATCCAGATTCTTAGCTGTGCTACCTTCCGGTCCCTTGCCCATTTGATCGTCAGGGTGGTCTTTTGTTGACTCAGAGATCTGTTCTAGCATTTCTACCTTGCTCTTTATGCTGTTCATATCCATTGCAAAGACTGCCAAGATCTTATGCATTTTCGTGAGTTTAGATTCAGAAGCCATCTTTAATGATTTGCTTGGTGTTGACGTTCTTCCCAAACGACCTAACTCTTGACAACAACTAGGTGGCGGATGCTTAAGTTTGGGTGCAATAGTATCCTGAAACCCCATCAAAGGTGAATTAAGAATTGGTGGTAGGTAAATGATCCCTTTTGATAGCATTTGCTTTTATTATTATAATTGATGAGTTGTGTTGGTCGCGCTTATGTCTGATGAGGTGATTTATTGTTAATTAGGGCCTTATTGAAAGTGACTTCTCATTAAAAATTGTACCAATGAGACAAATGCGAACACAAAAGAAATGAGGAGACTCTCCTCTTAAAGCAAAAAATGACTCGATCTAGGACCCTATTACTTCTTACTAAATCGGAAGATCAACAAGCATTTTTTTGGTACATTTTCATTAAGCATTCGATTCAGTAAGAGGAGAGTCTCCTCTCTTCTACTTCTTGAATGCTTGTTGATATTTCGATTCAGTAAGCATCCGATGGTCCTATGCCGTAGCTATGTGTTCCACTAAGTGCACAGTCAGCTCCTTAATAGGATGTCGATTCCTTGGAAGCATTGGGATCCATAAAGGGAATCCTATTTGTCTTGGTATTATCCTTGAGGAATAAAAAGATGTATTCAGCAGACTAGTGAGCATTACATGATCAGACCCTTTTGAACTAAGCACGGTGCCTTCATCCATTCTTGATCCCAATCTATTCCAATTTACATCTTGTGTAGTCAAATTTGAGAGCCAGTTCTTCAAGTCTTCCATGGATGCAAAGTCCACCAATATTTCTCTTCCTACGAATTTTTCCCATTTACTTTCTTTGATTTGCGAAAATTCTACTATGCGAAGTCGGATACATAACCATATATAAAGTAAATGTGGACTTCCTCGAAATCCTGCCCCTTCTGGTACATTTTCATTTGATAATCCCTCAAAAGTCTCGACGAGTATTGTGGGGACTGGGTTAACCTTATTTTTAAGTTGTCTGGCAATATCTGCGAAGAAGCTCGGCAACTGATGGCCTATCCTAAGTAAAACCTGAAAATATGTTGACAATATCCCCAAACATAAAGTAAAATCTCTAGCCTTCCTGTGAGGTTCCGGAGCGAAATCCCCAGTATTTTCGTGTTTAGGAGTTCGGTATACTTCTGAAAGTCTTCGCATGTTCAGTAAACCGTGATCTGTGAATCTTCTTACTTTTTTAAGTTTAACCCCTAATCCTTTTGAGAGTTCTTTTGTAAATTTGGATTTCAATGGAAGATGAATCATTGGACTCAATGTGCTTATCCCCATAATATTGCAATAATCTTCGTGAGTTGGGCAAAGTATGACTAAACCAAAACGGAATACATGGTAGTTCGGGTCCTAGAAATTGACTGCAGCACATAAGAGGTTCTAGTTGACATTCACTATCTTGAGGGAGAATACTCTTTGAAGTCCATATGCATCAAAATTGTACTTCTTGACTGTGGTGAATGCTTCTAAGGCTCGATCCATCAACAATCGTACATCATCATGAGCCATTTAACAAAAAAACTAACTCCCATTACTGATACATTAAAAACAAGCCATGCTTATTTTTTTGTTTTGTATGATCTTTAATGTGATTCAACCATTTTGATTTAAAGAAAGGTTCGATCCATTGAATAGAATTGGTCAGAAAAAAAAGTTTAGTTACCACATTTGGATCGATTCTACCCAAAAATGATATATCACCTTATTAGACATTTTATTGAACCAATTAACTCAATCAACTTGTATATTGATCTGAAAGATCAACTTACCAATCGAGTTAATGGGTTGGAAAGTGATTGGTCAACATAACTTTTCAATTACATTTATTGGGTTGGACCGATGATGCGGGTTCCATTTGAGCGGTGTGGATCGGTCCACCCACTTACCTTTTGGTTAGATTAAAGAAAGGCAACCCGAGAGCACTTATGGTCAATTCAAGTCGTGGCATAGTAGGACCGCACCTAAGTTCTAGGCTTACTATATGTTGAGGATAGGCTAGGACAAAGCTTAGGTTACTTCAGTCCGAAACATCGATATACTATCCCAGTTGTGGACACGGGAATTTCATCATTTTGAAATATCCCTCCACTTTGGGGTGTTTTGGAGTCGCCACCATTCATATTTGAAATGGGTGTGAATGGTCACCCGGATTGTATTTTTCTTAAAAATCTTATTTTTGACATTTTGATGACTCTCATACGGATAAGGTATACTTGGTTCAACTTTTGATTCTAGGTAAGAGGGTCCATTTTATGAAGTAGGGAAGGTGTTAGGCACCCCACTCCATCCACCGTTGGTGGTAACCTTGGATTCGGTCAACTCTTGAAAGTAAAATAAAATAAAATAAAATAAAAAAGATAATCAAAAAATTCGATATGTGCCCTCGAGTATGAAGGGCTTTAATGTTGGTTCAAACCATTGAGGGTACCCTTATTGAGAAAGGGGCCCTTTGATGATTCAAACTATTGTGGTATGTGTAAAAGTGTAGAGAGAGGGATGAGTAGAAGAGAGGAGTTGGGGGGGTGTTCTTTTGTCCAAACCCACATTGTTCCTTCTTTGATCTCTATTGACTTTCCTTGATGAGTCTTCTTTGACTTGCTTGAGAGGAAATTAAGAGTTGATAGTTGAAGGTTGAGAGTTTGAGAGTTGAGAGTTGAGTAGTGAGATGAGTAGAGAATTTTTTTTAGAGAGTATTTTTCTCAAATTTTCATTAGGTGGTGAGAGTTGAGAATGAGGGGGTTTTATAGAGTTTGGGAGTTATTTTTGAGGGTAGAGTTGGGTGAAATGATGAGAAATGGTATGGATTTTTAAGATGGTGGTTGTGATTAAATGGTGTTTGGTTTAAGAGAATGGATGGTGTAAGAGGGTGGTTGGTGATATTTTGGGAAGGTGAGAGAGATGATGCCCTATTTAAAATTGGTAGAAATGAAGGGTTGAGATGAATTGGTGGGAGAGGATGAGTATTTGATTTGAGATGAGGGGTGTAGGTTTAGATTGTAGATGTGGATTTTGTAGGGAATGATGATGATAGATTAGGGGAAGGTGATTGTTGGTTAGTAGGGAGTAATGATAGTAGGTTAGGGGGAGGTGTAGGTTGTAAGTATTTGATTTGAAAGAATGGATATGATAGGTTAGGGGAGAGGTGTAAGTTGGAGGTGTGGGTAGATGATATTTAGAGAAAAGGTGATGGGATAAGTTGGGGATGAGGGAGGTGAGTTGAGGTGGTGACATGTGTCCCACCTTGATGATTGTGGTGATTGGTTATGATGTTGGGTTGGGTTGAGTTGGGTTTGGGTAATGAGTTGGGCTTTGGGCTTTGGTAATGGATTGGATTAAAGAATGGTTGGGTTTTAGATTGGAGGTTGGGCTTGGGTGTATTGATGGATAGGATTAATTTAAATGGGCTTAGGTGATGGATCTAGGTTGGGTTGGGAAGTGTAGAATAAAGATGGGTTTGGACTTGTATTGGGTTGAGTTTAAGAATATAGGAAGGTGGTGAGGTGTTTGGGTCCATGGGCCAAGTGAGTAGCCTTGGGCTGTTTATTGAAAAAGAATGACAAAATACATTGGATTTTTGTAGGTTTGAATTCGGAGCCCATTCCAATTTTTATAATTTTTGGGACATTTTGCGTCGAAGGCTCGGTCAAATTTGGGTGTCTACAGCTGCCCCTCTTTGTAGGAGTTGCGTGCAAAGAACTGCAAATAATAGACAAAATCCTGATTTGTGCAGGTCCGAAGATTTTGCTCTGACAAGTTTGAAAACATCGATTAGTTTGATGGATTTGATGATAAGAAGTGACTACCCAAGCACGGGGTCTGACAAGGTAAGCCTTTTGATTTCCTCAACCTCGTGGTGCGGAGTTCGTTCGAGGTCTCGAATTTGTGATAGTTTTGAGAAAAACTTTGAAACGAGAGTTTTCTAACGAGTCTTGAACAAATTTAAATTTCACTTTTGCAAAAATGATATGTTGTTGATTTTTTTTTTTTAATTTTTTTTTTCCTTTGGTTTTTTTTTTTTTTTTTTTTTTTGCTGTTGGACAGCAAGTTAATCCTCCCAATTCATGCATTGTCTCTTGTAATGATTCATTTGATTATTTCGATGCAAACAATATGGTTGTTAACAGTTGCCACAGATCCAAGAGAGAGTTTTGTTGTTGGACCATAAATTGATCCTCCCAATTCATGCATTGTCCCTTGTAATGACGCCTTTGATCCTTTCAGCGATGCAAGCAATATGGTTGTTAATAATTGCCACAGATCCAATAAAGAGTTTTGTTGTTGGAGTCGAATCTACCAAAATCTATAGGTATGAGGGCTACATAGTCTGAGTCACCCCCGTTTAGAACAACATTCATTGCAACAATATCAACAGGAGCATAAACTACGAACGAGCATGTTGCATCGGTGCTATTCTCTTGTAATATCAGCATGTTGCTCTGGTTGGAATTTGGAGTATTCATTCGCAGTAGAGATACACAGTTACCAAGATCAAGAGGTCGTCCTAGGTCTTTGAGGAGTAAGGAATCTTCCATTTTGAGATTTGTGATTTGCGGGACCTTAGGATCCCTGCTTCGATGCCTTTGCGTCTTACCTGGTGAGTTATGATGCTTCGGACGCTGAGGTGGTGGTAACGGGGCAAGCTACCCAAATTCGTGACTTGGAAGGGATACTTGATTCTTTTTTCATTGCTCATCGAGACGTGTGATTGGCACCATGTATTTTTTTTTTATTAGAAAAAAAATGTAATGTGAAACTTTTTTTGAAATGAAAAGAAAATAAGTTTTTTACTTATTTGACCTCAAGTATATCTATTGCTTTGAAAACATGAAGTTTGAATAGGTCATAGATTTTTCATCATTGGTCAAAATAATAGTTTGGAAAACGTTTGAATCTTTGGTGATTTGTCTTTGTCAAATAGATATTGTAGATCCAAAATATGAAGACTTTTGAAAAACCTTTGTTATTTCGATGATATATGTATTTTTGCCAACTTCTGAGGATATAGATGTCAGTAGCTCTTAGGCTCTTTTTAAAGTCATCCCCAATGCCCCAGTACTAGGTAAATATCGAATGAGCGTGGGATTTGGGATTTCGAGAAATTTTCGTCGTTTATAGTTTATATACATGCGAGCCAGGAGTTCATCATTTTGTTTTTTTTTGTTTTTGTTTTTATTTTTGTTTTCCCTTATTGCCCCTGGTGCCAGTTACGATTTTCACCAGACCCGATTTTCACATTTTTGCGCATTGACGCCTTTTTGGGTTTTCATCGTGCCGGTGGCTTTGATCTTGCCATAGTCTGATTCTTTTACTCATAGCGCCCTTTCGGATTTTCACTATGCCCTTTCAGATTATACTTGTATTTTTTTGGATTTTTACATTACCAACTTTGTTTGGAGCCTCTGTGTCTTTGTGGTTTGGTGACTCAAGTTGAGCTGTGAGATCGGTGACTCTACTCTTGTAGTGGCGCTCTTTCTTGAGTGATCGACTTAGATTATGCTCTCGAGTTTGCTGACGACTATTCATGGTTCGACAACTCAAGTTGAGCCGCGAGATCGGCTACTCTACGCTTCGAGTACTTGTTTTTTTTCGAATATCCGATCTAGATTCCCCTCTCGAGTCTTCCAACGACTAATAAGACTTGAGGTCCGGATCAAGTTACAAGATCATTGGTGCTGCCATTGTCATTGCAATGCCTTAGAACATTCCCTGGTCCGAAAGGAATTTTGGTGGGATAAGATGTTGGCTAAGGTTAAGTGTAGTGGAAAGGTACAAAAAGGTTAAGGTCTAAGTTTATCGAGTTTATCTGAAGTGGGCTAGACATGGGGTTCGTCTATTTTTGCTTCGAAAAGGTGATATATGTTTCTTCCCAATGTCTCTCGAATTTGTTTAGGCTGGAGATTTGAGTTGAGCTCAAGATCAAGTGTTCGATTTTTTGACTTTTTGATTTTTTTTTATTTTTAGCAGTTCACAGTTTATCCTCATGCGGGCCAGGAGTATACTTGATGCTTTCTTTTGTATTTTTTCTATTTTTTTTCTCTTTTGTTTTGTTTTGTAACGTTGACTTGCCTCAGTTTTAGGTTAAGAAATGAACGTGATGGCTCAAAAGGATTGACTAGGGTTGCATAATTATTTTAGGATAACAAAATAACTTTTTGTCATCTCAGGATCAATTCTTAGGCGTAGTATTTCTTGACAGTGTCAGCATTGATTGGTTGCGGAAAGACTTATCCGTCCATTTCTGTGAGAATCAGAGCTCCTCATGTTATTATCTTTTTCACTATAAATGGTCCCTCATAGTTCGGTCGAAATTTTCCCGTGACGTCTTCTTGAATTGGTAAAATCTTTTTTAAGATAAGGTCTCCTGGTAAAAAATTTCGTGGTTTGACTTTCTTGTTGTAAGCACGTGCGATTCGCCATTGGTAAATTTGCCCATGACAGATAGTTGCAAGTCGTTTCTCTTCTATCAAATTCAATTGATCGAACCAAGCCAGAACCCATTCTGTTTCGTCTAGCTCTGCTTCTTTTAAGATCCGGAGGGAGGGCATCTCAACCTCAACGTGTAAGACTGCTTCCATTCTATAAACCAATGAGTACGGAGTTTCCCCAGTTGAAGTTCGAAATGAAGTCCGATAAGTGTGAAGGGCGAAAGGCAACATGTCGTGCCAATCCTTGTTGGTGACTACCATTTTCTCGATGATTCTTTTGATGTTTTTATTAGTAGCCTCAACTGCTCCGTTCATTTTGGTCCTATAGGGTACATAGTTGTGATAAGTGATTTGGAAGTCTTCGCACATCTTGATCATATCCTTGTTTTGAAGTTCTTGGCGTTGTCAGTCACTAATCCGTTGGGAAGCCTATATTTGTAGATAATGTTGTTCTTGACAAACTTCAGAACGCCGCTCTTTGTAGCATTAGCGTAAGATGCTGCTTCTACCCATTTAGTAAAGTAGTCGATAGCGACTAGGATGAAGCGATGTCTATTTGAAGCTTTCAGGGAGATTTGTCCAATAACGTCCATGCCCTAGAGTGAGAAAGGCAAATGAGTAGTCATACTATACAATTCTGAAGGTGGAGCGTTGATCTTATTGGCATAGATCTGGTAGAGATGGCATTTTCGAACGTGCTGATAGCAATCACTTTCCATGGTAGTCCAGTAATATCCCATTCTCATGATCTTCTTAGCAAGCATATGACCATTCATATGAGGTCCACAGACTCCCCCATGTACGATCTCGATCATTCGTTTAGCTTCTGCTTCTGCGACGCAACGAAGGAGAATCTCGTGATATGATTTTTTTAACAGAGTCCCATTACTTAAAAAGAATTGCCATACCAATCTCTGGATGGTTTTTCGTTCGTTTGTTGTCACATCTGATGGGAGGGTTCGATCTTCTAAGTATGCCTTAATGTCTGAATACTATGATTTCTCCTCAGGCTCTACTACATCCACTGGTAAACAATAAGCTGGTTCATCTTGGATGCCAATTTTGATAGGATCGATTACCAAGTCTTCGGAAATACTAATCATGGAAGCAAGTATGGCTAGTGCATCAGCAAACTAATTTTTGGCTCGTGGCATGTAAGTGAATGAGATTCTGGTGAAGTTTGAGCTTAGTTCTTCAAGGTATTCATGGTAAGGGACTAATCTTTGTTCTCGAGTCTTCCATTCTCCAGTTGTCTGATAGACTACTAGACTTAAATCCCCGAATACATCGATTTCGTCCACTTCCAAGTCGATTGCTGCTTTTAACCCTGCGATACATGCTTCATACTCTGCCTCGTTATTGGAACATTAGAATTTCAATCGGATGGCGATCGAAACATGAGATCCATCTGGTTTGATCAAAATTGCCCCTATTCCATTTCCTTTTTGATTTGCAGCTCCGTCGAAATACATCTTCCAACCTTGCTCTTCATCATTGTTTTCAACTTCTGTCAACATGATGGCTTCAATTGGGAAATTTTTCTTTAATGGCTCATAGTCAGGTAAGGGATGCTCAGCTAAGTGGTCGGCAATGACTTGTCCCTTGATGGATTTTTAAGTGACATAGGTGATGTCGAACTTAGATAATAGTAATTGCCATTTTGCGGTGTGACCTATCAGTGTTGGCTTCTCGAAGAGATACTTGAGAGGGTCCATTCGAGAGATAAGCATAGTTGAGTAGTTGAGGAGATAATGGCATAATTGTTGAGATGCCCAGACCAGTGCACAACAAGTCTTCTCGAGTATCGAATACTTTGCCTCATAATCGGTGAATTTCTTGCTAAGGTAGTAAATGGCTTGTTCTTTTTGACCTGATTCATCTTGTTGCCCCAGTACACAGCCTATGGACGTTTCTTGCACTGAGATATACATTAATAAGGGTCGTTCTGACGTAGGAGGAACCAAGACTGGCGGGTTGAGCAAATATTTATTTATCTTGTCGAAAGCTTCTTGACAGTCCTTGTTCAATGCTTTTGGCACATCCTTTTTGAGTAGCTTAAATACTGGTCCGCAAATAGGCGTGAGTTGTGCAATAAATCTGCTGATGTTACTGTATTCTACCCAGAAATGCTCAGACATCCTTTTCTGATATCGGTGTTTTCATCTCGAGAATGTACTTGGTCTTTGTTGGATCTATCTCAATGCCTCTTCTACTGATGATGAAACCTAAGAATTTGCCTGACGTTGCCCCGAAGATGCATTTTGCTAGATTGAGCCTTAGACTGTACTTCCTTAGCCAATCGAATAACTTTCTCAAATTTATCAAATGATCCTCTTCCAAGTTGGACTTAGCAATCATGTCATCCACGTAAACCTCCATTTCTTTATGGATTATATCATGAAATAAAGCCGTCATTGCGCGTTGATAAGTTGCCCCGACATTCTTAAGCCTAAATCGCATGACTCTGTAATGAAACGTACCCCAGGGTGTGATAATACTGTCTTTTCCTGGTCTTTTTCTATCATTTTTATCTGATTGTACTCGGAGAACCCATCCATGAATGAGAACATGCCATGCCCCACTGTGTTATTGACTAGATTGTCGATATGAGGTAGTGGGAAATTATCCTTAGGACTGGCTTTGTTCAAATCTTGATAGTTGACACACATTCCCACTTTCCCGTCCTTCTTTGGTATCGAAACAACATTGGCTAGCCATTCGGGGTACGTGGAGACTGCGAGAAATCCTGCTTAGAACTGTTTCATCACTTCATATTTGACTTTGAGGGTCCACTCTAGCTTAAGTCTTCTCAACTTTTGCTTGATCAACTTGTTCCCAGGAGTGATTGGTAGTTTGTGAACGACGAGATCTGTGTTTAAGCCGGGCATACCTCTGTAGGATCAGGCGAAGATGTCTTGATAGTTACGTAGTAATTCAATCATTTCTTTTTTCTACTGAGGGGTTAACAAAGCTCCGATTTTTACAACACGTGGGTCATCTTCAGTGCCGAGATTAACTAAGTCCGTATCCTTAATGTTTGGCTGAACACCTTTTTCATGTCATTCTAGAAGGTCATTGATTTCTTTAGGAGAGTATTCCACTTCTTCCTCAATACCCATGAGGTCGAAGTCGAGTTTGAGATCAAAGTCATACTCATCCCTTTCATATTCTGTTCTTTCCAAAGGTCTATTCGATTGAGACAAATCCTTTAAATTCTGAGAAAACTCATTTTTTGATTTTTGGAATATATCTATTTTTTTTGAAATTTTGAAAGCTTTTTGATTTTTTTGTTTTTTGAAGACTTTTTGATTTTTTTTGATTTTTTTGGTTTTTGAGTGCTATTTTTCGGACACCTAAAGTAAGAAGAATAATCATGCAAATTCATTGGTAAAGATAGGGAGCCCTCAAAATAGTCTTTCCCCGAGGATGAGGACTCTTTATGATCCTCGGGCAAACTAGATTCGTCTAATGGATTTTTTTTTTGGAGGCCTCAACAACCTCGAGAGTTAATGGGAATTCCTCCCAATTGTTTAAGGTTTCCCCTTCTCTGAGGGGGTTTGATGAGATGAGAAAGTGATTTGTTTGATAGTTCTGAGATGACCATCACTTCCGGCTGACAGTTGTCAAGGTCGGGTTTAGGTACTCTCAGGTTGGGTGGAATGACGACTGATGCCCAGTCAATGCTGATTGGAAATGGGGAATTATTACTTGTGGTAACTTTCGCTTTCGCGGGCTCGCATGTTGTCTCTTTTGAATCCTCGATGGAATCCCCGTTGAATAGAATATCAATGTTGTCCACACAAGAGGGCGGGGACTAACAACCGTGTTTTTCTTTACGTATTTTTGTTTGAGACTTACAACTCTTGGCTTCCTTGCTGGCTTTTGTGGCTGTTCTTCAGATAAGTTGTCGGGTTTGGCTTGAGAGCTAGGAAAGTTGATACTAATGTGGGGAACCTTACCCAGATTCCAGACATTTGGCTCTCGGTTTTGTCGTCTTGCTAACCGGAGTTCCTTCTTCTTGTCGTTCATGTCAACAATGTCTTTCTTTGTGGGTCTGAAGTCGAGACCGAAGTAAGATGTGTATTTTCTTGTGATAATTGGAGTAGTTCTGCCTTTTCCTCCCGGCCCCAAACCCTGCTTGGCTCGGTAGCCAGCTTCTTTCATTATTCGTCCAACCATCAAATTCGCTTTCGACAGTTCTGCTCTTGCCTTCTCCTTTTCCTTTTCAACTTGATTGACCATGGTTAACTGGTACGAGTGGTATATTGTTTTGTCTTTTGTCATCTCCACGTCTATGAATGGCACATTTGGGATTCGACCAGCTGGGATTAAGTTCTCTGCTAGAACCGATATCATGTTTTGCCCCATTATGAACTTGAACCTTTGGTGTAGAGAAGATGGTACTGCCCCTGCAATATGAATCCATGGCCTCCCTAGTAGAAGATTGAACATTGCAATACGTCCATGATTTCAAAGGTAACTTCAAAAGTGCAAGGGCGATAGTGACCGGCAAATCAATTTCCCCAAGAGAGTCTCTTCTTAAGCTATTGAATCCTCAGACAACTTTGTTGTTGGGCTTGATATGGGACTAGTTTGCATTCAGCTTGTGGAAGGTCTCTAAAGGACAGACATTGAGAACCGAGCCGTTATCGATTAGTACCCTGGTGACCATCATACCTTTGCACATAACCATAATGTTCAGTGGCTAGGTGTGTCCGCGTCCTTTTTGGATAAGTTCACTTTTCGTGAAAGCAATCAGGTTGGGAGCCATGATTTGTCCTATTGTTTGTTCTAATTGTGCAGGTGAAGTAGTTTCTGGTACGTGTGACTCATTCAAGACTTTTACCAGTGCCTGTTGATATTCTTCTGAGCTTTGCAGGAGACCCAAGATACTGATCTGTGTTGGGCTCTTGTTTAGCTGTTCCACTGTATTGAACTCATTTTTGCGGATGAGTTTGATAAAGTATGTTCCCTCTTTGTTTGTCACTTTAGGTTCCTGTTTCTTTTGTCTTTTCTTATCCTGACCTGTCTTCTTCAATCATTTTATCTTTCCCCTTTGCCTTCATTTTTTCTTCATTCTCTTCTACCACTTCTTCCCTTTTTTCTTTGACCCTCACTGTCCTTCCTAGTATCTTGTGGCATACCCCAGTCTTGGTCATGTGACCAATGTTTGCTACCATAGCCTTTTTCATTGTTTCTACCCTTGTTGAGGTGACAATACTCGTTTCATAGCTCCACGGGACCGCCTAATTGGAACTGTATGGGAAAGGTTTGAAAGAGTGTATTGTGATTCGGGGTGGTTCAGGTTTTACATGGAAGATGAGGGGTGGTGGCTTTGATGAAGGGGTGGTAATAGTTTGAGTAAGATTTGAAGGGGTACAAGGAAAAACTAGTACTAGTCGCGAAGATGAAGCATATGGCATGTGAAGAGGTGGACGAGAAGATGAGTTTTGAGGGTTGGGAGATGCGTATGGAATGATGTGCGGAGGTCGAACGATAGAGCTTGTAGATTGGTCATCAGAATAGATGGTCATGTCGGATATCCGTAGTGGTAATGAGGTGGAGTTGTCAGTGTATCAGGGGAGAACGTTAACAGTTGGTATTGCTGGCTTTTTTGTTAGATGAACTCGGACCTTTGATCCTATAGGAGCTATCAACACTGAAGGGTTGAAGTCGGATTCTTCTCTCATAACCATGTTCACTGCAGGTCCATTTCCTCCTCTATTATGGGCAGGCAAAGGGTTCTGATTGATATTTTGTTGTGGAGCTTGGTTTACTGAACCATCCAATATGATGGCCTTTTGATGAATCAGATTCTATACTTGGTGTTTAAGCTGCCAACACTGATCAGTGGAGTACCCTGGTGCGCCCATGTGAAACTCACAGAAGATGTTAGGATTGTACCCCTCCTTTAGAAGCTTCTGGGTTTGGTGGTCTCTTAGTAAGGTACTCTCCCTGTAGTAATGTGGGAAGTAGTTCTGACAGTGTCATCGGTAATCTGGTGAACACTCTATTAACCGTGTTAGGTCTTGCTTGTTGATTCTGCCCATACTGTTGCGCTGGCTGTGTTGGCATGGCTTGTGAAGGAACCATCCGGAAGGGATTTTGCGATGCTGGAGCCCAGACAGCTCGAGGTACTGGCGTCCAAGGGACTTGTGGTGCCTGTGGCCTCTGAATTGGAACCTGAATAAAGAGAGGTTGGCTGTGTTGTACATTTTGAGGCTCATCTTTTTTCTTGACCAACGGCACTGGTTTCTTCAATGCCGATGTCCTTGCTGCTGCTCTTAGGGTTGTGAAGTCAAATATTAGAAGGGTTCGGATCCCGTCCTCGACCCGGTCTGCTACTTGAACAAGATTGGAGAAAGTACCCGTGGTATGCCCCACTAAATGGGTGTATAATGAATGTCCCAATGTAGAGATAAACATGGTGTTCATCTCTTGTTCTGTCATGGCTGGCTGTACCTGAGAAGTTGACTTTCGCCACCTTTGGACGTATTCCTTCACTGTTTCCCTTTATTTCCTCATCATTCGTGCCATGTCATTTCTATCCAAACCAACATCCATGTTAAACCTATAATTATGCCAGAACATTTCTGCCAAGTCCTGTCAATTCTTGATAAGTGAGTGGTCTAACCCTAAGAACCATTTGAGAGTAAGCCCTGTCAAACTTCTCTGAAATAACTGTACCAACAATATGTCATCCTCGTCATATTGGCACATCGACCCTCAATACAGTTTGAAGTGCTACAAAGGACACCCTACCCCGTTGTATTTCTCAAATTCTAGGCATTTGAACTTAGCCGACAGCTATGCGTTGGGGTAGAAGCAAAGGTTCTTAAACCTGGTCCTTCATAGGGTATTTACACCCTTCATTCGTCTCATTTCCTCTTGGAGAGATTTGTTTTGTTGGGCCATTTTTTCATCAGTAGAATTTTTGGCTTGGGGAACCCTGAATTTATACTCATCATCTGGGGTCACCACTGGAGGTGGTTAATTCTGTGTGATGTAAAGTGGAGGGCCATGATACACTGGCATAGTAGGAGGTGGGGTGGTCTGTTGATCTGGTCGTGTTTGTTCAGGGAATTCGGGGTTTGACCCAGATGCTTGGTGTTGAGTGGCCTGTGCTTGTAGAAAATTAGTGCTACTTAAAACGACCGTCAAGATTTGCTCCTACCTTTTCGTTGTTTCTAATAGCTTTGCTATCATTGCATTAGCCTCAGCTAGTTCATTCGTGGCATGTTGTGGGTCTTCTAAGTTACTCATACTTGATGAAGATTGAAGGAAATACGGAAGCTTCTCAGGATGTTTGAACTTCTTTCGTTTGGCCACCTGTGTGTAAAGAAGACCAAGCATTACTATCTTACTTACAAAAAGGAAAATGCATGATGTTTTATTACGTCCATTAATTATTAGGGATGGCACCCAAAAGAAAATCTTAGTTAAGTAAATTTAAAAAATGTGGTTCGTCAACGCGGAGCTGGATTATTTGAGAAAAAAAAATTACATCAACATGAAGCTGGCATCAGCATGGAGTAGGCATCAACACGAAGTTGGAAGAACATTTTGAAAAAGATTTACATCAACTGGAGTTGGCATCGACACAGAGTCGGTAAAAACTAGAAAAAGAATTACCTCAGCGCGAAGCTGGCATCGACACAGAGTCGATAAAACATTTAAGAAAAAGAATTACATCAGCCGGAGCTGGCATCGACACAGAGTCGGTAAAGCATTTTAAAAAAGACATTACATCGGCACGGAGCTGGCATCAACACAAAGTCGGTTAAGTATTTTGAAAAGAAATTACATCACCATGGAGCTGACATCGACACAGAATCGGTAAATACATCAGCACGGAGCTGGCATTGATACGGAGTCGGTAAAACATTTTAAAAGAAATTATATCAGCATGGAGATGGCATCGACACAAAGTCGGTAAAACATTTTAAAAGGAAATTACATCAGCACAGAGCTGGCATCAACACGGAGTCGGTAAAATATTAAAAAGAAATTACATCAGCACGGAGCTGGCATTGACACAGAGTCAGTAAAAATTTTTGAAATAGAAATTACCTCAGCACGGAGCTGGCATCGACAAGGAGTCGGTAAAGTATTTTGAAAAGAAATTACCTCAGCACGGAGCTGGTATCGACACGGAGTTGGTAAAATATTTTAAAAAGAAATTACATCAGCACGGAGCTGGCATCGACACGGAGTCGGTAAAGTATTTTGAAAAAGAAATTACATCAGCACGAAGCTGGCATCGACACGGAGTGGGTAAAATATTTTAAGAAGAAATTACATCAGCACGGAGCTGGCATCGACACGGAGTCGATAAAGCATTTTGAAAAGATATTACATCAGCACGGAGCTGGCATCGACACAGAATCGATAAAGTATTTTTTTTATTTTAAGAATTACATCAGCATGGAGCTGGCATCAACATGGAGTCGGTAAAGTATTTTGAAAAGAAATTACCTCAGCACGGAGTTAGTATCGACACGGAGTCGGTAAAGCATTTTGAAAAAGAAATTACATCAACACGGAACTGGCATCGACAAAATATTTTGAAAAGAAAATTACATCAGCGCAAAGCTGACATCGACCCGGAGTCGATAAAATATTTTGAAAAAGTAGATCATTGAAATAAGTCCAATTGAAAAAAATATCTTTTTTGTTAGCCCCCAATCCAATTTTCTAAAATCAAGATCGATCAGTCAGATCTCCAAGGAAGAGGCGGCGCACAATGACACTCTTAAATCACCTTCTTTCCTCGAGTAGACGTAGTCTATCCCCCTTGTATCAACAGGGCAAGATCATTCTTAGGCACCGACTTTGATCAAGAATTGTAATTAGTGCTTTGAATTTTTTTTTTTTTTTGAAAATAGTTGGATTCATTTAGATTGACTACCCTATTGTTAATCTTGATAGATGGCATACGAGTCATGGTTTGAATCGAAATCGCAGGATGTGGGTCGTGGACCCAGTTTGAAATGCATGTGGGTCGTGGATCTGGTTGGATGGGTTATGGGTCGTAGACCCAGTTTGAGATGGATGTGGGTCGTAAACCCATTTTCGAAGTAGATATGGGTCGTGGATCCATTTGAAACGGATATGTGTCGTAGACCCATTTTAAATTGGATATGGATCGTGGACCCATTTGAAACGGATATGGGTCGTAGACCTATTTGGACATGGATATGGGTCGTGAACCCATTTTAAACGGATATGGTTCGTGGACCCATTGAAGTTGATATGGGTCGTGGACCCATTTGATGTGGATATGGGTCGTGGACCCATTTTTGAAGTGGTATGGGTCGTGAACCCATTTGGACATGGATATGGGTCATGAACTCATTTGAAACAGATATGGGTCGTAAACCCATTTTTGAAGTGGGTATAGGTCGTGGACTCATTTGATATGGATATGGGTCGTGGACCCATTTTGAAGCTGATATGGGTCGTTGACCCATTTTTGAAGTAGATACTCAATGAAGGATGATAATGGGTTTAATTATGACCGAGATCGATAGTGAGCCATGTTGGACAAAATCCATTCTGAGCGAGATTGATTCTAAGTGGTAGGCCTTGACTTTAACGGTAAAGTGAGTCATTCAATCATTTTCAAGCCTTAAAATTTAAAATAAAAATAAAGTCTAGAAGAAAAGTTATCAAGACTGATGTAAGAAATAAAATGAGCAAAAAATATATTTTTTTTTTGTCTGTTTTTCAAGTACAGACCTAACATTTTTATGCTAGTCTGTGCTTCAAATACGGACCAGAACCTTAAAAAAAATTTATTTATTTATTTTTTTTGCCTTCACACTGGTCTGTGCTTTAAACACGGACTTAACCATTTTTCTTAAGTCCGTGCTTCAAACACGGACCAGAAGCTTTTCTAGCCTTCCAATATTACTATGTTTTGGTCCTCATCCCATTTTGGCCCAAGTTTTTCTGGATTTTGAGGGACATAGCCTTTGTTTTTTGGCTTGGGCCACAAATTTTTTTATTTATTTTTATAATGATGCAAATCACAAAGAAATGACATTTTCCCTATTTACTAAAGGGAACAATCGACGACAATAAACGAAAAACGGTCTAAATCTATACAACTTGCCTTCGTGGGCTAAAAAAAAATTACATCACATATGAGCATGGGATGGATACACATTCGATTTTGAAAATTAGTGTCCTAAGTCTATTATTTACATTTCGATGCATGCGGGTTTGTAGGTAGTTTTTCGGATACCCATTCTTCAAATCTCGATGTACACCGAAGTGTGCATGTCTTAGGTTGGTGATTGGGGCGGATGTTCTTCTCCCCGCCACCCAAAATAATGATCTCGGGGGCATGAGAGTACCGGCATCCGGGTATAGAAATTTAACGAGGGAGGGGGTGGCTTGTGCATTGGGTTGTGAATCGCATGTGCACGTGCGAAATTTTTTTTTTTTTTAAATGTATCTATCTTTACATTATTGGTCACAAAATAAAATAAAAAATAAATAAAAGAACAAAGCATAAGTAAATAAATATTACAACCATTCCCATATGAAACTTGAAAAATAAAAAGAAACAAAGCAAACGTTAATAGATAAACGAAAAGCAAATAAATGAAAGCAAGTATTTTTTTTTAAAACAATAAACCGAATCAAAGAAGAGGGTTGGACCAGCTAGTGTGCTCCCCAGCAGAGTCGTCAAGCTGTGGACACGGGAATTTCATCATTTTAAAATATCCCTCCACTTTGGGGTATTTTGGAGTCGCCACCATTCATATTTGAAATGGGTGTGAATGGTCACCCGGATTGCATTTTTCTTAAAAATCATATTTTTGGCATTTTGATGACTCTCGTACGGATAAAGTATACTTGGTCCAACCTTTGATTCTAGGTAAGGGGGTCCATTTTATGGAGTAAGGAAGGTGTTAGGCACTCTATTCCATCCACCGTTAGTGGAAACCTCGAATTCAGTCAACTCTTGAAAGTAAAATAAAATAAAATAAAAAGAATCAAAAAATTCGATATGTGCCCTTGAGTATGAGGGGCTTTAATGTTGGTTCAAACCGTTGGTGGAAACCTCGGATTTAGTCAACTGTTGAAAGTAAAATAAAATAAAATAAAGAGAATCGAAAAATCCGATATGTGCCCTCGAGTATGAGGGGCTTTAATGTTGGTTCAAACCATTGAGGGCACCCTTATTGAGAAAGGAGCCCTTTGATGATTCAAACCATTGTGGTGTGTGCAAAAGTGTAGAAAGAGGGATGAGTAGAAGAGGGGAGTTGGGGGGGGGGTGTTCTTTTGTCCAAACCCACTTTAATCTCCCTTGACTTTCCTTGATGAGTCTTCCTTGACTTGCTTAAGAGGAAATTAAGAGTTGAAAGTTGAAGGTTGAGAGTTTGAGAGTTGAGTAGTGAGATAACTATAGAGTTTTTTTTTAGAGAATATTTTTCTCAAATTTTCATTAAGTAGTGAAAGTTGAGAATGAGGGGTTTTTATAGAGTTTGAGAGTTATTTTTGGGGGTAGAGTTGGGTGAAATGATGAAAAATGGTATAATGGTGTGGGGTTTAAGAGAGATGTGGGGGTAAATTAGAGAGGGTTGAAGGGTATTTGTGTAAGATGGTTAAATTGGTAATTTTTGACCCAAATGATTTGGATCCTACCCATACGAGTTTAATTAGGACTGAGGACTGAGATATTGCTCATAACCGGTAGGATTGAAGTACTATGATCTTCAAAGAACAACTGGATGATGTTGAGAAATTTTGAGGTCATTTCTGACTGTTGACTTGATATTGACGTTTACTCTAACTGACCGGATTTACAATCCTAGCTAGATGATGGACGATTGAGCTTACATACAACGATAATCCTTAAAACCTCTTTGAAGGTGAATTTAACCAATTTCAGTATCACCCCCTTGATAGCATTTTAAATGAACCCTGAGATTTTATTGAATTTTATGCACCAATCCATTCAACATTTCATCCATTCAATGATTATTCAGAAGGAAAATAATTTTATTGCACTCTTGAAAATAATGTTTTTATTGAATAACGATTTTCACAATTCTGATTATTTTTTTGCAGTCATTTTCTTTTTAGAAAAACATATTTTGATAATTTTACAAGGTCAATGCAAAAAATAGATTTTTGGTAAAAAACATATTTCAAAAATTTTCCACGCAAAAATAGATCTTTTGTAAATCATTTTTCCTTCATTTTCTTTTCTTTCGAAAAATATTTTCTTCTGAAAAATATTTTTTATCTGAAAAATAGTTTGTTATTTGGAAAGCATTTTCTCTTGGAAAATCTTGTTCTTCTGGAAAACACTTTTTCTTAGAAAACATTATTTTCTAGAGAATAACACTTTTTCTGGAAAACACTTATTTTGAAAAATACTTTCCCTTTGTAAACTATTTTTCTTTTTTGAAAATTTGATTTCTATTTCGATTTAAATTGTCCGGTTCATCAGGATTGTTGGATCGAGTTGGGCTGGGTCATTTGCAAGAGATGGATTTTTTATTGGGTCGGTGCACCCATTTTAATTTTCGAAACAAATTTTTTTATCCTTGAGGACAACCATACATTCCTTATCTCATCATTCACATACATTCATATGCATTCTGATCTCATCATTCACATCATTCACCTTCATTCATCAATCAAAATGTTTCATTCAATAAACAACCCGGGAACACCCACGATAAGTTCGAGTCGTGACCTACAGGGAAGGTTTCTAGACTCTAAGCTTACTACGTGCAATGCATTTTTATCTGGCCACCCTTGCCCAAGCACACCTATATACCTTTCGATACGTGGTGACTTGGTTTGATATACCGTATAGGTGATAATCTAAAACCTCAACTCACTTCTCTGAAGCCAAAAACAGCCAGTTCGATCTCCAGTTGAGAGGTGGCGCACAATACTGAGCAAGGGCCCACTTAAATACCTCTCGTCTAGAATAGACGTAGTCTATCCCCCTCGTACAGTAGGGTACAGCGGGGCAAGATCTTACTTAGGCACCGATTTTGACTAAGAAATGCAATTGATATACTTAGATTATCTTTTACACCTACGGGTACGAGTCAAGAGTTTTAGCTTTCATAAATGGTTTGGCATCCCACGAGGGGACCGACCACGTACTAGTACTACGTTGGTAATCGGGACATGTGACTGTGTGGCTTACAATAGGTCAAAGGCTCAGGTCGCTCCAACCTGGGTGCATCAACATATCTCTCAGAATCACCTGATCAGACGGTATTGGTGCTCCAGTTTGATATACCCTAAGGTACGTGACTGGAGTTGTGATTTTCATGAATGACGTCGCATCTCCGAAGAGACCGGGCCACGCACTAGTGCCACGTTGGCTATATGGGACGTGTAAGTGAGTAAAATAGTAAACATGCATGTGGTGTGTGCAAAACAGGGTGGGGTGTGCCCGAGGTTTTTTCAAACAAATGGGCCCATGGCCCTGATCATACCATTATACATTGGATTACATGAATATTTAATCAAAACCAAAACCATTCGAATCGTATGAATATTTAATCAATATCACCACCATTCGAATCATATAAGCACATTAAGCATACCAATGTTAGAAGCAAGCATTATTTCCTTATGTATTACAATTAAAGGTTATTTTGGGTGACCCAGGATAAATCAAGATTCTAATAGATGTTACATTGGTGATGATAATCGTTGAGATGAGTAGGATGAACTCCTTTTTTTTTTTTTTAAACATGCATAGCAAATGCTTTGAGAACATAGGCTAGTGTGACCAACTCATACAGTTTCAAATTTTACCAAGAGTCATTAGGCCACGTGGTCCATAATGTTGGTAATCCAATGTCACAAACTTCCAGTTTTAATATAAACGTTTGGATCTAAACTTCACTTTTTATTTGATCCAATGTTTTGAAAATGGGCGATCACAAAATCAAAATTCAAAATAAAAGGGATTTTCTTGAAATATTTCTTTTTTGTAAAAAATCTTAGACTTTCGCCCTCCATAAGTACATGACATTGAATCACTTTTAAATATCGCGTGACGAATTTTTTTTTAAAAAAAAAAAAAATTCTTAGACTTTTGTCCTCCATAAGTATGTGACATGGAATTACTCTTAAATGTCACGTGACAATGACTCGCAGTAAAAAGAGAATCTTACTAAGCTAGTAAGACTAGCTCATTCATAAAAAAATTTTAAACAACAAGCTTTTCACAGGTTTATTATAAAAGAAACATTTCTAGCCAAAATCTCAACTTTCTTTTTACTATGTTGCTGACGGCAACACCAATCGGCCTTCAATCCCTCTTTTCCTTATTCTCTTAATTCATGAAAACATTAGCAAACAAAATCCTTCCATTCGTTTTTACTGATAAAAGTTTGTCAGATTTGAACATTACCAAAAACGAGCAGCTGGACGAAAGAAAAAAGGTGAAATCGGCATTATATGATCTGCAGATTTGAGTCAGATTGTATTATACTCAATTTGGTGTCTTGGACCTGCCCATTGTCACCTAACGAATTAGAATCTGATGGTCTTGAATGGATAGATCTAAACTTAGATTTTCTTTGATTTTGATATTCAAAATCCAACCTTCACGACCTCTCTTCGACAGCCGAAACAAGAGATTGATTGAACAACCGTTTGAACTTCAAACGATTTCAAGAAAAACCGATTATTGCAAAATCTAAATCACGAAAAAAAAGTGATTAATATGGAGTTCTAAATCGACCGGACCAAATTTAACCTAGTAGATTGAGAGACTAGATCAGTCTCTGTTAAAAAAACGATGAAGAATGGGTAAAAACCGTTGAAGAAGATGATGTGTGGATTAATCATCGAAGAAGACATCTCCATCTGTGATGGAGTCATCAGTACTCCTCCTGATCTCTTTATAAGTCGATACACATGCGCAAAAAACCAACAAAAGGAATCACTAACAGCACCAAAACCAACAGGTTTTTTTTTTAAAACGTTGGTGTTAGTGCTGTTCTTCATGTTCATCTTCCACCATTAACCATTGATTTCAGTTGATCAATCAAAACTTGAAATCTCTGAGTGTATAACAATCCTTTAAAGAGACTCAAGATTTACTATAGAAGAAGAGAGAGGATTTCATTCTCTGTTAAAAGACGTTGAACCCAACTGACTTAATCATCTTAAGAAGATGATATGTGCGTAAAAAAAAAGCAATTTTTGCTTGTTACACACCAACTTATAACTCCTGTGAACAATACCTAAGAAAGCAGATTTTTTTTTTTTTTTTTTAAATCGATTTTTTTTTAATGTATACCAGCCCCATGTTGCTGTAGATAACAAAAAAAATAGGAAACGGAGAGGTGTTAAAAGGATTATTTTTTTACAAGTCAACTCCCTCAACCATTATCATTGGTAATGGAACCTAAAAAAATTTAAAATAAAAAAATAAAAATAAAACAAACTAAAAAAAAAAAAATATCGAAGATACATCAACCACCGAAAAACTCTATTTTTTATTTTATTTTTATATTTTTTTTTAAAATGAAAAAAATCAAACCTACGTGATTCACTAATCATCACTCCATCCTCAATTAAACTTCTTAATCATTTTTTAATTATTTGGGATCACCCTAAACAACCCTCAATTGGATAAAAATAATAAATAATGCTCGATTGGAATCATAACAGTAATATGCCAAAATACCAAATTTTCAAAATCCAAACGCATAATTAGTAATCGAACCAAGATAACAACAAATAGATAAAATAAGCAGCTAAACAAACTAAATAAAACATTCTAGGTTGATTTAACAATGCTCCCATACTTGGGGTTTTTCAAGTTTGATCTTCAATGTCCCCAGCGGAGTCGCCACTAAAAGCGCCCTCGATCTGCGGGGTGCGCGGATCCGCTTTTGACCCTTGAGATTAGGGAGTCGCCACCTAGTTATTACAGTCTAGGAACCGATCAATGACTCTAAATAGATAAGAACTAATCTAGAACAGAAAAGCTGAATTCGGGGATCATGTTACGGGGTTGGAAGGTGTTAGGCACCAACCCCGCCCGGCCAAAATCGGTCTCTACTAATTTTCCTAAATAAGTTACATTGCTATAAAAACCTAGATAATAATAAAATAAAAAAATAAAAGTAAAAAGTTATACCTTTCTGATAACAAAGACCTTGTTCCCTCAGATCCGACAAAAGTTGTTCCTTGTACCGTACTTCTTGCTTCATTCTGTCTCCGGATTTGATTTCCGATATCCGAGGCAAGGTATCTCTTTTTTCCTTGGATCTGAATTCTTCGAGTTTGTTATGGATTTTGGAGTGTTTTTAGAAGGCTTTTAGGTGTTTTTTAGGCTAAAATCGAATAAGGAATGTTAGGTAAGGAGTTGGGGCCCCAAAACTAGGGTTTATGGGAGGCTAGGGGGGACTTTTAGACCTACTTCTCTTAGGGTTTAAGATTTGATACGAAAATAGGGTGTGAGCACCTCTATTTATAGATTTTTTTAGGGGTTGATTTTGGTAGAGTTAGTGTTTAATTAGAGTTCTTTTAATTAGAGTTGTGTTTTAGTTAGAATTATTTTAGGTAGAATTGTATTTTAATTAGAATTGTTTTAGGTAGAATTGTTTTTTAGGTAGAACTCTATTAGATTGAGTTATTATTTAATTAGAACTCTATTATGACTTTTGGTCTTATTTGATTGACTTTTAATATTTTGACTTTAGTCTTAATTGATTGACTTTTAATATCTTGACTTCAGTCTTGCTTAATTAACTTTAATTTTGACTTTAATACCTTGACTTTAAATTTTTGGAGAACCCCCCTCTAAAATATCTTTAATTCTTTGGACCCCCAAATAGAGGGGTCTTTAAAGAAATATCTCACGAACCCTCAACAATTTTCCATGAGAGCCCGATTGATCGATTTTTTTAGTTCAAAATTTTAAATTAATTTCATTAATGTTTCACTTTAATTATTTAATGTTTTATTTATTAATTTCAAAAAGTTTAATTATGAAAATTGTGAAATTATTATTTTGCCCCCGTAGAGGACTTTTCACGTTTTAAGTCGATTATTAATGTTTTAGGATGTTTTAGAATCAATTTTTTGTAAAGAATTCAATGGAAATATTGGTTTGTATCATTTATGGAATTTTTTGTGTGAAATGGTCATGAACTTTATGAGGGGTATTTTCGTAATTTTGTCAAATTCTGTAAAAATTGGCGAAGTGATTTATTTGGTTTCGATTTGTTGTTTTATGTGTTTGAAAGAGTTTTCCTAATCGTAACGTAGGCTCTAGGGTTGTTTTGATGTTAGGGGTATTTTGGTAATTTGATCAATTTTTAGTGATTTTTATCGTGAAGCTTCTTTTTGGGTCTGCAAGATGATGATTTCTATGTTTCTGTAGTCGTATTTTTCTAGCGTAGCGTGGTTTCTAAGGTTTTGTCAGTTCGAGATACCTCATCCGAATTTCTGAAACACATCTGGTAACAAAATAAAGCAATGGAATTCACATCCATCATTGGGAATCATTGCGATCGGGTTGACGAGTTGATTAATCAGGCGAGTGCAAAAATGAGGTGTCTACAGTGTGCGAACCTAAGGAGCTGTGACAATATTGTCCACCCGTCGTCCTTCCTTAGCCTATTACAATCCAAGCATTCTTGAATAATTAAAAAAATTACAAGGAATCCTATACAAGGAGTTCTAAAACAGAAAAACAAACCTAACTAAAGATTAAAGGAAATTGAAAGAAAAGAAGAAAAAAATGTTCACCTACATGGAGCAAAACAGAAATGTTAGTAGAAATAATAGTAAACGGAATAAAAAATAGAATCTGACTTACCAAAATCTTGCTGAATTTGTCATATTTTATAGAAAATTTCGTTCTACCCCAAATCGATATTCTATAATAGTTAATCGGAAATCGGAGTATAAAGTTACAATCAGTTTAAATTCTGTTGTCTAGGGTGAAAAAGAACACAGGAATGACTTTTTTTTTTTTTTTTTCAATTTTTAATTGTCAATTTTTTTTTCTTATTTCTTCTCTCTTAAACCCTCAAGAACACTTGAATTTATAGAAAAAAACAAAAAAAAAAAAAAAAAAAAAAAAAAAATGAAAGAAATAAATTTTAAATCAAAACTTACCACTATTACTACCTTTCCCTGGTAGAAGCGCCAAAATTCTGATGGGACTATCGTTGTTCTTCCCATTGGAGTTAATATTAATCATACTTTTAGCTTACTTGTGGGGCAAGTAGGAGATCGAACCCAAGAGAAAGGGGGAGTAGAGTTAAGCTAAGAGAATAAAATTCGAATTAACCAAAATGAATTAAAACTGTTTTTCTTTGTATTTTTGAACTTATAAGAATATTTAAAGTTGCTAGAAAATGAACTAAAGTAAATGAAATTAAAAACAAGTAAACTTATTAAATTAAAGCATCATTAGAAACAAATAAGGGAAAGTTTAGCAAATGAAAGCAAATAAGGGAATATAAACAAAGTAGAATTCCTTGAACTTCTTACTACCAATTATCTATTTTAAGAATATTTTATCTTGATCTAATCTAAGCATAAAGTATCTATATTAAAAATAAAATGTGCAAGAAATCTTAAAGAGGACTTATGAGCATTTTAGATAAAAGAAATGTATGAAATTAGAAACAACACAAGAACTTGCTCTAAGCTTTTCCACTCTCCAATGGAAGGAAGCTTAGCCTAATGTCATTGCAAGAGAGGGAAGATAAGAAATGAAATAACTTTTCTTCATTTCATAGAAAAACTTACAAATTCTTCTTCTTTTACTTCTTACAAGATTATTTAGTTAAAAAGAAAATATTAGAAGATTAAAATACAAAAATATAAGAAAAAAGGCTAAGAGCCTTAGATTAAAGGAGTCTTGAGTGAGATAACCAAGGGGGACAGAGGGCTTCTATAGAGATTGAAGCTCTATTAATAGAGAAAAATGTATGTAGAAGAATCTAAAAGTACCCTCCACTTTTCTTTACACAAAAAGACAAAAGATGATAACATGAGTTAAAGATTAGGGCATTCCAAAATGGGCCCAAATGCTTTTGCCTTCAGATTTTGATTTCAAAATGTTTATTTTCTGCACTAGAAACACACGTAATTAGATTTATCTAGTAAATGAATTTATTTATGTATAATTAAGTCTAATTAACATGCAATATGGTGTTTTGAGACTTATCATGATTATTACCTTAATACGGAGAAATATGGACAAAAATCAAGATAAATGTCCAAAAAACGTGTTTATAATTGAGTGTTTCGAGACACTCATCACACCCCCAAACTTACCTTTTTCTAGTCCATAGAAAATAAAATTGCTATTTTCGCAAGCACCTCAACTGCATTTAGCGAATGCAGCAAGCCCTTGAATCGCTAGGTTACTCTTAGTGAACGAGTTTGACTCATGAGGGTTTGTAGAAAATATACCCACAAAATTGAAAATAACTTTGAAGTAAAAATAGTCCAAATCAAAACTTATATTGAAAAGTACAAGTCTTTTTTGGTTTTGTTAATCAATTGGAAGTAATGTTTGGTATAGAGTCCCAATCCTTATTTCTCTACGATAAAACTTAGACTTAAATTGACCTTTGAGCGATAGTGGTTCTAACTCAGAAAGTTAAGAGATTCGATTTCCTCGAATGAGTTTCAACCTTCTAACTACTCAAGAATAGTTGGAGTAACTTAGGGTTTAATTCTAAACTTAACATTCTGTCTGGGGTAGTGAGAAGTATGGACATTCACTTTAATACCTCTAAGGGACTTTATCTGTGATATTCTAGTATACTTACATTTTTACACTTGATGACTTTCACCCTACTGAAACTTTACATAAACTTTTGGATCTTTGATTTTTTTTTTTAGTCTTTTTTTTTTTCTATTACTTTTTCACTTTTTTTTCTAAGAAAAGTAGGCAGCCCTTTACAAGGTACCCAGTCTAATTCAATGGTTGCTGTACAAGGTGTATACAACCCAATTCTGTTTTTCTTCTAATCAACCAACCAATTGAACAAGGAAGTCAAAGTTCATCAAACCCAGTTTTTCCTTAAATTCTAGGTAGAAAGAAGGTAACAAACTCTCTTAATATAATCTAGACTCTTCGTAACCTTATTAGAAGTGACTATAAACTAAAAGATAACTTTGCTCTAACTTTTGCCAAAGAAAAACACAAATGGGGACTTCAGATCATAGTTTCCAATGAAAGACTGATTAAATAGCTTAAAGATACAAGCTAAAATTTATATACCCCCAAACTTAAACATTATATTATCTTCAATATTTCAACATATACATGCAAAGGTAAAATTGACAAAATGAAATGAAGTGGGTTAAATAGCACCTGAGAAAGACCCTATAGTCCTATTGATATTTAACATAATGTCCCCTAAAACGCGTGGGTTGCCTCCCAGAAACGTTAAGTTTAACGTCTTTAGCCAGACGAAAACTTAGTTAATTTTGATAGACGGGGTCATCAAAGAGAAGAACTTTCTCCTGCGGAACATACTCGAGAAAAGGTTTGAGACGTTAGCCATTCACTTTGAAAGTGGATCAGTTCTTAGGATTAAAGACTTCAACAATACTATAGGGGTAAACTGTTTGGAAAATATATGGGCCAGTCCATCAAGACTTAAGTTTTCTTGGAAAAGGTGAAGTCTGTTATGATACAACAAAACTCTTTGATTAGGAATGAAATTCCTCCTCATGAAAGAATTTGGTATGCTCTTTGTACCTTTTGGCACAATCATACGAGTCATTTCTAATCTCTTGTAACTCGTCTAGTTGTAACTTTCGCTTCCCACTGTAGACACCCCATTTTTACACTCACCTGATTAATCAAATTGTCAACCCGATCGCGACGGTTCCTAATGATGGATGATTATTCCAATGCTCTATTTTGTTACTAGATATGTTTCAGAAATTCAGATGAGGTATCTCAAACTAACAAAACTATAGAAACCACGTTAAGGTAGGAAAATATAATCCCAAAAATATAGAAATCATCATCTTGCAGACAAAAATAAGCTTTACAATAAAAATCACTAAAAAATGACCAAATTATCAAAATACCCCTAACATCAAAACATCCTTAGAGCCTCATTATGCTTAGCAAAACTCATTCGAATACATAAAACAAAAAAATGAAATCAAATAAATCATTTCGTCAATTTTCACCAAATTCGATAAATTTACGAAAATACCCCTCATAAGGGTTGACAATCATTTCATACCAAAAAATTTCATAAGTGATATAAACCAATAATCTCATTAAATTTCTAATGAAAAATCGATTCTAAAACATCCCGGAACATCGAAAACCGACTTGAAACGCAAAAGTTCTCTTTGGGGGCAAAATGGTAATTTTCTAATTTTTAAAAAAATTTAATTTCAAAATTAATAAATAAAATATTAATTAACGTAAAGTAAAATCTTAATAAAATTAATTTAAAAATCTAAACCAAGTCAATCTCATAAGACTTAAGTCAAAACCCTAATCTAAAGAAACCAAGTCAATCTCATAAGACTTAAGTCAAAACCCTAATTAAAACCTTAATATAAAGAAATCAAGTCAATCTCATAAGACTTAAGTCAAAACACTAATTAAAATCCTAATCTAAAAAAATCAAGTCCATCTCATAATACTAAAGTCAAAATCCTAATTTATCTTATTTAAAAGAAACCTAATCAAACACTAACTCTACCCAAAAAACTTTATAAATAGAGAGCCTCCACAACCTAATTTCGCAGGTCAAAGAAAATCCTAGAAAAAGTAGGTCAAAAAGCCTTCCTAGCCTTCCCAAAACCCTGATTTTGAAGTCCTAACCCCTTACCTATCATCCTAATCCTAATTTTTGTTCAAAAACACCCAGTAACTCTTCACAAAACACCCAGAAATCCATCAAAATTTTTTTAGGAAACATTCATATCTAAGAAAGAGGTATTTCATCTTGGAGATCTGAAACGGATCCAGTGACAAAAACAAAGCGAGAAGTATCTTACGAAGAACCATTCTACCAGTTCTGAAGGAATAAATCGTTGCGATCCTATAGGTATATTTTCTTTTTATCCCTTTTTATTTTATTTATTTATTTTAGGTTTTTTTAGCAATGTAATCTTCTTGGGAAATAGTAGACACTGGTGTTTGCCGGGCGGGGTTGGTGACTAACACCTTCCAACATCGTAACATGATCCCCGGACTTAGTTTCTTTTTATAGATTTGTTATTTTTATCCATCTTGAATCAATACTCGGTTCCTAGATCGTAATAACTAGGTGCCGATTCTCAAACTTCAAAAATCAAAAGTCGATCCGTACACCCAGCGGATGGAGGGCGCTTTCATTCACCAATTTTATCAAAATCAAAGTTGAGGCGCTTGATCGCCCAATATGCACCATGCTCGAGTTCTACAAGGAGATGACATGCCTTACCAAAAACTAACCAGTAGGCAGACATCCCTATGGGTGTCTTGAATGCGATCCTATAGGCCCAGAGTGAATCACTCAATCTCAAAGACCAATATTTCTTTGAAGGATTGATTATTTTTTCTAAGATAGTCTTTATTTTTCTGTTAGAAATCTCCACTTGCCCACTTGTTTGTGGGTGGTAAGGTGTGGCTACCTTATGCGCTATGAGGTATTTCTTCATTAACGCAGCAAAGATCTTGTTGTAAAAATGTGAGTCACCATCACTTATGATAGCTCGTGGAGTACTTGAAAACGCCCTCGATCCGCGGGGTGCGCGGATCCATTTTTTATTTTTGAAGTTTGAGAGTCACCACCTAGTTATTACGGTCTAAGAACCGAACATTGACTTTAAAAGGTAAATAACACTAATCTACGAAAGAAAATACAGGTCTGGGGATCATGTTACGGGGTTGGAAGGTGTTAGACACCAAGCCCACCCGGCAAACGTCGGTCTCTACTTTTTTCCAAATAAAACTACATTGCTAAAAAGACCTAAATAATTAAAAAAAATAAAAATATTTACTTTTACGAACGCAACGATTTTGGTTCCGTCATATCTGGCTAAGAGATCTCTTAATTAACATTCCTTGCTTTGTCCTTCACCGGATTCTCTTTAGATCTCTGAGACGAAGTACTTCCTTCTTAGATCTGAATTTTTCTAATTTGTTATCAATTTCAAGGTATTTTTGAAGGGTTTCTAGGTATTTTTTGAGTTAAAGTTAGGGTATGGATATTAGGTAAAGAGTTAGGGCTTCAAAATTAGGGTTTTGGGAAGGTTGGGGAGGTTTCTTGACCTACTTTTTCTAGGGTTTTCTCTTTGATGCGAAAATAGGTTGTAGAGACCCTTATTTATAGATTTTTTAAGAGCTTTTTAGATAGAGTTAGAGTTAGATTATATTTCTTTTAGATAGTTTTAGAGTTTAGTTATATTTGTTTTAGATAGTTTTAGAGTTTAATTAGAATTCTTTTATGTAGTTTTAAAGTTTAATTAGAATTCTATTAGATAGTTTTAGAGTTTAATTAGAATTCTATTAGAGTTAAAGTTTGACTTTGGTATTATTAGATTGATTAGGTTTTTGACTTAAGTCTCACTTGATTGACTAGATTTTAGGATTTTGACTTAAGTCTTACTTGATTGACTTGACTCTAGGATTTTAACTTAAGCCTTACTTGATTGACTTGATTTTAGGATTTTGACTTAAGTCTTACTTGATTGAATTTAATTTTAATTAAGATTTCACTTTACATTAATTAATGTTTTAATTATTAATTTCAAAAATTTTAATTATTAAAATTATAAAATTATCGTTTTGCCCTCGGAGAGGACTTTTCCCTTTTTAAGTCGTTTTTCAATGTTTCAGGATGTTTTTTCGTAAGAAATTCAATGGGAATATTGGTTTGTATCATTTATGAAATTTTTTGTGCGAAATGATCGTGAACTTTATGAGGGGTATTTTCGTAATTTTGTTCAATTTTGTGAAAAATGGCAAAATAATTTATTTTGTTTTGATTTGTTATTTTATGTGTTTGAAAGGGTTTTCCTAAGCGTAATGTAGGCTCTAGGGATGTTTTGAAGTTAGGGGTATTTTGATAATTTGGTCATTTTTTAGTGATTTTTATCGTAAAGTTTCTTTTTGTCTGTAAGATGATGATTTCTATGTTTTTGGAGTTATATTTTTCTAGTGTAGCGTGGTTTCTATAATTTTGTTGATTTGAGATACCTCATCTGAATTTCTAAAACATATCTCGTAATAAATAAAGCATTGGAATAATCATCCATTATTGGGAATAGTTGCGATCGGGTTGGCGAGTTGATTAATCAGGTGATTGCAAAAATGGGGTGTCTATAGATGCCCCTCTTTGGCAAAGGATTGAAACAAACTAGATAGCAAATATATTTGGGTAGATAGTGCGATATCTGAATGTGAAAGCTAGTGACAGTTCATTTTGCAGCCTGATTTAGCAATTCGTCGAGGCGTTCGGATCCTTGAGGGTAAAATTCTCCCCAAACTAAAAAATTGTCAGGTCCTTGAGCGCGAGCTCTCACTTACAGTGTCAGATCCTTGAATTTTAGAAAATTATCCTTTACTAAATGCAAAAGTGCATGTGTGTACATTGATGTGATGCTAATTTTGAAAAAGTGTGTTTCTATTTTGCGTATTTATGAAAAAAATCGAGTAAGGTAACTGAGCAAAACATGAAATCTGGGCAAAACCTGAGAAAATTTTTTAATTTGAACAAAGAAAAGTAAGATCTGAGAAAAATTCGAATAAAAATTGAATGTCTTACTTTACCTACCCTAAGTGAAAGAGTAATGAACAATTTTTTTAGGAGTCCTACTCTACCTGCTCGGGGTGAAAGAGTAATGCACTAATTTTTTTTTTTTTTTTGAAGTTCTACTCTACCTACTCGGAGTGAAAGAATAATGAACTAAGCTTTTTGGGAGTCCTACTCTACTTGCCTAGGGTAAAAGAGTAATGAACTAATTTTTTTGGGAAGTTCTACTCTACCTACTTGGAGTGAAAGAGTAATAAACTAATTTTTTGGGAGTCCTACTCTACCTGCCCAAGGTGAGAGAGTAATGAACTAATTTTTTTGGAAAGTTCTACTCTACCTACTCGGAGTGAAAGTAATAAACTAATTTTTTGGGAATCCTACTCTGCCTGCCAAGGGTGAAAGAGTAATGAACTAATTTTTTTGGGAAGTTCTATTTTACCTACTCGGAGTGAAAGAGTAATGAACTAATTTTTTTGGGTGTCCTACTCTACTTACCCAGGGTGAAAGAGTAATGAACTAATTTTTTTTGGGAAGTTCTACTCTACCTGCTCAGGGTGAAAATGTAATGAACTAATTTTTTTTTTGGGAAGTTCTACTCTACTTGCCCAGGTTGAAAGAGTAATGAATTAATTTTTTTGGGAAGTTCTACTCTACCTACTCGGAGTGAAAGTAATAAACTAATTTTTTGGGAGTCCTACTCTACCTGCCCAGGGTGAAAGAATAATGAACTATTTTTTTGGGAAGTTCTACTCTACCTACTCGGAGTGAAATAGTAATGAACTAAGCTTTTTGGGAGTCCTACTCTACCTGTCCAGGGTGAAAGAGTAATGAACTAATTTTTTTTGGGAAGTTCTACTCTACCTACTCAGAGTGAAAGAGTAATGAACTAATTTTTTTTTTTTTGGAAGTTCTACTCTACCTACTCGGAGTGAAAGAGTAATGAACTAAGCTTTTTGGGAGTCCTACTCTACCTGCCCAGGGTGAAAGAGTAATGAACTAATTTTTTTGGGAAGTTCTACTCTACCTGCTCAGAGTAAAAGAGTAAATAACTAATTTTTTGAGAATAAATGGGGGATTTACACCGCATTTGATTTTTTTTAAAAATAAAAAATTGGATTTATGAAGGTCCGATAAACATTTTAACTCTCTTTGAATCTTAGGAGTTTTCAAAATTGCTATCAAGAGGGTAACCTTTAATTCAAAGTTAACCTTATCCTTTAGGGTAGAAATTGACCAGGTTTCAGAACCAAAATGCCCCTAGTTTGACAGGGAACATTGCACTGGGGATAATTGAACATAATTTGAAAACGAATGCCCATAGTGTAAGGGGGGAAACTGTACTCTTTAGAGAAAGGAAGTGCCCTTGTTATGAAAGTTTGAAATCATTAATTACTGCAAGTACAATAAAGGTTTAACTTTTAATTTTGACTTTTTATATTGAAGATTTTGAGTCAGGCTCAAAGAAATTGGAACAAAATATTTCTTTCTAAAATTCATCATAGAATTTGTTCTTTCTCTCCGTCGGTTCGCTTAGAGACATGAAACTCTTCAGATCAATCATAGACGAGATACTTGTATCCACTGAATCTATATTTGGTTCCAACTGGGTATTGAAACTTGATCATTCGGACTTCTGATGTTTCGGCTCGGACTGCCTTTTCAGCTTCTCAACTCAACGAATATTTTCTTTTATTTTTTGGTTGCTCTAAGTTTTGCCTAGATTTCCTTTTCAGGTTTTCAATCTAGCGAGCATACTCTAACTTTTGCCTAGATCACCTTTTTAAGTTTTTGATCTAGCGAGCTTACAATTTTTTCTCTTTTCTTTGCTCTAATTGTTGTCAAAGTCGTCTTTTCAAATTTTCAATCTTGCGAGCTTGCCCTAATTTTTGCCTAAGTTACCCTTTTAGGTTTTCAACCGAGTAGGCTTCATTTTTCTTTTTCTTCCATTTTGAACTTCTGGAGTTACTGTATGATTATGCTTTGCTATCTTCATTGACTTTTTCGCACAATACTTAGGAGGAATTTTATGGGTAGACTTAGGACTAGGCATAAAAAGGAAGGAATTTTGAGGCTCAAAAATCCAAATGCCCCTTGTGTGGCATTTCCTTTAAAATTATTTTCTTTTTCCTTGAACTTTCTTCCCCACATTGACAATATGTATTTTTTTGAATTTTTTTAGGGGAATCTATTTTTTAATTTTGATGTGGTCGGGCTTGAAGTAACTTCTTAGGTTGCCTACGTACCCCAGAATTTTGGGATCAGACCAAAATATAGTTCGAATTCTTCCCTCCCCTAGGTTAGGTGATCGGGCTGAGAAAGAAAAAGGCATCATTTTTTTTAAAGGCTGCAAAGGGCTGAGAAAGGAGATATTGAACTGGGTAACAAGAAAATTGATTCGGCTAAACATGGCCTCCTTAAATGTAGTACCACTTGATCTGGTTAAGGTTGGTTGACTCTAGTAGTTCAATTCTATCACGATCTTGAAATTTGATATTTTTTTTCAGGCAGTATTTTCTTAATGGATGAATCTCTCTAATTGAATTCAGACTTCCTCCTATGGTCGAGGACGAGTGCTCAATTTTCTTTGAAGTCTGATGGTTAAATCCTTGACTTGTAAGTGGAAAACTTTGATTTTCTTGTCAAACGTGTGAGTGACTCTTCTTTGATGAGTTTGCATGTGGTACAGAACTCTAAGTTGTTTTTCTTCAATCAAATTTAGTTATTCATACCCTTGACGGATCTAATCTGCTTCTGACAATTGACTTTCATTTCATATCACATAACAACGAGCACTACAACTTCTGTAGAAGATCGAGTCATACTGATGGTGTAAAAGATAATTTCTTATAGCAATCTCAATGTGACTGAAACCTCTTTTATGATGATAGTTTCAAGATCTTTGTTGGCCACTTTAATTACTCCATGGGTCTTATTCTGGGAGCTCTAATGTGTTGATAAGTCCAACATTGATATATTTTGTAACTTCTCATCTGATTATGTGAGTCTATTCTGGTTTATACATGTGGTGTTCCCATAAGATGAATATATATTTCGTGTTAAGCAACACCCAAACTTAACCAACATATCCTCATAGGACCACGCAAGCAAGTCTTTTGAATTTTTTGAATTAATTCATCATCTCTTTGTGTCCCTTGGGGATAAGTCAGTTCCAATCTGAATTTCTTGGAAATTATTTTTGTTCCGAGGTCAATGACCTTTACTTCCTCGAGCAAGACATTTATCTTCTCATTCAAGAGGGGGTTCCTTATTAGAGGAATTTCTCCTTGAAGCCAGTTTATTAGTTAATTCGTTAATGCGCTCAAGGTATTAAAAAATTTCCTTTATTCAATTGAATTCAGATGGGGTAACTGACACCATTGCAGACTTGACTAATAAAAAAACAGACTTGATTATTGAATTGATAAAAAAAAATTTGACTCAAGACTAAAAAAAACCAGAGATAATTGCCCACAACAGGTTTGATTACAGACTGAGAACTCAGGACACCGTTTCCAAGTAGAATGACTGAGTCTTCTTCTTCAGAATCTTTGCCTTGTTCAAATTTACTTCTTCTCCCTTGGCCAAGGCTGCATTTGGTGGCGAAAAACTCATTAGGGACCGTCATTCTAGTAAGAGGGGGGCTATGAGGCTTATGATTGACTAAGCGGATGAGAAGGATTGGGTCAAACGAGAGTTGAGTGTTGGATACCATGTTCAAAGTCTGAGGGTGTTGGTAAGTGGGTAGAGGGTTGGTAGTAACATTTGGCTGCTCAGGGGCAGGGACAGTAACTTTTTTGATGTCAATGAGGTCTTGAACTATGTGACGAAGAGCGACGCAACGATCAGTAAGATGACCAGGATTTTGGTGAAACTCACAAAATAGGTTGGGATTGTGAGAAGTGGAGAGTGGATTTGGTAAAGGTCAAGGTTGGAGAGGTGCAATGAGCCCTTTACTTAATAGTTTTTGAAAGACAATGCTCAAAGGCATCTCAAGATTGGTGAATTTCCTGTGTGGTAGAGGTTAATTAGGGTTAACTTGGTTATTAGGCAAGATAGTAGATTAGACGGGTGTATTAGACATATTGGCTACATAGGCGTGATCCGTGCTAGACTTGGAATTAATGAAAGACTTTTTGAACTTGTTATCAGAAGGATTGGAAAAGACTCCAGAAGCGAAAGTATCTTTCACTTGACTACCGACTTGAAACAGAGACTCGAATGTAGGAAGGTATTGGGAAACTAGATGTCGAGCATACCCTTGCGAGAGATTTTTTAAGATAATAGCCACTTGTTTTTTCTCTGAAGGTCTATCCCACATTTGTGTAGTCTTGGCCCTCCAGCGACCAATGATATCAGTAAACGTTTCCCCATTCTCCTGTTTAGTTGACTCCAGATCCCTTCTTGAAGTTTCAATCTCGGTACTGTACTTATACTGATGCCAGAAAGTCTTTGACATTTTCTCCCATATACCTACTGTAGTTGGATCTTGAGACATTAATCATCATAGAGCTGATCCTTATAGAGTCCGCTGAAATAGCAATGTCATCTGTTCATCACTGAGTCCCATAGTACGCATGTTAGTAACATACACCTTAAGATGTATTTTTGCACAACCTACCCCACTGAACTTGTCCATTTCAGGCATGATAAATTTCTCTGGCAAATGAATTCTAGGGATACGATTCAGAGCTTCAATGCCTGTTGTAATTTCATCGATACCCTTTATACTTTTTAAAGCTGACTCTAACTGAGACATCTTGTTAGCTAACACCGGATTTTCATCAAAATGTTTTTCATCTCCATCAAGTTCGAAGGCTTCATGTGCACGTCTCGTTGCATTTTCTTCTACCTTTTTTCCCTTTGAATCATCAAGGGGATTGCCCGTTGATTCTGAAATCTATTCCAAAGCATCTACCTTGCCTTTTATACTGTTGATATCATTGGCAAAAACTGTCAAAATCTTACGGATTTCTGTAAGCTCCGATTCTGAAGTCATTTCTACCTGTTGACTTAGTAATGACGTTCATTCTAACCGACTGGATTTACGACTCCAACTAGGAGGTGGACGCTTGAGTTTGGGTGCAATGATAATCCTCAAAATCCCATCAAAGGTGGATTACTAGTTACGGACCCTAGAGTAAACTTTTAACAAATAGAGGTTCCTCTTGATAACATGGGTTAAGTTAACCCCTAGATTCAAAATCTCTAACCAATGAAATATTTCGATCAAGAAATATTACATGAAGATGATTTACTGATCTTGTTAAGTATGAAATATTCAATCCATTGAATTAAACTGGCCGATGCAAGGTGATTGGGACTATGTACCATTTGAGTTTGGGCTGGTTCGACCTAATGGATCTGAATATTCCACTTGCATCATTTCATCCAATATTTTTAAGCCAATTAGTTCAACCGATCCATATGTTGATCCATAAGATCCATTTACCAATTGGGCTAGTTGGTTTAACTTGATATTGACCAGTATGTCTCATTAATTAAGTCTGTTGGGTTAGACCGATATTGTGGGTTCGATTGGAGCGGTGTGGACCGGTCCACCCACTTACCATTTGGTTGGATTAAATAGAGCAACTTGGGAACACCCACGATAAGTTCGAGTCGTGACCTATAGGGAGGTTTCTAGACTCTAGGTTCACTACGTGCAATGCAATTTATCTGGCCACCCTTGCCCAAGTGCACCTATATACCTCTCGAACATGCTCAATCAGATGGTAAGTGGTGACTTGGTTTGATATACTGTATAAGTGATAATATAAAATTTCAACTCACTTCTCTGAAGCCAAAAGCAGCCAGTTTAATCCCCAGATCAGAGGTGGCGCGCGATGCTTGAGCAAAGGCACTCTTAAATCACCTCTTTTCTAGAATAGACGTAGTATATCCTCCTAGTACCGTAGTATATCAAAGCAGGATCTTGCTTAAGCACTGGTTTGGGCCAAGAAGTGCAATTAATGTACTTATATTATCTTCGATATACCTATGGGTACGAGTCAAGAGTTGTAGCTTTCATAAACAGTTTGGCATCCCACGAGGGGACCGACCACGTACTAGTACTACGTTGGCAAACGGGACATGTGACTGTGCGGCTTACAATAGATCAAAGGCTCAAGTCAGTCCAGCCTGGGTGCATCGATATACCTTTTAGAGTCACCTGATCAGACGGTACTGATGCCCCAATTTAATATACCCTAAGGTACATGACTAGAGTTGTGGTTTTCATGAATGACATCGCATCTCCGAAGAGACCAGGCCACGCACTAGTACCACATCGGCTATAAGGGACATGCAAGCGTACAAAGCGAACGTGCCAGTGGTGTGTGCAAAACAGGATGGGGTGTGCCCAGGGCCTTTTCAAACAACTCGGTCCATGGACCTGATCATATCATCATAACATCGATACCACATGAATACTAATCAAAACAAACACTACTCCAAAATACATCATGAAAAATGAGCACATCAAATATATATCAAGATCATGGCAATGTTAGAAGCAAGTATTCAATCCAAAATATTTCTTTATTCCAATCAAGGGTTATTTTGGATGGCCCAAAATAATTCGGAATTTCAAAGAATATTGAATCGATGATAAATGGATAGTCGTTAGGATGGAGATTTTTCTTTAAAATCAAATTACCCCATTTTTTTTTTTGAAAAAAAAAACACAACATCCTAACAAAAATTTAGCCAACAAGTGGATCGTTATTGACATACCATCTTTTACTAGTGCTACCCCAATTTTTGTGTAAATCATTAAATAATTACTATGATTAAGGTGACATTAGAAAAATTGGTGTGTCAATAACAACTCACAAATAAATCAAAATCATTCTCTATTAGTCATAGAGAGAGCTGTTAGTAGTCCCTTTGTTTATTATTATTATTTTTAAATCTCTATATGTTTTCTTTTTTTTTTGTTTGGAACTCAATCTGACTTGATGAACTCAACACAACCTAGGGGCAACACATATGGTTCTATTCTGTCAAGATTGGATACAATTAGACCGAATCTCTGAATTTTCTCCTCCAATCCGTTTAAAACTCAATCCATTTCAGAGAGATCCTAGTACAAAAGAACTTCATCAACCATAGTCAAGTTATCACCGTGTCCCAATAATCTGCGTTGTCATTACAACACTCAATTTGAAATTAGATCGGAAAAATACTTCGGTTTACAACGTTGATTGGTGTCCAATCTATGCTGCCATTGCAACACTCAATTTGAGGAAAACAAATTGGTTCACAACATCGATCAGTGGCCAATTTATGCTGCCATTGCAGCACTCAATTTGAGGTAAGATCAAGGAAAATAAAAAATTCAGGTAAATAAAGCAATTCTTTTTTACTTTTTCTAAATGATCCTGATGATGCAAAGATAGAGAACGACGATTTATTCGGATTTTATAAAAAAAAAAAAAACAGATAAGAGATCAAGAGCAGAAATAAAACGTCATATATCTGTCAATAGTGTGGTCAGGATTTTGAGGATGAAACATCATCATCTTCATCTTCAGAATTGGATCAAACCCAACGATCTTGATGATAGAAATCGATGAAGGGGTTCTACCTGAATGCAGGAGCTTCTTGTAAAGCTTCAAAAATGTAACGATAGGTTTTAGCTGCAACTTAGGATGTTAAGAGGAACCATGACCAACATTTCAAAGGATGAGAAGATCAATTCACTTCAAATCAAAGGTTTACCTTTGGTCACAACCAGCAACCTTAAATTCTTCCTTCGATATCCAAAAGAATAGTTGACTAAAAACGCCCAATATCACATCGATTTTGAGAGAAACTGATAATCTTTAAGCTTTGATCTTTACCAAAAGGAAACGATGATTTCGTCAAGAGCTCTAAATTGATCGGACTGAGATTTCAGCCAATCGGTTGGAGATTAAATCGATCTCTATTGAAAAATGATAAAACTGGTAGAAAATGAATGAAGAAGATGAAGGTATGAGGGTTAAGAAGACTTTCGTTTTACTAATGACACACCCCTATTGAAAACGATGGGTTGCTATTGTAGCACCCGAAAAATTTTAAATTTTTTTTTTTTTTTGTTTTCCTTCTTGCTGTCAATGGACAACACGACTTGCCTAAAAAAAATTAATAAAATAAAAAATAAAAATAAAGATTTCATCGTCCCACCATCATCATCCCATCTTCAATAAAACCATCCCTTTGAAATCTCGCATTATTTAGGGTCATTCCGAATGACTTTCGATTGAACCATAAAAAAATGATAATATGCAAAAGCAGAATATCCATAATCCAAACACATAATCAATAATTGAACAAAAAAAGAAGGATAAAAACAAAAACAAAATAAACAGGCAAACTAATAACTAAAAATAAAAACAGTCTAGGTCGTTTTAGCAATGCTCCCATACTTGGGATTTTTCAAGTTTGATCATCAAATATCCCCAGTGGAATCGCCACTGAAAACGCCCTGGATCCGCGGGGTGCTTGAATCCGCTTTTGATTTTTAAGGTTTGGGAGTCCCCACCTAGTTATTATGGTCTATGAATTGAACATTGACTCTAAAAGACAAATAACACTAATCTACGAAAGAAAATACGGGTCCAGGGATCATGTTACAGGGTTGGAAGGTGTTAGGCACCAACCCCACCCGGCAAACGCCGGTCTTTACTTTTTTTCAAATAAAACTACATTGCTAAAAAGACTTAAATAATAAAAAAAATAAAAATATTTACCTTTACGAACGCAACGGTTTTGGTTTCCTCAGATCTGACGGAGAGATCCCTTGATTAATATTCCTTGCCTTATCTTGTCACCGGATTCGCTTCAAATCTCTGAGATGAAGTACCTCTTTCTTAGATCTAAATTTTTCTAATTTGTTATCAATTTCTAGGTATTTTTGAATGGTTTCTAGGTGTTTTTTTAGCTAAAGTTGGGGTATGGATGTTAGGTAAGGAGTTAGGGCTTCAAAATTAGGGTTTTCGGAAGGTTGGGAAGGCTTCTTGACCTACTTTTTTTAGGATTTTCTCTTAAATACGAAAATAGGTTGTAGAGACCCTTATTTATAGATTTTTTTAAAGAGTTTTTTAAATAGAATTAGAGTTAAATTATGTTTATTTTAGATAGTTTTAGAGTTTAATTAGAATTCTTTTAGATAGTTTTAGAGTTTAATTATGTTTGTTTTAGATAGTTTTAGAGTTTAATTATATTTTTTTTAGATAGTTTTAGAGTTTAATTAGAATTCTTTTAGGTAGTTTTAGAGTTTAATTAGAATTCTTTTAAATAGTTTTAGAGTTTAATTAGAATTTTATTAAAGTTAAGGTTTGACTTTGGTCTTATTAGATTGATTAGGGTTTTGACTTAAGTCTCACTTGATTGACTAGAATTTAGGATTTTGACTTAAGCCTTGCTTGATTGACTAGATTTTAGGATTTTGACTTAAATTTTAGTTGATTGACTTGATTTTAAGATTTTGACTTAAGTCTTAATTGATTAACTTTAATTTTAATTAGGATTTCACTTTACATTAATTAATATTTTAATTATTAATTTTAGAATTTTTAATTATTAAAATTGTGAAATTACCGTTTTACCCTCGAAGAGGACTTTTCGCGTTTTAAGTCGTTTTTCAATGTTTCAAGATATTTTGAAATCAATTTTTCATAAGGCATTTAATGGGAATATTATTTTGTGTTATTTATGAAATTTTTTGTACGAAATTTTCGTGAATTTTATGAGGGGCATTTTTGTAATTTTGTCAAATTTTCTGAAAATTAGCGAAATGGGTTATTTTATTTCGATTTATTATTTTATGTGATTGAAAAGATTTTCCTAAGCGTAATGTAGGCTCTAGGGATGTTTTGAGGTTATATGTATTTTGGTAATTTGGTCATTTTTTAGTGATTTTTATCGTAAAACTTATTTTTGTCTTCAAGATGATGATTTCTATGTTTTTGGAGTAATATTTTCCTAGTATAGTGTGGTTTCTACAATTTTGTTGGTTTGAGATACCTCATATGAATTTCTAAAACATATCTCGTAATAAATAAAGTATTGGAATAATCATCCATCATTGGGAATCATTGCGATCGGGTTGACGAGTTGATTAATCAGGTGATTGCAAAAATGGGGTGTCTATAGTACTGAATCTTGAAAAAATCGTCTCCTTGATGAATTTTATCAGAACCTTGTGATCGTTAGTTCTACATGCCACAGCTTTGACCCATTTTGACACATAATCAACGACAACTAGGATGTATTGGTAACCCTGAGAGATAGGAAAGGATTTCATGAAGTCTATACCCCACACGTCAAAATTTTGATGATCAGGATAGGATTTTGAGGTATTTTGTTTCTCTTAGAGATTTTTTCATAATCTCTGTCATCTATCACAAGATTTACTAAATTCGTGGGCATCACAAAAAATACTAGGTCAGAAAAAATCGCATTGTAAGATTTTCATAACGGTCTTCTTACCACTGAAGTGACCTCCGCAGGCATGATTATGGCAAAACTCTAGGATATTGACTTGCTCATAGGTTGGAATACAACGTCTAATGATTTGATCGGGACAATACTTAAATAAGTATGGCTCATCTCAGAAATACCATTTTGTTTTCGATAGAAGACGGAGTTTCTCTTGGTTATTCATTTCGACTGGGAATTGACCTGTAACTAGGTAGTTGACAATGTTCACATACTATAGAGCATTGTCTTGAGAGATTTGCATAAGTTTCTCATTGGAAAAGGATTCAGAGATGGGTAAGGACTCCTCAAATGGCTTATTAATTATCTTAGACAAGTAATCAACTATGACATTTTTTGCCCCATTTTTGTCTCGGATTTCAAGATCGAACTCTTGTACAGTAAAATCCAACGGAGTAGCCTTATTTTAGCATCTTTCTTTGATAGAAGGTACTTCAATGCTACGTGATCTGTGTAGATCACGACTTTAGATCTTATGAGGTAGGGGTAGAATTTTTCAATGGCATAGACCATTGCTAGCATTTCCTTATCTGTTGTAGAGTAGTTAAGCTGAGCATCATTAAGGATTTTACTAGCATATTGCATAATATGAGATTGTTTTTCGATTCCTTGACTCAAAACAGCGCCTATTGCATAATCTGAAGCGTCGCACATAACTTCGAATGGAATGCTCCAGTTTGGAGGTTGAATAATGGGTGCCGAGGTTGTAAACACCCCATTTTTGCACTCGCCTGATTAATCAACTCGTCAACCCGATCGCAATGATTCCCAATGATGGATGTGTATTCCATTGCTTTATTTTGTTACTAGATGTGTTTCAGAAATCCGGATGAGGTATCTCGAACTGACAAAATCTTAGAAATCACGCTACGCTAGGAAAATACGACTCTAGAAACATAGAAATCATCATCTTGCAAATAAAAAAAAAGCTTCACGATAAAAATCACTAAAAATTGACCAAATTACCAAAATACTCCTAACATCAAAACAACCCTAGAGCCTACATTACGCTTAGGAAAACCCATTCAAACACATAAAACAACAAATCGGAACCAAATAAATCATTTCACCAATTTTAACAGAATTCGACAAAATTACGAAAATATCCCTCATAAAGTTCACGACCATTTCATACAAAAAAACTTCATAAATGACAAAAACCAACATTCCCATTGAATTCCTTACGAAAAACTGATTCCAAAACATCCTGGAACATGGAAAAATGACTTAAAACGTAAAAAATCCTCTCCGAGGGCAAAATGGTAATTTCACAATTTTAAAAATTAAAGATTTCAAAATTAATAAATAAATCATTAAATAATGTAAAGTGAAACATTAATAAAATTAATTTTAAAATGTGAACAAAAAAATCGATCAATCAGGCTTTCAGGCAAAATTGTTGAGGGTTCGCAAGATATTTCTTTAAGGACCCCTCCATTTGGGGGTCCAAAGAATTAAAGATATAATAGAAAGGGGTTCTCCAAAAATTTAAAGTCAATCAAGCAAGACTAAAGTCAAGATATTAAAGTCAATCAAATAAAACTGAAGTCAAAATTAAAATCAATTAAGTAAGACTAAAGTCAATCTCATAAGACTAAAGTCAAAATCCTAAATCAAAACCCTAATCTAAACTAATCAAGTCAATCTCATAAGACTAAAGTCAAAACCCTAAATCAAAACCCTAATCTAAACTAATCAAGTCAATCTCCTAAGACTAAAGTCAAAACCCTAAGTCAAAACCCTAAAGACTAAGTCCATCTCATGAGACCAAAGTCTAAACCCTAATTGAAACCCTAAAAAGAAACCCTAATCAAACCCTAATGCTTTTAAAAACTTTATAAATAGGAGCCTCCACACTCTATTTTCGTATCAAAGGAAAAACACTAGGAAAAGTAGGTGAAGAAGCCTCCACAACCTCTCCAAAATCCTAATTTTGCAGTCCCAACTCCTTACCTAACACCCCTGCTCTGATTTTAGCCTAAAAAACACCCAAAAACCTCTAAAAAACATCCCAAAAATTCACAACAAATTCGAAGCACCCAGATCCAAGAAGGAGATACCTTATCTCGGAGATCAGAAATCAGATCCGGAGATAGAACTAAGTAAGGAATACGGTACAATGAGCCATTCTCACCATATCTGAGGGAATAACACTTTTGCAGATCGAAGGTAAGTTTTTTTTTATTATTTTTTTAATCTAGGTTTGTCATTAGCGATGTAGCTTTATTTAGGATAAGTAGAGACCGGCAATGACCAGGCGGGGTTGGTGCCTAACACCTTCCAACCCCGTAACATGATCCCCCGGATTCAGATTTTCTGTAGTAGATTAGTTCATTATCCGTTTTAGAGTCAGTTTGGTTCCTAGACCATAATAACTAGGTGGCGACTCCCAAACCTCAAGGGTCAAAAGCGGATCCGTGTACACCGCGGATCGAGGGCGCTTTCAGTGGCGACTCCACTGGGGACTATTGAGGATCAAACTTGAAAAACCCCAAGTATGGGAGCATTGCCAAGATGACCTAGTTTTTTTTTTAAATTTAGTTGGATTTATTTTATTTATTTTTTCTGTTTATTTATTTTTTTTGTCTTGATTGTAGATGATTTTGGGTATTGCATTTTTTTTTCCAATTAAGGATCACTTTTTGATGACCCCTAAATAATGAAAGATTCAAATTGACATATGACAATGATGGAATGATGAAGGTTAGGATAGTAATGTTAAAACGTTTTTACAAAATATTCTAGTGAGAATTAAGTCTGGGAACCTGTTAATAAAACGTAGATCTCATCGAGTAGATTAATTTAGAACTTGAGTTCACTCAATTTCGTTATCGGAAGCCTTAGATATCATCGATGCAAGTTCAATCTGTAAATCTGGAATTGTTGTTGAATGAAAGTTGGGACAGCAATGTTAAAACTTTTTTACAAAACATTCTACTGAGAATTAGGTCTGGGAATCTCTTAATAAAACGTAGATCTCATCGAGTAGATTAATTTAGAATCTGAGTTCACTCAATTTCATTATCGGAAGCCTTAGATATCATCGATGCAAGTTCAATCTGTAAATTTGGAATTGTTGCTGAATGAAGTTTGGGACAGCAATGTTAAAACGTTTTCATAGAATATTCTAGTAAGAATTAAGTCTGGGAACCTCTTAGTAAAACGTAGATCTCATCGAGTAGATTAATTTAGAATCTGAGTTCACTCGATTTCGTTATCAGAAGCCTTAGATATCATCAATAAAAGTTCAATCTGTAAATCTGGAATTGTTTCTGAATGAAGGTTGGGACAGCAACGTTAAAACGTTTTTACAGAACATTCTGTTGAGAATTAAGTCTAGGCACCGCTTAATAAAATGTAGATCTCATCGAGTAGATTAATTTAAAACTTGAGTTCACTCGATTTCGTTATCGAGAGTCTTAGATATCATCGATGTAAGTTCGGATTATATTTTCCAAATTCACAGAAAATTCGAATTTATCTAATGTTAGCACAATTAATGTTCCTGAGAGTGAGCTCATCTCAACCATTGTCATTCTATCATCAATGTAACATCTGTTGGAATCTCGATTTATTTTGGATCACCCAAAAATAACCCTTGATTAGACCATAGACAACAAATTTATGGGTTTTTTTAATGTTGGATCAGATTAATTATTATTTGTGTTATATGCCCATATAATGTGCCATGATCCCTACAGATATATTTGTGATGTGTTTGCTTTCATCTTAATTTCGATGTGATGGGTTTTGTATTATTTTCTTGATCAATATTCATTTGATATCCATATGTGATGATATAATCTGGCCCATGGGCCCATGTGTTTGAAAAAGGCCCCGGGCACACCCCACCCTGTTTTGCACACACCACATGCACGTTTACTGTTTTGCACACTTACACGTCCTATATAGCCAACGTGGCACTAGTACGTGGCCCGATCTCTTCGGAGATGCGACGTCATTCATGAAAACCACAACTCCAGTCACGTACCTTAGGGTATATCAAACTGGGGCATCAATATCATCTAATCAGGTGATTCTGAGAGATGTATTGATGCATCCAAGCTGGAGTGACCTGAGCCTTTGACCTATTGTGAGCCACACAGTTACATGTCCCGATTACCAACGTAGTACTAGTACGAGGTCGGTCCCCTTGTGGGATGCCAAACCATTTATGAAAGCTACAACTCTTGACTTGTACCCTGTAGGTATAAAAGATAATCTAAGTATATCAATTGCACTTCTTGGTCAAAACTGGTGCCTAAGCAAGATCTTGCCCCGCTGTACCCTACTGTACGAGGGGGATAGACTACGTCTATTCTAGATGAGAGGTATTTAAGTAGGCCTTTGCTCAACATTGTGCGCCACCTCTCAACTGGAGATCAAACTGGCTGTTTTTTGCTTCAGAGAAGTGAATTGAGGTTTTAGATTATCACCTATACGGTATATCAAACCAAGTCACCACGTATCGAAAGGTATATAGGTGTGCTTGGGCAAGAGTGACCAGATAAAAATGCATTGCACGTAGTAAGCTTAGAGTCTAGAAACCTTCCCAGTAGGTCACGACTCGAACTTATCGTGGGTGTTCTCGGGTTGTTTATTAAATGGAGCCTGTTGATTGATGAATGTATGTGAGTGATGTGAATGGTGTAGATCAGAGTGTATGATTGTCCTCAAGGATCAAATATTGTTTTTGAAAATTAAAATGGGTGCACCGACCCAATAAAGAATCCATTCTTTTACAATAATGACCCAGTCCATCTCGATCCAACGATCATTATGTGCCGAGCCATTTGAATCAAAATGAAATTCAAACTTCTTCCTGATTCGGATTTTAAACCTATTTTAAAAGAAGAAAAATGTTTTCCAGAAGAAAAATATTTTTCAGAAGAAAAATTCTTTTCAAAAGTGAAATATTTTCCGGAAGAATAAGATTTTCCAAAAGGAAATACTTTCCCAAAAATTTTTCTAAAAGAAAATGTTTTCTAAAAAAAAAAGAAAAGGAAAAAAAAAATTTCAGAAAAAAAATGATTTACAAAAAATCTATTTTTGCATGAAAATTATTGAAATATGTTTGTGGAAGTTGTTATTCAATGAAAACATTATTTGTCAATATTTTTCAAGAGTGCAATAAAATTATTTTTCTGAATAATCATTACATTACTGAATTGTTTAATGGATTGGTGCACAAAATTCAATAAAATCTCAAGGTTCATTTAAAATGTTATCAAGGGGGTGACACTGAAATTGGTTAAATTCACCTTCAAAGAGGTTTAAGGGTTATCATTGTGTTTAAGCTCAATCGTCCATCGTCTAGCTAGGGTTGTAAATCCGGTCAGTTAAAGTAAACGTCAATATCAAATCAATAGTCAGAAATGACCTCAAAATTTCTCAACATCGTCCAGTTGTTCTTTGAAGATCATAGTGCTTCAATCCTACCGGTTATAAGCAATATCTCAGTCCTCAGTCCTAATCACACTCGTGTGGGTACTTGTCTTGAGTTTTCATAAGTCATTTGGGTTAGCTCGAGTCCTTTTTTCCAGCAAGATCATGTCTTCCTTAGATTGAGTCTACTCTTTCCTATTGAGTCAAGTTAGTTCATCGAGTCTATAGAGGTGTCTGTTGCCCCATCTAAAATTGATCGGATAAAAGAAATTTTTAAATACCTCAAGCACATTAACGAATTAACTAATAATTTGATAGATTTCGTTTCTGAACAAGAAGATAAGAGTCGGGCTCAACCTTTAATCAAGAAAGCAAAGGTCATTGACCTTGGAACAGAAATAAATTCCCAAAGAGATTCAAATAAAAACCATCTTATCTCTAGAGGAACACAAGAGATAATAAATTTTCTCAGAAATTTCAAAAGACTTGTTCGCGTGGGCCTATGAGGATATGTTAGGTGCAAGCTTGGGTGTTGTCTTACACGGATTAGCTATTGAATTGATAAAATGATATCAAAGAAGATCTTACGAAATGTATCAGTGCTAGACTTCTCAACATGGTAGAGCTCCCAGCATAGATTATCATTATCAGATTAATGAAATAGTTGAAGCAGTATTGATCTCTAATAATGGGTCGTACATCAAAGCTTAAGTTATCACTCTGTGTTCAAAGCTCGAGATTCAACATCACAGTATCTCTCTACCGCCCTCAGATTAATGGAAAGGTTGAAACAGCCAATAAAATATCTCAAAACAATCATCAAGGAAATGTATCAATCACACTAGGATGAGTTAGAGAAGTTACCATTCACACTAGGGGCACATCATACTTCAATACAATCTTCTGCTGGAGCTATTCCCTACTTTCTAGTGTATGATATGGAAGCAATCTTACCAGTTGAAATGGAAATCCCGTATCTCAAGGCCTTCAAGAAAAGTCAATTGTTAGAAACAGATTGGGCTAGTCAGTGGCATAAAGAATTAAACTTGATCGGAGAAAAACGACTAAGAGCTTTGTACCACTTGCAAGCTTATCAAAGAAGAATCACTCGTGCGTTTGACAAAAAGATCAAGGCCCCTCACTTGCAAGTCGAGGATTTATTATTTAAAGAAAATCAGACACCTATTTTTTTTATCCTAGAGGGAAGTTCAAACCAAATTGGAGAGGTCCGTTCATCATCAAGGAAATATTACCAGGAAAAGCTGTCAAACTTCAAGATCATGATCGAATTGAATTACCAAAGTCAACCAACCTTGACCAGATCAAACGGTACTACATTTAAGGAGGCCATTTTTGGTCGAATCAATTTTCCTACTACCTAGTTCATTATCTCCTTTCTCAATCCCTTTGTAGCTTGTTCAAAAAGAAAAAAATTATACCTTTTACTTCTTAGCCTGATTACCTAACCCAGGGGAGGAAAAAATCCGAACTACGTTTTGGTCTGATCCCAAAAATATGGGGTACGTAGGTAACCTGAGAAGTTACTTCAGGCCCGACCACATCAAAATAAAAAAATAGATTCCTCGACAAAGAAAGAATCTAAAAGAAAAAATTCAAAAGAAAAAGAAATATCTGCAAAATGGGGAAGAAAATTCAAAGTAAAATAAAAGAAATGCCACATAAGGGGCACTCGGGTTTTTGAGCCTCAAAATCCCTTTATTTTTATACCCAGTCCTAAGCTTACCCATGAAAGTCCTCTTAAGTACCGTGCGAGAAGTCAAGGAAGATAGCAAAGCATGATCAGACATCAACTCCAGAAGTTCAGAAGGGAAGAAGAAAAAAAAAAGTCTGCTAAGTTGAAAACCCAAAAAGGGCGGCTTAGGCAAAAATTAAGGCAAACTCGCAAGGTTGTGAAAGCGCCCTCGATCCGCGGGGTGCGCAGATCCACTTTTGACCCTTGAGGTTTGGGAGTCGCCACCTAGTTATTGTGGTCTAGGAACCAAACTGACCCTACAATGGATAAAAAGAACTAATCTACTATAGAAATCTGAATCCGGGGATCATGTTACGGGGTTGGAAGGTGTTAGGCACCAACCCCGCCCGGCCAATGCCGGTCTCTACTTATCCCAAATAGATCTACATTGCTAATGATAAAACCTAGATTAAAAAAATAATAAAAAACCTTACCTTCGATCTGCAAAAGCACTATTCCCTCAGATCTGAAAAACAGTTCCTTACACCGTACTCCTTGCTTCGTTTTGTCTCCGGATCTGATTTCTGATCTCCGAGGCAAGGTGTCTCCTTCTTGGATCTGAATGCTTTGAATTTGTGGTGGATTTTTGGGATGTTTTTGGGAGGTTTTTGGGTGTTTTTTAGGCTAAAATAGGAGTAGGGGTGTTAGGGAAGGAGTTGGGGCTCCAAAATTAGGGTTTTGGAGGGGTTGTGGAGGCTTCTTCACCTACTTTTTCTAGGGTTTTTTCTTTGATACGAAAATAGGGTGTGGAGGCTCCTATTTATAAAGTTTTTAGAAGCATTTAGGGTTTGATTAGGGTTTCTTTTAGGGTTTCAATTAGGGTTTTGACTTAGTCTTTAGGGTTTTAGGGTTTTGACTTTAGTCTTATGAGATTGACTTGATTAGTTTTAGATTAGGGTTTGGATTTAGGGTTTTGACCTTAGTCTTATGAGATTGACTTGATTAATTTAGATTAGGGTTTTGACCTTAGTCTTATGAGATTGACTCGATTAGTACCTTGACTTCAGTCTTGCTTGATTGACTTTAATTTTGACTTCAGTCTCACTTGATTGACTTTAATACCTTGACTTCAGTCTTGCTTGATTTACTTTTAATTTTTGGAGAACCCCCTTCTATTATATCTTTAATTCTTTGAACCCCCAAATGGAGGGGTCCTTAAAGAAATATCCCACGAACCCTCAACAATTTTGCCTAAGAGTCCAATTAATCGATTTTTTAGGTTCAACTTTTTAAATTAATTTCATTAATGTTTCACTTTAATTATTTAATGTTTTATTTATTAATTTCGAATTTTTTAATTATGAAAATTGTGAAATTATCGTTTTGCCCTCGGATAGGATTTTTTACGTTTTAAGTCATTTTTCAATGTTCCAGGATGTTTTGGAATCAATTTTTCGTAAGGAATTCAATGGGAATGTTGGTTTTTATCATTTATGAAGTTTTTTGTATGAAATGATCGTGAACTTTATGAGGGGTATTTTCGTAATTTTGTCAAATTTTGTGAAAATTGGCGAAGTGGTTTACTTGGTTTCGATTTGTTGTTTTATGTGTTTGAACGGATTTTCCTAAGCGTAATGTAGGCTCTAAGGTTGTTTTGAGGTTAGGGGTATTTTGGCAATTTAATCATTTTTAGTGATTTTTATCGTGAAGCTTCTTTTTGGTTTGCAAGATGATGATTTCTATGTTTCTGGGGTCGTATTTTCCTAGCGTAGCGTGGTTTCTAAGTTTTGTCAGTTCGAGATACCTCATCCGGATTTCTGAAACATATCTGGTAACAAAATAAAGTATTGGAATAGACATCCATCATTGGGAACTTTTGCGATCGGGTTGACGAGTTGATTAATCAGGCGGATGCAAAAATGGGGTGTCTACAGATGCCCCTCTTTGGCAGAGGGTTGAAGCAAACTAGATAGCAAATCTATTTTGGTAGAAAGTGCGATATCCGAATGCCAAAGCTAGTGACAGTTCATTTTGCAGCCTGATTTAGCAATTCGTTGGGGTGTTCAGATCCTTGAGGGTTAAACTCTCCCCGAACTAAAAGGTTGTCAGGTCCTCGAGCGAGAGCTCTCACTGATGGCGTCAGATCCTTGAATTTTAAAGAATTCTCCCTGACTAAAAGAACAAGTGTGCAAGTGTGTGCACTGTGTGAAACTGAGTAAAATCTGAGCATAAACTAAGCATAACTGAGCATAAATTGAGCATAAAAAAATTGAATGTCTTACTTTACCTACCCTAGGTGAAAGAGTAATAAACAATTTTTTTTAAAAAGTTTTACTCTACCTACTCGGGGTAAAAGAGTAATGAACTATTTTTTCTGGGAGTTTTACTCTACCTACTCAGGGTGAGAGAGTAATGAACTATTTTTTCTAGGAGTCCTACTCTACATACTCGGGGTGAAAGAGTAATGGACTTATTTAAGTATAATCTGAGAAAACCCTCGGCGATATCTGACTAAGCATAATCCGAGAAAACCCTCGGCGGTAACTGAGCATAGTTCCGAGAAAACCCTCGGCGGTATCTGAGCATAGTTCCGAGAAAACCCTCGGCGGTATCTGAGCATAATTCCAAGAAAACCCTTGGCGGTATCTGAGCATAGTTCCGAGAAAAGCCTCGGCGGCATCTGAGCATAATTCCAAGAAAACCCTTGGCGGTATCTGAGCATAATTCCAAGAAAACCCTTGGCGGTATCTGAGCATAATTCCAAGAAAACCCTTGGCGGCATCTGAGCATAGTTCCGAGAAAGCCCTCGGCGGCATCTGAGCATAATTCCAAGAAAACCCTTGGCGGTATCTGAGCATAATTCCAAGAAAACCCTTGGCGGCATCTGAGCATAGTTCCGAGAAAACCCTCGGCGGTATCTGAGCATAATTCCAAGAAAACCCTTGGCGGCATCTGAGCATAGTTCCGAGAAAACCCTCGGCGGCATCTGAGCATAATTCCAAGAAAACCCTTGGCGGCATCTGAGCATAATTCCAAGAAAACCCTTGGCGGTATCTGAGCATAATTCCAAGAAAACCCTTGGCGGTATCTGAGCATAATTCCAAGAAAACCCTTGGCGGCATCTGAGCATAGTTCCGAGAAAACCCTCGGCGGTATCTGAGCATAATTCCAAGAAAACCCTTGGCGGTATCTGAGCATAATTCCGAGAAAGCCCTCGGCGGCATCTGAGCATAATTCCAAGAAAACCCTTGGCGGCATCTGAGCATAATTCCAAGAAAACCCTTGGCGGCATCTGAGCATAGTTCCGAGAAAACCCTCGGCGGCATCTGAGCATAATTCCAAGAAAACCCTTGGCGGTATCTGAGCATAATTCCAAGAAAACCCTTGGCGGCATCTGAGCATAGTTCCGAGAAAACCCTCGGCGGTATCTGAGCATAATTCCGAGAAAACCCTTGGCGGTATCTGAGCATAATTCCGAGAAAGCCCTCGGCGGCATCTGAGCATAATTCCAAGAAAACCCTTGGCGGCATCTGAGCATAATTCCAAGAAAACCCTTGGCGGTATCTGAGCATAATTCCAAGAAAACCCTTGGCGGTATCTGAGCATAATCCAAGATAACCCTTGGCGGCATCTGAGCAAAATCCAAGATAACCCTTGGCGGCAACTGAGCAAAATCCAAGATAACCCTTGGCGGCATCTGAGCAAAATCCAAGATAACCCTTGGCGGAAACTGAGCAAAATCCAAGATAACCCTTGGCGGCATCTGAGCAAAATCCAAGATAACCCTTGGCGAAAACTGAGCAAAATCCAAGATAACCCTTGGCGGAGACTGAGCAAAATCCAAGATAACCCTTGGCGGCATCTGAGCAAAATCCAAGATAACCCTTGGCGGAGACTGAGCAAAATCCAAGATAACCCTTGGCGGCATCTGAGCAAAATCCAAGATAACCCTTGGCGGCATCTGAGCAAAATCCAAGATAACCCTTGGCGGAAACTGAGCAAAATCCAAGATAACCCTTGGCGGCATCTGAGCAAAATCCAAGATAACCCTTGGCGGCATCTGAGCAAAATCCAAGATAACCCTTGGCGGCATCTGAGCAAAATCCAAGATAACCCTTGGCGGAGACTGAGCAAAATCCAAGATAACCCTTGGCGGCATCTGAGCAAAATCCAAGATAACCCTTGGCGGCATCTGAGCAAAATCCAAGATAACCCTTGGCGGAGACTGAGCAAAATCCAAGATAACCCTTGGCGGCATCTGAGCAAAATCCAAGATAACCCTTGGCGGAGACTGAGCAAAATCCAAGATAACCCTTGGCGGCAACTGAGCAAAATCCAAGATAACCCTTGGCGGAGACTGAGCAAAATCCAAGATAACCCTTGGCGGCAACTGAGCAAAATCCAAGATAACCCTTGGCGGAGACTGAGCAAAATCCAAGATAACCCTTGGCGGCATCTGTGCAAAATCCAAGATAACCCTTGGTAGAGACTGACTGAGTAAAACAAAGAAATAAATTTGGGAGAGAAACGATCGAAAATGAGTCTGGAGAAGAGTGGTTGAATCTGGGCATGAATAGATTTGGGACAGAATGGATGTCCTATCTCCTATGTGAGATTCAGAATGCATTTGTTTGAACCTCAAGGTTTTATCAAAAAAGTTTTGTAAATTTAAAACCTGAGTTTGAACCTTAAGAGTTTTTTGAAAAACTGCTATCAAGAGGGTAACCTTAGGTTTGGAGTTCTCATTTTAGGATTAACATTGCTCAAAAACAAAATGTCCCTAATTTGACAATAAACATGGCATTGAAAATAATTGAACACATCATTAAAAAATGCCCCTAGTATAAAGGGGGGAAATTACATATCTAGAGGAGAAAGAAAAAAATGCCCCTTGTATGAAGGTTTGAAATATTTGATTACCACAAGCGCAATAAAGATCCAACTTTTAATTTTATTAAAGATTTTGAGTCAGGCTCAAGAGAACAAAATATTTCCTTTTGAGACTCATCATAGAATTCACCATTCTCTCCATTGGTTCACTTGGGGAAGTAAGAATTTTCAGATCGATCGTAGACAAGATACTTGTGGCTTCTGAATCTATGCCTGGTTTAAGCTGAGTATTGAACTTGATTATTCGGATTTCTGATGTTTCAACTCGAACTGCTCTCAGCTTGGGGATTTTCTTTTTTTTATTGTTCTAACTTTTGCCTAGATCGCCTTTCCAGGTTTTCAATCTATCGAGCTTGCTCTAACTTTTGCCTAGATTGCCTTTTCAGATTTTCAATCTAGCGAGCTTTTTCTTTTTTTTCTTGGCTCTGATTGTTGCCAAAGTTGTCCTTTCAGATTTTCAACTTTGCGAGCTTGCCTTAATTTTTGCCTAAGTCGCCCTTTTCGGGTTTTCAACTTAGCAGGCTGCATCATCATTTTTTTTTTTTATCTTTTTTCTTTTCATCTGACCTTTTAGAATTACTGTCTGATCATGTTCTACTACCCTCCTTAACCTTTTCACACGGTACTTAGGAGGACTTTTATAGGTAGGCTTGGGACTAGGCGTAAAATGAAAGGGATTTTGAGGCTCAAAAACCCAAATGCCCCTTGTGTGGCATTTCATTTAAACTTTTTCTTGAATTTTCTTCCCCATTCTTTTTTTCTTTTTAGATTTTTTCTTCATCGAGGAATCTATTTTTTTTTTTGGTGTGGTCGGGCCTGAAGTAACTTCTCAGGTTGCCTACGTACCCCAAATTTTTGGGATCAGACCAAAACGTGGTTCGGATTTTTCCCTCCCCTAAGTTAGGTGATCGGGCTGAGAAAGAAAACGGCATAATTTTTATTTTTGAAATGGCTGCAAAGGGGTTGAGAAAGGATATGTTGAACTGGGTAACTGGGTAATATAATGATTGATTCGGCCAAAGATGGCCTCCTTAAATGTAGTACCGCTTGATCCGGTCAAGGTTGGTTGACTCTGGTAGTTCACTTCTATCATGATCTTGAAGTCTGACGACTTTTCCAGACAGTATTTCCTTAATGAATGAATTTCTCCAATTGGGTTCAGACTTTCTCTTATAATCGAGGAGGAGTGTTCAATTTTCTTTGAAGTCTGATAGTTAAATCCTTGACTTGTAAATGATGAACTTTGAACTTTTTGTCAAATGGACGGGTGACTCTTCTTAGATAAGTTTGCACGTGATACAGGGCTTTAACTCGTTTTCTTCGATCAAGTTTAATTCTTCATACTGCTGACGAACCCAATCTGTTTCTAACAAATGATTTTCCAACAAGACCCTGAGAGACGAAATTTCCATTTCAACTGGCAAGACTGCTTCCATGCCATACACTAAGGAATAGGGAGTAGCTCCACTAGAGGATCGAATTGATGTTCGATATGTCCATAGTGTGAATGATAATTTTTCTAACCAATCTCGATGTGATTGTCACATTTTCCTGATGATAGTCTTGAGACTCTTACTGACTGCTTCAACCGTTTCATTGATCTGAGAACGGTAGGGGGATGATTTGTGCTGCCGGATCTTCAACTTTAAACATAGAGTAATGATTTATGCTTTGAAGTACGACCCATTATCAGAGATTAGTTCAAAAGGTACTCCCATATCGACTGATAATATATGATTTGAAACTCAAGATGTAGTGAGGATAGCACTGATACATTTTTATAACATCTTCTTTGATTCCATTGATATAGACGAGTATCCATTCCATGTTGAACAACACCCAAGCTTGTACCTAGCATACCCTCATATGATCACACGAACAAGTCTTTTGAAATTTCTGAGTCAATTCATTATCCCCTTGTGTTCCTCTAGAGATAAGATGGTTTCTATTTGAATCTCTTTAGGAATTTATTTTTCTTCCGAGGTCAATGACCTTTGTTTTCTTGAGCCCGACTCTTATCTTCTTGCTCAGGAGGGGGTTCCTTATTAGAGGAATTTCTCTTTGAAGCCAGTTATTAGTTAACTCGTTAATGCGCTCGAGGTATTCAAAAATTTCTTTTATCCAATCAAATTCAGAAGGGGCGATAAACACCTCTATAGACTCGACGAACTAACTTGACTCAATAAGAAAGAGTAGACTCAATCTAAGGAGGACATGACCTTACTAGGAAAAAGGACTCGAGTTAACCCAAATGACTCATGAAACTCAAGACTACCCAAAACGGGCTTGATGAGAACTGAGACATTGCTTACAACCGGTAGGATTGAAGCACTATGATTTTCAAAGAACAACTGGATGATATTGAGAAATTTTGAGGTCATTTCTGACTGTTGACTTGATATTGACGTTTACTCTAACTGACCGGATTTACAACCCTAGCTAGACGATAGACGATTGAGCTTAGATACAATGATAACCCTTAACCTCTTTGAAGGTGAATTTAACCAATTTCAGTGTCACCCCCTTGATAACATTTTAAATGAATCCTGAGATTTTATTGAATTCTGTGCACCAATCCATTAAAAAGTTCATCCATTTAATGATTATTCAGAAGAAAAATAATTTTACTGCACTCTTGAAAAATATTGACAAATAATGTTTTCATTGAATAACAACTTCAAACATATTTCAATAATTTTTCATGCAAATATATATCTTTTGTAAATCATTTTTCCTTCATTTTCTTTTCTTTTGGAAAACATTTTTCCGAAAAATATTTTTTCTCTGAAAAATAGTTTTTTATTTGGAAAGTATCTTCTCTTGGAAAATCTTGTTTTTATGGAAAATATTTTTTGGAAAACGTTTTTTCTTAAAAAACATTTTTTCTTTTTAGAGAATAATATTTTTCTTGGAAAATATTTTTTCTGGAAAATACTTTCCCTTTGTAAACTATTTTTCTTCTTTGAAAATTTGATTTTTATTTCGATTTAAATGGCCCGGTCCATCAGGATTGTTGGATCGAGTTGGGCTGGGTCATTTGCAAGAGATGGATTTTTTATTGGGTAGGTGCACTCATTTTGATTTTCAAAAACAACATTTTTTATCCTTGAGGACAATCATACATTCTTGATCTCATCATTCACATATATCCATCAATCAACAGGCTCCATTCAATAAACAAACCGGGAACACCCACGATAAGTTCGAGTCGTGACCTATTGGGAAGGTTTCTAGACTCTAAGCTTACTACGTGCAATGCATTTTTATCTGGCCACCCTTGCCCAAGCACACCTATATAGATTTCGATACGTGGTGACTTGGTTTGATATACCATATAGGTGATAATCTATAACCTCAATTCACTTCTCTGAAGCCAAAAACAGCCCGTTTGATCTCCAGTTGAGAGGTGGCGCACAATGCTGAGCAAGGGCCCACTTAAATACCTCTCGTCTAGAATAGACGTAGTCTATCCCCCTCGTACAGTAGGGTACAGCGGGGCAAGATCTGCTTAGGCACCGGTTTTGACCAAGAAGTGCAATTGATATACTTAGATTACTTTTTATACCCACGGGTACGAGTCAAGAGTTGTAGCTTTCATAAATGGTTTGGCATCCCACGAGGGGATCGACCACGTACTAGTACTACGTTGGCAATCGGGACATGTGACTGTGTGGCTTACAATAGGTCAAAGGCTCAGGTCGCTCCAGCCTGGGTGCATCAACATACTTCTCAGAATCACCTGATCAGATGGTATTGATGCCCCCAGTTTGATATACCCTAAGGTACGTGACTAGAGTTGTGGGTTTCATGAATGACGTCGCGTCTCCGAAGAGACCGGGCCACGCACTAGTGCCACGTTGGCTAAATGGGACGTGTAAGTGAGTAAAGCGGTAAACGTGCATGTGGTGTGTGCAAAACAGGGTGGGGTGTGCCCGGGGCTTTTTCAAACAAATGGGCCCATGGATCCAATCAAACCAATCATTACAAAATGGATCGCAATAAAACATTATCCCAATCACATGAATATTTAATCGAGATCAACACTATTCGAATCACATGATTGATCCCAATCACATGAATATTTAATCGAGATCAACACTATTCAAATCACATGATTGAAAATACACATATCAAGCATATATCCATGTTAAAAGCAAACATTTAATCCGAAATATTTATTCATGTATTTCAATCAAGGGTCATTTTGGATGGTCCAAAATAATTCCGAATTTTAAGGCACATTGGATCGAAGATAAATGGATGATCGCTAGCATGGAGATCTAAAATCAAATAACCTCCTTCCCCCTTTTTTTAAAAAAAAATAAAAAAAGTTGTTGCTAGCAACACATGGTTGCTATCATAACTCTCACAAAAATGTTTCTTTTTTTTTTTTTTACCATGTTACTGCCATCGCAACTCTCAAACAAGCGTTGTTTTTTTTTTTTTTCATCTATGTTGCTGCCAGGAACACATGTGGCTGCCATTGCAACTCTCACACAAACGTTTTTTTTTTTTTTTTTTTCATCTATGTTGCTGCCAGCAACACATGTGGCTGCCATTGCAACTCTCACACAAACGTTGCTTTTTTTTTTCTTCATCTATGTTGCTGCCAGCAACACATGTGGCTGCCATCACAACTCTCACACAAACGTTGCTTTTTTTTATTCATCTATGTTGCTGCCAGCAACACATAATTCATCTCTTTTTTTTTTTTTGATGCTCCAACTCGTAAACTGATTAGATTTATGGATCGAGACTGATCGGGCAAAGTTGTCTCTCAAGACCATGTAGCAAGGTAAAAAATAGATTTAAAATAAATCCCTCTATTGGAGACGATGGAGAAAATGGTAAAAATCAGATTTAAACTACGTCTCTCTGTTGGAGACGATGGAAAAGATGGTAAAAAATCAGATTTGATATGAGTCTCTCCATGGTAAAAACCAGATTTGAAATGAATCTCTCTGTTGGAGACGATAAAGAAGATGGTAAAAATCAAATTTAAACTACGTCTCTCTGTTGGGTACGATGGAGAAAATGGTAAAAACCAGATTTGAAATGAGTCTCTCTGCTGGAGACGATGAAGAAGATGGTGAAAACCAGGTTTAAACTACGTCTCTCTGTTGGAGACGATGGAGAAGATGGTAACAAAAAACAAATTTGCAAAATCAATCACCATTTAGGACGCTGAACTCGTTCTTAAAAACCGATCGGGTAGAGTCGTTTCTTTGAACAAAATGAGTCAAAATGCAGAGAGACAGATTTTTTTAAAAAGGTCTCTTCGTTGGGGACGATGAAACAAAATGTAAAAAACCAAGATTCAAAAGGAAAACTCACTGTTGGAACGTTGAACCTGCGTTTAATTCATTTGGGAAGATGGTGTGTGAATAGAACAATATTATTTTATTTTATCACACACCATTTGAATGTTGCTGTGAACAGAACACAAAAAAACTGAATTTTTTTTAAAAAAAAAATGGATTTCTTTTTGCTACACATCAGCCCCCATATTGCTGTTGACATCCTCCAAACAAATTTTTTTAAAAAAATAAACTCTTTTTTGTGATTTCCTTCTTGCCGTCAACATTATTTTCCTAAAAAAAAAAACAAATTATTTAAACTAATTACTTACTTTTTTTTCAAAATTATTTTATAAAGAAAACAACATACTATCCTATGATCAATCGCATTCACCCTACAAAAAAATTAAAAATAATAAAAAATCTACACATGTAAAAAAATCGAACGTCACAGTCTCTTAATTACTATTATCTTCAACAAAATTAACCATTCAAAAACCCTTCGTTATTTAGGACCACCTAAGATGACCTTTGATTAATTCACAAGAATGATATGCCGGAGTCAAATATTTAAAGTAAAAAATGGCATGCTCAATAATCGAACGAAATAAAAATAAATATAAAAACAAAAACAAAGATGCAAATAATGAACGAGCAAACAGAAAAATCTAGATTATTTTAGCGATGCTCCCATACTTGGGGTTTTTCAAGTCTGATCCTCAATGTCCCCAGCGGAGTCGCCACTGAAAGCGCCCTCGATCCGCGGGGTGCGCAGATCCACTTTTGACCCTTGAGGTTTGGGAGTCGCCACCTAGTTATTGTGGTCTAGGAACCAAACTGACCCTACAATGGATAAAAAGAACTAATCTACTATAGAAATCTGAATCCGGGGATCATGTTACGGGGTTGGAAGGTGTTAGGCACCAACCCCGCCCGGCCAATGCCGGTCTCTACTTATCCCAAATAGATCTACATTGCTAATGATAAAACCTAGATTAAAAAAATAATAAAAAACCTTACCTTCGATCTGCAAAAGCACTATTCCCTCAGATCTGAAAAACAGTTCCTTACACCGTACTCCTTGCTTCGTTTTGTCTCCGGATCTGATTTCTGATCTCCGAGGCAAGGTGTCTCCTTCTTGGATCTGAATGCTTTGAATTTGTGGTGGATTTTTGGGATGTTTTTGGGAGGTTTTTGGGTGTTTTTTAGGCTAAAATAGGAGTAGGGGTGTTAGGGAAGGAGTTGGGGCTCCAAAATTAGGGTTTTGGAGGGGTTGTGGAGGCTTCTTCACCTACTTTTTCTAGGGTTTTTTCTTTGATACGAAAATAGGGTGTGGAGGCTCCTATTTATAAAGTTTTTAGAAGCATTTAGGGTTTGATTAGGGTTTCTTTTAGGGTTTCAATTAGGGTTTTGACTTAGTCTTTAGGGTTTTAGGGTTTTGACTTTAGTCTTATGAGATTGACTTGATTAGTTTTAGATTAGGGTTTGGATTTAGGGTTTTGACCTTAGTCTTATGAGATTGACTTGATTAATTTAGATTAGGGTTTTGACCTTAGTCTTATGAGATTGACTCGATTAGTACCTTGACTTCAGTCTTGCTTGATTGACTTTAATTTTGACTTCAGTCTCACTTGATTGACTTTAATACCTTGACTTCAGTCTTGCTTGATTTACTTTTAATTTTTGGAGAACCCCCTTCTATTATATCTTTAATTCTTTGAACCCCCAAATGGAGGGGTCCTTAAAGAAATATCCCACGAACCCTCAACAATTTTGCCTAAGAGTCCAATTAATCGATTTTTTAGGTTCAACTTTTTAAATTAATTTCATTAATGTTTCACTTTAATTATTTAATGTTTTATTTATTAATTTCGAATTTTTTAATTATGAAAATTGTGAAATTATCGTTTTGCCCTCGGATAGGATTTTTTACGTTTTAAGTCATTTTTCAATGTTCCAGGATGTTTTGGAATCAATTTTTCGTAAGGAATTCAATGGGAATGTTGGTTTTTATCATTTATGAAGTTTTTTGTATGAAATGATCGTGAACTTTATGAGGGGTATTTTCGTAATTTTGTCAAATTTTGTGAAAATTGGCGAAGTGGTTTACTTGGTTTCGATTTGTTGTTTTATGTGTTTGAACGGATTTTCCTAAGCGTAATGTAGGCTCTAAGGTTGTTTTGAGGTTAGGGGTATTTTGGCAATTTAATCATTTTTAGTGATTTTTATCGTGAAGCTTCTTTTTGGTTTGCAAGATGATGATTTCTATGTTTCTGGGGTCGTATTTTCCTAGCGTAGCGTGGTTTCTAAGTTTTGTCAGTTCGAGATACCTCATCCGGATTTCTGAAACATATCTGGTAACAAAATAAAGTATTGGAATAGACATCCATCATTGGGAACTTTTGCGATCGGGTTGACGAGTTGATTAATCAGGCGGATGCAAAAATGGGGTGTCTACAGGTTGAAAATCTGAAAGGACGACCTTGACAACAATCAGAGCAAAGAAAAGAGAAAAAATTGTAAGCTCGTTAAATCGAAAACCTAAAAAGACGATCTAGGCAAAAGCTAGGGTATGCTCGCTAGATTGAAAACCTGAAAAGGCAATCTAGGCAAAATTTAGAGCAATGAAAAAATAAAAGAAAATCTCCGTTGAGTTGAGAAGCTGAAAAGACAGTCTGAGACAAAACATCAGAAGTTCGAATGATCAAATTTCAATACCCAGTTTGAACCAAATATAGACTCATTGGATACAAGTATCTAATCTATGATTGATCAGAAGAGTTTCATATCCCTAAGTGAACCGACGGGGAAAAAGAACAAATTCTATGATGAATTTTAGAAAGAAATATTTTGTTCCAATTTCTTTGAGCCTGACTCAAAATCTTTAATATAAAAAGTCAAAATTAAAAGTTAAACCTTTATTGCACTTGCGGTAATCAAGGATTTCAAACTTTCATAACAAGGGCACTTCCTTTTTCTAAAGAGTACAGTTTCCCCCCTTACACTAGGGGCATTTATTTTCAAATTATATTCGATTATCCCCAGTGCAATGTTCCTTGTCAAACTAGGGGCATTTTTGTCTTGATGCCTGGTCAATTTCAACCCCAAAGGATAAGGCTAACTTTGAATTAAAGGTTACCCTCTTGATAGCAATTTTGAAAACTCCTCAGATTCAAAAAGAGTTAAAATGTTTACCGGACCTTCATAAAATCCAACTTTTTATTAAAAAAAAATTCAAATGCGAGGTTAATCTCCTGTTCGTTCCCAAAAAGAATTAGTTCATTACTCTTTCACTCCGAATAGGTAGAGTAGAACTTCCAAAAAAAAAAATATATATATATATAGTTCATTACTCTTTGGGCAGGTAGAGTAGGACTCCCAAAAAAATTAGTTCATTACTCTTTCACTCCGAGTAGGTAGAGTAGAACTTCCCAAAAAAATTTCATTACTCTTTCACCCTGGGCAGGTAGAGTAGGACTCTCAAAACAATTAGTTCATTAACTCTTTCACTCCGAGTAGGTAGAGTAGAACTTCCCAAAAAAATTAATTTATTACTCTTTCACCCTGGGCAGGTAGAGTAGGACTCTCAAAAAGCTTAGTTCATTACTCTTTCACTCCGAGTAGGTAGAGTAGAACTTCCCAAAATAATTAGTTCATTACTCTTTCACTCTGAGTAGGTAGAGTAGAACTTCCCGAAATAATTAGTTCATTACTCTTTCACCTTGGGCAGGTAGAGTAGGACTCTCAAAAAACTTAGTTCATTACTCTTTCACTCCGAGTAGGTAGAGTAGAACTTTCCCAAAAAAAAAAGATTAGTTCATTACTCTTTCACCCTGGGCTGGTAGAGTAGGATTCCTAAAAAGTTAGTTCATTACTCTTTCACTCCAAGTAGGTAGAGTAGAACTTCCCAAAAAAATAGTTCATTACTCTTTCACCCTGGGCAGGTAGAGTAGGACTCCCAAAAAGCTTAGTTCATTACTCTTTCACTCAAAGTAGGTAGAGTAGAACTTTTCCAAAAAAAAAAAAAAAAATTTAGTTTATTACTCTTTCACCCTGGGCAGGTAGAGTAGGACTCCCAAAAAAATTAGTTCATTACTCTTTCACTTCAAGTAGGTAGAGTAGAACTTCCCAAAAAAATTAGTTCATTACTCTTTCACCCTGGGCAGGTAGAGTAGGACTCAAAAGAAATATAAATTCAGTACTCTTTCACTTAGAGTAGGTAGACTAGGACATTCAACTTTCTCCCAACTTTTGCTCAGATTTGTCTCAAATCTCATTCAAATTTTCTCGAGTTTTGTTTTACTCAGTTTCACACAGTGCACACACTTCCACATTTATTTTATTAGTCAAGGAGAATTTTCTAAAATTCAAGGATCTGACACTATCAGTGAGAGCTCTCGCTCAAGGACCTGACAACTTTTTAGTTCGGGGAGAGTTTTACGTTCAAGGATCCGAACGCCTCGACGAATTGCTAAATCAGGCTGTAAAATGAACTGTCACTACCTTTGGCATTCAGATATCGCACTATCTACCAAAATAGATTTGCTATCTAGTTTGCTTCAACCCTCTGCCAAAGAGGGGCATCTGTAGACACCCCATTTTTGTACTCGCCTGATTAATCAACTCGTCAACCCGATCGCAATGATTCCCAATGATGGATGTGTATTCCATTGCTTTATTTTGTTACTAGATGTGTTTTAGAAATCCGGATGAGGTATCTCGAACTGACAAAATCTTAGAAATCACGCTACGCTAGGAAAATACGACTCTAGAAACATAGAAATCATCATCTTGCAAATCAAAAAGAAGCTTCACGATAAAAATCACTAAAAATTGACCAAATTACCAAAATACCCCTAACATCAAAACAACCCTAGAGCCTACATTACGCTTAGTAAAACCCATTCAAACACATAAAACAACAAATCGGAACCAAATAAATCATTTCACCAATTTTAACAGAATTCGACAAAATTATTAAAAAATATCCCTCATAAAGTTCAGATCATTTCATACAAAAAAACTTCATAAATGACAAAAACCAACATTCCCATTGAATTCCTTACGAAAAACTGATTCCAAAACATCCTGGAACATGGAAAAATGACTTAAAACGTAAAAAATCCTCTCCGAGGGCAAAATGGTAATTTCACAATTTTAAAAATTAAAGATTTCAAAATTAATAAATAAATCATTAAATAATGTAAAGTGAAACATTAATAAAATTAATTTTAAAATGTGAACAAAAAAATCGATCAATCAGGCTTTCAGGCAAAATTATTGAGGGTTCGCAAGATATTTCTTTAAGGACCCCTCCATTTGGGGGTCCAAAGAATTAAAGATATAATAGAAAGGGGTTCTCCAAAAATTTAAAGTCAATCAAGCAAGACTAAAGTCAAGATATTAAAGTCAATCAAATAAAACTGAAGTCAAAATTAAAATCAATTAAGTAAGACTAAAGTCAAGTATTAAAGTCAATCTCATAAGACTAAAGTCAAAATCCTAAATCAAAACCCTAATCTAAACTAATCAAGTCAATCTCATAAGACTAAAGTCAAAACCCTAAATCAAAACCTTAATCTAAACTAATCAAGTCAATCTCCTAAGACTAAAGTCAAAACCCTAAGTCAAAACCCTAAAGACTAAGTCCATCTCATGAGACCAAAGTCTAAACCCTAATTGAAACCCTAAAAAGAAACCCTAATCAAACCCTAATGCTTTTAAAAACTTTATAAATAGGAGCCTCCACACTCTATTTTCGTATCAAAGGAAAAACACTAGGAAAAGTAGGTGAAGAAGCCTCCACAACCTCTCCAAAACCCTAATTTTGCAGTCCCAACTCCTTACCTAACACCCCTGCTCTGATTTTAGCCTAAAAAACACCCAAAAACCTCTCAAAAACATCCCAAAAATTCACAACAAATTCGAAGCACCCAGATCCAAGAAGGAGATACCTTATCTCGGAGATCAGAAATCAGATCCGGAGATAGAACTAAGTAAGGAATACGGTACAAGGAGCCATTCTCACCATATCTGAGGGAATAACACTTTTGCAGATCGAAGGTAAGTTTTTTTTTATTATTTTTTTAATCTAGGTTTGTCATTAGCGATGTAACTTTATTTGGGATAAGTAGAGACCGGCAATGGCCGGGCGGGGTTGGTGTCTAACACCTTCCAACCCCGTAACATGATCCCCGGATTCAGATTTTCTGTAGTAGATTAGTTCATTATCCGTTTTAGAGTCAATTTGGTTCCTAGACCATAATAACTAGGTGGCAACTCCCAAACCTCAAGGGTCAAAAGCGGATCCGCGCACACCGCGGATCGAGGGCACTTTCAGAGGTTAACTCGAACTTGATTTTGTTGAATGCAGAGAAACATGACTCTGAAAAATCGAAAGGAACATCCTTTCCCAATAGCTCACATAAAAGCTTTGAGATTTTCCTGAAATCTTTAATGAATTTTATAACAGAAACCCGCATGGCCTAGGAATTACCTAATTTCTTTGACCGTTCTCGGAGGTGGTAATTTTTCGATTAGACCTACCTTCGGCTTATCTACCTCAATTCTCTTAGTAGAAAATATGTGTCCTAGAACAATCCCCGATGTTACCATGAAATGTATATTTCCCAATTAAGGACTAAATTGACTTCTTTGCAACGTACAAGGACCAAAGTCAAGTGATGGAAACATTCCTCAAAACTTGGTCCAAATACTAAAAAATCGTCTATGAACACTTCGAGATTTTTTTTAGCATGTTAGAAAATATACTCATCATGCACCGCTGAAAAGTAGCGGGTGCATTGCACAATCCAAAAGGCATCCGACGATACTCGAAAGTTTCGAAAGGGCAGGTGAAAGTTATTTTCTCTTGATCGACTAGAGCAACGGGTATCTGGTTGTACCTGGAATAACCATCTAAAAAGTAATAGTAAGAATGTCCTGCTAGACGCTTTGACATTTGATCAATGAAAGGTAAGGGAAAATTATCCTTAGGAGTCATCGAGTTGAGTTTTCTATAGTCAATATACACTCTCCATCCATTTTGGACTCGAGTGGGGATTAATTCATTGTCTTGGTTCACAACCACAGTGATACCAAACTTCTTAGGAACTACTTGTATATGACTCACCCAACGACTGTCAAAGATAGGATAGATAATACCCGCATCTAGCAATTTAATCACTTCCATCCGAACCACGTCTTTTATGATAGGATTTAGCTGTCTCTGAGGTTCTAAGGAAGGCTTAGCGAAATCTTCGAAACAAATATGGTGCATCACCACAGATGGACTAATTCCCTTGATGTCAGTTATGCTCCAACCAATAGTTTCTTAATGTTCTCGTAATACACCTAACAACTTTCTCTTTTGAAATTCATTGAGGTGAGAGGAAATGATCACGGACAAGGTTTGATTCTTACTAAGAAATGCATATCTCAAGGTCTCTGGAAGTAACTTGAGTTCTAATTTTGGAGGCTCGACATGAGAAGGAAAAAGATTTGATGTGCGCACAGGAAGACTTTCAGCTTTTGTGTGTTACCGCACAGAATCTAAGAGTGGAACGGATTCAAGCAAAGCATTGACTTCGCTGATAGACTCTTCTACGTCCTAGTCAAGGCCAAAGTGAGCCAAACATTTCATTAGGAGATCAGAATACCCTAACTCTTGATACGTTTGATTGACTATCGTATCTATCATGTTTACTTCCTCCATACCATCATCTACATCAATTCTTTGGAAATTATAGAAGACGTTCAGTTTCACTTTCATATCCCCAAATGCTAAAGTCATAATCTCGTTTCTACAACGAATGATTGCGTCAGACGTGGCTAAGAATGGACGTCCTAAGATAATAGGAATATGACTGTTCGAATTGATGACTGGCTCTGTAACTAAGACAACAAAGTCAACAGGGAAATAAAAATCTTTGACTTTAATTATCACGTCTTCAATTATACCCTTTAAAATTTTTATGGACCTCTCGACTAGACTCAACGTGATATCGGTGGGTTTCAAAATTCTCAAACCTAATTGTTTATAAATCGAATATGGTAAAAGGTTCACACTAGCCCCTAAGTCTAAGAGGCATTTTTCGACCACTTGATTTCCAATGTGAATGAAAATTGTCAGACATCCAAGATCCTTAAATTTTGGTGCAATCTTTTATTGGATGAGCGACGAAGCTTGGGTTGCCATGATAGTTTCTCAAGGAAATTGTGTTTTTCTTTTAGCTGTGGTCAAATCCTTTAGGAATTTTGCACAAGAAGGTATCTGCTTAATGGCATCTAGGAATGGGATATTGATATGTACATTTTGGAAGACTTCTAAGACACCTTTAAACTGCTTACCTTTTTTAGAATCTCTAAAACGATGAGAAAATGGAGCTTTTGGAATTGGCAAAATGATGGAGGATTTTTTAAATCTTTATCCTTCTCTTTTGGAGACTCTATGACTTCTTTTTAAACTTTGTCCATCTCTAGGACTTTTTCTCATTTGTCAATAGGTTGGATCTTGTTGTCTACCTTCTTTCCCGAAAGGTATGGGTAGCCTGAATTGAATCTTGTGGAGCTCCAGAATGGCTTCCTACTTCGTATTAATCTTTCGATCCATTTGGAATCAAAGGTTGACCTCTAGGGTTAGGGATAGTATAACTAAGAAATTGACTTTTCTCTCTCTAACTTAAGGAGAGAGTTAACTGCCCCAACTGAACTTCCATCTTAGCTATGGATTGCACAGTAACCTGGTTAATCTGATTTGATTTTGATGGATTTGCTATTGAATTTGAATGAACTGTTGTCGCTGCCTCATCAACTCAGCAATCATAGATTCAAAGGACTACTGTTATTGGGCAGGATGATGGTAATTAGTCATGGGATTTGGTATGATGGCTCTACAATCTATAGATTGTTGGGGTTGATAAGGAACTTGAGGAACAATGGCTTGATTTATGGAAGGACCAGATTGCTTAGGAAAACTCCTATTGTAACCTGACGAACCACTAGATTGAATACGTTCGTTTTGTCTGTACGAGAAATTAGAATGAAACCTATTATCTGGGTGATACGTTTGACTAAATGAGTTCGGAGTTGACTTCCTAAAAGCACTATAGCCATTAATCGCATTTGCTTATTCAACTTTGATTTGAGGCAAGTTGGGACAACACTCGACCAAATGATCATTACCGTCACATATGACGTACAAAAAACTTGGTTTGACAGTCACTTGCATCACTGTACGAGGATCTAGGTGAGGTTTAGATGTTGAGATGGTATAGGCATCTAACTTCTTTGTGAGATTGTTCATCCCACTCACTACACTAGACATGACATTTTTGAGATCAGGGTCTGCCTTCATCTCATAAATGCCTATCTTCCTAACTGGATCATCTCTATCAAATTCTTATTGGCTAGCGCTCCAATTTTGAGCACTCTCAACTAACTCTATGAGGAAATTATACGCTTGGTTGGGAGTCTAGTTCATGAACTGACCCTTATGTATTGACTCGACTAAGGTACGTTGATTTATTGTTAAACCTCTATAAAAACTTTGCACCAACTATGCTTTGTCAATGCCATGGTGTCGGCACATGACCAATAAATCATTGAATCTTTCCAAGTTTGGAAAAATTCATCATCAGGACGGGCTCTAAAATTTTAATGGAGTCCTTCATTTTCTCAATTTTGATCACGGGATAGAATTTGGCCATAAATTTCTTGGATAGAACATCCTAGGTGGCTATGGAATTGGGTGTTATGGAGTTCAACCATGCAGCTGCGTGGTCTTCTAAGCATAACGGGAACAGAATAAGCTTGATACTCTTCTCATGTAGATTCTGATTTCTAAATGTTTAACATATAGTCAAGAATCGATTAAGGTGGGTGTAAGGTTGTTCACGCTCTAAACTGTGGAACTTAGGGAGCATATTGATGGTGGCAGTCCTAATTTCAAACTGAGGTGCATTATTCAATGGTAACACAATGCATGTAGGAGGAGATACGGAAGCTGGAGCGAAGAGCTCATTGAGAGTTTGTTCTCGATCGTCCATCATAACTACTGATGGTGTTTTGCGTACCATACTAAGGGTACGTTCGATCTCAGGATCAAATGGTTCTAATACGTTGATTTGTGAACGTCTATCAAGCATGTGATGAGACTATAGTTGTTCTTCTCACTGGAGTTAATAATAATCTTACTTTTACCTTACTTGTGGGACAAGTAGGGAATCGAACTCAGGAGAAAAGAGGAGTAAAGTTAAGATAAGAGGATAAAATTCAAATTAACTAAAAGAAATTAAAACTGTTTTTCTTTATATTTTTGAACTTATAAAAAGATGTAAAATTGCTAAAAAATGAACTAAACTAAATGAAATTAAAAGTAAGTAAACTTATGAAATTAAAGCACCATTGGAAGTGGATCTACCTAAAACATGTTGATGAGCAATTCCTAATCTCTAGCCTTTTTATAACACAATCGTAAGGGCTTGGTGTTAACTCCTTAGATCGAAAAGTTTTGCAAATGAAATGAAATGAAATGAGGGAACATAAACAAAGTAGAATTCTTTGAAAACTTATTACTACTAATTATCTAGTTTAAGCATACTTTATCTTGATCTAATCTAAGCATAAAGTATCTATATTAAGAATAAAAAGTGCAAGAAACTTAAAGAGAACTCATAAGCATTTTAAATAAAAGAAAGGCATGAAATTAGAAATAACACAAGAACTTGCTCTAGGCTTTTTCACTCTCCAATGGAGGGGAACTTAGCCTAATATCATTGTAAGAGAGGAAAGATAAGAGATGAAAGAACTTTTCTTCATTTTATGGAGAAACTTACAACTTCTTTTTCTTCTACTTCTTACAAGACTATTTAGCCAAAAGAAAATAACTAGAAAATGAAAATACAAAAAATAAGAGAATAGGCTAAGAGCTTTAGATTAAAGGAGTCTTAGATAAGAGAACCAAGATGGGACCCTTTCTCTAGAGATGGAGGCTCTATTTATAAAGAAAAATGTGTGTAGAATAGTATAAAAGTAGCCTCCACTTTTCTTTGCACAAAAAGACAAAAGATGAGAATATGAGTTAAGGATTAGGACATTCCAAAGTGAGCCCAAATGCTTTTGGCTTGAGATTTTGATTCCAAAATGTTAATTTCCTGCACAAGAAATGCACGTAATTATATTTATCTAGTAAATAAATTTATTTATATATAATTAAGCCTAATTACATGCAACATGGTGTTTTGAGGCTTAACATGATTATTACCTTAATATAGGGAAATAGGTACAAAAATCAAGATAAATATCCGAAAAATGTACGTATAATTGAGTGATTGGAGACACTCATCACACCCCCAAACTTACCTTTTTCTAGTCCCTAGAAAATAGAATTACCACTTTCGCAGGCACCTCCATTGCATTTAGCAAATTTAACAAGCCCTTGGACGAGTTTAACTCGTGAGGATTTGTAGAAAATATACCCACAAAATTTAAAACAACTTTGAAGTAAAAATAGTCAAAATCAAAACTTATATTGAAAAATACAAGTCTTTTTTTTTGTTTTGTCAATCAATTGGAATTACTGCTTGGTATGGAGTCCCAACCCTTATTTCTCTACGATAAAACTTAGACTTAAATTGACCTTTGAGCGATAGTGGTTCTAACTCAGAAATTTAAGAGATTCGATTTCCTAAAATGAGTTTCAACTTTCTAACTATTCAAGAATAGCTGGAGTAACTTAGGGTTTAATTCTAAACTTAGGGTTTAATTCTAAACTTAGCATCCTGTCTAGGGTAGTGAGAAGTGTGGATATTCACTTTAATACCTCTAAGTGACTTTATCTGTGATATTCCAGTATACTCACATTTTTACACTTGATGGCTTTCACCCTACTAAAACTTTACATAAATTTTTGGATCTTTGATTTTTTTTTTTTTTAAAGGTCTCTTTTTTTTGTTTCTTATTACTTCTTCACTCTTTTTCTAAGAAAAGTAGGCAGCCCTTTCAAGGTAGCCAGTCTAATTCAATGGTTGTTGTATGAGGTGTATACAACCCAGTTCTGTTTTTCTTCTAATCAGCCAACCAATTGAACAAGGAAGTCAAAGTTCATCAAACCTAATTTTTCCTTAAACTCTAGGTAAAAAGAAGGTAACAAGCTCTCTTAATACAATCTAGACTCTTGGTAACCTTATTAGAAGTGACTATAAACAAAAAGATAACTTTGCTCTAACTTTTACCTAAGAGAAACACAAATGAGGACTCCAGCTCATAGCTTCCAATGAAAGACTTATTAAATATTTTTAACCAAGTGCTTAAAGATACAAGATACGATTTTGAGCAAAATACAACAAAGTCACCAATTATTTTTTTTTATTTTTTATTTTTTTAGAGATGAAAGAAGAAAATAATAAGTGGAAATCCGACCCATACACCCCAAACTTAACATTATATTGTCCTCAATATTTCAACATATACATGCAAAGGTAAAATTGAAATTGACAAAATAAAATGAAGTGGGTTAGATAGCACCTGAGAAAGACCTTACAGTCTTGTTGATATTTAACACAATGTCCCCTAAAACGTGTGGGTTGCCTCCCAGAAGCGCTAAGTTTAACGTCTTTAGCCAGACGAAAACAAAGTTAATTTTGATAGACGGGGTCATCGAGGAGAAGAACTTCCTCATGCGAAACATATTCGAGAAAAGGTTTGAGACGTTGACCATTCACTTTGAAAGTGGATCCATCCTTAGGATTAAGGACTTCAACAGCACCATGGGGGTAGACTGTTTGGATAATATATGGACCAGTCCATCGAGACTTAAGTTTTCCTGGAAAAAGGTGGAGTCTGTTATCATACAAAAAAACTCTTTGATTAGGAATGAAATTCCTCCTAAGAATGTGCCTATCGTGAAAGAATTTGGTACGTTCTTTGTACCTTTTGGCATAATCATACAAGTCATTTCTAATCTCTTTTAACTCGTTTAGTTGTAACTTTCGCTTCTCACCGATTTTATCAAAATCAAAGTTGAGGCGCTTGATCGCCCAATATACACGATGCCTGAGTTCTACAGGGAGATGACAGGCCTTACCAAAAACTAATCGGTAAGGAGACATCCCTATGGGTGTCTTGAATGCAGTCCTATAGGCCCAGAGTGAATCACTCAATCTCAAAGACCAATCTTTCCTTGAAAGATTGACTGTTTTTTCTAAGATAGTCTTTATTCCCTTTTAAAAATCTCCACTTGCCCACTTGTTTGTGGGTGGTAAGGTGTGGTAACTTTGTGCGTTATGAGGTATTTCTTCATCAATGCAGCAAAGATCTTGTTGTAAAAATGCGAGTTACCATCACTTATGATAGCTCGTAGAGTACCGAATCTTGAAAAAATCATATCTTTGATGAATTTTATCACAACCTTGTTATCCTTAGTTCTACATGCCACAGCTTCGACCCATTTTGACACATAATCAACAGCAACTAGGATATATTGGTAATCCTGGGAGATAGGAAATGGTCCCATGAAGTCTATACCCCACACGTCAAAAATTTCGATGATTAGGATAGGATTTTGAGGCATTTCATTTCTCTTAGAGATTTTTCCTAATTTCTGACATCTATCACAAGATTTGCTAAACTCGTGGGCATCACAAAAAATACTAGACCAGAAAAAATCGCTATGTAAGATTTTCATAGCGGTCTTCATACCACTGAAGTGCCCTCCGTAGGCATGATTATGGCAAAACTCTAGGATATTAACTTGCTCACAGGTTGGAATACAACATCTAATGATTTGATCGGGACAATACTTAAATAAGTATGGCTCATCCCATAAATACCATTTTATTTTTGACAGAAGACGGAGTTTCTCTTGATTAGTCATTTTGATTGGGAATTGACCTGTAACTAGGTAGTTGACAATGTCTGCATACCATGGAGCGTTAGCTTGAGAAATTTGCATAAGTTGCTCATCGGGAAAGGATTCAGAGATGGGTAAGGACTCCTCAGATGGCTTGTTAACTATCCTAGACAAGTGATCAGCTACGACATTTTCTGCCCCCTTTTTGTCTCGGATCTCGAGATCAAACTCTTGTGGAAGTAAAATCCGACGGATTAACCTTGCTTTAACATCTTTCTTTGATAGAAGGTACTTCAATGTTGCGTGGTCTGTGTAGATCACGATTTTAGATCCTATGACGTAGGGGCAAAATTTTTCAACGGCAAAGACCACAGCTAACATTTTCTTCTCTGTTGTAGAGTAGTTAAGCTGAGCATCGTTAAGGGTTTTACTAGCATATTGGATAACATAAGGTTGTTTTTCGATTCGCTGACCCAAAACAGCGCCTATTGCATAATCCGAAGTGTTGCACATAACTTCAATTGGAATGCTCCAGTTTGGAGGTTGAATAATGGGTACCGAGGTTAACTCGGACTTGAGCTTGTTGAACGCAGAGAGACATGACTCTGAAAAGTCGAAAGGAACATCCTTTTCCAATAGCTCACATAAAGGCTTCGAGATTTTCCCGAAATCTTTAATGAATCTACGATAGAAACTCGCATAGCCTAAGAATTACCTAATTTCTTTGATCGTTTTAGGAGGTGGTAATTTTCCGATTAGACCTACCTTCATTTTATCTACCTCAATCCTCTTAGCAAAAACAATGTGCCCTAGCACAATCCCCGATGTTACTATAAAATATCATTTTTCCCAATTGAGGACTAGATTGACCTCTTTGCAACGTACAAGGACCAAAGTCAAGTGATGGAAACATTCCTCAAAACTTGATCCGAAAACTGAAAAATCATCCATGAACACTTCGAGATATTTTTCTAGCATATTAGAAAATATACTCACCATGCACCGTTGAAAAGTAGCGGGTGCATTGCATGGTCCAAAAGGCATGTGACGATACGCGAAAGTTCTGAAAGGACAGGTGAAAGTTATTTTCTCTTGATCGATTGGATCAACGGGTATTTGGTTGTACCCGGAATAACTATCTAAGAAGCAATAGTAAGAATGTCCTGCTACACGCTTTAACATTTGATCAATGAAAAGTAAGGGAAAATGATCCTTAGGAGTCATCGAGTTGAGTTTCATATAGTCAATACACACTCTCCATCCATTTTGGACTCGAGTGCGGATTAATTCATTGTCTTGATTCACTACCACAGTGATACCAGACTTCTTAGGAACTACTTGTATAGGACTCACCCAACGACTATCAGAAATAGGATAGATAATACCCGCATCTAGCAATTTCATCACTTCCATCAGAACCACGTTTTTTATGACAGGATTTAACCATCTCTGAGGTTCTAAGTAAGATTTAGCAAAATCCTCTAAACGAATATGGTGCATGACCACAGATGGACTAATTCTCTTGATGTCAGCTATGCTCCAACCAATAACTTTTTGATGTTCTCTTAATACTCCTAACAACTTTTCCTCTTGAACTTCATTGAGGTGAGAGGAAATAATCACGGGCAACGTTTGATTCTTGCCAAGAAATGCATATCTCAAGGTCTTTAGAAGCGTTTTGAGTTCTAATTTCGGAGGCTCGAAATGAGAAGGAACAAGATTGGATGTGCGCACAGGAAGACTTTCAGCTTTTGCATGCCACCGCACAGAATCTAAGAGTGGAACGGATTCAAGCAAAGCATTAACTTCGCTTATAGACTCTTCTACATCCAAGTCAAGGCCAAAGTGAGTCAAACATTTCGTTAGGGGATCAGAGTACCCTAACTCTTGATACGTTTGATTGATTAGCGTATCTATCATGTTCACTTCTTCCATACCATCATCTACATCAATTCCTTAGAAATTGTGGAAGACGTTCAGTTTCACTTTCATATCCTCAAATGCTAAAGTCATAATTTCATTTCTACAACGAATGACTGCGTCAGACGTGGCTAAGAATGGACGTCCTAAGATGACAGGAATATAATTGTTCGAATTGATGACTGGCTCTGTGTCAAAGACAACAAAGTCAACAGGAAAATAAAAATCTTTGACTTTAACTATCACGTCCTCAACTATATCCTTTGGAATTTTTATGGACCTATCAACTAGACTCAACGTGATATTAGTGGGTTTCAAAATCCCCAAACCTAATTGTTTATAAATCGAATATGGTAAAAGATTCACACTGGCCCCTAAGTCTAAGAGACATTTTTTGACCACTTGATTTCCAATATGAATAGAAATTTTTAGACATCCAGGATCCTTAAATTTTGATACAATCGTTTGTTGGATGATCGACGAAGCTTGGACTGCCATGATGGCTTCCTAAGGAAATGGTGTTTTCTTTTTAGCTGTGGTCAAATCCTTTAGGAATTTCGCATAAGAAAGTATTTGCTTAATGACATCTAGGAATGAGATATTGATATGCACATTTTGGAAGACTTCTAAGATACCCTCAAACTGCTTATCTTTTTTAGAATCTTTAAGGCGATAGGGAAATAGAGCTTTTGGAATCGACAAAATGATGGGAGGATTTTCCAAATCTTTCTCCTTCTCTTTTGGAGACTCTATAACTTCTTTCTGAATTTTGTCATTCTCTAGGACTTTTTCTCCCTTGTCAATAGGTTGGACCTTATTGTCCACCTTCTTTCTCGAACGTAAGGTGATGATAGCCTGGACTGAGTCTTGTGGAGCTCCAGAATGGCTTCCTACTTTGTATTGACCATTTAATTTGTTTGGAATCAAAGGTTGACCTCTAGGATTAGGGATAGTCTGACTAGGAAATTGACCTTTCTCTCTCCCACTCAAAGAGAGTGCTAACTGCCCCAACTGAACTTCCATCTTAGCTATGGATTGCGCAGTGACCTGGTTAATCTGAGTTTGATTTTGATGGGTTTGCTTTTGAGTTTGGATGAACTGTTGTTACTGTCTCATCAACTTGGCAATCATAGATTCTAAGGACGACTGTTGTTGGGCAGACTGCTCGTAATTGGTCATGGGATCTGGTATGATGTCTCTGTAATCTGTAGATTGTTGGGGTTGATAAGGGATTTGAGGAACAATGGCTTAATTTGTAGAAGAACCAGATTTCCTAGGAAAACTCCTATTGTAACCTGACGGACCACTAGATTGAATAGGTCCATTCTGTCTGTATGAGAAATTAGGATGGAACCTATTATCTAGGTGATACGTTTGACTAAAAGAGTTTGGAATTTGCTTCATAAAAGCATTATAGCCATTAATCACATTTGCTTGTTCACCTTTGATTTGAGACAAGATGGGACAACACTCGACCAAATGGTCGTTGCCGTCGCATATGACGCACAAAGAACTCGGTTCGATAGTCACTTGCAAAATTGTACGAGGGTCTAGGTGAGGTTTGAATGCTAAGATGGTAAAGGCATTTAACTTCTTCGTGAGATTGTTCATCCTACTTACTAGACTAGACATGACATTTTTGAGATCAGGGTCTGTCTTCATCTCATACATGCCTGTCTTCCTAATTGGATCGTCTCTATCAAACTCTTCCTGATTAGTGCTCCAATTTTGAGCACTCTCAGCTAACTCTACGAGGAAATCGTACGCTTGGTTGGGAGTCTGGTTCATGAACTGATCCTTATGCATTGACTCGACTAAGGTACGTTGATTCATTGTTAATCCTATATAAAAACTTTGCACCAACTGTGCTTTGTCAATGCCATGGTGTGGGCACTTGACCAATAAATCATTGAATCTTTCCCAAGTTTGGAAAAAATCATCATCAGGACGGGCTCTAAAATTTCTAATGGAGTCCTTCATTTTCTCAGTTTTGGCCACGGGGTAGAATTTGGTTATAAATTTCTTGGATAGAACATCCCAGGTAGATATGGAATTGGGTGTTAGGGAGCTCAACCACACAGTTGCGTGGTCTTCCAAGGATAACGGGAATAGAATAAGCTTGATACTCTCCTCATCTAGATTCTGATTTCAAAAAGTTTGACATATAGTCAAGAATCGATTAAGGTGGGTGTAAGGTTGTTCACGCTCTAAACCGTGGAACTTAGGGAGCATATTGATGGTGGTAGCCCTAATTTCAAACTGAAGTGCATTGTTCAATGGTAAAACAATGCATATAAGAGGAGATGTGGAAGCTGGGGCGAAGAGCTCTTTGAGACTTCGCTCTCGATCGTCCATCATAACTATTGATGGTGTCTTGCGTATCCTACTAATGGTACGTTCGATCTCAAGATCAAATAGTTCTAACACGTTGTTCTGTAAATGTCTACCAAGCATGCAAATCACACAGTCGATCAAACAATCAAAGAAAGAAAATATTGGACCTAGATAGGTTGCCTAAAGCTAGACAGCTCCTAACTGGGTAGAAATAGCTCAACAAGCCTTCCAACTCGGTTCTATGAAGTTAAGTTTAAATCATTCGAATCTCTAGATCGGAGGTGGCGCACAATGCATAAGCAAGGGCACTCTTAAATCACCTTCCTTTCTTGAATAGACTGAGTCTATCCCCTCAAAGGGCAAGATCTTACTAGATACAAAAGATGACCAAGAAGCGCAATTGACACAACTTGAAGCGAAATTTCTCCTATTGAGCTCGTAGACCCTATAGTCAAGTCTAATTTATTTTAATTAATTTGATTGGATGACTAGTGAGTTGATTATCCTACTTAGAGCAAGGAATTGGTAATGACTTCAAATCTTTATCTTATCATGTCATCCCTAGGAGAGGGGTGCTCTTTACTACTTAATTAACTATTCCAAGTGTGTGCAAATTGGAAAAATAACATACAAAGGTAAGAAGTAACCCACTAGTAAAGAGAGGCATGGGTGTTTTGGGATTACCTCCCGTGCTAGACGGGGTGAAGACGGTTTGAGTCGGCTTAGGCCACCAACTCCAATTTTAGTGTACGAACCTAAGGAGCCGTAACGGTATTGTCCACCCGTCGTCCTTCCTTAGTCTATTACAATCCAAGCCTTCTTGGATAATTAAAAAAATTACAAAGAATCTTATACAAGAGTTTCTAAAATAAAAAAAAAATAAATCTAACTAACGATTAAAGGAAATTGAAAGAAAGAAGAAAAAAAATGTTCACCTACAAGAAGCAAAACAGAAATGATAGTAAATGGATTCAAAAATAGAATCTGACTTACCACAATCTTGTTGACTTTGTCACATTTTATAGAAAATTTCGTTCTACACCAAATCGATATACTATAATAGATAATCGGAGATCAGAGCAGAAAGTTACAGTTAGTTTAAATTCTACTGTCTAGGGTGAAAAAGAAAATGGGAATGACTTTTTTTTTTTCAATGTTTTTTCTTCTTTCTTCTCTCTTAAAACCTCAAGAACACTTGAACTTATAGAAAGAAATCAAAAGAAAAAAAAATAAAAATAAAAATGAAAGAAATGAATTTTAAATCAAAACTTACCACTAATACCTTTACCTTTCCTCGGTAGTGGCACCAAAATTTTGATGAGACTATCGTTGTTCTACTCACCAGAGTTAATAATAATCTTATTTTTACCTTACTTGTGGGACAAGTAGGGGATCAAACCCAAGAGAAAGGAGGAGTAGAGTTAAGCTAAGAGGATAAAATTCAAATTAACTAAAAGGAATTAAAACTATTTTTCTTTGTATTTTTGAACTTATAAAAAGATGTAAAATTGCTAAAAAATGAACTAAACTAAATGAAATTAAAAGCAAGTAAACTTATGAAATTAAAGCACCAGTGGAGGTGGATCTACCTAAAACATGTTAATGAGCAATTCCTAATCTCTAGCCTTTTTATAACACAATCGTAAGGGCTTGGTGTTAGCTCCTTAGATCGAAAAATTTTGCAAATGAAATGAAATGAGGGAATATAAACAAAGTAGAATTCTTTGAAAACTTCCTACTACCAATTATCTAGTTTAAGCATATTTTATCTTGATTTAATCTAAGCATAAAGTATCTATATTAAGAATTAAAGGTGCAAGAAACTTAAAGAGAATTCATAAGCATTTTAAATAAAAGAAAGGCATGAAATTAGAAATAACACAAGAACTTGCTCTAGGCTTTTCCACTCTCCAATGGAGGGGAACTTAGCCTAATGTCATTGCAAGAGAGGAATGATAAGAGATGAAAGAACTTTTCTTCATTTCATGGAGAAACTTACAACTTCTTCTTCTTCTACTTCATACAAGATTATATAGCCAAAAGAAAATAACTAGAAAATGAAAATACAAAAAATAAGAGAATAGGCTAAGAGCCTTAGATTAAAAGAGTCTTGGATAAGAGAACCAAGATGGGACCCTTTCTCTAGAGATGGAGGCTCTATTTATAGAGAAAAATGTGTGTAGAAGAGTCTAAAAGTAACCTCCACTTTTCTTTGTACAAAAAGACAAAAAAGGAGAATATGAGTTAAGGATTAGGGCATTCCAAAGGATTAAGGGATTCCAAAGTGGGCTCAATTACTTTTTTCTTGAGATTTTGATTCCAAAATGTTGATTTCCTGCACAAGAAACACACGTAATTATATTTATCTAGTAAATAAATTTATTTATATATAATTAAGCCTAATTAACATGCAACATGGTGTTTTGAGGCTTATCATGATTATTACCTTAATATAGAGAAATAGGTACAAAAATTAAGATAAATATTCAAAAAATGTACATATAATTGAGTATTTGGAGACACTAATCAGCATGCAAATCACACAGTCGATCAAAAAATCACGAAAAGAAAAGACTGGACCTAGATAGGTTGCCTAAAGCTAGACAACTCATAACTAGGTAGAAATAGTGCAACTAGCCTTCTAACTCGGTTCTATGAAGTCAATTTTGAATTATTCGGATCTCCAGATCGGAGGTAGCGCACAATGCATAAGCAAGGACACTCTTAAATCACCTTCCTTTCTTGAATAAACTGAGTCTATCCCCTCAAATGACAAGATCTTACTAGATACAAAAGAAAACCAAGAAGCGCAATTGGCACAACTTGAAGCAGAATTTCTCCTATTGAGCTCGTGGGCCCTATAGTCAAGTCTAATTGATTTTATTTAATTTGATTGGATGACTAATGAGTTTATTATCCTAATTAGATGAAGGAATTGGTAATGACTTCCAATCCTTATCTTATAATGCCATCCCTAGGAGAGGGGTGCTCTTTACTACTTAATCAACTACTCTACTAGTGTTCAAATTGGAAAAATAACACACAAAGGTAAGGAGTAACCCACTAGCATATAGAGGCGTGGGTGTTTCGAGATTACCTCCCATGTTAGACGGGGTGAAAACTGTTTGAGTCGATTTAGGCCACCAATTCCAATTTTGGTGTGTGAACCTAAGGAACCGTGACGATATTGTCCACCTGTCGTCCTTCCTAAGTCTATTATAATCTAAGCATTCTTTGATAGTTAAAAAATTACAAGGAATCCTATACAAGAAGTTTTAAAACAGAAAAATAAACCTAACTAAATATTAAAAGAAATTGAAAGAAAAGAAGAAAAAAATATTCACCTACAAGGAGCAAAATAGAAAGGTTAGTATAAATGATAGTAAATAGACTCAAAAATAGAATCTGACTAATCAAAATCTTACTTAATTTGTCACATTTTATAAGAAATTTTGTTCTACCCCAAATCGATATACTATAATAGCTAATCGGAGATCGGAGCAGAAAGTTACAGTCAATTTAAGTTCTGCTGTCTAGAGTGAAAAAGAACACGAGAATGACTTGTTTTTTCAATTTTAAATTTTTTTTCTTCTTTCTTCTCTCTTAAACCCTCAAGAACACTTGAACTTATAGAATGAAACCAAAATAAAAAAAATAAAAAAATAAAAAAAAATGAAATAAATAAATTTTAAATCAAAAGTTACCATTACTACCTTTACCTTTCCCCTGCAGCGACGCCAAAATTCTAATGGCACTATCGTTGTTCTTCCCACCTGAAAGCGCCCTCGATCGGCGGGGTGCGCGGATCCGCTTTTGACCCTTGAGGTTTGGGAGTCGCCACCTAGTTGTTAAGGTCTAGGAACTAAACTGACTCTAAATAAAGGCAAACTAATCTACAAAAAAGAAAAAGAGTCCGGGGATCACGTTACGAGGTTGGAAGGTGTTAGGCACCAACCCCGCCCGGCCAAAGCCGGTCTCTACTAACTTCCCAAGTAAATTACATTGCTAAAACCTAGATAAAAATAAATAAAAATAAAAAATTTACCTTTCCGATAGCAAGGACTTTGTTCCCTCAGCTCTGACAAAATAGCTCCTTCTACCGTACTCCTTTGCTTCGTTCTGTCTCCGGATTTGATTTCGGATCTCCGAGGCAAGGTATCTCCTTATTTTTGAATCTGAACTCTTCAAGTTCATTGCGGATTTGGAGATGTTTTTGGAGGGCTTTCAGGTGTTTTCTAGGCTACAATTGAAGGAGGGATGTTAGGTAAGGAGTTGGGGCTCCAAAACTAGGGTTTATGGGAGGCTAAGGGGACTTCTGGACCTACTTCTCTTAGGATTTATGATTTGATACGAAAATAAGGTGTGAGCACCTCTATTTATAGATGTTTTTAGGGGTTGATTTGGATAGAGTTAGTATTTAATTAGAGTTCTTTTAATTAGAGTTGTGTTTTAGTTAGACTTGTTTTAGGTAGAATTGTGTTTTAATTAGAATTATTTTAGGTAGAATTATTTTTAAGTTAGAACTCTATTATATTGAGTTATTATTTAATTAGAATTCTATTATGACTTTTGGTCTTATTTGATTGACTTTTACTGTTTTGACTTTAGTCTTAATTGATTGACTTTTAATATCTTGACTTCAGTCTTGCTTAATTGACTTTAATTTTGACTGTAGTCTCACTTGATTGACTTTAATACCTTGACTTCAGTCTTGCTTGATTTACTTTTAATTTTTGGAGAACCCCCCTCTAAAATATCTTTAATTCTTTGGACCCCCAAATGGAGGGGTCCTTAAAGAAATATCCCACGAACCCTCAACAATTTTACTTGAAAGCCCGAGTGATCGATTTCTTTGGTTCAAAATTTTAAATTAATTTCATTAATGTTTCACTTTAATTATTTAATATTTTATTTATTAATTTCAAAATTTTTAATTATGAAAATTGTGAAATTACCGTTTTGCCCCCGGAGAGGACTTTTCACGTTTTAAGTCGGTTTTTAATGTTCTAGGATGTTTTAGAATCGATTTTTCATAAGGAATTCAATGAAAATATTAGTTTTTGTCATTTATGAAATTTTTTGTTTGAAATGATCATGAACTTAATGAGGGGCATTTTCGTAATTTTGTCAAATTCTGTTAAAATTGGTGAAATGATTTATTTGGTTTCGATTTGTTATTTTATGTGTTCGAGAGAGTTTTCCTAAGCGTAACGTAGGCTCTAGGGTTATTTTGAGGTTAGGGGTATTTTGGTAATTTGGTCAATTTTTAGTGATTTTTATCGTGTAACTTCTTTTTGGTCTACAAGATGATGATTTCTATGTTTTTGGGGTCGTATTTTCCTAGCGTAGCGTGGTTTCTAAGGTTTTGTCAATTCGAGATACCTCATCCGGTTTTCTGAAACACATCTATTAACAAAATAAAGCAATAGAATACACATCCATCATTGGGAATCATTACGATCGGGTTGACGAGTTGATTAATCAGGCGGATGCAAAAATGAGGTGTCTACAGATGCCCCTCTTTGGCAGAGGGTTGAAGCAAACTAGATAGCAAATCGATTTTGATAGATAGTGCGATATCCGAATGCCAAAGCTAGTGACAGTTCATTTTACAGCCTGATTTAGCAATTCGTCGAGGTGTTCGGATCCTTGAGCGTAAACTCTCCCCGTATTAAAAAGGTTGTCAGGTCCTTGAGCGCAAACTCTCACTGACGGTGTCAGATCCTTGAATTTTAGAAAATTCTCCTTGACTAATGTGACAATTGTGCAAGTGTGTGATTTAAAATATGAGCATAATTTTGAGTAAAATCTGAGTATAATCTGAGCATAATTTGAATATAAACTGAGCATAAACTGAGCAAAGTTCCGAGAAAACCCTCGGCGGTAACTGAGCATAATTCCAAGAATACCCTCGGCGGTAACTGAGCATAGTTCCGAGAAAACCATCGGCGGCATCTGAGCATAATTCCGAGAAAACCCTCGGCGGCATCTGAGCATAGTTCCGAGAAAACCCTTGACGGTAACTGAGCATAATTCCAAGAAAACCCTTGGCGGCGCCTGAGTATAATTCCAAGAAAACCCTTGGCAGCATCTGAGCATAGTTCCGAGAAAACCTTCGACGGTAACTGAGCATAGTTTCGAGAAAACCCTCGGCGGCATCTGAGCATAGTTCTGAGAAAACCCTCGGCGGTAACTGAGCATAATTCCGAGAAAACCCTCGGCGGCATCTGAGCATAATTCCGAGAAAACCCTCGGCGGCATCTGAGCATAGTTCCGAGAAAACCCTCGGCGGTAACTGAGCATAGTTCCGAGAAAACCCACGGCGGCATCTGAGCATAGTTCCGAGAAAACCCTCGACGGCATCTGAGCATAGTTCCGAGAAAATCCTCGGCGGTAACTAAGCATCATCCAAGATAACCCTTGGCGGAAACTGAGCAAAATCCAAGTTAACCCTTGGCGGCAACTGAGCAAAATCCAAGACAACCCTTGGCGGAAACTGAGCAAAATCCAAGTTAACCCTTGGCGGCAACTGAGCAAAATCCAAGACAACCCTTGGCGGAAACTGAGCAAAATCCAAGATAACCCTTGGCGGAAACTGAGCAAAATCCAAGATAACCCTTGGCGGAAACTGAGCAAAATCCAAGATAACCCTTGGCGGCAACTGAGCAAAATCCAAGATAACCCTTGGCGGATAACCCTTAGCGGAAACTGAGCAAAATCCAAGATAACCCTTTGCGGAAACTGAGCAAAATCCAAGTTAACCCTTGGCGGCATCTGAGCAAAATCCAAGACAACCCTTGACGGAAACTGAGCAAAATCCAAGATAACCCTTGGTGGCAACTGAGCAAAATCCAAGTTAACCCTTGGTGGCAACTGAGCAAAATCCAAGATAACCCTTGGCGGAAACTGAGCAAAATCCAAGTTAACTCTTGGCGGCAACTGACCAAAATCCAAGATAACCCTTGGCGAAAACTGAGCAAAATCCAAGTTAACCCTTGGCGGCAACTGAGCAAAATCCAAGATAACCCTTGGTGGCAACTGAGCAAAATCCAAGATAACCCTTGGCAACTGAGCAAAATCCAAGATAACCCTTGGCGGTAACTGAGCAAAACTGGCAGAGGAATGAAGGAATTTTGAGAAAGAATGAATGAATTTTGAGAAGACTGATTGGAATGAATCAGGAAGAGAAATGATCGAATCTAAGAATAATTGGATCTGGAAAAGAATCTGGAAAACGAAAGAATGTCATATCTCCTATGTGAAATCAAAAATGCTTTTGTTTGAACCTCAAGGATTTATTCAAAAAGTTTTATGAATTTAAAACCTGAGTTTTATTTCTTTTGAACCTCAAAAAATTTTCAAAAAACTGTTATCAAGAGGGTAACCTTAAGTTTGGGGTTCCTATTATTTTTTTAGGATTAACATTGCTCAAAAACAAAATGCCCCTAGTTTGACAATGAACATGGCCTTGAAAATAATTGAACACATCGTGCAACAAATAAAAAAAATGCCCCTAGTGTAAGGGAGAAAAGAAGAAAGAAAATGCCCCTTGTATGAATGTTTGAAATAATTGATTACCACAAGCGCAATAAAGGTTCAACTTTTAATTTTGATTAATTTTATTGAAGGTTTTGAGTCAGGCTCAAGAGTACAAAATTATTTCCTTTCGAAACTCATCATAGAATTCACCCTTATCTCCCTTGGTTCACTTGGGGAAGTAAACATTTTCAGATTGATCGTAGACAAGATACTTGTGGGTTCTGAGTCTATGCCTGGTTTAAGCTAAGTATTGAACTTGGTTATTCGGACTTCTGATGTTTCAGCTCGAACTGCTCTCAGCTTGGGATTTTCTTCTGTTTTTCTTTGTTGCTCTAACTTTTGCCTAGATCACCTTTTCAGATTTTGAATCTAGCGAGCTTGCTCTAACTTTTGCCTAGATCGCCTTTTCAGGTTTTCGATCTAGCCAGCTCTTCTCTTTTTTTCTTTGCTCTGATTGTTGGCAAAGTTGTCCTTTCAGATTTTCAACCTTGCAAGCTTGCCTTAATTTTTGCCTAAGTCGCCCTTTTCGGATTTTCAACTTAGCAGGCTTCATCATTTTTTTATCTTTTTCTTCTCCTCTGAACTTCTGGAGTTGCTGTTTGATCATGCTTTGCTATCTTCCTTGACTTTTCGCACGGTACTTAGGAGGACTTTTATAGGTAAGCTTAGGACTGAGTATAAAAAGAAAGGAATTTTGAGGCTCAAAAACCCAAATGCCCCTTGTGTGGCATTTCCTTTTAAATTATTTCTTTTTCTTTAAATTTTCTTCCCCATTTTGAAGATATTTTTCTTTTCTTTTGAATTTTTTTCTTGATTTTTTTTATTGTGTGGGAGCTATATTTTTTTCTTATTTTGATGTGGTCGGGCCTGAAGTAACTTCTCAGGTTGCCTACGTACCCCAGAATTTTGGGATCAGACCAAAACGTAGTTCGAAGCTTCCCTCCCCTAGGTTAGGTGATCGGGCTGAGAAAGAAAAATGCATAATTTTTCTTTTTGAAAAGGCTGCAAAGGGGTTGAGAAAGGATATGTTGGACTAGGTAACTGGGTAATTGATTCGGCCAAAGATGGCCTCCTTAAATGTAGTATCGCTTGATCTGGTCAAGGTTGGTTGGTTCTTATAGTTTACTTCCATCATGATCTTGAAGTCTGACGACTTTTCCAGACAGTATTTCCTTAATGAATGAATTTCTCCAATTGGGTTCAAACTTTCTCCTATAGTCGAGGAGGAGTGTTCAATTTTCTTTGAAGTCTGATAGTTAAATCCTTGACTTGTAAATGATGAGCTTTGACCTTCTTATCAAATGCACGGGTGACTCTTCTTAGATACAGGGCTTTAACTCGTTTTCTTCGATCAAGTTTAATTCTTCATACTGTTGACGAACCCAATCTGTTTCTAACAAATGATTTTCCAACAAGACCCTGAGAGACAAAATTTCCATTTCAATTGGCAAGACTGCTTCCATGCCTACACTAAGGAGTAGGGAGTAGCTCCAGTAGAGGATCAAATTGAAGTTCGATATGTCCATAGCGTGAATGATAATTTTTCTGACCAATCTTGATGTGATTGACACATTTTCCTGATGATAGTCTTGAGACTCTTACTAACTGCTTCAACCGTTCCATTGATCTGAGGACGGTAGGGGGATGATTTGTGCTTCTGAATCTTCAACTTTAAACACAGAGTAATGATTTATGCTTTGAAGTAAGACCCATTATCAGAGATCAGTTCAAAAGGTACCCCCATATCGACTGCTAATATGTGATTTGAAACTCAAGATGTAGTAAGGATAGTGCTGATACATTTTATAACATCTTCTTTGATTCCATCGATATAAACGAGTATCTATTCCGTGTTGAACAACACCCAAGCTTGTACCTAACATACCCTCATATGATCACACGAACAAGTCTTTTGAAATTTTTGAGTAAATTCATTATCCCCTCGTGTTCCTTTAGGGATAAGATGGTTTCTATTTGAATTTCTTTAGGAATTATTTTTTGTTTCGAGGTCAAAGACCTTTCCTTTCTCGATTAAAGGTTGAGCCCGACTCTTATCTTCTTATTCAGAAACGAAATCTATCAAATTATTAGTCAATTCGTTAATGCGCTCGAGGTATTCAAAAATTTCCTTTATCCGATCAATTTCAGATGGGACAACAGACACCTCTATAGACTTGATGAACTAACTTGACTCAATAGAAAATAGTAGACTCAATCTAAGGAAGACATGACCTTGCTGAAAAAAAGGACTCGAGCTAACCCAAATGACTCATGAAAACTCAAGACAAGTACCCACACGAGTTTGATTAGGACTGAGGACTGAGATATTGCTTACAACCGGTAGGATTGAAGCACTATGATCTTCAAAGAACAACTTGACGATGTTGAGAAATTTTGAGGTCATTTCTGACTGTTGACTTGATATTGACGTTTACTCTAACTGACCGGATTTACAACCCTAGCTAGACGATGGACGATTGAGCTTAGATACAATGATAACTCTTAAAACCTCTTTGAAGGTGAATTTAACCAATTTCAGTGTCACCCCCTTGATAACATTTTAAATGAACCCTGAGATTTTATTGAATTTTGTGCACCAATCCATTAAACAATTCATCCATTCAATGATTATTCAGAAGGAAAATAATTTTACTGCACTCTTGAAAATAATGTTTTTATTGAATAACAATTTTCACAATTCTGATTATTTTTTTGCAATCATATTTTGATAATTTTACAAAGTCCATGCAAAAAATAGATTTTTGGTAAAAAACATATTTCAAAATTTTTCCCTGCAAAAATAGATCTTTTGTAAATCATTTTTCTTTCATTTTCTTTTCTTTCGGAAAACATTTTCTTCTGGAAAATACTTTTTCTCTGAAAAATAGTTTGTTATTTGGAAAACATTTTCTCTTGGAAAATCTCGTTCTTATGGAAAATATTTTCTGGAAAATACTTTTTCTTAGAAAATATAATTTTCTAGAGAATAACACTTTTTCTTTTTTTTGGAAAACTTTCTTTTCTGGAAAATATTTTCTTTTTCTTTTTTGAAAATTCGATTTTCATTTCGATTTAAATTGCCCGGTCCATCAGGATTGTTGGATCGAGGTGGACTGAGTCATTATTGTAAAAGAATGGATTCTTTATTGGGTTGGTGCACCCATTTTAATTTTCAAAAATAAATTTTTGATCCTTGAGGCCAATCATACACTTTGATCTCATCATTCACATACATTCATCAATCAAAATGTTTCATTCAATAAACAACCCGGGAACACCCACGATAAGTTCGAGTCGTGACCTACAGGGAAGGTTTCTAGACTCTAAGCTTACTACGTGCAATGCATTTTTATCTGGCCACTCTTGCCCAAGCACACCTATATACCTCTCGATACGTGGTGACTTGGTTTGATATACCGTATAGGTGATAATCTAAAATCTCAATTCACTTCTCTTAAGCCAAAAACAGCCAGTTCGATCTCCAGTTGAGAGGTGGCGCACAATGCTGAGCAAGGGCCCACTTAAATACCTCTCGTCTAGAATAGACGTAGTCTATCCCCCTCATACAGTAGGGTACAGCGGGGCAAGATCTTGCTTAGGCACCGATTTTGACCAAGAAGTGCAATTGATATACTTAGAGTATCTTTTATACCTATAGGTACGAGTCAAGAGTTGTAGCTTTCATAAATGGTTTGGCATCTCACGAGGGGACCGACCACGTACTAGTACTACGTTGGCAATCGGGACATGTGACTGTGTGGCTTACAATAGGTCAAAGGCTCAGGTCGCTCCAGCCTGGGTGCATCAATATATCTCTCAGAATCACCTGATCAGACGGTATTGATACCCCAGTTTGATATACCCTAAGGTACGTGACTGGAGTTATGGTTTTCATGAATGACATCGCATCTCCGAAGAGACCGGGACACGCACTAGTGCCACGTTGGCTAAATGGGACGTGTAAGTGAGTAAAGCGGTAAACGTGCATGTGGTTTGTGCAAAACAGGGTGGGGTGTGCCCGGGACCTTTTTTCAAACAAATGGGCCCACGGGCCTGATCATATCATTACAACATGGGTATCACATGAATATTAATTAAAAATCCACAACGTTAGGATCAAGGCCTGCACATCTCATACGTATCTCAATTAAGATCATGGTATGTGTATGAGATATCACATAAATATCTACTATCAAATCACCTAATGAATTGATCATCAATCGATAGTGTGTGATCAAGCTAATTAAGACATTAAAAAAGGAGGGATATACCCCTAGATATGATATATCAAAATATGGTCCAATATCAAGAATCAAGATATTTACACATACCAATCACGATCACACACCTATCACAACAAAATGACACATTCAAGAAAACGTCGAATATCATATGGTATACTACGAGGTTAACTAAGGAGATTTTCCCAAAAATAAATTCCTTTTTTTATATTTTTTTTTTGTTATTTTTGTTATTTTTTTGTTATTTTTTATTTTTTAATTAAAAAGAGAGAAAGAAAAAAAATGCTAAATGGTGACATTAGGAGTGACAACACACAAAAGAGGTGTTCATGACTAACATCTCAATTTCCTATGAGAGGTGTTCACTTTACTAATATATTTCAGCATAACAGAATCACCACCCATTGTGTTCTTCTTGTAATTTGTCAAATTCTGTTAAAGAATGTGGTAAGAGAAGATTGCTCAAAACAAATGCACCAATGTAATTTGTCCCCATCATCTTGAATAGCTTTAAGATAGGCAACAGGATGGCATTGCTTGATCTCTTCGATTGTCTTAGATTGCAGATGAGTAAACCATCCAGCTAGAACAACGTGAAAGTCCTCAATTGAAAGAGCATAAACAGCTGCTGCACCAAACCAGATGTGGCACCAGTGATGACATCAACAGGTTGTTTGGAAGTGAATGTTGGGGAGAGACGAGGGTACGAATTGAATTTATGGAAGAGAGGTCGAGAGAAACATAATTAAAAGTAAGAGAGGAGCAAAGAGAGTATCCACAAGACTAACATTCTCCAGAACTGTATGGAGAAAACGAGGCTCAATGTCTCCTCTCCTCTGTGTGAGTGTATGTGTTCTCTTTATTTTCTTTAAAAAAATAATAATAAAAAATCATGTAGTGTTTGGTAAGAATTGGTGTGGCCAAAAAATTCTCTCTCTGCCGTTGGGGTTTGGGGGAGAAGAAACATTAAACAGATTGAAAGAGATGGCTGCATCAACCAAGGTTCTTGATCCAAAACCCTCGGTTGAACCACCGCCTTCGTATCTCTCATTGAGATCTGACTCACACAACTTTTCCGACTTGTCTTCATCGTCCGATGATAATGATATGGACGGACGCTACAAATCTGTGCAACACCATCTTGGAAACGACCTTTGATCTTAAAAAAAACAAAAAGAGCGTTCTTTTTTTCTTTTTTAGACCTCGGTTCAATCTCGCAAGTTTTATAAATTTCTTCTTGATCTAGATACGCTAGAACAGAGGCAATAAATCATCAAGACTGGATTTTAATGGAGGAGATTCTCTTCTATCAGTTTGAGCTACCAGTCTGACCCCATGAAAAAAAAACGAAATCCGTAACACTAATCAAAATAGGAGAAGATGATAGCATAGATGATCAAATTGAGTTTCTTCTTTTCTTCAAAAGATTCGACTCTCGAATGTGTATCAATCCCTTATCCTTCCTCAGAGAGAGAAAGAGAGAGAGAGAGAGAGAGGAAGGAGAGAGACGTTCTTTTGTTATTTGCTGTTTTTTCGTTTTTTTTTCTATTGGAGAAGGTGATAAAAAACAGCAGAAACGGATTTCTGCTAATGGCACACCACGCATAAAAAATTATTTTTTTTTTGCGATTTTTTTCTGATTTTTTTTTCTTGGAACTCTCTCCTCATCATGAACAACATTAAAAAAGGCACTTTTCTTGTTTCTTAGCATATTACTCACAAATAATTTATTTTCACAACTCGCCGCATATGCCTAGTAACGCAATAAAAAATTCATCCAAGATTTTTTTTTTTTTATAAAAAGAATATCATAACTCTCATCCCAACCACCATCATTCCATCCTCAATTTATGTCAATTTGAATCTTTCATTATTTAGGGTCATTCCAAAATGACCTTAGATTGAATAAAAAAGAAAGATTATGCCAAATCTAAAATATCCAAAATTGAACCAAAGGGTATTAATAAAGGATAATACCAAAAAAAATAATAATAATCCAAAAAAAAATGAGTCAACCCCCATTATTTTAGATCATTACCTTCCTGAAATCCTGCATGATTTTAAGGTCATTCCGAATAACCCTTGATGATCCATAAAAAATGTCAAAACACAATATTCAACATCCAAACCAATGCTCAATAATTGAACAAAAAAGAATGATAAAAAAAATAAAATAAAATAAACGACTAAACAAATAATTAAAAATAAAAAAAAAATAATTAAAAAAACTAGGTCCTACTAGCAATATTTCCCATACTTGGGGCTTTTCAAGTCTGATCCTCAAGTTTCCCCAGTGAAGTCGCCTCTGAAAGCGCCCTCGATCCGCGGGGTGCGCGGATCCGCTTTTGACCCTTGAGGTTTGGGAGTCGCCACCTAGTTGTTAAGGTCTAGGAACCAAACTGACTCTAAACAAAGGCAAACTAATCTACAAAAGAGAAAAAGAGTCCGGGGATCACGTTACAGGGTTGGAAGGTGCTAGGCACCAACCCCGCCCAGCCAAAGCCGGTCTCTACTAACTTCCCAAGTAAATTACATTGCTAAAACCTAGATAAAAATAAATAAAAATAAAAAATTTACCTTTCCGATAGCAAGGACTTTGTTCCCTCAGATCTGACAAAATAGCTCATTGAAACGTACTCCTTTGCTTCGTTCTGTCTCCGGATTTGATTTCGAATCTTCGAGGCAAGGTATCTCCTTATTTTTGAATCTGAACTCTTCAAGTTCGTTGCGAATTTGGAGATGTTTTTGGACGGCTTTCAGGTGTTTTCTAGGCTAAAATTGAAGGAGGGATATTAGGTAAGGAGTTGGGGCTCCAAAACTAGGGTTTATGGGAGGCTAGGGGGACTTCTGGACCTACTTCTCTTAGGGTTTATGATTTGATACGAAAATAAGGTGTGAGCACCTCTATTTATAGATGTTTTTAGGGGTTGATTTGGATAGAGTTAGTATTTAATTAGAGTTCTTTTAATTAGAGTTGTGTTTTAGTTAGACTTGTTTTAGGTAGAATTGTGTTTTAATTAGAATTATTTTTAAGTTAGAACTCTATTATATTGAGTTATTATTTAATTAGAATTCTATTATGACTTTTGGTCTTATTTGATTGACTTTTACTGTTTTGACTTTAGTCTTAATTGATTGACTTTTAATATCTTGACTTCAGTCTTGCTTAATTGACTTTAATTTTGACTTTAGTCTCACTTGATTGACTTTAATACCTTGACTTCAGTCTTGCTTGATTTACTTTTAATTTTTGGAGAACCCCCCTCTAAAATATCTTTAATTCTTTGGACCCCCAAATGGAGGGGTCCTTAAAGAAATATCCCACGAACCTTCAACAATTTTACTTGAAAGCCCGATTGATCGATTTCTTTGGTTCAAAATTTTAAATTAATTTCATTAATGTTCCACTTTAATTATTTAATATTTTATTTATTAATTTCAAAATTTTTAATTATGAAAATTGTGAAATTACCGTTTTGCCCCCGGAGAGGACTTTTCACGTTTTAAGTCGGTTTTTAATGTTCTAGGATGTTTTAGAATCGATTTTTCATAAGGAATTCAATGGAAATATTAGTTTTTGTCGTTTATGAAATTTTTTGTGTGAAATGATCATGAACTTAATGAGGGGCATTTTCGTAATTTTGTCAAATTCTATTAAAATTGGTGAAATGATTTATTTGGTTCTGATTTGTTATTTTATGTGTTCGAGAGAGTTTTTCTAAGCGTAACATAGGCTCTAGGGTTGTTTTGAGGTTAGGGGTATTTTGGTAATTTGATCAATTTTCAGTGATTTTTATCGTGAAACTTCTTTTTGGTCTACAAGATGATGATTTCTATGTTTCTGGGGTCGTATTTTCCTAGCGTAGCATGGTTTCTAAGGTTTTGTCAATTCAAGATACCTCATCCGGATTTCTGAAACACACCTATTAACAAAATAAAGCAATGGAATACACATCCATCATTGGGAATCATTGCGATCGGGTTGACGAGTTGATTAATCAGGCGGATGCAAAAATGAAGTGTCTACACCACCAGAGTTAATATTATTCTTACTTTTACCTTACTTGTGGGGAAAGTAGGGGATTGAACCCAAGAGAAAGGGGGAGTAGAGTTAAGCTAAGAGAATAAATTCTGAATTAATCAAAAGAAATTAAAACTATTTTTCTTTGTATTTTTGAACTTATAAGAAGATTTAAAGTTGCTAGTAAATGAAGTTAAAAGCAAGTAAACTTATAAAATTAAAGCACCATTAGAGATAAATCTATCTAGAACATGTTGATGAGCACTTTCTAATCTCTAACATTTTTATAACTCAATCGTAAAGACTTGGTGTTAGCTCCTTAGATCGGAAAGTTTAGCAAATGAAAGCAAATGAGGGAATATAAACAAAGTAGAATTCCTTGAACTTCTTACTACCAATTATCTATGTTAACCATACTTTATCTTGATCTAATCTAAGCATAAAATATCTATATTAAGAATAAAAGGTGCAAGAAATCTTAAAGAGAACTCATGAACATTTTAGATAAAAGAAAGGCATGAAATTAGAAACAACACAAGAACTTACTCTAGGCTTTTCCACTCTCCAATGGAGGGGAGTTTAGCCTAATGTCATTGCAAGAGAGGGAAGATAAGAGATGAAAGAACTTTTCTTCATTTCATGAAGAAACTTACAAATTCTTCTTCTTCTACTTCTTATAAGACTATTTAGTTAAAAAAAATACTAGAAGATTAAAATACAAAAATATAAGAAAAAAGGCCAAGAACTTTACATTAAAGGAGTCTTGGATGAGATAACCAAGAGGGACATAGGGTTTCTCTAAAGATTGAAGTTCTATTTATAGAGAAAAATGTGTGTAGAAGAGTCAAAAAGTAGCCTCTACTTTTATTTACACAAAAAGACAAAGGATGAGAACATGAGTTAAGGATTAAGGCATTCTAAAATATTAGGGCATTCCAAAGTGGGCCCAAATACTTTTGCCTTGAGATTTTCATTTCAAAATGTTGATTTTCTGCACAAGAAACACACGTAATTAGATTTATCTAGTAAATGAATTTATTTATGTATAATTAAGTATAATTAACATGCAACATGGTGTTTTGAGACTTATCATGATTATTACCTTAATACGGAGAAATAGGGACAAAAATCAAGATAAATGTCTGAAAAATGTGCGTATAATTGAGTGTTTCGAGACACTCATCAGCCGTCGAGGGCTATCTTGGATTTTGCTCAGATACCGCCGAGGGTTATCTCTGATTTTGCTCAAATACCGCCGAGGGTTATCTCAGATTTTGCTCAGATGCCGCTAAGGGTTTTTTCGGATTTTGCTCAGATGCCGCCGAGGGTTTTCTCGGATTTAGCTCAGTTTTGCTTAAATGCCGCCGAGGTCTATCTCAGATTTTGCTGAGATACCGCTGAGGGTTTCTCAAATTTTGCTCAGATATCACCCAGGGTTTCTTGGATTTTTCTCAGATACCGCCGAGGTTTATCTCGAATTTTGCTCAGATGTTGCCAAAGGTTTTCTCGGATTTCGCTCAGTTCTGCTCAGATGTCTTCGGGGGTTATCTCGAATTTTGCTCAGATACCGCCGAGAATTTCTCAAATTTTGCTCAGTTTTGCTCAGATGCCGCCGAGGGTTTTCTCGGATTATGCTCAACTAGTTATCGTCGAGGGTTTTCTCGGATTATACTCAGCTAGTTACCGCCAAGGGTTTTCTTGGATTTTACTCAGCTAGTTGCCACTGAGGGTTTTCTCGGATTATGCTCAGCCAGCTACCGCTGAGGGTTTTCTCGGATTATGCTCAACCAGTTGCCACCGAGGACTTTCTCGGATTATGCTCAGCCAGTTACCACCAAGGGTTTTCTCGGATTTTGCTCAAATTTTACTCAGATAGTTCATTACTCTTTCACCCCGAGTAAGTAGAGTAAAACTCCCAGAAAAATAGTTCATTACTCTTTCACCCATAGTAGGTAGATTAGAACTCCTAGAAAAATAGTTCATTACTCTTTCACCCTGGGTATGTAGAGTACAACTCCAGAAAATTATTCCATTACTCTTTCACCCTGAGTAGGTAGAGTAGGACTTCCAGAAAAATAGTTTAATACTCTTTCACCTTGAGTATGTAGAGTAGGACTTCCCAGAAAAATAGTTCATTACTCTTTCACCCTGAGTATGAGTAGAACTCCTAGAAAAATAGTTCATTACTCTTTCACCCCGAGTAGGTAGAGTAGGACTCCAAAAAAAAATACTCTTTCACCCAAGGTATGTAGAATAAGACATTCAACTTTTGCTCAAATTATGCTCAATTTATGCTTAGATTTTGCTCAGACCATCTGAGATTTATCTCAGATTTCAAGTACACACACTTGCACATTTTTAGTCAGGGAGAATTTTCTAAAATTCAAGGATCTGATGCCGTTAGTGAGAGCTCGCACTCGAGGACCTGACAACTTTTTAATTCGAGGAAAGTTTTACCCTCAAGGATCCGAACGCCTCGACGAATTGTTAAATCAAGCTACAAAATGAACTGTCACTAGTTTTGACATTCGAATATCGCACTATCTACCAAACTAGATTTGCTATCTAGTTTGCTTCAACCCTCTGCCAAAGAGGGACATCTGTAGATACCCAATTTTTGCATTCACCTGATTAATCAACTCGTCAACCCGATCATGACGATTCCCAATGGTAGATGATTATTCCAATGCTTTATTTGTTACTAGATATGTTTCAAAAATTCGGATGAGGTATCTCAAACTAACAAAACTATAGAAACCATGCTACGCTAAGAAAATATAACTTCAAAAACATAGAAATCATCATTTTTTAGACAAAAAAAAACTTTACGATAAAAATCACTAAAAAACGATCAAATTATCCAAATATCCCTAACATCAAACATCCTTAGAGTCCCCCTTATGCTTAGGAAAATCCTTTCAAACACATAAAATAACAAAATGAAACCAAATAAATTATTTCGTCAATTTTCACCAAATTTGTTAAAAATTACGAAAATGCCCCTCATTGGATTCACAATCGTTTTCCCACAAAAAGTTCGTAAATGACACAAACCCATAATCCCATTGAATTCCTTATGAAAAATTGATTTCAGAACATCCCGAAACATCCAAAAATGACTTGAAGCACAAAAGTTCTTTTTAAGGGCAAAATGGTAATTTTTAAATTTTTAAATTTTTAAATTTTTAAATTTTTAAAATTTTAAAATTTTAAAATTCAAAATTAATAAATAAAACATTAATTAACGTAAAATTAAACCTTAATAAAATTAATTTTAAAATCTGAATCAAGAAAATTAATCAATGAAGCCCTCATGCAAAATTGTTGATGGTTGCCCACTTATTTAAGTGGAGCCCCCTTGGTATTTATTAAAAAATCCTTCCAACTGGGGGTCCAAATAATTAAAGATATAATTAGGGGGTTCTCCACAAAACTTAAAAATATATTTTTTCATTGTACGTAAGATTAAGAAACCTAATTTAAAAGACCAAGTCAATCTTAATAAGACTTAAGTCAAAATCCTAATTAAAAACCATAATCTAAAGAGACCAAGTCAATCAAACAAGACTTAAGTCAAAATCCTAATTCACCTTATCTAAAAAGAGACATGGTCAAACCCTAATCTATTAAAAAAACTCTATAAATATAGAGCATCCACAACCTAATTTTGTAGGTCAAAGAAAACCCTAGGAAAAGTAGGTCAAAAAGTCTTCATAGCCTTCCCCAAAACCTGATTTTGAAGCCCTAACTCTCTACCTATCATCCAAACCCCAGTTTTTACTCAAAAAATACCCAGAAACCCTCCAAAAAATATATATAAATACTCAGATCTAAGAAGAAGACACCTCAACTTGGAGATCTGAAGCAGATCCAGTGACGGAGGAAAAGTAAAGAAATTCGTACAAGGACGCTTCCTACTAGTACTGAGGGAACAAATCGTTGCGATCATCTACGTATATTTTTTTTACTTTTTTATTTATTTTTTATTTGTTTTAGGTCTTTTAGCAATGTAATCTATTTTTTTGGGAAATAGTAGAGATCGACGTTTGCTGGGCGGGATTTGTGCCTAACACCTTCTAACCCCGTAACATGATCTCCGGACCTGTTCTCTTTATAGATTAGTATTTTATTTGTTAGAGTCAATATTTGGTTCCTAGACTATAATAACTAGGTGGCGACTCCCAAACCTCAAAAATCAAAAACGGATCCGCACACCTCGCGGATTGAGGGCGCTTTCACTATTGATTTTTTAGAGGCTGCGAGAGGCTAAGGAAGGTTATCTTTTTCTTGGTAGAATAAGAAAATGGCTCAACCAAAGAAGACCTCCTTTGGTGAAATACTATTTGATTTGATGAAAGTTCTGGGAATTAAATATCTTGAGTGCTCTGTTGAGTAAGGTCTTCTTTTGAGAACGAATGTATTTCAATCTTCTTCTATGAAATTGAACATGATTGAGTTTTTTGCATTTGGCATTGAGCCATTCAATTCTTTGAAAAAATATTTTATTCTTTTTTGAATAAAAACTCTCATTTCTCAAGTAAAAAGTATGATGGATCCTTTTTATGGGTCTTAATACCTTTGTCGATAGTTCCAACTGCATCATTCTTGACTAATAATCTTTAACTTTGAAAATCACCTTTGACATTATCTCCTTAGTATTTTGGTGTAATCTGATCTGATGATAGGAAACATAGTACTTATATCCTCATAGGACCATGTAAGAATAATGATGAATTTCTTAAGAAAATTTATTGTTTTCTCATGTTCCTCAAGGACAAGGTAATACCAAATCGCACTTTTTGAGTGTACTCTTTAATTCCAATATTTATCAAGTTTGATTAATGAGCTCTGAATCCTTCTTCAAGTTATATTTTATGATCAAATCATTATTGCATGTAAGATAAACAGCAAACTCCTTTATTTTATTGAAATTAAGAAAAACATAGACTCGCTAACTTGACTAAAGCTAAAAAGGACCAACATGACATAAATGACTAACACAACTGACTTAAAACTAAAAGGAAAACTCATAAACACTCGACTGCAAAGCGAGAAGATCATTTTAAATGAACGGATATGATACTAAGGGTCTATGCCACTTTAGATATCTTCCAATGGATGACCTAAACTCAATTGCTTTTGCCACATCTTCATGTTTAGATTCAAGCCTATCAGAGTCTAAAGAACCCGTCACTTCAACAAACTCCTGGTCTTCCAATTTTGTCATTGTCTAAGGGTAGATGAGCTCATTCTGATATATTGAGGATAGACTATTAGAACCGAGTAAGTGAATGAAAGAAATTGGGTCAACTCATTTGGGTTTGAATAAGAAGATTATGTTCAAAGCAGGTGGAAGTTGGTTTTGAAAGACATGCAAATGATTAGTCTTGACATTAGGCACGGTAGGGACGAACATGGTGGCCTTTTATTGCTCAATGAGGTATTGAATCACATGGCAGAGTGTAATAAACTTATCAAGAACATGATCAAGCATTTGATAGAATTCACAAAATTGTTTATTATTCAAGTTTGGAGAGGGAAGATTATGCAAAAGCTTAGGTTGCAACGGTGTCAATAATCCCTATTTCATCAACTTTTGAAAGACGATACTAAGGAACATTCCAAGGTTAGAGAATTATTCGCTTTATTGACGAGGATTAAACATCTTAAGAAGCTAGTGCGAAAGAGGTATTTGCCACTTGTAAGGAATTAACATTGGGTTTGAAATTTTTGAATTTTAACTCAAACGAATTACCAAAAAGTCTCAAAGAGTACGTATATTTAACTTGATTCCCAGACTCCAGGATATACTAAAAAATGGGAAGGTACTGAGGCATCAAGTACTTGGCATAACTCAGAGTGAGATTCGTGATGATGATCTTGACTTGTTCCTTCTTTTAATGTTGACTCCATAATTGAGTAGCTTTAGCTCTCTATCGGACAACGAACTTAGTGAAAATTTCTCCCCACATCTGCATGGTCGTTTTTAAATCTCTTCTTCTAAATTCAATGTCCGTATTGAATGAGTATCGATCGATAAATTCCTTCATCAATTCGTACCATATTCTTACATTAGATGAGTCTAGTGACATGAGCCAATGTAAGGCAGGTCCTATGAGAGTTCTTTGAAAAAGTTAAGCCATCTATTCCTTGCTCAATCCTTGAGATTCTATGATGCCGACATATACTTTCAAGTGGGTCCTAGAGCATCCAATCCCGTCAAACTTGTCGATTTCTAGCATATGAATTTTTCTAGCAGACGGATAGTAGGAAATAACGTCATTGCCCCTAATTCAAGAACAAGATCATATGGGTCATTGATATTCTTCATAGCAGTTTGAACCTGAGTTATTCAATAGGTAATTGATCATCTTCTTAGTCTTCAACGAGGTCAAACATTACCTAAGGTTCTATAGCCTTATCTTTTTTGTTTGAGCATAGGAAATAAGTTGTGCTTGAAATGACTCCAAAATCTAACGGAGTGTTGCTTCATCTATGGTAGTTATTCCTTTTTTTGCCAAGGGTTAACTACTTAGACTTGACAATGGTACTATGGCAAGACAACTCTTTTGACGGACCCAAAGTGGCACAGACAATGGTTTAGAATGTCTTAGAATAATTATTACTTGATCAAAGTAAAACAAGATTAACCATTGATTCTAAAGGATTGACTCTTAACCACATGATTAAAATTTTGATATAAATTAACCAAGTCTGATGGCAATCATCAAGTACAAATGCATTATAAGTCTATAGTGGCCACATGAATGAGAAATGTTAGTAGTAGGTCTACCCCTAGTTGGGGTTGAACCTTTATTCAAACAAATTAATTTGACCACAGAATCGAATCTTCTTCGTGGGAATTAGTTTGAATATTTGAACTTAAAACCAATTGGTCCAACCGATTTTATGTTGATTGGTTAAATCTATTTGCCAATTAGGCCAATTGATTTAATTGGTACACAATGATCGGTATTTTTCACTAATTGGATTTATTGGGTCGGGTCGATATTACAAGTTTAATTTTAATGGTCTGTACCAATCTGCCCACTTACCTGTTGGATTGGGTGAAAGAATTGCAACCCAAAAGCACCCATAGTCAGTACGAGTCATGGCTTAATGGCATCGTACTTTGGTTTGGATTTCTAGATTTGTTATATGATTGAGGTTAGAATGGGATAAAGCTCAGGTCACTTCAACCTGAAACACCGATATATCTCCCAATTTTACTTGGTTAAATAGTACGTAGTGCTTTAGTTTGATATACTCGAAGGTACGATACTAAAGTTATAACGTTCACGTGCGTCTCCCGTGCCCTTAAAAACTAAGGTAGCTTAGATCTAGTTACGAGGCTAATAAGGGTATGCTGTGATGTAAACATGAATATGCATGCTCTTGAGTGTGTGCAAAGGGTCAAGGCGCGCCTAAGGCATTTTCGTGAATTAGCACCAATGTAAACAACACGCAAATAATTATGATCACAAATAATTACAAAAAAAAATCACAAACACACCCAATAAAGAAAGGGCAAAAACTAACCTATTCTAAGTCTTATAAAGTCAACTGGGTTGACTCAAAAGTCTACCTAAGGAAAGTCTCGGATTGGGTCAAGCTTGACCATAAAATCCCTAGTAGAGTCGTCACTAAAAGTGCCTCGACACACTTTTTTACTTAATAATAAAAGGTGTCTAGAGATAAATAGGGATTTTTTGAGAATTAGGAATCGTCGCTTAGTTTAGGTCTATAAACAAAAAATAACTCCAAAGTGGATCTAAATTGGTCCACGGGTAAGAGAAATGGGTAAATGGTAAGATTACAAGTTTCGAAAGGTGTTATGCACCGACCCTGCCCGATTGAGATGATTGGACTCTATTACTATCCAAGAAGGTTCTTAGGTTAAATGAGGAAGACTATAGCCAAGGCTACATTCCAATCATTATTATTATTTTATGCACAAGTCCCAAAAAATCAAATACAAAAAATTACAGCTTCAAATCCATCTTGTCTAATGTGGGGTGTAGTAAGCAAAAATACCACACCCTATAATACATCAATGTTGGAAAGGGGGTCAAAATGTGTTGTTTTTCATCTGAAAAATGGTGTGCGGATATTAAAGACACTCTGAAGATTTTAACGTTGGTGTCCCATATTAGGAATTACATTTTATGGGTTTTTGCCTTGAAAAATCAATTTTCTTAGTCCAATTTTGTACACTATTGTGCACATATAATTACCAAATGATTCAAACTTCTTGAATGCACAAATAATTTTCAAATTGGTAATAATTCCATTTACACCAATAGTTTCCAAATTAGTAAATATCAAACATGTATCAATCATTTCCAAATTAGTAAAAGCCACCATGCATAATAATTTTCAAATTGGTTGAATATTACCATATGCACAAATAATTGCCAAATCGATCAAATTGATTCAATATCAAATTTGATCAAATCGATCAAATTAGTAAAACCCACCATGCATAATAATTTTCAAATTGGTTGAATATTACCATATGCACAAATAATTGCGAAATCAATCAAATTGATTCAATATCGCTGTAAAGACAAATAATTATCAAATTAGAAGAATTTCATTGTGGCAAAATAAATTAATAAAATGGCTTATGGCTCAACATGATCAAAAGGAATTGAACAACATATTCTTAAGGAATGTAATTTCTTTTTTACATCAATTCCACCTAGCATAGAAAATCAAACAAAAAGGGAATTCAATACGTCACATCATAATATGAAGCAGGCATGCAAATATATTTTCTAAAAATAATTTCACCATGCAAAAATAAAATAAACTTAGTTCATCACATGTGAGGTATGCAAGCACATTTTCTAAAAGTAAACAACCTAGCAAAGATATAAAAATAAATAAATAAATAAATAAGTGGAATTCAATGCATTTACAAATTCATATGGACCTAACCGTCAAACCTAGCAACCTATAACCATAAATAATAAGCCCAAAGCAACACACCCATGTATCAATTATTGTAGAAAGTCCTTCATGCAAGAACCTTACCTGCAAATTTAATAATCAATAGTAATAATAAAATAATCACAACGTCACGCACCCATGTATCAATCATTGTAGTGACATTAAGTAGGGCCTATGCTAACCTAGGATATTAGAATGGATTATTACTCTATAGAAATGTTGTCTTCGCCTAGTTCCTATGTATTCCTTCAGAGGTAAGAAAAAAAACACTTGAAAGTCTTGTGATTAATATCCCAAAACACTGATTTATCCGCACTTTTCCAATGCATTTATCTCTATTTCCATCCTTATTTTATTCGATTAGGTAAATAAGTATGTTACGCTTTAATTTATCATATTTCATGTTATACCATGCTAATTAGGCTTAATTGTACAAAATAAATGTAATTTTTGAAAAATTGATTCTGTGTATTCATTGTACAGGTCAATGATTAATCCATCCAGATAAACACCAAATCAATCAATCAAGAGTACACTGTAATTAGGAAGACCAATTAAGCAATCATACAAAAATAGAGATTTGGATGTTTCTAGATCAATGTGGTGCAATCACAAAGCAATGTGACGCAATCCACCTCAAATGGATAGTAGTAGAAATTTGCACGTAAGATTATACGCAAGAGTGATAGCGATTATTTTTTAATCCTTCTAGAGCACCTCAAGTCTATAAATAGATTATTTTTCCAATTAGGAAAGAGTCATTGGGCTTTTATCTTTTCTCTTCTTTTCCCAATGCCCTTGGCATTTTCTCTATAATTTTCATTTTGTAGTTAGATTTTATTTCAACAACTTCTGTAATTTCTCAAGGAGATATTATATATTGGTTACCACATGAATACAATTGTTGTTTCTCTTACTTCTTCTTGTATCCTTGCAATGACCATAGTCTAGACTCCATCAATTAGTGAGAGGAGGAAGTCTGGGAGCAAGTTTTAATTCTGTGTTTATTTCTTTGTCCTTTTATGTTCTTCATGTTGTTTAACGGATCAAAGCTTTAGATGAATCTCTACACCTCATATACTTAATTTAAATGTTTTATGTTTAAATAAAATCAAAATAGAACATGCTTAATCTAAATATTTAGTGGTAGGGACTTCACACATTAGTGAGTGAAGGAGTCCTAACTATAGTATTATTTCAAGCTTCAAGTCATATCTTCCAACCCAAGGAACTCACACCAATCCCTTGAGGTTGAGTGCAAAGAAGGATAGACATAAATACAGTTTTATTTGCTAATTCTAGGTTACTTTAATCACTAATGACTTTATTTCTCTTGTTTTTTTAGTATAAATTTCTTTTCTATTGCTTTATTTTCCAACAACATTTACTCTCTATTTTGTTTCACAAAAATACAAAAACAGACTTTAAATTTGTAACTTATATTAATTTCATTTTTGTTAACTTAGTAACATCCCCCTTTTCTCTTGGATTCGATCCCTAACTTACCCACAAGCTAAAGAGAGTATGAGTTCTCGGATGTGTTTCCTGAAGAATTATCTGGATTACCCGCAATTAGGGAATACAAGTTCTCAATTGAACTGATTCTAAGAATCAGACCTATATCGATACCACTATATCGGATGTCTCCAGTAGAAATGAAAGAGTTGAAGAGTCAATTGGAATAATTGATAGGACTAGGTTTTATTCTTCTGAGTTGTTCACTATGGGGTACTCTAATCTTCTTTGCGAAGAAGAAAGATGGGTCCATGAGGTTATGCATTAACTATCAAACATTAAACCAGGTACCTATAAAGAATAAGCATCCGTTTCATAAGATCGATGATTCATTTGACCAATTAAGAGATGTTAAATACTTCTCAAAAATAGATCTAAGATCTGGATAGGATCAAGGAGGACATTTCAAATACAACATTCAAGACATGGTCAAGGCACTTTTAGTACCTAGTAATATTGTTTGGTTTGACTAATGCCCCTACAACGTTTATGAACCTTATGCAGCGAATATTTTGGGATCACCTGAATTACTTCATCATTGTAAACATCCCAATTTGAAGGGGCCCCCATTCGAAAAGGCCCAAAAATATCAGATTTTCAATAAAACTCGTCAACCGGCAAAAAAAGTCCAATTCGTCAAAATGTGACATTTTGATTAATTCGAGGATTCCTATGACCCTTAAAAATTTTAATGAACTTAGAATAAGACTTGGGATACCCACCACCTTCCCCACCTTTCACTGCTCCACCTTCAGAATCAAATTATCCTAAGCCCGTTTAAGGCCTACAAGCCCTCAACTCACAAAAAATCATTTCTCACCTTATCATACCTAATTCCATATTACCCAAATCATAAAAACCACCAACCCATTAAGCCCTATCTTAAAATACACTCTACCCAATCCCAAGCAACCTAAAACCCAAGTCCAACACACCAAAGCCCACAACAATTCAAACCCACATCTATAATCCAAAAACCATTACCCACAATCCATTATCCACATCAACCAATCACTCACACATATTATCACCCCAACTCACCTCCCTCATTCAACTATCTACCTCCATCACCTTTCTCTAAAAAATCATCTACCCCCGACTCAACCCATACCCTTCCCTAGCCTACCCACATCATCTCTAAAAAATTATCTACCTCCATCTCAACCCAAACCCTTCTTTAACCTACCCTCATCATTACTTACAAATCCAACTCCACAAACCAAACCCATACTCCTCTTCTCCAATCAACTCATCTAAACATTTAATCTCCACCTATTTTTGACACATATCACCACCTTCTTCACCCTCCCAAAATCAAATCGACTAATCCCTTACACAATCCATTCTCCTAACCTAAATAACCCTCCCCTTTAACCTACTAATACTCCATCAACAAACCACTCACATTCTCTTAAATCAAACACCCATCATCTCACCTAACCAAGCACTCCACCTAAATGGGTTGGGAAAGATCCAAACTATTTGGATAAAAAATTATCCATTTACCCTCATTACACAACTACCCTCATCCCAACTCTAAATTTCATACCCCCCCACCTTCAAAACCCATGTCATTCTCTACTCTTCCATTACTTCACCCTACTATACCCTTAAAATAACCTTCAAACACCTATAAATACCCCCCTCACCTTCCAAAATGGACACCCAAGTCTTAGACTAAAAAAATTCTACTCTCAACTCTTTTCTACTCTATTTCCATATTTTCACATTACTAAAAAATATATTTTCATACTTTACTAAGGACACAAGAAGAAAACATAGAAAAACAAGGAAGGAAAGAAAAGAAGAACAATTTAAAGCTTCAAGGTGGGTCAAAGGAAGACATACCCTCTCATCTTCCTCTCCCCTCTCCATATCCCTCTTCTACTACCCCCCTCACTTCTTTTATTTTTTAGAAAGCTTCGAAGATGTAATGCTCCCCCTATCTCCAGTAGATCGGACTTCAATTCGATTGAAAGTAGAAGGGTTGTAACCACTTTCAAAATAAAAATCAATTTTAAATCTTTTAAACCGTTTTGAGGCAATCGGTATTTGGATCCTTCTCAACTCATGAGAATGGACCCATAACCATAGCCAACACTCTTCAAAAGCATGTTGTTCCTATGGCTATATTCATATAAAGATCATCTCCTTCAATGAGATGATCTTTGTAAGATAAAGCCGACAACAAATCCCTACTTAAGTACAATCCGTCAACCTGTGGCACACTTATTTTTTTTGCATTTTTATTAAAAAATGACCGAGTATTTTTGAGGTTACCACCATTTGGTGGGAAGAAAAGGGTGTTTAACACCTTCCCTTTTCTCCAATCGAGCTGCTTACCCCAATCTTAGGTTGATTGGTACCTTATCCAAACAAGAGTCATTAAACGTCAAAAAATATACTTTTTCTAAAAATGTACCCTGGGTGAGCATTCACACCCTTTTGCATATATGAATGGTAGCGACTTCAAACCTTTGTAGAAGTGGTATTCGTAATCGAAAATCACACATCTACATTGGCGACTCCACTGAGGATTCTAAATTCAACCATCGTGTAAACTCGATCATTTTGAAAAAAAATATTACATTTTTTGTTTGCTAACATTGCTCTTTGTTTGTGTTCTTTCTTTTATTCACATATGACAAATTATAATATTTACTTACTTTCTTTCTTTCATTACATACTTGTAAGGGGGATTAGTGAAAAAAATGAATGAAAAGTGTGGACACGGGATTTTAAATACTTTTCAAACATCCCTCCACTTTGGGGTGTTTTGGAGTCGCCACCATTCAAATTGATAGAAGGGTGTGAATGATCACCCGATGTCATGTTTTTTGAAAAATCATACATTTTGTATGTTTGATGACTCTCGTTGGATAATGCACGTGGCCCAACCTTGATTCAAGGTAAGGGGGTCCATTTATGGAGTAGGGAAGGTGTTAGGCACCCTACTCCACCCACCATAGGTGGTAACCTCGGATTCGATTTTTCGAAATAAAAAGAAAATAAAATGAAAGAAAATCGATGATGTGTGCCCTCAAGTGTGAGGGGCTTTTGATATAGGTTTCAATCATTAAGGGCACCCTTATGAAGAAGGGGCCCTTTGGTGATTTAACCCATGGGGTGTGTGCAAGTGTGTAGGAAAGGGGAAAGTAGAAGAGGGGGTGTGGAGGGGGTGTTCCTTTTGTTGAACCCACCTTGTCCCAATCTTGATCTTCAAGTATGTCTTCCCTTGAGTTGACTTGGACTTGCTTGAGGTTGTAGAAGATTGAGTTAAGTTGAGACTAAGGTGTTGAGAGTAGAGTAGAGTAGAGAGTTGTGGTGAGTTGTGATTTTTTTAGAGGGTTTTTTGTCAAATTTTCATTAGGTGTGGTGAGGGGAGAATGGAGGGGTTTTTATAGAGGTTGGAGAGGTATTTTGAGGGTATAATGGGGTGAATGAAGAGAATAATGGATAATGGCATGGGTTTGAGAGGAGAGGGGTATGAAATTTGAGGGAGAAATAAGGGTAGTTTTGTAATGAGGGAAATGGGTTGTGTTTTAACCCAAATGGTTTGGATCTTACCCAAATCCATTTGGGTAGAGTGTTTGGTGGGGTGAGATGAGTGATGGTTGATGGGAGGAATGGTGGTGTAAGGTAGTTGTTTGGAGAAGGAGTGTTGAGATGGTTGAAGAGGTATGGTGTTTGATTTGGAGAGATGAGTGGTGATTGGTTTGATTTTGAGAGGATTGAAGGGATGATGACATGTGGCAAATGTTGGGATGAAGAGATTAGTTGATTGGTGATGGTGGTTGGATGATTAGAGAGAAGAGTATGGGAGGTATGGGTTGAGGTGATTTTATGGGAGTGTTTTAAGGGAAAGTGATGGTTGAGGTGTGGGAGATATGGTTTGTGATGTGGGTGGTTGATAGTGTTAGAGTATGTAGGATATGGGTTGAGTTGTTGGTTGTATATGATGAGAGGATGGGGGATAGGTTAGGTTAGGGTAGGGTATGGGTTATGATGTTGGTGGTTGATGATGAGAGGATGGGGAATAGGTTAGGTTACGGTAGGGTTATGGGTTGAGTTGATTAGATGAGGGAGGTGGGAGGAGATGATGACATGTGTCATCTCTTGGTGATTGGTTTGATGTGATGATGATGGTTTGGATTGGGTTTGGGTAGTAAGTTGGGCTTTGGTTGGGTTGGGTTTAGGAAAGTAGTTTGGGTTTTATGTGATGGGCTTGGGTTTAGATTGAATTGGGTTTATGATGGATTGGGTTTTGGATTGAATTGGGTTTATGTTGGATTGGGTTTAGGAGAATAGTTGGGTTTTATGTGATGGGCTTAGCTTAGGTTGGGTTTGGGTGTGGGCTTGGATAGAATAGTATTGGGTTGATTCGGATTAGGGTGATGGATTTAGGTTGGGTTGGGTAGTATAGAGTAAAGGTGGATTCGAACTTATATTGGGTTGGATTTAAGGATGAGAGTGGTGACGTGTTTTTGGGTCCATGGGCTACGTGAGTAGCCTTAGACATTTATTGACGGAAAATGCAATGGGTTTTGTAGGTTTGGACTTTGGGGCCCATCCCAATTTTTCGATTTTCGGGGCATCTTGCGTCGAGGGCCCGCTCAAATTCGGGTGTCTACAGCTGCCCCTCTTTGCAGGAATTGCGTGCAAAGAATTGCAAAGAATAGACGAAATCCTGATTTGTGCGGGTCCGAGGATTTTGCTCAGACAAGTTTTTGAAACACCGATTTGATTTGATGGTTAAGAGATGGCTACCCAAGCACGGGGTCTGACAGGGTGCCGGTTGATTTCCTCGACCTCGTGGCGCGGAGCTCGTGTGAGGTCTTGGATTTGTGATGATTTGAGAAAAACTTTGACTTAGGTATTTTCAAATGAGTCTTTAAGCAGTTGATTTTGGCTTTTGCAAGAATACCATTTTGATTTTTTTGATTTTTGATTTTTGATTTTTTTTATTTTTTTATATTTTTTTATATATATATATTTTTTTGGTGGTCCGTTCTTGAAGCACGGACTGTTTAAATCTCATTAGGTCCGTGCTTCAAGCACGGACTGTTTAAATCTCATTCAGTCCGTGCTTCAAGAACGGACTCTATTTTTAATATTTTCGGTCCGTGCATGAAGCACGAACTGCGCAAAATTAATTCAGTCCGTGCTTCATGTACGGACCAGAACATTTTTAAAAACCGAACGTCGCGCCTAGACGTTTCACTTGGCTGTTCTTCTCCGTTTTCTCCTCTGGTTCTTCGTCTTCTCCTCTGATTCTTCGTCTTCTCCTCTCTCATTTCTCTCTTGCGTGCTTGGGTGACATGTCGGGCGTGTGGATACTTGGATTTGGAGCACTCTTGGTACTTATTTGGATTACTCCTTCGATAGAGGTTAGTTCATCTTCTCCTTTTAGATTAATTTCTTTTTGATTTTGCAAACCTTTATCGCATGATTACCTGCTTCGAACAATCCATGACAGACACACAAACCTCGTTACATGCATGCTTGTTAGACTAGGATTCTTGTTTATGCCTTCGCCATGTTTGTCTTCTTCGAAATTTTTATAGCATGAAAACCTGGTTGTATGCTTATTTCCGATATTTCTTTCACCTTGTTTGTTCACATGTGATCATGAAATTCTGTTATGTGTGCATTGTGACTTTATTTCGTTTTTCATGCTCTTTTGGATGTCTTCACTGCTTGTGAAATGTTCAAGGCACGATTATAGCGATTTATTATTTTGTTTCGCATGCTTTTGCTCTTTTAGAACCCGTTGGATTCGCCTTGGACTTCGGAGTAGGTTCCTTAGATGTAGGTGAGATTTATTGGTGGTGGGCTTTGGGAAATGATTGGGACAATGGTTAAGCAATCGGATGGAGTGATTTGAGTGCTATTAGGGGAGGTTAGGCATAGGTTGTGGTTGGTTTTCGAGATTCGAGTTGGTGAGGCATGGTTAAAGATGGATGGAATCTTGATTTGTGGGGGTACTCGAGGTGATGGTGTAGCTTCGATCAGTGGGGTGCCTTGCGAGGGTCAAGGTTTTGGATCATGGGGTTGGTTTGGTTTAGGTTGGTTTTGTGGGTTTGAATAGAGTCGTAGCTTTGGTCTTGGTTTAGGTCCATGGGTTCAATCGCCGTTAAGGTTTTTGGTTTAAGTAGGCATCTTATTAGGTAGCTGGTTTTCTCATGTAGACGACGCGCACTCGTGGGAGTAGGGCTTCATTGATTGGCGAGGCTGGAGATAGATCGACTGCGAGGACTCGATATGAGCAGGAGACTGTCAGGGAGTCGCCTATGGAGGAGGCGACTCAGTCCTCATCAAGCAGCTCGTCATCAGACAGTGAGACAGAGGCTGGTGCTTCTAGACGTCGGGCTACCGTCCGATGAGTGCCTAGCAAGAGTAGGACTGCAGAGGAGGCAGGCAGAGGTGGTGGTGGTGGCCGAGGTGATGGTGGTAGTAGCAGTGGTAGTGGTCGAGGTGGCAGTGGTAGTCGAGGTCGAGGGGTAGAGGGAGCTCGCGCTTCGATTCCCACAGAGGCCAGAGAGGTGTAGTGGATACTCCTCTTCTCACTGGATTGAGCAGGCACGTCTCGATGTACGTGCGGATGGACGTGTCGACCCTTTACCCATCCAGCAGCTACAGGGGCAGTTGGAGGACTTTTATGCTAGAGTTATCCCAGTTTACTGAGGATCTGAGGGGTCAGTTCACTCGGGCCGACTTCGGAGCTTTCTTGAGGATTCCATATTTTAGGTCAGACCGACCTATTTTTGTTGCGATGATGGAGAGGTGGTTTCCGGCTACGCACACATTTCATATGCCAGAGACCGAGATTGGCATCAGGCCATCCGATTTTGTGACCATCACCGGGATCTCTATGGAGGGAGAGGCCATTTTTCCTCATATGCTGCCGTTAGACGAGGTTGCCGAGTTGATTGGGGCTCTTTATATTCCAGCTGCCGAGGTCGGCAAGCTGCATAGGCTGGGCATGAGGTTTTTGTGGTCGACCTTAGGCCAGCGGGGCCGGACCGTGAGGCGAGGAGATGCTGACTTTGCTGTAGTTTTCCGTCTCAGTTTCTTGCTTCTGTTAGGGAGTTGCTTTTTCTTGGAGGATGACTCTATAGTGATGACATGGTTTCTCCCATTTCTTCGAGACATCCGTCGAGTAGCTACCTATGACTGGGGGAGTCTGATTTATGGCACCATCCTTGGTGGCCTAGATTGTATCGTGGAGGGTATCACTTCCCCACGAGGTGGCGGTATCTCTGCCAGGTTCTTCTGGCCTTTTATCGAGGTACTTTCCTTCTCAAATCTTGAATTTTTAACATTTTGTCTCTTTCGATGATTGGTCTGATCTCGTTGTTTCCTTTTCTTCCAGCTTTTTGTACATGTTCACTTCCCATATTATCTACCTGAGATGCGCCATCCAGATGAGGGCTATCCCCTCGGTGCTTTTTGGGCGACTCGAGACGGGCGTACTATCAAGAGCAATGCCCGTAGCGCCCGGGCCCATTTCGACAGATGCAGGCTTCATGAGGTGAGTGGCTTCTTTTGGTTTGTGGCACTAAAGCTTCTTTCCAACATTTTAGAATCTCATTGTCTTCCCTTTCGTTGTTGTGCAGATATTTTCAGTCACCTTTCCAGACCTTCCTCAGTCGGTCTAGGAGCGCCGAGAGGTGTGGGCGGCCTTTGATCGAGACATGCGACGAGAGCTCTATCCTTGTTTCATTGGCCGTCTCTTCTATGTGTACTACTTTGGGGAGCGGCTATTCTTTCAGCATGATCGATCTCTCAGTATCCCAGCGGCTCCGGTGACGCCTTCTTCTATGGATCTGTCGGCTGAGGAGTACTTGGCCCAGGTCGGTGGGGTACCAGCGCGAGGGCTTCTGGTGGAGGGTGATTATATTAGTTGGTTCAGGACCGCGTCCATTGGTTGCCTGATGCCTGCTATGCCCATGCGTGCTGGGGTTACTGAGATCGGTGGAGTCTTCATCCGGGAGCATGATGACACCGTGAGTCCTAACTTTTCTCTTCTTCTTATCTTCTGATTCTCCATGTCTGTTCAAGTCTAATTTGCTACTTTTTTCTCAGATTGACGATCTGCGTCGCCTCCGGGAGGGGTACAGTGTGATCGAGGCCCAAGCGGCCCGTTGTGCTGAGATGGAGGCTCGGTGGAGAGCGGCTCAGGCAGAGGTGGCAGCTCAGGCCGAGCGTATTCATGAGCTAGAGATGAGGCTGGCCATGAGGGAGTCTCGTGTGCAGGCTGAGATGGTACGCTCTTCTTTTCCCTTATCCCTTTTAATTCTATATTTCTATCACTGTAGGCTGATTACTTTGTTTTCATGTGATGTTTCAGGACTATCATCGACGCCATGATGGGGCCAGCACATCTGCTCATCCACCTCCTCCCACTCAGGTACATTTAATTCCAGTTATCTTCTTTCATTAGCCTGCTTGCATATTTGCCTGTCATTCGAGTGCATCTGTTTATCTTTTCAGGCTTCGGATGGCGCCGGACCTTCTACCCGACCCCCAGCTTTTATTGTAGATTCTTCTGATATGGGTTTAGGGATGCATGATCTGCCTGCCTCTTCGGGTACCAGTTCTGTCTTCTCCGGACTGAGGGACGTAGATCTATCTGGCGTTGATTCTGCTGCTCGAGATGCTCCTGGATCAGATGACGATAGATCTTAGGATATGCTTATGAACATTTGAAACACATGTATATATATCTTTTTGTATTTCGTGCACATTGTGTGACTCATTTTGATTATATGTATGACATTGTTTATTTCATTTTGCATCCTCTTGTGAAATGGTGATTAGAACCGTCGTTGAGCAATCGAGGCTGGGAAGTGGTAACATCAAATAACTAGGGTTTATGGGCCCCTTTATGTATTAATTCATGCATCAATTCAACACCTTGGATGTACTGGTCCGTGCATGAAGCACGGACTGCGCTAATTTTGAACGGTCCGTGCTTCATGTACGGACTGTTTGAATTTTGAACGGTCTGTGCATGAAGCACGGACTCAAGTGAATTTACTCAGTCCGTACTCCATGTACGGACCAGAACCTTTTATTTTGTCTTTTAACTCACAGACCTCCATTTGGTCATTCTCTTTCACGATTTTTAGGGATTTCACACCCCCTAGGGCATCAATGGAGCCCACTCATGTTTTGGAGGATTCCACCAACTTTGATATTACGGTTGAGAGCTCGTCTCCTGCTCTTGAAGGCAACTTCAACCTTCCAAATCTCAAAAGGTACGCCGTTGTAGACCCATTTTTACATCAATGGCTTAGTTCTATGACCCATGAAGAGAGAGTTAGGTGGGATTCCAACAAGCTTGGGTTCACACTCTCTTTGTCAAAGGTCACTATCATGTGGGACTTGATAGAGGCTCTAATGGGATTTTGGGTCCTGGAACTCAATTTGTTTCATTTTGGAGACAAAGAAATGACTCCTACGATTGAAGAATTTGAGCGCATACTTGGCCTTTGCCAATCGCCTCGGGTGGTTGTACCACCCTTGTGTGAAAGTTATAGGAAAGAAACGTCGGGATTCTTTGGTGTCACAAAGCAACAATTAGGACGGGTGGATGGAAACTCGAATCTCCTCAAGGTTTCTAAAGAATTTTTGCTTCGATGGCTTGGGGACATGGATTCTCCCTCTCGATTTGATGTTTTGACATTGGTGGTAATGAACCAACTCTTGTTCCCTCGGAATGATGAGTATGTGAATCTAGCTTTGATAAGCGTCCTCGACCAAGTTCGACAAGGTTTTAGGTTGGCTCATATGCTTCTAGGAGAAACCTATTTGTCTCTCACGGCTTGTTCGAGCGGGAGAGAGCGAGTATATCATGGGTGTGCTCCATTGTTGCAGGTAATGTCCTTTTCAAATTTGGAAATCTTATGATTAGAGTTGAAGCTTTTAAATTTTGAGGCATTGTGATTAGAGTTGACTTCCCTTTTTGTGCAGCTTTGGTTCTTCGATCATTTGGCTTTGACTACACCCATTAGTCGCCCTTTCAATGTCCATGCTGATTTAGTGGCTTTGATGAACAAACGGAAACCTCCTGTCCATTCTGGTGGCAAATTGGGTTGGTTTGAGGGCTTGCAAGGCATGCCAGATGAAGAGATACGTTGGTTAGGCACCTTCCAGCCTTCGACTTCACCTGTTCTTTCCTTTTCCCAGAGTTGTTTTGCCATACTGATTGGATTAACTGGGGCTACTCACTACATCCCTCTTCGCGTGTTGCGACAATTTGGTGAAGAACAAGGCATAGTGACTCATGGAGATTTTGGAGAATTGGTCGGGTCTTTTTCTCCTTCTTCGCACTCATGGCGATTGCGTGATCGACTAGAGAAGGCTTGGAAGAACGTGGTGACTCTTGATTGCCCTGTATTCCCTGGTCATTCTTTACAGAATTATCAGCTTTGGATGCAACAACAGATTGCTGAGAGAACTTGTGCTATGCCTCCGGTTCAAGGGACGTCTTCTGGTTCTCGTTCTTTTGACCATCGTGATCGACTGGCGGAGTTGAAGATGTCTCATAAGCGGATTGAGAAGATTTGGTTGCGATCTGAGACTGATCTGAGGAACCAAATAGCTCGACTCGAGTCTTTGAGGATTGAAGAGTCTTCTTTTCTGAGGGCGGAGATTGAGGATCTCCGGGAGAGGCTTGCCCAGGGTCCCTGTTTTGATGCCTTTGCATCTTACCTGGTGAGCCGTGATGCTTCGGACGCTGAGGTGGTAATGATGGGGCAAGCTGCCCGCATTCGTGCCTTGGAAGAGAGACTTGATTCCTTCTTCATTTCTCGTCGTGATGTGTGATTGACACATTTTTTTTTCTTTTTTGTATTTTCTTTTTCTTTACAAGACGTAATGTAAAACTTTTTGAAATGAAAGGAAAATAGGTTTTTTACTTACTTGGCCTCAGGTGTATCTATTGCTTTGAAAACATGATGTTTGAATAGGTCCTAGATTTTTCGTCATCGGCCAAAATAGTAGTTTTGAAAACATTTGAATTTTTGGTAATTTGTCTTTGTCGAATAGATATTGTAGATCCAAAATATGAAGATTTTCGAAAAACCTTTATTATCTCGATGATATTGGTGTTTTTGCCAACTACTGAGGATATAGATGTCAGCAGTTCTCAGGCTCTTTTTAGAGTCATCCCCAGTGCCCCAGTACTAGGTGAATATCGATTGAGCATGGGACTTGGGATTTTGGGTAATTTTCGTCGTTCACAGTTTATACTCATGCGGGCCAGGAGTTCTTCACTTTTTTTTTTTTTGTTTTTTTTTTTTGTCCCCTTATTGCCTCTGGTGCCAGTTACGGTTTTCACCAGACCCGGTTTCCACATTTTTGCGCATCGATGCCTTTTTGGGTTTTCATCGTGCCGGTGGCTTTGATCTTGCCATAGTCTGATTTTTTTACTCATAGCGCCCTTGCGGGTTTTCACTATGCCCTTTCAGACTATGCTTGTATTTTTTTTTTATTTTTTATTATTACAGATCTTGTTTGGAGCCTTTGTGTCTTTGTGGCTTGGTGACTCAAGTTGAGCTGCGAGATCGGCGACTCTACTCTTGTAGTGGCACTCTTTCTTGAGTAACAGATCTAGATTCCCCTCTCGAGTTTGCTGACGACTATTCGTGGTTCGGCAACTCAAGTTGAGCCGCAAGATCGGCTACTCTACACTTCGAGTACTCTTTTTTTTTTGAATTTCCGACCTGGACTCCCCTCTCGCGTCTTCCAACGACTAATAAGACTTGAGGTCCGGATCAAGCTGCCAGATCATTGGTGCTGCCACCGTCATTATGATGCCTCAGAACATTCCCTGATCCGAAAGGATTTTTAATGGGACGAAGTGTTGGCTAAGGCTGAGTGTAGTGGAAAGGTACAAAAAGGTTAAGGTAGGTTCGTCTAAAGTGGGTTAGACTTGGGGTTCGTCTATTTTTGTTTCGAAAAGGTGATCTATGTCTCCTCCCAGCGTCTCTCGAACTTGTTTAGGCTAAAGATTTGGGTCGAGCTCAGATCAAATGTCCGAGTTTTTGAATTTTTTTGATTTTTTTTGTATTTTAGCCGTTCACAGTTTATCCTCATGCGGGCCAGGAGTAACTGATGCTTTGACTTTGCTGATTTTCTTTTCTTTTGTCTTTTTTTTTTCATTTTTTTTTCATTCCTTTTGTAACGTTGACTTGCCCCAGTCTTGGGTTAAGCAATGAATGTGATGGCTCAAAGGGGTTGACTAGGGTTAGATAGTTTGTTTGGGATAACAAAGATGGCCTTTCGTCATCTAAGGGTCAGATCTCAGGCGTAGTATTTTTTAACGGTGTCAGCATTGATCGGCTGAGGGAAGACTTGTCCGTCCATTTCTGTAAGGATCAAAGCTCCTCCCGTCATTACCTTCTGCACAATGAATGGTCCCTCGTAATTTGGTCTGAATTTTCCCCTAGCATCTTCTTGTATTGGTAAGATCTTTTTCAAGACAAGGTCTCCTGGTGAGAAATTTCAAGGTTTGACTTTCTTGTTGTAGGCCCGTGCGATTCGTCTCTGATAGATTTGGCCATGACAAATAGCTGCGAGACGTTTTTCCTCTATCAGATTTAGTTGATCAAATCGGGCTTGAACCCATTCTGTTTCATCCAACTCTGCTTCTTTTAAGATTCGGAGGGAGGGAATCTCAACCTCGACGGGTAAGACTGCTTCCATTCCATACACCAATGAGTACGGAGTTGCCCCAGTTGAGGTTCGAAATGAAGTCCGATAAGCGTGAAGGGCAAAAGGCAACATGTCGTGCCAATCCTTGTAAGTGACTGCCATTTTCTCGATGATTCTTTTGATGTTTTTGTTGGCAGCTTCAACTGCTCCGTTCATTTTGGGTCTATACGGTACAGAGTTGTGATGAGTGATTTGGAAGTCTTCGCACATCTTGATCATGTCTCTATTCTTGAAATTCTTGGCGTTGTCGGTTACCAAACCACTAGGGAGTCCGTATCTGCAGATGATATTGTTCTTAACAAACTTCAGAACAGTGCTCTTGGTGACATTGGCATAAGAAGCTGCTTCTACCCATTTTGTAAAGTAATCGATAGCGACTAAGATGAAGCGGTGCCCATTTGAAGCTTTTGGCGAAATCTGTCCAATAACGTCCATGCCCCAAAGTGAGAAGAGCCAAGGAGTAGTCATATTGTGCAACTCTGAAGGTGGCGCGTTGATCTTATTGGCATAAATCTGGCAGAGATGGCATTTACGGACATGTTGATAGCAATCACTTTCCATTGTTGTCCAGTAATATCCCATTCTCATGATCTTCTTAGCAAGCATGTGACCATTCATGTGAGGTCCACAGACTCCACCATGCACGGTTTCGATAAGTCGTTTTGCTTCTATTTCTGCCACACATCGGAGTAAGACTTCATGATGTGATTTCTTATACAGAATGCCATTGCTCAGGAAGAATTGGCCTGCTAGCTTTTGGATAGTCCTTCGATCATTAGACGTTGCGTCTGATGGGAGAGTTCGATCTTCGAGATAGGCTTTGATGTCTGAATACCATGGCTTTTCTTCAGATTCTTCAACTTCGACGGGTAGGCAGTAAGCTGGCTCGTCTTGAAGTCCAATCTCAATAGGGTCAATGACTAAGTCCTCTGAGATACTGATCATGGAAGCGAGCGTTGCTAGTGCATCAGCAAATTGATTCTTGGCTCTCGGCATATAAGTGAATGAGATTCTATCGAAGCGTGAGCTTAGTTCCTCTAGATACTCATGGTAAGGGATCAATCTTTGCTCTCGAGTCTTCCATTCTCCAGTCGTCTGATAGACCACTAAGCTTGAATCTCCGAAAACATCGATCTCATCTACCTCGAGATTCAGTGCCGCTTTCAACTCTGCTATGCACGCTTCGTATTCAGCCTCGTTGTTAGAACATTGAAACTTTAATCTGATTGCAATTGGCACGTGGGACCCATCTGGTTTGATCAAGACTGCCCCTATTCCGTTTTCCTTCTGATTTGCTGCCCCGTCAAAGTACATTTTCCAGCCCAGTTCTTCATCATCGTCTTCAATCTCAGTAAGCAATATGGCTTCATCAGGAAAGTTTGTCTTCAATGGTTCATAATCAGGCAATGGATGCTCGGCTAAGTGGTCGGCGATGGCTTGCCCTTTGATGGCTTTTTGAGTGACATAGGTGATGTCAAACTCAGATAATAGTAATTGCCATTTCGTAGTACGACCCGTTAGTGCTGGCTTTTCGAAGAGATACTTGAGAGGGTCCATTCGAGCGATGAGCATAGTCGAGTAGCTGAGGAGATAGTGGCGTAGTCGTTGAGATGCCCACACCAGTGCGCAGCAAGTCTTCTCGAGTGCCGAATACTTTGCCTCATAATCAGTGAACTTTTTGTTGAGATAGTAAATGGCTTGCTCTTTTCTGCCTGACTCATCGTGTTGCCCCAGTACACAGTCCATAGACGTTTCTTGCACCGAGATGTACATCAGTAAGGGTAGTCCTGGCGTAGGAGGAACCAAAACTGGTGGATTGAGCAGATATTTCTTTATCTTGTCGAAGGCTTCTTGACAGTCTTCGTTCCATGCTTTCGGCATATCTTTTCTGAGTAGCTTAAATACTGGTTCACAGATAGGCGTGAGTTGTGCGATGAATCTGCTGATATATTGTATTCTACCCAGAAATGCTCGGACATCCTTTTCTGATACCGGTGCTTTCATTTCAAGAATGTACTTGGTCTTTGCTGGATCTATCTCAATGCCTCTTCTACTAATGATGAAGCCCAATAGTTTGCCTGATGTTGCCCCAAAGACACACTTTGCTGGATTGAGCCTTAAGCTGTACTTTCTTAGTCTGTCGAACAGTTTCTTGAGATTTACCAGATGATCTTCTTCTATGCCTGATTTAGCGATCATATCATCTACGTAGACTTCCATTTCTTTATGGATCATGTCGTGGAATAAAGCTGTCATTGCACGTTGGTAGGTTGCCCCTGCGTTTTTAAGCCCAAACGGCATGACTTTGTAATGAAAAGTACCCCAGGGTGTAATGAATGCTGTCTTTTCTTGGTCTTCCTCTGCCATTTTTATCTGATTGTACCCGGAGAACCCGTCCATGAATGAGAACATACCATGCCCTGCTGTACTATCGACTAGAGTGTCGATGTGAGGTAGTGGAAAATCATCCTTAGGATTGGCTCTGTTCAGATCCCGATAGTCGACACACATTTTTACTTTCCCATCCTTCTTTGGTACCGGAATGACATTGGCTAGCCATTCGAGGTACGTGGAGACTGCGAGAAATCCTGCTTGAAACTGTTTCATCACTTCGTCCTTGACTTTGAGTGTCCATTCTGGCTTGAGTCTTCTCAACTTTTGTTTGATCGGCTTGCTCCCAGGTGCGATCGACAACTTATGAACAACAAGATCCGTGTCCAAACCGGGCATATCTTTGTAGGACCAGGCGAAGATGTCTTGATAGTTACGCAACAGTTCAATCATTTCTTCTTTTTGCTGAGGGGTTAACAAGGCTCCGATTTTTACAACACGTGGGTCATCTTCAGTGCCGAGGTTAACCGAGTCTGTATCCTCAATGTTTGGCTGAACACCTTTTTCATGTAGTTCTAACAGGTCCTTGATTTCTTTAGGAGGGTATTCCACTTCGTCCTCAGACTCTTCTTCAATTCCCATGAGATCGAAGTCGAGTTCAAGATCGAAGTCATACTCGTCCTTTTCATATTCTGTTCTGTCCAAAGGTCCATTCGATTGAGACAAATCCCTTAAATTCTGAGAAAACTCTTTTTTTTGTTTTTGAAATATATATATTTTTTTGAGATTTTGAAAGCTTTTTGATTTTTTTGTTTTTTGCAGACATTTTGATTTTTTTGGTTTTTGAAGACTTTTTGATTTTTTTGATTTTTGAGTACTATTTTCCGGACATCTGAAATAAAAAGAGCAGTCATGCATTAGTAAAGATAGGGAGCCCTCAAAACCGTTTTTACCCGAGGACGAGGGCTCGTTATGATCCTCGGGCAAACTAATGTCACCTAACGGCGTTTTTTTTTTTAGGCTACGGTAGCCTCAAGGGTTAGGGGGAATTCCTCCCAATTGTTCAGAGTCTCCCCTTCTCTGAGGGGACGAATGAGATGTGAAAATGATTTGTTAGATGATTCGATTGGTGGTTCGGAGATAACCATGATCTCCGATTGATCTTTGTTGTTGTTAGGTTGGGGCGCAGTCCCTCCCAAACTCAGTGGGATGACGACTGATGCCCAGTCAATGCCGGTGGGAAAAGGTGATTCTTTCCCTTGGCTGGTAATGATTTCCACTTTGATGGCTGTTGGAGCGGTCTTCGATGGACTTTCCTCGGAATCCCCATTGAACAAAACGTCAATGCCTTCTACGAAGGATGATTGGGACTCGACGATTGGGTCTTTGTGCATTGGTGCGATATTTACCTTTTTTGACCTTTTTGCCCGTGGTGGTTCTGATAAGTTGTCGGGTCTGATATGGGACTTTGAGAAACTAACACTAATGTGAGGGACTCGGCCCGGGTTCCAAACATTCGATTCCCAATTTTGCTTTCTTGCTAGTCGAAGTTCTTTCTTCTTTTCTTTCATTTCTGCTATATCCTTCTTTGTGGGCCTGAACCCTAGACCAAAATAAAGAGTATATTTGCTTGCTTCGACTGGTGTAGCTCTTCCTCTTCCCCCTGGTCCTAACCCTTGCTTGGGCCGGTAACCTCCCCTTTTCATGACCCGACCAATCATAATGTTCGCTCTCGATAGCTTTGCCTTTACCTTCTCCTTTCCCTTCTCGATGTGGTTGACAGCCGAGAATTGGTACGAATGGTAGAGTGCCTTGTCCTTTGTCATTTCGATATCAATGAAAGGCACGTCTGGGGCTCTCCCAGCTGGGATAAGGTTCTCTGCCAATACTGATATCATCCTCTGCCCCATGATAAATTTGACTCTTTGGTGCAACGAGGAAGGCACAGCCCCGGCAGTATGGATCCATGGTCTACCCAATAGTAAGTTGAATGTAGTTGGTATCTCCATGACCTCGAACGTTACTTCAAACGTACATGGGCCTATTGTGATTGGTAGGTCTACTTCGCCCAGCGAGTCCCTTCTCGAACTATCGAAGCCTCGGACGACCTTGTTATTGGGTTTCACATGCGACCAATCGGCGTTCAACTTTCGGAAGGTCTCAAGTGGACAAACATTAAGCGCTGAGCCGTTGTCAATCAACACCCTGGCGACCATCATGCCCTTGCATATGACCATAATGTTTAGTGGCTCGACGTGCCCCGTTCCTTCAGGTGTAAACTCATTTTCTGTGAAGATAATAGGATTGGAGGCCATGATCTGGCTGACCGTTTGCTCTAACTGCGCCGGTGTCGTGGTCAAAGGTACATGTGATCCCCCTAGGACTTTCAACAATGCCTCTTGGTGCTCTTCCGATTTTTGTATTAGTCCTAGGATGCTGACTTGGGCTGGCTGCTTGTTCAATCTGTCTACTATGTTATGTTCTCTCTTGAGGATGAGTTTAATAAAGTCTGTGGCTTCTTTGTCTGTCACTTTCACCTTTTCTTCCGTCTTCTCATCCTTATACAACTTGCCTTTCCCCTTTGCTTTTCTTTTGTCTTCGTCGGTCACCTCTTCCGCAGTCTCTTTGCTTTCTTCCCTGATTTTCACCCCATTTTCTGACAATTTCTGGCACTTTCCCGCCCTGGTTATACGGCTGATATCAGCCACCATTGCTTTCTTCATTGTTTCGACCCCGGCGGTCGTGGTGATGGTAGTCTCATAGCTCCAAGGAATTGCCTGATCGGAGCTATATGGGAATGGTTTAGGTGAGTGTATGGTTATGGGGGGTGGATCGGGTTTCATATTGAGAATGAGTGGAGGTAGTGGTGATTTGGATGTAGTGCTGGTGGAAATTGGTGGAGTCGATGTAGTGTATGGGATGACGAGTGGTAGATGTGGAGATGAAGTGTATGGTATATGGAGGGGGGGTCGAGTTGATCCTTGTGGATATGGTGGTATGTACGGTATGACAAGAGGGGGTCGAGTCGAACTTTGGTGATGGGGTGATCCATAAGGTATGACCAAAGGTGGTCGGGTAGCGGCATTTTGGTGAGTGGGATGGATGGTGAGGTCGGCCAATCTGAGTGGTGGTAATGAATTTTGGGATGAATTTGTCGTATAATGGTTGATTGTACTGACTGTTGGCGCTTCTGGTCCCTGAGTTAAATGTACCCTGATTTTGGAGCCGACAGGTGCTATCAAGACAGACGGATTGAAATCGAGTTCCTTATGAATGACATTTACCCTGTGTCCACTTCCCCCTTCATTGTGGGTAGGTAGGGGGTTCTGATTGATATTCTGTTGTTGGGGTGGGTTGGGAGGTCCATCTAGGATAAGAGCCTTCTTATCAATCAGGTTCTGTACCTGATGTTTGAGTTGCCAGCATTGATCCGTAGAGTGCCCCGGTGCACCCATATGAAATTCACAGAACAAATTTGGGTTGTACCCTGGCCCCTTGACAGCCTCAGGATTTGGCGGACGTTTTGCGAGATATTCACCCCTAAGCAAGATTGGCAGTAACTCAGATAGTGTCATGGGTAACCTGGTAAATACTCTATTTACTCGGTTCGGCCTTGCTTGCTGATTCTGCCCATACTGTTGTGCTGGCTGTGCTGGCATGGCTTGTGGAGGAACTGTTCGGAAGGGATTCTGCGGTGCTGGAGCCCAAGCAGCTCGAGGTACTGGCGCCCAAGGTGCCTGAGGTGCCTGTGGCCTTTGAGCTGGTGCCTGAATGATGAGAGGTTGGTTGGGTTGTACATTATTGACCTGGGTATCCTCTTTCTTTTTTACAAAAGGCACTGATTTCTTTTGTGCCAAGGTCCCCGCTGCTGCACTCAAGGCTGTAAAGTCAAATATTAGACCAGTTCGGATCCCGTCCTCGACCCGGTCTGTTACTTGAACTAAGTTTGAGAAGGTGCCTGTAGTGTGTCCAACCAAATGAGTGTAAAAGGCATGCCCCAGTGTCGAGATAAACGTAGTGTTCATCTCTTGTTCAGTCATCGCAGGCCGCACTTGTGAGGCGGACTCTCGCCATCTTTGGGCATACTCTTTCACTGTTTCTTTGTGCTTTCTTGTCATCTTAGCCATATCATTGCGATCCAGACCCACGTCTGTATTGAACCGGTAATTGTGCCAGAACATTTCAGCCAAGTCCTGCCAACTCTTGATGAGTGTATGGTCCAATCCTGAGAACCACTTGAGAGTTGGTCCTGTTAAGCTTCTTTGAAAAAGTTGTACTAGCAGTCTGTCATCCTCGCCATATTGGCACATTGACCTACAATACAATTTGAGGTGTGACAGGGGACACCCAACACCATTATATTTCTCAAATTCTGGGCATTTAAACTTAGCTGGAAGCTGTGCGTTGGGATAGAAGCAAAGGTCCCTGAATCTTGTTCCTCCCAGAGTATTTGTGCCTTTCATCCACCGTATTTCCTCCTGGAGAGATTCAATCTGTCGGGCCATTTTGTCGTCGGTAGCACTCTTAGCTTCAGGAGCCCTAAAGTCACACTCGTCATCTGGGATCATCACCGGAGGTGGTTGGTTCTGTGGTATATAGAGCGGAGGACCCTGATATATTGGCACAGTAGGAGGTGGGGTGGTTTGTTGGTCTGGTCGTATTTGCTCAGGGGGTTCGGGGTTTGACCCGGATGCTTGATGCTGAGTTGCCTGTGCTTGTAGAAAATTGGTGCTACTCAAGACAGCCGCCAAGATTTGTTCCTGCCTTTTCGTTGTTTCTAACAGCTTTGCTATCATTGCATTAGCTTCGGCCAGTTCATTTGTCGTAGGTTGTGGTTCATCTGAGTTACTCATAGTTGATGAAGATGATCGGAGAAAGTATGGAGGCTTCTCAGGGAGTTTGTACTTTTTTCGTTTGGCCACCTGTGGGTATAGAAGACCAAGTGTTACTATCTTACTTACAAAAAAGAAAATGCATGATGTCTTATTAGGTCCGGTAATTATTATGGGATGGTACTCAAAAAGGGAAATTTAGTTAGGTGAGCTTGAAAGTATGGTTCATCAGCGCGGAGCTGGATTGTTTTTTAGAGAAAACAATTACATCAGCACGAAGCTGGCATCGACACGGGGTCGGTAAAACAGTTTGAAAAGAAATTACATCAGCACGAAGCTGGCATCGACACGGAGTCGGTAAAACATTTTGAAAAGAAATTACATCAGCACGGAGCTGGCATCGACGCGGAGTCGGTAAAATATTTTGAGAAGAAATTACATCAGCACGGAGCTGGCATCGACACGGAGTCGGTAAAACATTTTGCAAAGAAATTACATCAGCACGGAGCTGGCATCGACACGGAGTCGGTAAAACATTTTGAAAAGAAATTACATCAGCACGGAGCTGGCATCGACACGGAGTCGGTAAAACATTTTGAAGAGAAATTACATCAGCACGGAGCTGGCATCGACACGGAGTCGGTAAAACAATTTGAAAGAAATTACATCAGCATGGAGCTGGCATCGACACGGAGTCGGTAAAGCATTTTGAAAAGAAGTTACATCAGCACGGAGCTGGCATCGACACGGAGTCGGTAAGACATTTTGAAAAGAAATTACATCAGCACAGAGCTGGCATCGACACGGAGTCGGTAAAGCATTTTAAAAAGAGATTTCATCAGCACGGGGCTGGCATCGACGCAGAGTCGGTAAAGCATTTTAAAAAGAGATTTCATCAGCGCGGAGCTGGCATTGACACGGAGTCGGTAAAGTATTTTAAAATAGTAGTTTCTGAAATAAATCAAGTTTTAAAAATCCATTTTCTCTGAAATCATCGCCGGCCAGGCCGATCTCCAAGGAAGAGGCGACGCACAATGGCACTCTTAAATCACCTTGTTCCCTGAATAGACGTAGTCTATCCCCCTCGTATCAACAGGGTAAGATCTTTCTAGGCACCGACTTTGATCAAGGACTGCAATTGGTACTTTCCAAATTTTTTTTTTTTTTTTTTTTTTTTTTTAAGAAAGTTGCATGTATTTGAATTGATTGATTGGTTGTTATCTTTATTAATTCGATATGGGTATAGATTTGGTTGAAATAGATCTGGGTCGGAACTAGTTGAAATGGATCTGGGTCGGAACTAGTTGAAATGGATCTGGGTCGTGAACTCAGTTTGATTGGATCTGGGTCGTGCCCAATTGACATGGATCTGGGTCGTGGACCCAGTTGAAGTGGACCTGGGTCGTGTCCAGCTGAAATGGATCTGGGTCGTGGACCCAGTTGGAAATGGATCTGGGTCGTGGACCCAGACCCAGTTGGACATGGATCTGGGTCGTGGACCCAGTTGAAGTGGACCTGGGTCGTGCCCAGCTGAAATGGATCTGGGTCGTGGACCCAGTTGGAAATGGATCTGGGTCGTGGACCCAGTTGGACATGGATCTGGGTCATGGACCCAGTTTGGTTGGATCTGGGTCGTGGACCCAGACCCAGTTGGACATGGATCTGGGTCGTGGACCCAGTTTGATATGGATCTGGGTCGTGGACCCAGTTTGGTTGGATCTGGGTCTTGGACCCAGTTGGAAATGGATCTGGGTCGTGGACCCAAACGAAGTGGATTTGGGTCGTAGATCCAGTTGAAATGGATCCGGGTCGTAGACCCGGTTTGACATGGATCTGGGTCGTGGACCCAGTTTGGAATGGATCTGGGTCGTGGACCCAGTTTGAAATAGATCTGGGTTGTTGGCTACTTGACAGGGGAATACTCGGTGAGGGACAAGTTTGATAAGTTTGATTATGACCTAGATCGATAGTGAGCCGCGTTGGGCAAAATTCGTTTGGAGCGGGATCGATTATGAGTGGTAGGCCCTGAGTTTTCTACAAAAGTGAATCATTTGATCATTTTCAAGCTTTAAAACTCAAAACAAAAAAAAACTTCGAGAAGGAAAGTTGTCAAAGACTGACGTAAGGAACAAAATGAGCAAAAAAAAAAATTTTTTTTTTTTTTTTTTAGGGTCCGTTTTTCAAGTACGGACCTAACACTTTTTGGCTGGTCCGTGCTTCAAATACGGACCAGAAGATCAAAAATTTTTTTTTTCTTTTTGGGGTCCGTTTTTCAAGTACGGACCTAACATTTCTTGGCTGGTCCGTGCTTCAAATACGGACCAGAACTTTAAATTTTTTTTTTTTTTTTGCATTGGTCCGTGCTTCATGCACGAACCTAAGAAATTTTGCCCAGTCCGTTTTCTAAGCACGGACTTAACAATATTTCTTGAGTCCGTGCTTCAAGCACGGACCAGAACCTTTTCTGGCTTTCCAACCTTCCTCTGTTTTTGGTCCTCATCCCATTTAACCCAGAATTTCTGGGTTTGAGGCACATAGCCTCTGTTTTTTGGCTTGGGCCACAAAAATGTCACCTTTTTTTTTTTTTTTGATGATGCACATGATAACATAAAAAAAAAACAGATTTCCCCCTTTTACCTAGGGGGACATATAAACAGAGAACAAAATAAAAATCCTAAAATCTATACAACTTGCCATCGTGGGCTACAAGAAAAGCGATAAAAAAAATAAAATACAAACACACACGTGGGATGGATACGGAATAAAATTTGAAAACCTTAGTGTCCTTTGTCTATTAGTTACGCTTCGATGTATGCGGTTTGTAGGTAGTTTTCCGGCTACCCATTCTTCAAACCTCGATGCACATCGAAGTGTGCATGTCTTAGGTTGGTGAATGGGGTGGATGTTCTCCTCCCAGCCACCCAAAATAGCGATCTCGGGGGCTTGAGAGTACCGGCATCCGGGGTTAGAATTTAAAGAGGAGGGGGTGGCTTATGCATAAGGGTGTGAATCGCATGTGCATGTGCGTGCATTTTTTTTTTGAAACGTATCCATCCTTACATTCTTTGTCCCAAAATAAAAGTAAAACAAAAGCATATGTAAATAAATATTACAACCATTCCCATATGAAACTTGTGAAATAAAAAAGAAAGAAAGAAACACGGCAAACGTTAGTAGATAAACCAAAAGAAAACAAACAAAAAGAAAACAAACATTTTTTTTTTTGAAATAACCGAATCAAGGAAGAGGGTCGGACCCACTAGTATGTACTCCCCAGTGGAGTCGCCAATCTGTGGACACGGGATTTTAAATATTTTTCAAACATCCCTCCACTTTGGGGTGTTTTGGAGTCGCCACCATTCAAATTGATAGAAGGGTGTGAATGATCACCCGATGTCATGTTTTTTGAAAAATCATACATTTTGTATGTTTGATGACTCTCGTTGGATAATGCACGTGGCCCAACCTTGATTCAAGGTAAGGGGGTCCATTTATGGAGTAGGGAAGGTGTTAGGCACCCTACTCCACCCACCATAGGTGGTAACCTCGGATTCGATTTTTTCGAAATAAAAAGAAATAAAATGAAAGAAAATCGATGATGTGTGCCCTCAAGTGTGAGGGGCTTTGATGTTGGTTTCAATCATTAAGGGCACCCTTATGAAGAAGGGGCCCTTTGGTGATTTAACCCATGGGGTGTGCAAGTGTGTAGGAAAAGGGGAAAGTAGAAGAGGGGGTGTGGAGGGGGTGTTCCTTTTGTTGAACCCACCTTGTCCAATCTTGATCTTCAAGTATGTCTTCCCTTGAGTTGACTTGGACTTGCTTGAGGTTGTAGAAGATTGAGTTGAGTTGAGAGTGAGGTGTTGAGAGTAGAGTAGAGTAGAGTAGAGAGTTGTGATTTTTTTTAGAGGGTTTTTGTCAAATTTTCATTAGTTGTGTGGTGAGGGGAGAATGGAGGGGTTTTTTATAGAGGTTGGAGAGGTATTTGAGGGTATAATGGGGTGAATGAAGAGAATAATGGATAATGGCATGGGTTTGAGAGAGAGGGGTATGAAATTTGAGGGAGAAATAAGGGTAGTTTTGTAATGAGGGAAATGGGTTGTGTTTTAACCCAAATGGTTTGGATCTTACCCAAATCCATTTGGGTAGAGTGTTTGGTGGGGTGAGATGAGTGATGGTTGATGGGAGGAATGGTGGTGTAAGGTAGTTGTTTGGAGAAGGAGTGTTGTGTTGAGATGGTTGAAGAGGTATGGTGTTTGATTTGGAGAGATGAGTGGTGATTGGTTTGATTTTGAGAGGATTGAAGGGATGATGACATGTGGCAAATGTTGGATGAAGAGATTAGTTGATTGGTGATGGTGGTTGGATGATTAGAGAGAAGAGTATGGGAGGTATGGGTTGAGGTGATTTTATGGGAGTGTTTTAAGGGAAAGTGATGGTTGAGGTGTGGGAGATATGGTTTGTGATGTGGGGTGGTTGATAGTGTTAGAGTATGTAGGATATGGGTTGAGAGTTGTTGGTTGTATATGATGAGAGGATGGGGGATAGGTTAGGTTAGGGTAGGGTAGGGTATGGGTTATGATGTTGGTGGTTGATGATGAGAGGATGGGGAATAGGTTAGGTTACGGTAGGGTTTGGGTTGATGGTTGAGTTGATTAGATGAGGGAGGTGGGAGGAGATGATGACATGTGTCATCTCTTGGTGATTGGTTTGATGTGATGATGATGGTTTGGATTGGGTTTGGGTAGTAAGTTGGGCTTTGGTTGGGTTGGGTTTAGGAAAGTAGTTTGGGTTTTATGTGATGGGCTTGGGTTTAGATTGAATTGGGTTTATGATGGATTGGGTTTTGGATTGAATTGGGTTTATGTTGGATTGGGTTTAGGAGAATAGTTTGGGTTTTATGTGATGGGCTTAGCTTAGGTTGGGTTTGGGTGTGGGCTTGGATAGAATAGTATTGGGTTGATTCGGATTAGGGTGATGGATTTAGGTTGGGTTGGGTAGTATAGAGTAAAGGTGGATTCGAACTTATATTGGGTTGGATTTAAGGATGAGAGTGGTGACGTGTTTTTGGGTCCATGGGCTACGTGAGTAGCCTTAGACATTTATTGACGGAAAATGCAATGGGTTTTGTAGGTTTGGACTTTGGGGCCCATCCCAATTTTTCGATTTTCGGGGCATCTTGCGTCGAGGGCCCGCTCAAATTCGGGTGTCTACAAAAAGAATGCACAAGCACTTGCGAGCATAGCCCATTGCACAAGTCACCCCACCCTCATTATATCTAGTCTCGATGCCTAGTAGTTTTACGGCTTGAGATTGTTATTTCAAGTGTCGGGGATGAACACAACAAATCCGATCATCAACCAACGACGTGTGTACTCTAGTATTCATCGAGGTTTGAAGATTGGGTAATCGTAAATCCACCTATTAGCCGCATGTATGTGCTCGATTAGATAAGCTAAGACACTAGTTCTCAAGTTTATATAGACCCCCAAAGAAAAGTTGTATTCGCTTATGTTGTTATCGGGTCTCGAAGCCCAAGTTATAAGCCCAAGAAGGCACATTTGTATAGATCATAGGTTATAAGTTGTTTATTTCTGGTTTCCTTTTTCTCCTTCTTAGGTAAAAGGGAGGAATAGACGTATTGCATCATGTTCAAAATATAAAAAAATAAAAATAAAAACAGTGAGTGACAAGAAAAACAGCAACTAGTAAGGGACATTCAAAACAAGGACCAAGAAACCAGTTTTTGTGAATTCTAGAAACTGGATTTCTTTTTGGTCCATGCTCATAACACGGATAACCAGAAATGTGCCTTATTCGTGTCTGAAGCACAGATAGAATAGTGAATGTCTCATCCGTGCTTAAAGTACAAATAAGACAAAGATGATCATATTCGTGCTCTAAACAGGAACCAATACAAACTGGGCACAACGAGATGATCATAAGCCAGATTTTTGGTTGGGCCCCCCTACCATTGCTTAGACATTAATGTCACCTTCAAGAAAATCCCAAATTAAACAAAATGGATCCTACTAACCAATGATTTCAAAAAAAAAAAAAAGAAAGAAAAGAGACTAAAGAAAATATAAAAATAAATAAGTTATCCATCGATAAGCCGAGTTGAGGTAGTTTAAGACCTTGGGCCTCAAGCAGGCCCATTACGCTTCACATAACCACGATAGGTTATTCGACCAATCAAATTGATCCTAAGACCTGGGGACAAGCGAGATCTAGTACCCTCTAGTATCCCACCAATCATTTTTAAAAAAACAAAAAGAAAAAATGGGGATTTTCTCAAATCAAATCGACTTCATGGTCGGACCCGAGTAGGACCTACCGCCTCTATCAATTCTGGATCAGGTCCACGACCCATATCCATTTTGAGTCCCTAACCCACACCCAATCCAAATCGGGTCCACGACCCGTATCCATTCCAAATCAAGTCCACAACCCATACCCATCCAAATAGGATCCATGACCCGTATCCATTACAAATCGGGTCCACGACCCGTATCCATTACGAATCGAATCCACAACCTATATACAATTCGGATAAGTCCACAACCCGTATCCATTACGAATGGGATCCACAACCCATATACAATCCAGATAGGTCCACGACCCATATCCATTACAAATCGGATCCACAACCCACTACAATTCGGATAGGTCCATGACTTGTATCCGTTTCAGACCAGGTCAACAATCCAAACTCGACTCAAATCAGGTCCACAATCCAAATGCGACCCAAGCTGGGTCCATCTTCCAATTCAATTCAAGCCGAGTCCATGGTTCATGTATGATCCAACAAGGTCGACAACCGACTGATCAACTCAAATGAATTCAATTTTTTTCTAATAAAACATATTTTCAAAAAAAGAAAAAAAGTAATTTCAAAACAAAACAAAACAAAACAAAAAGGATTTAAAATCCCCAATTGCCTTTCTTGATCAAAGTCAGTGCCTAAGAACGATCTTGCCCTGTTGATACAAGGGGAATAGACTACGTCTATTCAAGGAAATTAGGTGATTTAAGAGTGCCCTTGCGAAAGCATTGCGCGCCACCTCTTCCTTGGGGATCTGACTGGCCGATCTTGATTGTAGAAAACTAAATTGAAGGCTAACAAAAAATGTGTGTGTTTTTCCAACTCGATCTATTCACAAAAATCTGATTTTATAAAATATTTTCCAATTCCGTGTTGATGCCAGCCCCATGCTGATGTAACCCCTTGTTTTCAAAAATTATTCTAACTCCGTGTTGATGCCAGCCTTGTTGATGTAGCCTACTCTCAAGATCATACAATCTAGCTTCGTGCTGATGCCAACTCTGTGTTGATGCCAGCTCTGTGCTGATGTAATCATTCTCACAAACACACGCCATCCATTCTCCGTGTTGATGCCAACTCCGTGTTGATGCCAGTTCCATGCAGATGTAATTATTTTAAAAATAAGGCAACCCAGCTCCGTGCTGATGTCGGTTTCGTGTCGATACTAGTCCCGAGCTAATGCAACCCACATTCTCAAAAAAACACAATCCAGCCCCGAGCTGATATCAACTCCGTGTTGATGTCGGCTCTACATCAAAAAACCTTTTTTCTTTGAAACTCGTTTACTTTATAATAAATAACTTGACCCGACTGAATAAAACGTCATGCATTTTTTTTTACAAATAAGATAGTAATGCTTAGTCTTCTGTACCCGTAGGTGGCCAAATGAAAGAAATACAAACAGTCAGAGGAGCCTCCATATTTCCTCAGATCTTCAACCACTACCATGAGTACATCTGAAGCTCCACAGCCTGCAGCAACCAAAACATCGACCATTGACGTAATAATCGCAGCATTATTGAAAACCACTGAGCAGCAAGAGAAAATGTTAAGTGTCGTGTTAGCCAACGTTAGCTTTATATAGGCCCAGACAGCATAGCACCATGCATCAGGATCTCCTCGAACAACCTCCACAAGGGGTTACAGACCACCCTGCTAACCATAATTTCGGGATACCAAGGGCCCCCGCTCTACATTCCATAGAATCGATCACCTCTTGTGGTTATTCTTGATGACGAGTGTGATTATAGGGCCAAAATTTTCATCTGAGATCTCAAACGAGCACCGTGTCATCAAGATCAAGGAATCATTAAGGACAAACCTTGTCAGACCCTACGCTTGGGTTGCCATTTTCTACAAAAATCATCAATTCAATGGTAATTCGAAGTCGTGTTTTTACAAATAAATTTTGACCCGTACAAATGGGGGTTAAGTCTATTCTTTGCAATTCTTTGCACGCAATTCCTGCAATAAAGGACAATTGTAGACACCCCAATTTGAACGGACCCCCACTCGAAAGGGCCCAAAAATATCAAATTTTCAATAAAACTCGTCAACAAGCCTAAAAAGTCCAATTAGTCAAAACGTGGTATTTAAAAAATTCGAGGATTCTTATGACCCCTAAAAAATTTAATGAACTTAGAATAAGACTTGGGATACCCACTACCTTTCACTACTCCACCCTCGGAATCGAATCATCCTTAGCTCGTTTAAGGCCCACAAGTCCTCAACTCATAAAAAATCATTTCTCACCTTATCCAATCTAATTCTATATTACCCAAACCATAAAAACCACCAATCTATTAAGTCACATCCTAAAATATACCCTACCCAATCCCAAGCAACCTAAAACCCAAGCCCAATACACCAAAGCCCACAACAATTCAAACCCATATCTATAATCCACAAACCATTACCCACAATCCATTATCCACATCAACCAATCACCCAAAATGATTGAGGTAAGACACACGTCATAACCCCAATTCACTTCCTTCATCCAACTACCTATCCCCATCTCAACCCATACCCTTCCCTGACCTACCCACATCATCTATCCCCATTTCGACTCACACCCTTCTCTAACCTACCATCATCATTACTTTCAAATCCATATCCACAAACCAAACCCACACCCCTTTTCTCCAATCAAACATTCCTTCTCTCCAATTAACCCATCTAAACATCTAATTTCCATCCATTTTTGACACATGTCACCAACTCCTTCACCGTCCCAAAATTGAATCAACTAATCTCTTACACAACCCATTCTCCTAACCTAAACACTACTCCTTTAACCTACCTAACACTCCATCAACAAACCACTCCCTTACACTCCTATTCTCTTAAACCAAACACTCATCATCTCACTTCACCAAACACTCCACTCAAATGGGTTAGAGAATATCCAAATCATTTGGATAAAAAATTATCCATTTACCCTCATTATACAATTACACTTATCCCAACTCTAAATTTCATACCCCCCACCTTCAGAACCCATGCCACTTTCTATTTTTTCATTACTTCGCCCTACTAAATCCTGAAAATAACCTCTAAACACCTATAAATATCCCCATCACCTTCCAAAATGGACACCCAAGTCTTAGACTAAAAAATTTTACTCTCAACTCACCTCTCTACTCTCAAATCTATTCTATTCTATTTCTATATTTTCACATTACTCAAAAATATATTTTCATACTTTACTAAGGACACAAGAATGACCTAAGAAGAAAACATAGAAGAAGAAGGAAGGAAAGAAAAGAAGAATAAGTTAAAGCTTCAAGGTGGGTCAACGGAACACATACCCCCTCATCTTCCTCTCCCCTCTCCATATCCCTCTTTTACTACCCCCCTCACTTCTTTTATTTTTTAGAAAGCTTCTAAGATGTAATGCTCCTCTCCCCTATCTCCGGTAAATTGGACTTCGGTTCGATTGAAATTATAGGGATTGTAACCACTTTCAAAATAAAATTTGATTTTAAATCTTTTAAACCATTTTGAGACAATTGGTATTTTGATCCTTCTTAACTCATGAGAATAGACTCATAACCATAGCCAACACTCGTCAAAAGCATGTTGTTCCCAAGGCTAGGTTCATATAAAGATCATTTCCTTTGATGAGATTATCCTTGTAAGATAAAACCGATAGTAAATCCCTACTTGGGTACAATCCGTCAACACATGGCACTTTTATTTTGTTTGCATTTTTATTAAAAAATGACAGAGTATTTTTAGGTTACCACCATTTGGTGGGGAGAAAATGGTGCCTAATACCTTCCCTTTTCTCCAATCAAGCAGCTTACCCCCAATCTTAGGTTGATTGGTACCTTATCCAAACAAGAGTTATTAAACGTCAAAAATGACACTTTTCCTAAAAATATACCCGGGTGACCATTCACACCCTTTTACAAATATGAATGGCGACACCTCCAAACCTTCGTAAAAGTGGTATTTGTAATAAAAAATCACGCATCTATAATCATCATTTTCATTGACGACATTTTGATCTACTCAAGTACAAAAGAAGAGCATAAGGACCACCTAAATATAATATTTCACATATTGTGCAAAAATAAGATTTATGCGAAATTCTCTAAGTGGGACTTTTAGTTGGATTAGGTGAAGTTCTTGGGACATGTAGTTTCCAAGGATGGAATATTTGTGAACCCCCACCAAAGATTGAAACGGTTATTAACTAGCAAAGATCGACTACAATTATTAAGATCAAGAGTTTTCTTGGACTTACGGGATATTATCGAAGATTTGTAGAAGGATTCTCTAAAATGCTTTGTTATCAACGAAGTTAACTCAAAAATGGATCAAGTTTGAATGGATAGATAGTTGTGTAGCAGCATTCCAAGAGTTGAAGACTCGATTGACCACGACACCAGTTTTGACAGTGCCTATGCTAGGAGAGAAGTACATCATCTATATAGACACATCCCATACGTGAGTTGGTTGTATTCTAATGTAGGATGGTTAGGTGATTGTTTATGCATCAAGACAGTTAAAGATCCATGAGAAGAATTATCCGACTTGTAATTTAGAGTTGGCAGCTATAGTCCATGTACTCAAGATTTAAAAATATTATCTGTATGGGAAGACATTATAAGTGTATTCAGATCACAAGAACCTCAAATATTTGTTCTCACAAAAAATATTTGAATATGAGACAAATGTGATGGATAGAATACTTGAAAGACTATGACTTCACATTACATTACCATCCTGATAAGGCTAATGTGGTGGCAGGCGTGTTAAGTCACAAGAAAGATGGTGTATTTGCTTACATAATGATAGAGGAATGGAGAATGATAGAAACGACGACTGATTTTGCACTCGACATTCCTCAAATCATTGTAAGGGTTATTGAAGCATAGAAGGCGAATAAAGAATGAAAAATGTATCAAGAGAAAGTTGAGAATACTAATGATCATGATTGGAGAGTTAATGATGATAGTAGCATAAGGCTCAATAAAAGATTTTGGGTTCCTCGCAACAACTCGTTGAGGATAGATATCATAAATGAAGCTCATAATTACACTTTGTCATTTATCATACCAAGACATGAAAATAAATTATTGGTGGCCAATAATGAAGAAACACATTGCTCAGTATGTGAGTCGATGTATGACCTGTCAACGGGTAAAGGGTGAGCATAGGAAACCAACAGGATTATTGTAGCCACTTCTTTTTCCAAAGTGGAAATGGGAACACGTGCAATGAATTTTATTTGTGGGTTACCAAAGGCAAGTGATGTGATCAATGCGACATGGGTGATTATGGATAGACTTACTAAATCTACTCACTTTCTACCTAATAAAATGACTTATGAAATTATGGACTTTGTACCATGTTTAATCCTAGAGGGGGGTGAATAGGTAAAATAAAATTTATGTTTTAAAAACACCCCACGTAGTTAAATTAGGTCTCGATTATGCTATGATGATTAAAAGCATGAAGATGTACAAGATTAATTTAATTTGAGTTATGGCATAGAATACAACACATATTCATAAAGTAGAAAATTTATCTAATGCTTGATGTGCATGTTATGGATTCATGTAAAGTCAGGCATAATGCATAATTGTAAAGAATACACAAGATTTATAGTGGTTCGTCAACTTGCCTATATCCACTACCAAGTACCCTACTCTCGGGTCTTGGGTTCTACTATCAAATAGAGGTTTATGGTTCACCTCGAAACCTTATACATAATTTTTATGCCTAAGACAAATTCTAAAGCTTAAAATTGAAAGAACGACATTCTCTCGAAATGAAATTTTTCTATCAATTGAATCTCTAAACCAATTTGTTCAAAAGAGGTAGCACCTCATTCAAACTCTAAGTTTTATTCTTTGGAAAATTTAGAACCTTGTTTTCTTAAGTAGAGTCCTCAACTCTTCTCAAGAGTTTGATTTTGGGATGGAACCAAGAACTGCTTTTTGTTAAAGAAAGGAAAATTAACAAAAATAATGCTCACAAGGACTAGACTCAATGGATCGATTTACCAAAATAATACTTGAGTTCTTCACGTCCTTGAGAGAGTCAGCTTCATCTAGATGTGCTCTTTACTTCAAATGGTTGGTCTAAGTTTCTTGAGATTCATCAATTGTGTGCAAGTAAGGATGTTATTCAACAATAAAAAGGTTTGAGCTGAATGTTTTTCAACTAAGTGTAAAGCCTTTTCATGCTTGAGAAAACATGGAGGGAATGGAAGAATAAGGTGAGTTTTCTCTATAAATCGAGCCTCAAGAGAAATAAGCAAAAGAACGCATTTTAATAGTCATTTTTGAGCTCCCAACCGCTATACCAATGGAATCGATTTTTAAAATATTGCTACCGATTTTATTTGGCGATGCTGTCGATACCACCGATTTTAGTGAACATTACCGTAAGATTAATTACAAAAATGCCATTAAGGAGTATTTTGGCCATAACTTTCAAACAGAAGCTCCGCTTGACATGTCGTTCAGAGATCTGATAAATCTTACTATGTAGAACATCCCCAAATTGCCACCAAGGGGTGGGCCATTATAAAAATGAGTGAAATGGCCAAAATACTCTTTTAGTCTTTTCGAGTCAAACCAAACTTTCTGGAAGTTCGGTTACAAAACGGTTTGAAAGTATGCTAGATTTTATCTATATAATGTCACCTAAAAATCACCAAAAACAGAAGATGGTCTTTGGGTAGTCAAATCTCTAATGTCTCCTCTATGAATTTTTGATTCCCAAAAAGTTTGATAAGAAAATGAGTCAAGGAAAGAATTTCCCTAATCACTACGGGTTGACCTATCAATCATCTGAGTAATGGAAAATGGTCTTAGGTGGTCTCATTATCTTTTAGGCTTTATGCACACACATTGGAGCTTTTTGTCTAGGCACTTATTGTTAAGCAGCTTTACCGAAATTTTCATGTCTTCAATGGCAAATCGATCCGACACTCAACATATGTCTTGAGATTGACAAAATATAGAATTAACAATTTATACCGTAAATAGATTGAAAAAAATTTATATTTTGGAAATAGTAAAGTTATATGGAGTCCCAATTTCGATTGTATCAGATATGGATCACGTTTCTCATCCCAATTCTGGGAAAGTTTTCAAGTTGCCTTTGGTACGAAGTTGAAGATGAGTACAACATTCCACCCAAAGATAGATGGACAATTAAAATATGTTATTTAGATATTAGAGGATATGTTAAGAGCTTATGTGCTAGATTTTGGAGGTAACTAGAATAATCATTTGGCATTAGTTGAATTTGTCTATAATAATATTTGTCAATCTAGCATAGGAATGGCATGGTTTGTAGTATTGAATGGTAAACCATGTAGATCATCAAATCGTTGGGCAAAAGCCAGTGACAATATTGTTTTGGGACTTGATGTAGTCCTATAAACCATCGAGAAGATTAAAAACATCCGAGAGAGATTGCGGGTTGCACAGAGTAAACAAAAAAGTTATGCAAGCCATCATAAACAACAATTGGAGTTTGTAGTGGGTGATTTTATATTTTTGAGGGTATCTTATCCTAAAAGAGGAATCAATAGGTTCAGCATAAAGGGTAAACTAAAGCCAAGATATGTGAGACCATTTTAGATCATAGAAATGATTGACATGGTTGCATACAAGTTAGCTTTACTAGATCAGTTAAAGATGGTTCATAATGTATTTAATATATCAATGTTGAGGAAATATGAACTAGGCCCATCCCATGTCATAGACTGACAATTTCTAAATTTAGAGGAAGACATATCATATGAAGAGGGGCCAGTAAAGATTCTTGATCGTAAGGAGAAGATGTTGAGATCACGAGTTATCCCATTAATGAAAGTGCTTTGTAGGTATCACAATATTGAATAAGCAACTTGGGAAAAAGAAGTAGAGATGCGAGCGTAATTTTCATAATTGTATTTAGATTAAGGTACGTTTTAATTTCGAGGACGAAATTCCTTTAAGTGGGAGAGGTTGTAACGTCTTAGAAATCCATTATGTATCTCGAGGGATTTTGATTGATGGTTAAGTTTGGACACATATAAATAAAAAATTTCTTAGAAATTAATTCTTTAAAATTCGAGAATATCATTAGGTTTGTATCAAAAAATTATCCCAAATAGACTATAAATTTGTGAAAATAGGAGCCTCAGACATAAATTTTTAAATAAAAAATTCAAATAAATTTGAAAATGATATTTACATCCTTAAGTCACTATAACTACCAAACTTAGTAGAATTTTATAGATTTTTCAATCTCTCCTCCAAAAATGAACCCTAACCCTAGCCTTCCTAGAGATAGAAGAATTAATTCGCAAACTGTAGAGTAAGATTCAACACTCAATGAAAGAAAAGGAATGTTTCCTCTCATCAAGGGCTTCGCATAGATTCAAGGAGATCGTGATTTTATTAGAGAGGAAAAATGAAAGTGAACAAAGGGAAAATATTGGGAGTTGATCTCAGAACCATTGTATTGTAGAAGACGCTAAACAAATAGGAACTCTTCTCTTTTATTCTTTAGTTGATAGTTTTTAGTAGAAAATCGTTTTACATCCAAGAATTAGATTGGGGTTTCAATTTAGGGTCACATTCTTCAAAAACCATGCATGATTAAATGATTTGAATCCTTGATAATACTTTTAAATTGTAAATCTTGTGTTATAAGTTAGAAAAATAGCAGATCTATTAGTTTATAACCTTGACCAATGGAATGAATTTTAAAAAGGATTGTGGATGAGTTTGGGGAGAAGTCAAAGAAGAAAATGAAAAACTATTATGCTCAGTTGACTCAACAATGCTCTGTCGACCCACCCATCTTCCCACGAAGGATTGCAGAATGAATTCCTCTTGGGTTTGGTCTTCCTAGGAAAAATTCGATCGACCGACCTCGATCGAGCATTGTTTTTCCCACCAGTATCTCATGATAAATTTTATATTTTCATTTACTTTAAGTTCTTTAATAAAATTTAGGGATTACTTCCCATTCAAAAAAAATGGGAATGATTTAAAAATCTAAATCTTTACATATCAAAATCAAATTTTTAGTTCGAAAAATGGAAATTATGGTGTTTTTGTCAAATTTTCAAATTTCATTATCTTTTACATTACTTTGAATTAAGCTACAAAAATTTCATGATGTCAATACATTTATTTAAGTCTTTCATTTCTAGAAATCCATTTGACATTTAGTGAACTTTGAAAAAAAATCACTATTTCCAATACTTAGCCAAAATTTTACAGTTTTCTACAATTTTTAGTATTTATGATCTTATCGTGTTTTTTGAGTCTTTTCTACTCAACCAAGACCATCATATGTTGATGCCTTAGAATCACAAATACTTTCTAGAAAATGTATACTTTAATAGATACGTAGAAGACAGATGTTTTATTGAGAGATTGATGGATGGATAATTGATGGGACAGCACCTCCACATTTATGCAGTGGCTGTGTGTAGACACCTCATTTTTGCACTCGCCTGATTAATCAACTCGTCAACCCGATCGCAACGGTTCCCAATGATGGATGTTTATTCCATTGCTTTATTTTGTTACCAGAAATGTTTCAGAAATCCAGATGAGGTATCTCGAACTGACAAAACTGTAGAAACCACGCTACGCTAGGAAAATATAATCCTAGAAGCTTAGAAATCATCATTTTTCAGACAAAAAGAAGCTTTACGATAAAAATCACTAAAAATGACCAAATTACCAAAATACCCCTAACATCAAAATATCCTTAGAGCCTACATTACACTTAGGGAAACTCATTCAAACACATAAAACAGCAAATCGAAATCAAATAAATTATTTAGCCAATTTTAACAGAATTTGACAAAATTACGAAAATGCCCCTCATAAAGTTCACGATCATTTCATACAAAAATTTTATAAATGACAAAAACCAATATTTCCATCAAATTCCTTACAAAAAATCAATTCTAAAACATCCTAGAACATTAAAAAATGACTTAAAACGTGAAAAGTCCTCTCCGGGGGTAAAACGGTAATTTCACAATTTTCATAATTAAAAATTTCGAAATTAATAAATAAAATATTAAATAATTAAAGTGAAACATTAATGAAATTAATTTAAAATTTTGAACTAAAAAAATCAATCAATCGGGCTCTCATGAAAAATTGTTGAGGGTTCGTGAGATATTTCTTTAAGGACCCCTCCATTTGGGGGTCCAAAGAATTAAAGATATAATAGAGGGGGGTTCTCCAAAAATTTAAAGTCAATCAAGCAAGACTAAAGTCAAGGTATTAAAGTCAATCAAGTAAGACTAAAGTCAATTAAGCAAGACTAAAGTCAAGATATTAAAAGTCAATCAATTAAGACTAAAGTCAAAATATTAAAACTCAATCAAATAAGACCAAAAGTCAAAACCCTAATAGAGTTCTAATTAAATAATAACTCTATTTAATAGAGTTCTAACTAAAATATAATTCTACCTAAAACAATTCTAATTAAAATACAATTCTACCAAAAATAATTCTAACTAAAACACAACTCTAATTAAACACTAACTCTATCTAAATCAACCCTTAAAAAAATCTATAAATAGAGGTCCTCACACCCTATTTTCGTATCAAATCAAAAACCCTAAGAGAAGTAGGTCAAAAAGCCCCCTAGCCTCCCATAAGCCCTAGATTTGGAGCCCCAACTCCTTACCTAACACCCATACTTGGATTTTAACCTAAAAAACACCTAAAATCCTTTCAAAAACACCCCAAAATCCATAATAAATTCGAAGAATCCAAATCCAAAAAAAAAAAAGATACCTTCCCTCGGAGATCAAAAATCAGATCCGGAGATAGAACGAAGCAAGGAGTACGGTACAAGGAGAAGTTTCTGTCAGATCTGAGGGAACGATAAAGTTGTCTTATAATTTCTTAATTCTTTTATCTAGGTCTTTTAGCAATGTAATTTATTTGGGAATTAGTAGAGACCGGCTTTGACCGGGCGGGGTTGGTGCCTAACACCTTCCAACTCCGTAATTTGATCCCCGGACTCAACATATTTTAGTAGATTAGTTGATTTATCCGTTTTGAGTCATTGATCGGTTCCTAGATCGTAATAACTAGGTGGCGACTCCCAAACCTTAAAGGTCAAAAGCGGATCCGCGCACCCCGCGGATCGAGGGCGCTTTCACTGTGCCACACGGTGCATGAAAGATAGATAGATGGATAGATAGATTAACAAATGGATGTCATTGGAGGCCACTATCATATCTTATTTGTATTTTTGATATAAAAAGATTATATATATATATATATATAATTATTTTTGTTTAATAGAAAATGGTCATAGAAAACTCAAAAAGAGTGACGTGTTGTTATACCTCCTGAAGTGATGGGTCAATGTAAGATAACACTTGATATTCTATTATTTTGGATAGTATAAGATACCTTAGAGAATAGTATAATTCATGAGATTCAAGAATTTCTTATCTTTTTTCTTGGGTAACATTTATGTGTAAAAGTAATCTTTGTATAGTGTAGAGATAGTCTCAAGTTTACATATATTGCCTCTTGATAGGCTTAGACGCGAGAAGTTTCTCTTGGGCTAGTTAGTGATCAGTAAGAGTCTGTAGTGGTCAAATGGTCCACCTTATTGTTAGTTAAATTGAGTATTGGACTTTTGGTTAATGACCAGTCTGAGTTAGATAAATAGTCACCGAACCATGGTATGCTAAACAAGCTCAAAATCAGATCAAAATGATGGGATTTCACACTGAATGTTAAGTATTGGAATATTGATTTGCCATAGTTGTGGCGGTTATATCGATGTGTTCCTCAACACTTTATCGATTACACCGCCATATATGTATTATATATTTCCTTTTTGTTTGTCGATAAACGAGAATTTTAATTTGAAAGTATGATGAGATGGTTACTTTATTAAATAATTTGACCAATAGATTGTTACTTATTCTATTTGTTTTATTTTTCTTGTTTTAATTAGTATTTATTCAAATGCTAGATTATATAAAAATCCTGCATGATTTAAACTTAAGAATGATTATGCGTTGTATGTTATAACTAGTTGTTAAAACGATTGATTTCTTGTTAGGTAACTCCCATCACTCACCTTACCATTCATCCTTCAGATTTTGCAATTATCGAGGAGCCATGTATTGAGGATAAGATTTATGAGGAGGCACCCGAGGCTGAGTATGTGGATAAACAATCACTTTCGTCAATTTGATTGGTTTTAAGGTCTTAGTAGTTGTTTATCTTATGTTTTAAATTGAAACTCTTATATTTAGGCGCTGTGTGCCAATTTATATTCAGTATAATTATCTAGTTATGTCTTGTTTCAGTCAGAACAATTATTATTTTGAGATTTAAGGGTTTTAAATCATATTAGCTTCTACACTCTATTAATCCTTGGTAATATTTATTTTCGTTATTTTATAATTGTTTATCAGGTTCTATGCTCTTATTTGTTAACATGGGAAGAGATAATTAATCATTCATTGAGATCTAACATAGGAATCCTTGGGATTTGTGTTAGATTTGGGGGTGTGACAACCGTGATTTCGATCTTGAGTTCGAAAATATTATAATTTCAACCTTGTGTCCAAAATACCGTGACTCTCATCATCCTGAACCCAAAAATACCATGGTTAAGACAATTTAGCAATTCTAAAAATACATTATAAATCTAAAAATTGGTTAAGATTTCCTTCCTTTCAAAAGTTTTATCACCCAATGATTCTACATCACAGTGAGCATCCGATATAATGGGTTTTCCCCAATAGTAATAGATCACGTCCAAGATAAATGATAGTGAGAAATAAATAATAAAAATTTAGAAACAAAGTTTGTTGAAGAAAAATTTATTAAGTACTTTGAAAATTTTGCAAGAACTTTAAAAATAAAAACTAAAATTAATTAAACATTTTGGCTTCATCAATTTCTCTAGATTGGGAGATTAAGCAATACCCATTCTAGAAATAAACAAATAACCAGATGAAAAATAACTTATATTTTATTGATTTCTAAAATAAATCTTGAACAAATATCTATCTTTCAATTTGTAGAAAATAATAACTAAAACCTAAATTCAAAAGAGAAGAAAAAAAGATAGCCAACAGGGAACCCCAAAAGCTTAAAGAGATAAATGTCTTTTTATAGACAAAAATTAGGGTTGCTTTGGCAACACATTTTCACCCTTTTTCATCTAAATTTGATATTATACATGAAATAAAATTATATTTTCCTCTTAATTATAGTTCTAACACCATTAACCGGGTCAAAAGTTACATTCAAAATGGTGAGATGTGACAGATTTGGAGTCTCTAACTTGTTATGTATTTTTGACCAATTCAAAGTTTGAATTAGCTTTATTATATGAAATATGAATTTATTTTCCTCTGAATCAATTTTATAAAATCTCAGTTTATTTTGATAAGTCAGCTAAAAGTTATAGGCAAAACAATATGACGTGACAGATTCAAAACTTGATCCTGTCAACTTGGAACCATTAAATCTCTTGGAATGTGTTTTGACTGTGATCATTGATTTTTAACTTTAGTAGTTTTCCTACTCTTCGATTATTCAATTCCCATATGTTTTGCCTGTAAGAAATGGACATAAGTAAACCCTCGAAATTCATGAAAATACATACAATTTAGTTAGTAAAATGTAACTTATGATGAATTAACTATTATGGATAATTTTATGAAGAGATTGTAGCTCTTAGGTTAAAATATACAGTTAATTGCTTTATAAAATAATGGAAAAATATACACTTTTAGGCACTTAACACAACTAACACGCTTAGAATTGCCTATTGGTTATAGTCAGAGAGTTGAATTAACACTCAAAGGTAAAGAGTAACCCACTAACACAAGTTTTGAGGGTGAGAAGAGAAATACCTCCCCTTTAAGACGGGAAATGACGAGTAGAGTTGACTTGAGTTACCAATTTCAGTTTGGTGTGCAAACCCAACGAGCCTAGATGGTATAGTCTAATCATCCTATGTTCTTAAACAATTACAATCCCAACCTTCTCAGTTATTTAATGAAATTAACAAGTACACAAAACTATTTATAAATAGTCCTTACAAATGTTCTAAAACAAAAGAAAAATATATTTAAATAAAAAATAAATTGTTCTTAAACTTAATTTTGGATCAAACTTCAAATTTCTTTCTTCAATTTTGAAAACCTACAAGACAAAATCAAACAATCAGCACTATAGCATATATCAAAAAATAGAACAAACGAAACCAATGATTACAATCTTCTAGTTTTCAAAAAATTCTAAAGGAAACCAGAAGATTCAACTGTATCGTTTCACCGCAGTGCAGCAGAGATCAACCGTGGTGTGGTTGAAATAGTGAGTTGGCTTCTTTATTTCAACTAGTGGGCCTAAAAGTGTCCATTGATTGTAACCAGAAGGTTGAATTTTGGTTATGGAAAATTTTCAACAAACAAAGATAAATTGAAAACAAAATTGAATCAAAACCTCCTTCTTCGAATTGAAACTGTATACTTATCCTTGGGAACGACACCAATTTGTTTGTCTGGGCTACTGATGTAGAATGTGTATTCGTAAGGTTTCCCTTAAACTAATAAAATTTACCTTAGTCAAAGGATAAGGAGTTTAACTACAAGAATAGGAGCAGAACTCTAATTCAAATTAGAAAATAATAAACAGAGATTCAAAATAGTTTGTTGTTGTTTAAAGATCAAAAAACAAAAATTAGAAAATTCTAGAAATTAAGATTAATACAAGATAGAAAAACCTATGGATCCACTTAGAGTAGAAATAATTATATACTATCTAATTTCAAATCTCTTTTAAAAACTCTACTTAAGAGCAAGCTAATGTCTCTTAGGTTGGAATATTTAATTTGAAAAACTATGAAAGAGATATTAAAACTATGATTTCTTCACTCAAAAGGTGTGAATCCCTACTACCCAATATCTAAATTAAGAATAAATAATCTTGAATTTTATCCAAGTATGGCATATCTAGATTAAGCTTAAAGGGTGTAAAGTATTCATCTAAGGATTTGATACATAAGACTTGGATAAACCTTGAAGTAACCCATTATACATTAAACAAATAAACAAGAGGAAAACAATTAAACAACATAATTAAAACTTGCTTTAGGCTTCTCCACCTCTTTAATGAAAGGAGCACTAGCCTAAGATTATAGTAAAACAACTATAAAGAGTAAAAGAGAAGAGAATTCCTTTCAGATGAATCAATTGTTACACACTCTTTCTCTCACAATTTTTGAAAATTACAGAAAAAAATAAACCTAATCTAATTGGGAAAGAAGACATAAAGAGAGCTATGGTGGAAGGAACCAAAAGGGAGACAAATTACTATTATAGATAATTCTCAGTTGTTGGAAGGATCTGATATGTGTGATCATCAGCAATCATATTGTCCTTATGCATGGAGCATGGCCATGTAATTTTGTCCTAATTAATCACCTTTTCACTGTGGCGAGGGGAATTCATGAAGAAAACGCTTGAATTTTGGCCCACTACTGTTATATCTACTCTTGATTGCTTTGATGTGTTTGAATTACTTTAATGTGTTAATTTCTGACTTTTTTGATTTTAAGCCTTCACAATTGAACACAAGATCATTAGATTTTTTTAGTTTATTTAATTATTTATACAATTATGCCTATTTAACATGATAAAACATGTAGAGTGATGATATGGGGCATAAGTAATATTATTTGCTAATAAAGGTAAAACTAAGGTCAAGACTATGAGAAGTGCCCCGAAAATATGTATTAAAATCAGGGTTTTAGAGCACTGATCAATGGGAAACACTAGAAAGATCAAACTTTTGAGATTTACTATTTATCTTGCCTAGGGTGTAACTGCTCCTCTTCTGCTCTGAATTGTGTTCGAGGCACCTATAAAATAAATCATACAATATTAGGCTCCTTTAATTACTCATAAATGTATGCGAAAATGCATGGATTTAGTAAGTATTTAACATAAGGCATTAAAATGAACTCTATTGTGATTTCCTATATAATTATTGAATATTACTAATAAAAAGTAGATATATGCCTTCAAAATACATGGAATAATTCAAACATGTATAAACTTACCACATATCACTTTGATATTCCATTGATTATCCTCTAGTAGTTTCAACCTCTTAAAGAAAAATGGTATCCACATCTCTTAGTACTCGTCTGTTTCTCAAAAATTTTCATATCCACCATTTTTCAACCTTCTATAAGTTTCACCCCTCTTGCAACCAAAGAATATTCTAGGGTTCCTACCATTTTGATGATTTGATGTTGAGACTATTGGGATAGTTTCAACAGTCTTACAAATTTTTCTAACACTTCTAAATAGGATATCTGGACGACGAAACACCTCATTCAATTCAAAGTATATCGTATGATCGATAATTGTAGGTAACTACATTAACATTGTTGATCAAGTTAAACATTAAATAAACAATTAGAAGAATTAAAAAATATATTTTTATTCAATAGGTATATACCGACAGTTTCCAAACAAATTCAGTATATACATATTGAACAAGTTTCAAAACCTTCGGTACTGGGGTATCGAAGAAACTCTGACAAGATTTATAGTTCTTCTTGGTACCCATGCACCGAACTTTGTATGGAACACTCAATATGTACCCACCAAGTCAGATAAACAACGTTCGTTCTATACCTTTCGATTGAATATCTAGTATTTTCGGGTTTTATCAATCCATTCAGTATGTACATACCAAACCTGTTCTTCCAAGTTCGATCTGCACCTACTGAACGACACTAGAAAAAAATTAAAGACGATTGTTTGTTTCTAACATTTGTTTCAAATGTTATCAACATTTAAAAATGAAACATGTCAGTATGTTTGTTGGTCCTTCCATATTAGATAACACTAACAAAAAATTTTGAACAAAAAAATTGAATCGTAAAAATCCTATAAAACTTATCACCATTGATTCAAATCTACCAAACTCTGAAGAGATGAAAATATGCGGGTGTAATGGCCGTTATGTCTTTATCCACACAAATAAATTTTGAATTAAATTTATAAGTTTCAATTGGTGGAAGTGAAGGTTTGTTTTCAATTGATGGGATTTTGGCATATAGCCTTCAGTAATTGAAAGAGTGTAAAATGAGTAATAACCATTAACCCTTGACAACTTGTTGCATGTAGGACTTTCCGAGTGGGTGGTGTGTGTGACTGCGGGATTAGTCCTACCCGAATGGTGGGGATACCATGATATCAAAAAAAAAAAAAAAAAAAAAAGAAAAGGAAAGAAAAGGAAAAGATAAAATGGTAATTTATGTTTTTAATAAAAGTTTCTTACAGTGGGTGCAATCAATCATCTCGGTGTGTGCAAATAGAGCGAACCATGATTTTAGTAGTAGGAGGTACCTTCGTTAGTTGGAAACAAGGTGTATCTATAATTAAAGACAAAAATTGAGGGTGTACCACTAATTAGTTAAAGAAGAAAACAATATATAGGATGGCAGGGCAGACCGACTGACGATTGGTTAGGGTTTTTTGTTTTGTGAAGTGAGAACCTACGATCGAGTGCAGATAGGGTTTTGCAGTTCTGTTGTTTGTCTTCCATCACTTCTCGAAGTTTCGACGCCATGTACGGATCGAGAGGGTAAGTTTAAAATTTTAATGATTTCTTTTGTGTAATTTCGATTTGAATGTAGATGTTTGGTTCTTGTATGAATATGAATTTTACATTTTTTGGTTGTTTCTTGTGAGATGATCTAAAATCGCTACTGTTTATTATATTTTCGTTCAATTCTGTTATAACTTATAATAAACCCTAATAAGATGATTGTGTTTCATATTATATATATATATATATTTAGTCATATATTTTAGGGGTTAGGGATTGAATCAAGAGAACATGTACATAGGGATGTTTTCTGTTCACCATGGTTTAAAAAATCATTTTGTCGTCTCGTCCAGTCCCTGAACGAGACCGAGTCATCAGGGATGAGATATCCGATTTATTTGAGTCGTCTTGGACGAGATTTAAAAAAAAATCCTTAGAATCAGAACAAAACAGGTCTTTGAGATGACTTGTCAACTCGTCTCGTTGGTGGATGATACCGAGACAACTTGGATGAGTCTTCTCGGACGAGATTTAAAACCATGCTGTCTACTTTGTTCCATTTTGATACAATTCTTACGATGACAAGTTGGGAAGATTTATGTTGTGAGATACATGGACATTGGTTGTCTCTTGCAAGTTAGGTTTTATTGGTTTCTTTCATTGCTCATGGCTATTAAAGAGTCTTAAAAGAGTTCATTGCTAGTGCATCAAAGGGGAAAAAGTGGTGCCTTGGAGTTGTTTTTAAACTAGTTTTTTATTTTTTATTTTTGTGTGTGTTATGCCAGTGCCCATCGTGACTGAGATAACTTGAATGAGTTTTCACGTCTTGTATATATAGGGAAGCGTTCGGAGTCCCTAAAGAGAGCCAAGCATTGTGTTAAACATTTTTCAAAATAGGGGTTAGAAGTTTCGGAATGTGCTGATTTTTTGTGAGGATGATCTCTATGGTGAAGAGATCATCCTCACCAAACCATAGAGATCATCCTCACAAAAAATCAGCTCATTCCGAAATTTCTAACCCCAGTTTACAAGTTGAAAAATCGTGGATTGTCCGATTTTTGTAAACAACTTTTGATGGGGTTAGAAGTTTTGGAATGGGCTGATTTTTGGTGAGGAGGATCTCCTCATCATATAGATCACCCTAAAAAAAAAATCATCCCATTCCAAAACCTCTAATCCATACATTGAAAAAATGTTTGGCTCTCTTTAGGGCCTCCGAATGCCTCCCATATATATATATATTGCTTATCGTGGATATTCCCATCCTTTCAGGTGATACTAATCCTGCGGTCACACGCACCGCCCCCTCAAAAAGTCCTACGTACAACTGGTTGAGTTGAGGGTCAACCGGACCCCGAAGGGTAGCCCCAAGGAATTCATAGCTTCGTAGGGTTTCAAACACTTGACCTACCCTTCCTGAGGGAAAAGAGCATTCAATTCAAAATGTCATCATTTGCATCATAGGTTTCTTTTATTGGTTGTGGAAGTTGTTTGAGGAGTTCAAAGGCATTTTTTAAGGATTTAGTTTTTAGGTGGGAGGCAGTTTTTAGGGACATTAGATGGTTTGTTTTGGTTTGCTTGTTTTTTGGGTGCCCTTTGGGTTTCTCCTATTTTTCTTTATTGTCTTCTAAATGGTCTTCTAGCACCTCTTTCTTTTAATATGTAAATCTCTATTTGTTTGTAGAAAATAATTATATACTTAATTATGAATTTTATTTATATAAAAAACCATAATTGATCAATTTTTTCGAGATTCTTAAAATCTCGAACGAGATGACTAGGGTCTTTAGATGAGTGATTGAGATGATATCGTCATAGTGGAAAGCTCGCTCTGATGCCTTTAGATTATGTTGACTTTCTCAATTCATTTTTTTTACAAGTGTAATAATTTTATTAAGAAAAAAAAAGGAGGAAAGGAGGTTGAGGTAGCCCCAAATACAAGAAAAGTAAAGAAAAGAAAGAAAAGAAAGGAAAGGAAAAAAACAACTAAAGAAAGCAAACCAAGTACATCCTACTACTACATGGTTCATAAGGAATCCCACATGAACACAACATTTCAAAACAAAATCCTTTGAAATCCTAGTTGATTTTGCTCTAGAAGTAAAACAAACCCATAATCTCTAGCACCACAACATGATGAGAATTCTCCTTCCCCTGAAACACCCTTGAGCTTGAAAATGCACAATCGTTTTGGTGGGTTAGTTGATGTCGGTGTTTTCAAATAGCACATGAGGGATGTGTTATCTGCATATTCTATGTGCATATGCGATCAAATCATAGCATATGTGGTCGCATATTACCCAAAATGTCTTTTAATAAAATAGAAAAAAATAATAGAAATAGAAAATAGGAGTTTTTTTGCAATAATTATAGTATTTCTAAATAACTTTTTTTTTATTCTTTATATTTTCAATTTCATTATAATTAATTATATTTGTACGTTTAACAAGTTTGTAAGAATGCATAGACTCAAAAAATTTGAAAAGAAATATGAATTCTTGTTTCTTAGATGTTGAATTCTTGATTCTGGAATATTCCAAACATCCTTCAATCTTGATTCTTGCCATTTGAGCTTGATTCAGTTGATTTGAAGACTTAAAGATGTAGATAATATAGTTAGATTGTTAAAGAAATTAGAAATTAGAAATTAGAAGGGATCTAACAGAGTAGAAGTGAGTTAAAATGAGGATAGAAATCAATTACAGTGTTATAGGAATTGAAGGGGGAGGGGAAGGGGGGGGGGGTGATGATGGGGAAATTATAAAAAAAGTAAGTTTTTGTCCAATGGCCAACTTTTGACCGTTGGGCAAAAATGCCATCACATACTACATATGCCATGACATAATCATAGATGCAGTGATGGCATAGCCAATTTTGTTATCCAAGTTGGCAATTGGTTGACCTTCAACACTTTGTTGAGTTGTACCAGTGATTTATTTTATTTTTATTTTTGAGATTTTTTGTACAAGTAGTTTTCCTTGCTAGCATTGCAAAGTAGAAGTGTAGTCATAGCTTTTGCTTCCTTAGCTATTGGAGTTGCTTCCATTTGTAATTTGTTGGGAAATTTTTATAGAGAGAAATCACAATGTGCTCAAAGGCAAATAAGTGGATATCCATTAAATAATTTTGAGTGCCTAGGCTATAGTGTTCGTTGGTCTTTCACTTTCAAGGAGTTTAAGATTATTCTATTAGAATATTGCATTTTGATGGCATTCAGTGGTTAGTAGGGGCTGTCGGTATGTAGTTTTCACTTTCTTCTTTCTTTTAGTTTCTTGTTTTTTGTCCCTAGGTTTTCTTTTGTGCTGCTAGTATTTACCTTGAGCTATCAATGTTCTTGTAAATCATCCTATTTGGATTTAGCTTGTCACACCCCAAATCTGAATGCTAAAAAGAGAATTACACTGAAATCCTCCCTACCTGTCTCTCTCTAAAGTAAAACAAGCAGATAAAACTATTGAATTAATCAAATCTACTAAGTTACTTCACCACCTCTGTCGTCTCCATGTATTGCACCTGAAAATATGTAGGAAACAAGGGTGAGCCAATAGCTCGCAAGCTACTGACTACTCAACTTGAACCAATAATGCAATGCATGGCAGTACAAAGCCATTGTACTAGTTATAAATAAATAACTTATGTGGGTACATTAGATAAACTTAATTTATCATCATTTATCTACAGTGTTTTAAAGTACCTAAGGCGTACTTGAGGCGTTTTGGGTTCTTGAGGCGAGGCATAAGCCTTAATTAATAAAAAAATCCTAAAAAATAGATAAAATTTATAATAAATTTAGGGGTCACTAGTTTCATTTATACAAAACTCTAGATTTCATTGTGGGGGCCAGGTGCTTCTCAAAGTTTCACCCATGAGAGGGGTCATGAGTTTCATTTATACAAAACTAAATCCTATTATATACTTTTTTATTAAATGGTAATCCTATTTGTTATTTGGCAATTCGGACATATGCATTTTAGATGCATTCACCAGTCTCCTAGTTATCACGATTACCTTATGAGCGAACATATTATGTGTTTTCTATTTGGGTGGTATTCAAGGTATTCAATTTTGTTTTCGGTGTCTATTTTAGTTGGTCTGGAAATGAAATATTTTGTGAATTTTTTCTTCAATCAGTGTGAAAATCAATGTAATTTTTGGAAATGATAGAAATATTGAAGATGCTTTCACTAGGAGTGTAGAAAATGATAAAATAGGCATTATAATACATTGAAATAACGAATTAATATGCTTAGAATACATTAAAATAAGATGAAATAGATAATAAACTAATCATAATTCATTTGTATTAATGGACAAATGTTATATTCAATTTTTTCTTTGTAAATACTATGTGTAATTTACAAGTTCTTTTAATTATAAGTTTTTTCAAAACAGAATATTCTGGTCAAAATTTACTATTCATCGAATTATATTCACTGAAATATTGCATTTTTATTCCTAGAATTTGATAATTTTGGTTGAAATTCACTATTCATTGAAATATTTCGCAAAGTGAATAGTGATATCCACTGAAATATATACAAAAAAAAATTGTTGGTTAAATTTCGTGTCAAAACATGTGGAAATGGAAATCTTTCAGTATATTTTGTGGAAATATGTCAAAATTTAATACTATGGTGGTATTCTTTGTTTCAAACTAAAAATTCTCTCTTTAAATAGTAGATTCTATATTTTTTAATGTTTTGATTTTCATCTTTTGGACCTTTGATTTTGCAAAGCCTGTGCATATGATGGCTTACACTTGATCTCTGAACTTCAGGTAAGTTCATATGTTGAAATTGATGTTGCTGATGCTCATACTTTGTACTAATTTATCGTTAACAATTTCAATGGATTTTTTATTTACTAATTTGAAATATAGTTAAGTGTCCTTTATCATTCTTGGGTCAAAGAAGCATTCTTTTTAAATTAGTATGAAAGATTTGTTTACTTTTTTGGGTGCTAGAAATTTTGTTTATCTTTACATTAAAGATTTTATTTATTTGGTGTATTTGAACTTTGGGATTTGAAAGCTCAATATGTCTATCTTGTGGTTGATGGTGAAGAAAAACAAATATATATATATATATATATATATTAATTATTTTATTTTGATGAATGTAGGATTATATTTTTAAAAGAAAAATGATGTCAAGGGTACCTGTTTACAACAAAGAAAAAAAAAAAACAAAAACAAAAACGTAAAATTGTTGAAGCATACTACCTCAAACCCTTCAAATACCTCCACCAGAAGAACCCCCGGCAAATGCGAATCAATACAAACAAGATTACAACTAAACTTAAATCATCCTAGTATACTGCCTTAAATCCTGAAATTGCTTGAACCAAGAGAACGTAATCCCTTAAATTGTTGTAATGATGGAATGCCCATCCTGCTCTTTCCCATCAAAGGCTCGAAAGTTATGCTGCATCCATAAACCCCGATAAATAGCAAATGATTACAAACAAGAGTAATTGAATGATTACTCATTACATGAGTTATCAATTTTGTGGATCATGATATTCTTAGCTATTTTGGGGCTAATGCCTTGCTTCCCAATGTGTAATCCAGTTTGCCTCTTACAGGAACCTGTATTATTTTTTAGGGTGTACCTAGGTTTGGTCCAAAATTTCAATCTTTAATTTAGAGTATTAAGGTTTTATGTACCTTGTGAAGTTTTTTTAGGTGTGTGGGCATTGGTCTATGAGCCATATTCATCATTTTGAGTGCCCTAGGAGGGATGAAATCGAAACCAAAATAACATGTATTATGATAAGGATCTTTTTCCTCAGCAGAGCAACCCAATCTGTGTTGGAATTTATCTTGTGAATTTTTTTCCTAATAATCAAACATTTTGTCAAGGAAAGCTAGCTACAAGAGTACGTATAGGCGAAAGAGTCCTGATTCAATTGTAATTAGCACCTATAACCAAGTGATTTGTGATGCAGTGAAATTGTATTCCTTTTTTTTTTTTCTCTCTTTTGGGTGTTATTTAGTAATTTTATTTATCTTTTGGTTATTAATTTAACATTGTTATATTAGCTTTAAAAAGTAGGGATATAAATATGAACATGTTTTGTGGATTTGCTTTCACGAGAGTATATAATCACCTTTTCTTCTATGATTGAGTGCTGTATTGCAAGTTTATTCATGTTACTTCTCCTAAAAATGTTATCTCAAATTCAATTGTGGGAATTATGGCCATGGGTTAGACCTTACCAGTGCTTCTTGTTTAGAGTGGGGCCTTGCCTCCAATTGAGCTTGGATGGGCTAAGGTCCAAAATTTTCTTTTATTTGACTCATAAGACTGACAGTTGAGAATGCTAGAAACATGAATAATCTAGGTTTCAGGAAATCGGGGGTTGGGTTTGGTTTTATTAACAGGGTTGAGTGTGGGGGATTGTTTTTTTATTTTTTTTTATTTTGGGATTGAATAACTGAAGGGCAATATTGGGAAGCGGGGGGGTATCGGATGGGTACGAGGTTGGCTCAAAGAGACAAAGAATGATCGAATCAAATCCCTACTTCGCAGTGAGTGGCGTCGGCGGCTCCAGCAGTTACCAGCCTTACAATTACAGTGGTGGATGGAACCCTACATTTCCCGTGGTCCGTCTCAGGGGGCTTCCGTTCAACTGCACCGATATTGACATCTTCAAATTCTTTGCGGGGCTAGACATAGTAGATGTTCTGTTGGTCAACAAAAATGGTCGGTTCTCAGGTGAGGCTTTCGTTGTCCTGGCGAGTAGCATGCAAGCTGAGTTTGCCATACAGAGGGACCGTCAAAACATGGGGCGTAGGTATGTGGAAGTGTTTAGATGCAACAAACAAGACTACTACTGTGCTGTGGCATCAGAGGTGAAATATGAAGGAATTTACGACGAGTATCGTGGTAGTCCTCCCCCTCCTGAACGATCGAAGAAGAGGTCAATCGATAAGGACCAATTGGAGTACACAGAGATCTTAAAGCTCCGTGGTCTTCCCTATTCTGCGACAAAGTCTGATATCGTGGAGTTCTTTGATGAGTTCGAGCTGACAGACGAAAAGATACACATTGCTTCCCGTCCTGACGGAAAAGCAACTGGTGAGGCATACGTGGAGTTTGCTTCAGCTGACGAGGCTAAGAAAGCAATGTGCAAAGACAAGATGATTATTGGTTCAAGGTATGTGGAACTGTTCCCTTCAACACCTGACGAGGCCAGGCGTGCTGAATCAAGATCAAGGCAGTGATACAGGTAGATTTTCAAATCTGATGTATCTGATCCAATCCATCATCCCCTCTTCTGCTTGGACTGGCTTTTGGAATCGTTAGTTGTGGTACTGGATTTTTTTTTAATGTTTATAAAGTACACAATTAAGATTTTCTTAATCAAATTGTCTGGTCTTTGTAGAATCATTTGGTATACTGGTTTTAGATTTCAGAGTAAGGGCAGGTTGTTTATGGTGGTTACGTTTTTGTAGGGCTGCAACTCCGGTCGGTTGGGGATCAACCAGTGCCCAACCTGACCTTGGGCATAAAATGCCCAATTCAAATCGGGTTGGCTCATTCCTCGTTAATACTAGATAAAATAATAATAATAATAATAATAATAATGGTATGTAAAAATATATAAAAAATACAAAATTTACAATTGTGTCCTAAAAAAGATGATGATGATTAACTTTTAAGTTTGAAATGCAAATGAGAAAATCAAAGATATTTTAAAGTTGTATAACCATATTAAGGTTGGGTTTGGGCAATTCAATGTCTATGCTTAATCCCAACCACATTTGATTTGATTTGGTCAGTTTTTATTTTTATTTGCCTCAAACCGGACCTGAACCTAGCTAGTCATGCCTACTACACCTGACTCAAGGTCAGGTTGAGCTAGGTTTGGGTTTAGTCTGCTGAAGTTGCATCCTTACTTGTTTGAGGTTCTTTGCTCTTAAATCATAAGGTTGTGGGATTCAATTGCAGAAAGTGTCTTGCCTCAATTACCATGTTGAGCCTTGCCAACAAATGTGCCTCAACCTGATAGATCTTTAAACTTAAAGAGCTATTTGTAATGGCTTTGACTGCCCTTGTATCCAAGTTGTTGAGTAGCCATACCTACTGGTTTTTACAAGTATACGTTCGTATCTCATTGCTCATGAGGGAGTTGAATCCTAATCCAACCCTAAACAGGTGGGCTATCAGTTAGATCGTTTGGAATAAGTTCAAGTGTCTTTCAAAATTGAGTTACAAGTAAGAGGGTTATTTTTTTTTCCTTAAAAGGATTTGTGTTGCTCGCAACTTTTAGAATGAAAAATTCATTACAAATCATGATAATCATTACTTCCAATTAAATATATATATATATGGGAAATATGGAAATGTTCACCACCAAACATTTTGGCAAACATTTTTCAAAACATGGGTTAGAAGTTTTGGAATGGGCTGATTTTTTGCGAGGATGATCTCTACGGTGAGGAGATCATCATCACCAAAAATCAGTCCATTCCAAAACTTCTAGTCCCATATATATATATATATATGGGTCCCGTTCAGCAACAAACATTTTGGCAAAACATTTTTCAAAACATGGGTTAGAGGTTTTGGAATGGGCTGATTTTTGGTGAGGATGATCTCTATGGTGAGGAGATCATCCTCACAAAACATCAGCCCATTCCAAAATTTCTAGCCCAGTTTACAAGTTGAAAAATCGTGGACCGTCCATTTTTTGTAAATCATTTTTGATGAGGTTAGAAGTTTTGGAATGGGCTGATTTTCGGTGATGATGATCTCCTCACTGTAGAGAGCATCCTCACCAAAAATCAGCCCATTCCAAAACCTCTAACCCATGTTTTAAAAAATGTTTTGCCAAAATGTTTGTCAAAATGTTTGTTGCTGAACATTTCCCTATATATATTTACTCATATATCTGTGACGTGTTTTGTCTTATGTGGGCTAAAAGTTTCGGATTGACCTGATTTTTGGTGAGAATGATCTCAATGATGAGGAGATCATCTTCGCCAAAAATCAGCTCAATCTGAAACTTTTAACCTCGTGTATATATATATATATATATATATATATATATATATATATATATATATATATATATATATATTTTTTGATTGATTATAAGTCGAACTTAGGGAGGGGGGAAGGGGTTGAGTGGAGAGAGGGTAACACTCAGCTGACCGAAACAGATGCATAGAATACAAGTCAAGAAAAGCCAAATAATAATATACTGAGAAATAAGAGCACCACCCTCGGCCTCCTCCTCAAAGGGAAGCTTTAATTTCTGTAGATTTCCTTCTTTCCTTCCTTCCATCATATCCTCTCTCATGTCATCATATCTTTCAATGATCAGAAATATCAATTATATAAATTCCACACCTACTACGCCAATTTCCATTTTAAAGCTACTATAGATACATACACATAGGCAGTCTTAGACCCATTATTTCCAAAAATCAACATAGTGGAAGATCCCCAAAAGATGGTATAAAAGTTTTACACCAAACAAAGGTCGATCAGTGTTCAAGGCATAGAGGTTCATTTCATTATAAATGGTAGGACCCTTGGCTTTTTGGTCTGGACCAGTTTATATATAATTTGCACAGTTCCAGTTTCTGGTATATTTTGATCTCGCCTTCCACTTAGGCAATATTTTATAGCCCAAGAATCCTCTAATAATGATTGTTTAATGTGTTTTTTTTTTCAAAAAAAACCTTAACCCTATGAATAAACTCATTTACCCTCCTTCCCTTCCCTTCCCTTAAGTTTCCTTTTAGTACTTTTGCCCTTTTGCAAATAAATTCCTAACATTTCCTTTGCCTTTCCTTGTAATTAATTGAACTTCAACGGTTGGTGGGAAGTCTCTGTGAGCCAAGAATTTTATCTAATAGAAATCTTGAAAGTCAATTACATCTTAACCTCAATCAATTTGGATCTCTAGAAGATGATAATTGATCTGCAAGATGATAATTTGGATCTTTGTAGACATCTCATTTTTGCACTTGTCTGATTAATCAACTCATCAACCCGATTGCGACGACTTTCAATGATGGATGAATATTCTAATGTTTTTTTTTGTTAGTAGATGTGTTTCCAAAGTTCAGATGAGATACATCAAATAAGTAAAATTTTAGAAACCACGCTACGCTAGGAAAATATGATCCAAAACATAAAAATCATCATTCTTGAGACAAAAAGCAGTTTTACGAGAAAAATCATCAAAAAATAATCAAATTACTAAAATACCCCTAACATCAGAACATCTCTAGAACCTACATTATGTTTATGAAAACCTTTCAAACACATAAAACAATAAACTAAAATCAAATAAGCTGTTTCGTCAATTTTTACAAAATTTGATAAAATTATGAAAACGTCCCTCATAGGGTTTACAATCATTTCACGCTGAAAACTCATAAGTGATAAAAACTAATACTCTCATTAAAATCCTTACGAAAAATCGATTTTAATATATTCCAAAACATTGAAAAACAACCTCTCAACACAAAAGTCATCATTGAGGGCAAAATGATGATTTTTCAAATCCTAAAAATAAAAATTAAAAACTAATAATTAAAATATTAATTAACATAAAGTGGAATCTTAATAAATTAAATTAAAAATTTTTAACAAATAAAACAAATTAATTAAGCCTACGGGCCAAATTTTAAGTGGTAGCCCATTTACTTAAATGAAGCCCACATGATATTTAATAAAAAACCCTCCACTAGGAGTCCCAAAGAATTAAAAATATAATTTAATAAAGAACTCTCCATTGGGGGGTTTCTCCAAAAACTTAAAAACATTTCATTCTACGTAAGTCAAAATTTAAAATTCAAATAAAATCTAATTGAAATAACTTAAACTTATCTTTAAGAGACCTAATCCCAAATCCTAATCTCCCAAAATCTCTTTAAAAATGAGCCTCCACCACCTAAATTCTGAGGTCAAGAAAAACCCTAAGAAAGAAAGGCCAAAAACTCTTCCAAGACTTTTCAAATTTCTAAATCTGAAGTCCCAAGTCCATACTTAACACCCAAATCTTATTTTTTTTACTTAAAAAACACCCAGAAATTCTTAAAACACCCCGAAAAGCTAAAAAATATTCAAATCTAGGAGGAGAAAACCTCATCTCAGAGATCTAGTGATGGAGACAAAAATAAGAAAATTCACACAAGGAATACTCTCTGCCAGTTCTGAGGGAATCCACCGTCGCAATCACTCAGGTAAAAAAGGTAATTTTTTTATTTTAATTTTTAGGCCATTTTTTTTTTGCAATGTAAAACTTTTGAAAAAAGTAGAGATCGACGTTTGTCGGGCGGGATTAGTGCCCGCACCCACGGGTTGAGGGCGCTTTCAGGTCCTATTAAGACATTTTCGGTCTAGACACAAAGATGTTCGTTCACAAGTTACCTATCACGCCAGGAAGCAATTCAGTTAAATAAAAATTGAGAATATTAAAGTCAAAATGGACTCCTTGAGGTTAAGGAAAAAGTAATGAAGTAATTTCAGGTAGGATTTTTCGCGATATCCACATACCTTGAGTGGCTCACAAACGTTGTTCTGGTACCAAAGAAGGATGTGTGTTGACTATTGAGATTTGAATAGATCCAATCCTGAAGATGATTTTTCATTGCTACACATTGACATTCTGGTCAACAATACAACAAAGCATGTTATGTTCTCGTTCATGGATGATTTCTTAGCCTACAATCAAATAAAAATGGTAGAAAAAAATCAAAAGAAGACTGTGTGCATCACACCTTGGGGTACTTTTTACTATAAAGTCATGCCATTCGATCTCAATAATGTTAGAGCAACTTACTAACGAACAATGACTCCCTTGTTCCACGATATGATTCACAAATAAATATAAGTATACGTGAACGACATGATAGCTAAATCCAACCTCAATGAAGATCATTTGGTAAATCTAAAGAAATTGTGGCGCTCCGCCAAACGCTAACACAAAGCCCCATGTCAGATCTCGAGGCATAAAGTAGCACCTCGAAATTTCGGCATGATCCCCTCTATTTATATTAGCATTCCAAGGCGTTCAACCTGCACCTGATAAACGACATACAATCCTGCATATATACATACAAAATATCACAATAGCGGAAGCCTACATACATCTAATAACATATAATAGATTATAGTACGGAAGAATAACAAAATACAGAATTATACAACTTTCACTCTAACAAAAGTCCTAACGTTCGATACAAAAAAACCCATAATACTCCTAGACGAATCTGACACCATTAGGGGTATAATCCCAATACTCACCAAGTAACGGACTCTGGCTATCTATCTGACCCATTAGATGATTCACACACATTTTTTATACCTGTCTCGCATAGCTTCGGATTTGAAACTAAAAAAAAAGAGAAGAAAATGATGAGTAACAATGGTTACCCAGTAAGGAAGCAACCAATATCTACCAATAATCTCTCCTAACATGAACGAATAAACATACTGAATCATTTTAAAATATGCAAAGTTTTATAAAAAAAATTACTAACTGGTACAATAGCCAGGGATGAGCAATTAAACATTTTAAAACTCACATTACATCAATCAACCATACCCACTATAACATTTTCTTTTTATACAAATCTAATTAACCAAATAGAAACATTAAACATGTATTTCATTTTATATATCAAAAGAAGGCAACATATACATAATACACAATGGTGGAGTAGTGGAATTAGAGAGTTGGGATTCACAACTGGATCGCTCCCAATCAGGACATGATGCTTCATAATAATGTAGTAGTTCCTAATTTTGTAGCTGGTCGCTGTTTACCACACTTGTGGGATCATTTATCCAGCTCAGGCTGGCCGTTTGATGTGACCATAAGCAATGGGTCTCTTTTCGATGTGTTAGAACGTTCGACTACTATAGATTGTTAGTGATCACTGACTAATCATCTTTGTTTATGCTTATAAGGCATGCATGTGATTCCCAAATATACAAACCATTCGTATACGACCACATTTACATTACAAGTTCACTAGTAAAGATAGAGAGGAATAACCCGGATTCCAGTTGTATCTCCAATCTCATACGCGTCTCATACCATGTATGAGCTTGGTGGTCCTTACCGTACATCTTAGGATAATACACTACTACGGATGATATAATGCACTATCCTTTCAAGCATTCACAGACTCTTTAACAGCTTGCAAAATAACTACATACATATATATATATATATATATATATATATATATATATATATATTATCTTCATTTGAAAACAAAAGAGAAATTAACAATACAAGATTTAGAATGGATATCTAGTTTCCTGCCATGCAAGTGTGGCTACTCGGCCTAAAATAAATAATAGAATGGAAAAGTAAACAGCGCCTCGCGCTAACAGAAAGTAAATAAACATGCAACTAGTAACATTATCCCTGGATATCTGTTCACCAACCTACACACAACACAACAATATAAAATGAAGACATCACCCCTCGGGTGTGACTAACATTTTACCGTTTCATACCCTTTTTTCTTTTTTTCGATTTTTACCGTTTTCAATCTTTCAAACAAAATATTCACTTTTTGATATTCATCAACTCAATTTGAGTTCATTGAATATTAAATCATTTTTCCAACTATGAAATTTATTTTTATCAATAACATTGAAAAGGTACAAAACTTAAATCAAAACGGGGTTTGAGCGGTGCATAGGACCCAACTGACGGAAATAACCCGTTGAAATATCTTACCCACGTATATTTTGTTATAAAATACAGTTAAACATATCAAACATGTAAGTTTTGGCGTGAATTTGAAATAACAAAAAGAATTCTATATTTTTGGAAACACAACACAAATTTTTAATAAAATCCTAAATGAAATTTTCACAATCTACGATTACTAATAGAAATTGAGAGTTCCTTACTATCTCTAGACGACGAAATTGAAGCACGTGCACAAAAATTGAGAAAATTGACATGGAAATCGAGGCGGTTTGAACTTCAAGACGATTGATTTTTAAATCTAACCCGGTGGTTTCGAAGATCTTGACGTCGTCGTCCTTTCTCCATTCTACGATGGATGCCAGTTTGATCCCGAAACGGATGAAATCGTAGGTCGAAGTTGCAAAACCACCGTATATATATACGACTATTTTTTGATGATACGGGGCAAAAAAGAAAAGAAAACAGAAGGAAATTGGGTGTATTTTGTAGATGTCAAGGCTGCGGACATTTTTTCCTTTTACGTTGGTCGTCAACGACGGACCGTTTGCGACGACTCTGAGTTGGAAAGTCGAAGGAAAAATAATTTTTTTAAAAATGTTAGCTGATTTTTTTTGAAAAACTTTGGAAGATGAATAGTGTAAAAAAATTTAAAATTTATTTATATAAATTTTTGGGACGAAATCGGTATTTTACCTATTGTTTCAATCGATGATAACTTGATCGTCTGGACTCCAAAAGTGACAAATGAATACTCTATTTCATCTAATTTTTCATTTCGGATCTAATGGTGTGGTCAATTTCTACAAATTATATCTCTAAAAAAATTTACATTTCTGATCTGATGTGACACTAAAATTGACGTCGTTTTCGTTTTTGACGATAATTCGACTTTCTGTGTTCCAAAAAATATAAATAAATAATCCATGTTCAATTATTTTTCGTTATGAATCCAATGGTATGATCGAATCTTAAAAATTCTTATTCTAGTAAAAATTCATTATTTTAGCCTGATCCGACTCGGTAATCGAGGATTTTGTGACTTTTCTGTTTGGATTCACATTTGAGCGTACTTACAGGCTAATGTATATTTTTTGATCATTTTGAATCCAATGGTGAGGTTAGATTCCTAAAAAATGATCAGAAACATCTTAAAGTTTTACCCCTAAGTCCCACTTGTAAGATTTTTTCAAAATTCAATTATTTATTTTTTCTCGAGATACGAATAAAAAACTTGGGATTTTACAGAAACTATGTGATTGGTTAAGGAAAATAGTCTAAGACTCAATCCGATAAAATATGTATTTGGAGCAATATCAAGAAAGTTGTTGGGATTCATTGTCAATAGAAGGGGTATTGAAATTGATCCAATCAAGACAAAGTACATTCTAAACATAGAGTCACCCAAATTGAAAAAAGATATTAGGGAATTTCTAGGTAAAATTCAATATATTAGTTGATTCATCGCACAACTTACGTTGATCTATGAACCAATATTCAAACTACTAAAGAAGAATGAGTCAAAAGAGTGAAATGAAGATTGCTAAGAAGCTTTTGACAAGATTAAGAAATATCTACTTAATCCACCAGTCCAACTTCCTCCCACATGGGGTCGAATTCTACTATGTATCTTTCTATACAAGAAACTTTTATGGGTTGTATGCTAGGGCAACATGATGAAACTTGTTGAAAAGAGCGAGCCACATGCTACATTAGCAAGAAGTTCACAAGTTATGAGGTAAAGTATTCGGATATCGAAAGAACCAATTGCTCCATCATTTGGGCATCAACATGGCTGCACCATTACTTGTTTAGTTATTCAACCATGCTTATTGCTCGGATAGACCCTTTGAAGTATCTCTTTGAGAAGTCGGCACAAATGGAACACATTGCAAAATGACAATTATTCTTATCTGAGTTCGACATCACTTATTTTACTCAAAAAGCTATTAAAGGACAAGCCATTGTTGACCACTTAACGGAGTACCCTTTGCCCGACTATGAACCATTAAAAACAAATTTTTTCGATGAAGTCATTTTGTTCACTAAAGTCGAAGACGATGATGAAGACAAAAACTCGAACTGGAAAATGTACTTCGATAGAGTAGTAACATGATTTTATACAATTCTTCTTGAGGAACATGATTTTATACAAAAAGTCACACCACGAGGTCCTCCTTAGGTATGTAACGTAGGCAAAAGCTCAATACTTTATCGAAACTGTACACGGTGGAATCTATGGATCTCATATGAATGGACATATGCATGTAAAAAAGATAATGCAGATGGGTTACTATTGGATGACTATGGAAAGTGACGGGTACCAATATGTTCAGAAATGACATTTATGTCAAGCCTACACCAACAAGATTAATGCGCCACCATCCGAATTGCACAATATGACTTCTCCGTAGCCCTTCTCGCTTTGGGGCATGAAAGTCATCGGGCAGATCAATCCTTAAACTTTTAACGGACATCGTTTCATCTTGGTAGCCATCGACTATTTTACAAAATGGGTGGAAGTCGTGTCCTATTTTAATATCACGAAGGGCAACGTCTTAAAATTCCTGAAAAACTATATAATATGTCAATATGACCTCCCAAGCGATATAGTAACCAATAACACCTATAATTTTAAGAATAAAGACATATTTAAGATGTGCAAAGATTTTCAAATCACCCATCACAACTCAATCATTTACAAATCAAAGATGAATAAAATCGTCGAAATCGCCAATAAAAATATCAAGAAGATCATCGAGAAAATGGTTGTCACTTACAAGGATTGGCACGTGATGTTGTCCTTCGCTTTACATACTTATCAAACATCAATCTGGATTTTGACTGGGGCAACACCTTATTTGTTAATTTACGGAATGGAAGTGGTTCTACCTATTGAGGTTGAGATTTCCTCCCTTCTGATCTTGAAAAAAAGTTGAACTAGAGGAAGCGGAATGGGTGCCAAGACCATTTGATTAGCTGAACTTAATAGAAGAAAAACGTTTTTCAGTCATTTGTCACAATCAAACTTATTAATGGAGAATAACACAGGCTTATAACAGAAAGGTTCGACCTAGAAAATTTACACCGGGACACCTAGTTTTGAAGTAGATTTTGCCAATACAAGAAGACGCAAGAGGAAAATTTCGTCCAAATTACGAAGGGAAAAGTCTTCTTTGAGGACAAAATAATAATTTTTCAATCCTAAAATTCAAAACTCTAAAATTAATAATTAAAATATTAATTAATGAAAAGTGAAATCTTAATAAATCAAATTAAATTTTTTAGAACAAATAAATTTAATTAATTAAGCCCATGGGCCAAATTTCAAGTGGTGGCCCATTTATTCAAGTGGGGACCCACTTGATATTTAATAAAGAATCCTCCATCGGGGGTCTTAAATAATTCAGAATAATTTTATAAATAACCCTCCACTAGGGGGTTCTCCAAAATTTTAAAAAACTTATTCTACATAAGTTAAAAAAATTCAAAATTCAAATAAAACCTAATAAAAAATTAATTAAAATCTTATCTAAACCACTTAACAGATTAATTAAAGATATACCTTATCTCTAAGAGACCTAATCAAACTCTAATCCTATCAACAAAGTTCTTTAAATAGGGGATTCTACCACCTAATATTGTAGGTCTTGAGAAATCCTAGAAAATCAAGGTAAAAAACTCTCAAAATACTTATCAAAACCTTAAATCCGAAGTTCTAAGTCAATATCTAACCCCCAAGCCTCAATTTTCAACGTAAAAAACACCCAGAAAGCCTGAAAACACCCTAAAAGTCAGTAAAACATACAGATCTAGAAAAAATAATTCTCATCTCAAAGATCGGAAGCAGATTCAAAAATAAATATAAAGCAAGAAGATTCATATGAGCAATGTTCACTGTCAATTTTTGAGAGAACCGATCGTTGTAATCACCAAGGTAGAAGAAAATGTATTATTGGATCCATACACGGGAATCAAGAGCACTTTCAGTGGCGACTCCACTGGGGACAATTTGAGGATCAAACTTGAAAATCCAAACATTAGTGCATTGTAAAATCGACCTAGTTTTTCTTATTTTTATTTATTTATTTTTGCACGTTTGTGGATTGTTTGATTGATTATGTAGTTTTTGGGCATTTTATTCTTGAAAGTTTTTTTTTTAATGGTCCAATTGAGGGTCACCTTTGATGATCCAAAACAATTCAAGATTTTAAAAAAATAATGAATTGAGGATAAAATGGTGGCTATTAAGATGAGGAAAAGCGTGTTAAAAAATATATAAAAAAATGAGCTTTTGAAAGGAAGAAGAGTTTTTTTTGTAGTTGGCGGGATGTTAAAAACATGAAAAAGAAATGAAGGATAAAAAAAAAAAAAAAGAGGAAAGAGTTTTCAAAGTTTGTTGTTAAGATTTGTTTCAAAAGGGCGTATAAGAGCATTGCACTACCCAGAAATTTCCTGTATTTGTCTTCTGTTTCTTATTACAGACCTAATTTTCCCTCTAATTTCCTGTTCGATATCATCGAACTAGATTTCTCTATGGAAATTTTCACAAAAATTGGAAATTTCATCAGAATTTGTTGATGTTGGACAAGATTTAGAGAGAAATCTCCTTTCAGATGTTTGCAACGTGAATTTTTTCTGCAAAAAATTGGTTTTTTGGATGTAGAACGAGGCACTTTCGACGATTCCAAGGGGATGCGTGATTTATAGATCATCAAATTTCAAAGAAAATTTGGTCTCAAAAACTTTTTACTTGAAGGCGGTACAAGTTGAATAGCTGGATATTTTCTTCTTTCATTGGGTTATTTATCTTCTTCCTTTGTTGGTTTACTAATTAAAATATGAGAAAGCAAGTGTTCTAACATCCAATTTGTTGAAATTGATACCGTCAATTTGTAGCTATGAAATAGAAAATGCAGTCGAAATTCCAGTTCTATGCCTTCTCTCCTCCCTCTTTCTACAGATGCTCCTTAAGGATTTGCTTTACCTGCTGGTTGTGAACAATACAATAAATGCAGGGAATTGTCATTGTTGCATTAAGAAGACAAATGCCTTCGAGCTTAGAAATTCTAAACTGTTTATTGAGTAACTTATGCAAACTAATTTGATTAAGTTAATAACTTCTCTAGACCGCTTTTTTATGTTGTTTTTTGGGGTATTTTTTTTTTTAAATACAGGTTTCATAGGTTATAGACTCGTGTGTTTTAGCAAACAAATTTTTTTAATTTACGTGAGAGACCCTTTATTGCAATTTTTTACCCACTTTATTAAGTTTGGTACACAACAATAGATCATGGTGAGGGACCCACATTGTTTTAACAAACGTCCTCCACAAGTTTGTTATTCAACAAACTTTGAGTTGGACCAGGAACCCATATCTTTAAAGGATCAAATTGATTCTGTGTTTGTTTAAAGTGATTAAAGTTTCCAATAGTAAAATTTGTTGAATCCAAAGGGTAAGGCTATCCTCACCAATTTAGTAAGATTCCAAAGCCACATTCTAGTGGTGGACGAAATTCTAAGAACTTTTACAAAAGAAGTTTAAAAAAATACCTAATTTTCATTTTGAAATTTGATATTTAATTTGGGATTTCATTACCACCCATTTTCAAAGTCTTGGATCTAAGATAAAATTAAAAAAATAAAATAAAATATATTTATTTTTCCTTGGAACCAATTTTTCTCTATCAAATCTAAAAAGGTTATGGTATTGAATTATTGATGTGATAAACCATGTTGGCCTAATGATCCTTAGTAAAATTTTATGAGTTGGTAAAGAAAACAAAAATTAAAAATTAAAAAAAAAAAGAAGATTTTTTTGTGTGCCTATCTCAATGTCTGATCAATGATTGATATTGTTTTTGTGTTATCCTGATTGATTGATCATTGTTACTCTCTTTTTTACTACCTTGATTGATTTCCTATTTGATATATTGTGATCCTGATTGATATATATCTTTGATGTGCATGCATTGATCTTGGTCTTGATGTTATGGATATTTTTTTATATTTTATGATGAATATTTATTTGATATACATACTTTGGTAATGTGATCTAGCTAATGGGCCCATTTATTTGAAAAATGCCTCCGGCACCCCACCTTATTTGCACACGCACCACTAGCACTTCTAATTTATGATGCATCGCACATTTACATATCCCTTATAGCCAACGTGATACTAGTACGTGGTCAAATCTCCTCATGAGATGTGACGTCATTCATGAAAAACACAACTCCAGTCACATACCTCTATGGTATATAAAATTGAGGTATTAGTACCGTTTGATCAGAATATCAATGCACCCATGCTGGAGTTACCTGAGCCTCTGTCCTATTATAAGCCACAAAGTCACATGTCTCGATTGCCAACATAGTACTAGTACGTGGTCGGTCTCCTTGTGGGACACTAAACCATTTACAAAAGCTACAACCTTAGCCTTGTACCTATACGATATATCAAAACAAGTCACCACTTATCGTTTGATTGAGTATGTTCGAGAGGTATATAGGTGTTGTCGACAATAAATTTCAACAAATCTAGCCCGAGATTCGTGAAATATGATTGCAAATGATTTTATTGATTTTTGATGAAAAGTAGATATAGACCTCAATGTTTCCTTTGATTAATAATCAAGTACAAAATAGTGATAGTGATGTATGTAGCTTTTCTTCTCTCTGGGCTTTGCGCTTTATCGACTGAAAAGGTTGTTTTGACGTTGACGTTGACTTTGTTTTGTGCTTGATTTTCTGTAGAGGCTTCTGTAGAATTTCTTCTCTCCGGATTTCACACTTTATCGATTGAGAATGGTTCCTTGGCTTTCGGAGAAGGGCTTTATGCTTAATTTTCTTTTTAATCGGAGTCCAGATCTCTGAAGAACTTTTGATTTATCTTTTGAGGAGGGCTTGAGAGCTTCTTCTTCTTTAAAAGAAAATTTTCTATCTTCTGAGAGAAAGTGATCCAGATCTCCTCTTAATGAGAAAGGGTATTATATTTATAGACTTAAAAATAATTTAGCTTTCCAATTATACCTCAAATTAAAGAGATTTGATTAGTTTGTTTAAAAGCTAAACTTATCAAAATCCAATTTTAGGGATTCTATAGACTGTTATTGGGCAAACTCATTTGTTTGGGTATAAGGCCCAATATTTAATATGTGGATCACTTGAATTTGTTGGATTATGGGCTTTATCTACAAAAGCTCCAAACCCAGGCTTGTAGGAGGCACGTTCCCAGTTAATGGACTCAATTTGGATGCGAAACCTATTTATAACTTTATGGATTTTTATTTATAAAATTTGTAAAGGCTTCCTTCAAATTTTGGTGCCTACAAATGCCCCTTCAAGAATGCATTATTAGATGCATAGCTGGCAGTAATTGATTATGTCGATTGGCGTGTAAGTGTCTTAAGTTTGGTATGTCCGTCTAGCTGAGTATGAAAAGATTTGTATGAAAGATCACTCTTAGGAATTGATCAAACCACAATTTTGAGGAGGCTTGATGGAGATCAAACTAAAACTGACAGTTACAATAGTTGGAGATAATATTTCTTGCATACTATCTTAAGAAGCTCACACATTTATAACTGTTTTTTTTATAATGGGTTACATTCAACCCAAAGTTGAGTATGTATGGGAAACACATGGTCATATCTTTTTTTTTCTCATTTAACTAAACTTAAAGTTGAGTATGAATGCAAAGCATAGGATCATATCCTTTTGTTCTCATCTCCCAGACTTTTAACTCCATCAAGAAACCTTTCAGCAAAGGTTCAAAAGTACACACAGGTTCCAAGTTTCACACGGTGCATTACCCCCCCCCCCCCCCTTTTCAACATTCAAAAATTTTGTATAAAATTAGATTGGGATTCATACCTTGACAAGAATAGTAAAGGTGATATTGATGGTGGGTTTATACAGTGGAATCCAAAATTTTCTTCCTCAAGGAGTTACAGTGGTTGCTCAAGGCTTTAGAAGATAGAGTTTTGGATGATGAAATTAAGGGCTTTGTGAAGAAAATGATAACCATTGAATATGGTTATTTATTTATTTTTTGGGGTTGAAGGATTGATGTCTTCTTCTTTTTTTTTTTTATCATTTTTTTCGGGTCATTCTTATTTGAGTTAACTCGTCAAGCTTCTGGGTTGATCTTGAAAGGCTCCTAAATCTGATTTGACTAAGTCGTCTCAACTTTAATTGAGCCAAGTTAAATCGACTCACAATGGGCTCCAAACTGGTTGAATATTGGCCCGATTTGTTTTTAAAGTTCAAAGAATTTTGCCTTCTGCAATCCTACTGGATCGGATAATGTACTTGGATGTCACTAGGCGAGCTCAACAATATTAGTAAGATAAGAAATCTTACAAGTTGGTGAAGCTAATCTTACCCATAAAGAGTCCGAATGAGACTCATTTTTTTTTCTCTTTCACTTCTTCTCCAAACATCCAATACGGGTTCAAGATGGACTCCTTATACAAGTCGATCCAATCAGTTCGGTGAAGCTCTTTCAATCCTTCTCAAACACTAATAGTCGATTTTAAGAACGATTCCCCTCTTATAAATAGAGCACATGACTGCTACTGTTGATGGTTGATTCTTGAAGGGATCTGCAGCAGCATATTGGTTTTTGGAATGCTACATGCCTACTGTTGCCTGATTTTTTGAAGGGAAGTTGCAGCAACACATTGATTATTCAATTGATACATGCCTATAGGTAACATCTCCTACTTCACTTTTTTTTTCTTCTTAAATTTTTTTCTTCTTTTTGCCAAAACCGACCTCTATCTACAAGCGAACCATCATTGGGTTCATTTGAATCTGATCCAGGAAAAAGTGAGATTAAGAAACATTCGTGGATCATTAGTTGAAGACAAAGTTTCAATTTGTGATGAAGAAAATATCGAAACTGGGTCCTTTTTTTAAAACAAAATTTGTTTACCAAAATAAGGGCATATGACTTGATCACTACCCTTTCGTGTTGCTGCTGTGGAGGTAAACTTCTATCTTTCTCTTCTTCATCTTACAGTCCAAACTCAGAACATGTGTAGACACCCCATTTTTGCACTCGCCTGATTAATCAACTCGTCAACCCGATTGCAATGGTTCCCAATGATGGATTTTTATTCAAATGCTTTATTTTGTTACTAGATATGTTTCAGAAATTCAGATGAGGTATCTTGAACTAACAAAACTGTAGAAATCACGCTACGCTAGGAAAATATAACCTCAAAAACATATAAATCACCATCTTTCAAACAAAAAGAAGTTTTACGATAAAAATCACTAAAAAATGACCAAATTACCAAAATACCCCTAACCTTAAAACATCCCTAGAGCCTACATTACACTTAGAAAAACTCATTCAAACACATAAAACAACAAATCGAAATCAAATAAAGCATTTCGCCAATTTTCACAAAATTTGACAAAATTACGAAAATGCCCCTCATAAAGTTCACAACCATTTCGCATAAAAAATTTCATAAATGACAAAAACCTATATTTTCATTGAATTCCTTACAAAAAATCGATTCTAAAATATCCTGAAACATCAAAAACCGACTTGAAACGCAAAAGTTCTCTTCAGGGGCAAAATAGTAATTTTCCAATTAAAAAAATTTAAAATTCTGAAATTAATAAATAAAATATTAAATAATGTAAAGTGAAGAATTAATAAAATTAATTTAAAAATTTGAATAAAATAAATCGATCAATCAGGCTCTCAGGCAAAATTGTTGATGGTTGCCTAGATATTTATTAAAGGACCCCTCCATCTAGGGGCCCAAAGAATTAAAGATATAATAAAGGGGGGTACTTCAAAAAAATAAAAATATATTCTTAGTCAATCACATAAGACTAAATTCAATCAAGTAATATTAAAGTCAATCTTAAAGTCAATCAAGTAAAACTAAAGTCAATCAAGTAAGACTAAAGTCCAAAATCTTAAAGTCAATCAAGTGAGACTAAAATTCAAAACCCTAATAGAATTCTAATTAAATAATAACTCTATTTAAAATAATTCTAATTAAAATATAACTCTACCTAAAATAATTATAATTAAAAAATAACTCTCTATAAAAGAATTATAATTAAACACTAATTCTATCTAAACAAACACTTAAAAAAATTCTATAAATATGGGTCCCTACAACCTATTTTCGTATCTAAAAATAAATCCTAAGAGAAGTATGTCAAAAAGCTCCCATAGCCTCACATAAACCCTAATTTTGAAGTCCCAACCCCTTACCTAACATCCATACCCCAACTTTAGCTCAAAAAAATACCTATAAACCCTTCCAAAACACTCCAAAAATCTATAAAAAAAAATTAGAAAAATTCAGAAGGAGATACTTTATTTTAGAGATCCGAAACGAGTCTGGTGACAGAACGAAGCGAGGAGTGCTATACGAAGAACTATTCTACCAGATCTGAGGGAATAAGACCGTTGTCTTCATAAAGGTAAAGGTTTAATTTTTTTTATTTATTTATTAGGTCTTTTTAGCAATGTAGTTCTATTTGAGAATTAGTAGAGACCGGCGTTTGCCGGGCGGGGTTGGTGCCTAACACTTTCTAACCCCGTAACGTGATCCCCGGACCCGTATTTTCTTTCGTAGATTGATTGTCTTTATTTTAGAGTCAATGATCGGTTCCTAAATTGTAATAACTAGGTGGCGACTCCCAAACCTCAAAGGTCAAAAGCGGATCCGCGCACCCCGCGGATCGAGGGCGCTTTTAGCAGCGACTCCGTTGGGGACTATTGAGGATCAAACTTGAAAAACCCCAAGTATGAGAACATTGCCAAATCGACCTAGTTTTGTTATTTAGTTAGGTTTATTTTACTTTATTTATTTATTTTTATTTGTTTACTTTTTTACTTTTATTTATTTGTGGTTTGATTGTGGAATACTTGTTTGAATTTTTGGGTATTGTTTTTATGATCCAATTAAGGGTCACCTTTTGATGACCCTAAATAATGAAAGATTCAAGTTAACATATAAATTGAGAATGGAATGACGGTGGTTGGGATGGGGAGCAATCATTTTTTTTAAAACAAAAATTAATAATCTTTTAATCGGTGTTGCTATGCATGGTACGTGATGAGTTTCTTCCCTTCTCAATTTGTGCGTAATGAATGATTTCAAGAAAAGAATAAAAGTAGAGATTTGCTATTTTTCATTTTATTTTTTATTTTTTTAAAAAAACTTTTTTTTTAAATCATTTTTTTTATTGCTGGTGCTATGTTGTTAACAAGTAAGATTTTTAGATGGATGGTGTGCTGTTTTTTTAAATAAAGAGAAAAATTTTTCTTGCATAAGGGACGTGCTGTTAGCTACAGCAACTAGTTTTTTAAAAGAGGCTGGTGTGCGGTTAGTAAAAAAATGGTTTTTTCTTTTCCTATATTCTTCTCCCATTGGAAGAAAGAAATGGACAGCAATAATAACGCCCATCTCTCTCTCTTCACTCTCACCCCCTTCCGCCATTTAACGACCTCTCAGATTCCGAAATTCAAATTGATTCAACAAAAAAAAAATTCTATTATTCTTATGTCCTGGTTTTACGTTTGGAGATCCATTAGTTTCCTTTGTTATGAGTAGGTCTTGAGATCGATCAAAGAGGATCACACGAAACTAACAGAAAATTTTCGGGTAAAGAAAGAAGAGGAGAGTGAGTGAGTGCTGTAAGTATGTGGCTGAGTAGAGAAGAAGAAGAAAAACGTTTTTTTTTAAAAAAAAAAAAAAAAATCCTACCCGGACTGACATTCTTGTTGCACATTTTTTTTATTTGGAAAAATTTGCTTCATAGGTTTGTTATTCCAAATACTTTGGTTGGACCACATCTTTGAAAGATTAATGTTGTTCTACGAGTTTTTTTTTTTTACTTAACAACTTGGAACTCACCCCTTGGTAAAAAAAAATAAAAATAAAGGGTTAAAGTTCTTTTAAGTTTGATGTTTAACAAACCATGGCTGATGCAAACTCACATCTTTAAATGATTAAATTTCGTTTGTCAAGTTTGTTACTTCACAAATCTCATATTGGGACTCACACCTCGATAAGATTTAAACTATTACAGTCTTCATTCACAATGCCGTGGTCTTCACTCCAAGTTTGTTATAAAAAAAAAAAGAAAAAAAAATTTCTCACACTAATTTTTATTAGCTCTACATAGGTTTGTGTTTTGTTAAATTAAAACAAAATTGAATGAAGGTGAGAGTGATGTTGCTGCCAGCAATATTAAAAAACCGAAATATTGAGGTGCTAGCAGCATGTTGTATGGTGGCAGCATAATAAGAACGAAAAAAATTGTGAGTTTTTTGGTTTGTGAATGTATGTGGAGGCAGCAACATACAAAAGAAAAAAGAGAGTTTTTTCTTAAATCATGAGGAATGCTGATGTGTTGGCAACAACTAAAAAATGTTTTATAAATTTTTTTTATTTTAGTTTACCAATCATAACTAGCCCATATTGCCTTATTTTAAAATTAATATTTTGCATGTTGGTTGAATTTTCATCAAACTCACTGTCTTATGCAATTTGTTACTTGAAAAAAAAAAAGCTTTACATAGTCCTGCATATATGAGAAAATAAAAAGGGAATGAACTTGGTGGCAGGCCCCTCTAGTGGAATGTTAAGAATAATTTTTCAAGATCACTATTGTCACACCAATTTTTTATCTATAACACACCTTCGGTGTTTGTTAACTATTTATTTGATTAGAAACGAGTTGGTGTGGCAGTATAATTTTTCTCTTTGATTTTTTTGTGGGATGAGTTTTTAGTTTTTCTTTTATAGTTTTTTTATATATAAAGAGAAAAAATCATAATTCCTTACATTCACAATTATCATTCTATCATCAATTTAATAGTCTCTGAAATCTCAAATTGTTCTTGGTTGCCCAAAGTGACCTTTGATTGGACCATAAAAAAATAAAAAAATAAAAAAATTATTGGTTATTCTTGTGCCTATGACTGATCGATAATTGATTTTTTAAGTGCTATCCTGATTAATTGATCATTGTTGTTATTTTTTATAATGCCTTGATTGATTGCCTATCTAGCGGTGCCAGGATCTTGATAAGTTTGATGTGCGTATCTTTAATAATGTGATTGGAATAATGTTTGTTTTGATTCATGTTTATGTAGTATCAATGTTATGATGGTATGATCAAACCCATGGGCCTATTTGTTTGGAAAAGGCCCCGGGCACACCCCACCCTGTTTTGCACATACCACTAGCATATTTATCGTTTTGCACGCTTGCATGTTCCATATAGCTAACGTGGCACTAGTGCGTGGTCCTGTCTCTTCGGAGATGCGACGTCATTCATGAAAATCACAACTCCAGTCACGTACCTTAGGGTATATAAAACTGGGGCATCAGTACCGTCTAATCAGGTGACTCTGAAAGGTATATCGATGCACCCAGGCTGGAGAGACCTGGGCCTTTGACCTATTGTAAGTCACACAGTCACATGTCCCTTTGCCAACGTAGTACTAGTACATAGTCGGTCCCCTCGTGGGATGCCAAACCATTTATGAAAGCTACAACTCTTGACTCGTACCCGTAGGTATATCAAAGATAATCCAAATACATCAATTGCACTTCTTGGTCAAAACCAGTGCCTAAGCGAGATCCTACCCTGCTGTACCCTACTGTACGAGGGGGATAGACTACATCTATTATAGACGAGAGGTATTTAAGTGGGCCCTTGCTCAGCATCGTGCGCCACCTCTCAATTGGGGATCGAACTGGTTATTTTTGACTTCAGAGAAGTGAGTTGGAGTTTTAGATTATCACCTATATGGTATATCAAACCAAGTTACCACGTACCGTCTGATTGAGTACGCTCGAGAGGTATATATAGGTGTACTTGGGCAAGGGTGGCCAGATAAAAATGCATTGCATATAGTAAACTTAGAGTCTAGAAACCTCCCCTGTATGCCACAACTTGAACTTATCGTGGGTGTTCCCGAGTTGCTCTATTTATTCCAACAAAAAGGTAAGTGGGTGGACCGGTCTACACCGCTCCAATCAAACCCGCAATATCGGTCCAACCCAATAAACTTAATTGATGAGACATACTAGTCAATATCAAGTTAAACCGATTAGGCCAATTGGTAAATGGATCTTATGGATCAACATATGGACCGGTTGAACTAATTGGCTTAAAAATATTGGATGAAGTGATGCAAGTGGAATATTCAGATCCATTGGGTCGAACCAGCCCAAACTCAAATGGGTACATAGTCCCAATCATCTTGCATCAGCCAATTTAATTCAATGGACTGAATATTTTAACAAGATTAGTAAATCATATTCATGTAATATTTCTTGATCGAAATATTTCATTGGTTAGAGATTTTGAATCTAGGGGTTAACTTAACCCATACTATCAATAGAAACCTCTATGTATTAAAAGTCTACTCTAGGGTCCATAACTAGTAATCCACCTTTGATGAGGTTTTCAGGGTTATCATTGCACCCAAACTCAAGCGTCCACCTCCTAGTTGAAGTCGTAAGTCTAGTCGGTTAGAACGAACGTTGGTACCAAGTCAACAGGCAGAAATGGCTTCAGAATCTAAGCTCACAGAGATCCGTAAGATTTTGACAGCCTTTGCCAATGATATCAACAGTATAAAGGGCAAAGTGGAAGTCTTATAACAGATTTCAGAATCAACTGGCAATCCCCTTGATGATCCTAAAGGAAAAAGGGTAGAAGAAAATACAGCGAGACGTGCCCATGAAATCTTCGAACTCGATGGATACGAAGAGTATGTTGATGAGAATCCAGTATTAGCCAATAGAATGTCTCAACTGGAGTCAGTTATGAAGAATATAAAGGGTATCGATGAAATTGCAGCGGGCATTGAAGCCCTGAACCGTATCCCTAGAATTCATCTGCTAGAGAAGTTTGTGATGCCTGAAATGGACAAGTTCAGTGGGGTAGGTTGTGCAAAAACGCATCTTAAGGTGTATGTTACTAATATGCGCACTATGGGACTCAGCGATGAACATATGACATTGCTATTTCAGCAAACTCTATCCGGGTCAGCTCTACGATGGTTGATGTCTCAAGACCCAACTATGGTAGGTACATGGGAAAATATGTCAAAGGCTTTCTGGTATCAGTACAAATACAATACTAAAATTGAAACTTTAAGAAAGGACTTGGAGTCAACTAAACAGAAGAATGGGGAAACATTTACTGACTTCATTGGTCGTTGGAAGGCCAGGGCTGCACAAATGTGGGATAGACCTTCAGAGAAAGAACAAGTGGCTATTATCTTAAAAAACCTCTCGCAAGGATATGCCCGACATTTAGTCTCCCAATACCTTCCTACATTCAAGTCTCTATTGCAAGCTGGTAGCAATTGGAAGATGCTTTTGCTTTCGGAATCCTTTCCAATCTGTCTGACAACAAGTTCAAAAAGCCTTTCACCAATTCCAAGTCTAACGCTGATCACGCCTATGTAGCCACTACGTCTACTACACCCATCCAATCTACTATCCTGCCTAGTAACTAAGTTAACCCTAATCAACCTCGACCACGTAGGAAATTCACCAATCTTGGTATGCCTTGAGCAATGTCTTTCAAAAACTATTAAGTAAAGGGCTCATTGTACCTCTCTAACCTCGATCTTTACCAAATCCACTCCCCACTTCTCACAATCCTAACCTATTTTGTGAGTTTTACCAAAATCCCGGTCATCTTACTGATCGTTGCGTCGTTCTTCGTCATACAGTTCAAGACCTCATTGACGCCAAAAAAGTTACTGTCCCTGCCCTTGAGTGGCCAAATGTTACTACCAACCCTCTATCCATTTACCAACCTCCTCAGACTTTAAACATGGTATCTAATACTCAACACTCGTTAGACCCAATCCTTTTCATCCGATCAGTTAATCATAAACCTCCTAGCCCCCCTCTTACCAAAATGATGGTCCCTAATGAGGTTTTCACCACAAATGCAGTCTTGGCCAAGAGAGAAGAAGTAAGTCTAAAAAATGCAAAGAATCTGAAGAAGAAGATTCAGTCCAACCGCTTGGAAATAGTTTCTCGAGTTCTCAGTCTGTAATCAAGCCCGTTGTGGGTAATTATCTTTAGTTGTTTATGAGTCTTGAGTCCAGTTCTTTCTATCAATTCAGTAATCAAGTCTGTCTTTTTATTTCTTATTTTGTTCTAGTCAAGTTAGTTTGTCGAGTCTGCAATGGTGTCAGTCACCCCATCTAAATTTAATTGAATAAAGAATATTTTTGAATACCTTGAGCGCATTAACGAATTAACTAATAACTGGCTTCAAGGAGAAATTCCTCTAATAAGGAACCCCCTCTTGAATGAGAAGATAAATGTCTTGCTCGAGGAAGCAAATGTCATTGACCTCGGAACAAAAATAATTCCCAAGAAATTCAGATTGGAACTAACTGAAAGTGCCCTCGATCCGCGGGGTGCGCAGATCTACTTTTGACCTTTGAGGTTTGAGAGTCGCCACCTAGTTATTACGGTCTAGGAACCAACTTGGACTCTAAACGGATAAAAATAACTAATCTACTAAAAAAAAAAAAACTGAGTTCGGGGATCAAGTTACAGGATTGGAAGGTGTTAGGCACCAACCCCGCTAGGCAAACGCCGATCTCTACTAATTTCCAAATAAACTAAATTACTAAAAGACCTAATTAATAAAAAAATTAAGAAATTTATACCTTTCCGAAGACAACGTTCTCGTTCCCTCAGATCTGACAGAGTAACTCCTTGTACAGTATTCCTCGCTTCGTTCTGTCATAGGATCTGATTTCTGATCTCCGAGGCGAGGTATCTCTTTCTTAGATCTGGATTCTTCGGATTTGTTTATAGATTTTTAGGTGTTTTTGAAGGGTTTCTAGGTGTTTTTCGAGCTAAAATCGAAGTATGGGTATTAGATAAGGAGTTGGGGCTTCAAAATTAGGGTTTATGGGAGGCTAAGGAAGCTTTTTGACCTACTTCTCTTAGGATTTATTATTTGATACGAAAATAGGGTGTAAGGACCCCTATTTATAGATTTTTTAAGTGTTTGTTTAGATAGAATTAGTGTTTAATTATAATTCTTTTAGTTAGAGTTATATTTTAATTAGAATTATTTTAGGTAGAGTTATATTTTAGTTAGAATTATATTAAATAGAGTTATTATTTAATTAGGATTGTTAAATAGAATTTTATTTAATTAGAACTCTATTAGGGTTTTGACTTTTGGTCTTATTTGATTGACTTTAAGATTTTGACTTTAGTCTTACTTGATTGACTTTAATATCTTGACTTTAGTCTTACTTGAGTGACTTTAATTTTGACTTTAGTCTTACTTGATTGACTTTAATTTTTTTGGAGAATCCCCCTCTATTATATCTTTAATTCTTTGGACCCCCAAATGGAGGGGTCCTTGAATAAATATCTTGACAACCCTCAACAATTTTGCCTGAGAGCCTGATTGATCGATTTTTTTAATTTAAAATTTAAAATTAATTTTATTAATGTTTCACTTTAATTAGTTAATATTTTATTTATTAATTTCGAAATTTTTAATTATAAAAATTATAAAATTATCGTTTTGCCCTCGGAGAGGACCTTTTGCATTTTAAGTCATTTTTCAATGTTCTAGAATGTTTTGGAATCGATTTTTCGTAAGGAAGTCAATGGAAATGTTGGTTTTTATAATTTATGAATTTTTTTATGCAAAATGGTCGTGAAGGCATTTTTGTAATTTTGTCAAATTTTGTGAAAATTGGCGAAATGATTTATTTGGTTTCGATTTGTTGTTGAATGGGTTTTCCTAAGCGTAACGTAGGCTCTAAGGATGTTTTGATATTAGGGGTATTTTGATAATTTGATCATTTTTAAGTGATTTTTATCGTAAAACTTCTTTTTGTCTACAAGATGATGATTTCTATGTTTCTGGGGTCATATTTTCCTAGTGTAGAGTGGTTTCTACAGTTTGGTCAGTTTGAGATACCTCATCTGGATTTCTGAAACATATTTGATAATAAAATAAAGCATTGGAATAATCATCCATCATTGGGAACCGTTGCAATCGGGTTGACGAGTTGATTAATCAGGCGAGTGCAAAAATGGGGTGTCTACACTAACTTATCCCCAGAGGAGCAAAAAGAGATGATGAATTTATTCAGAAAATTCAATAGACTTGCTTACATGGTCCTATGAGGATGTGTTGGTTAAATTTGGAGTGTTATTCAACATGAAATATATACCCATCCTGTGAGAACACCACATATACAAACCAGAATAGACTCACATAGTCAGAGGAGAGATTACAAAATGTATCAGTGCTGGACTTTTAAAATCGATGGAATAGTTGAAGTAGCCAGTAAAAATCTCAAGACAATCATCGTGAAAATGTGTCAATCACACATCACACCGGGATTGGCCAGAGAAGTTACCATTCGCGTTATGGACATATTACACTTCAATACAGTTTTCCACTAGAGTCACTCTAGTGTATGATATGGAAGCAATCTTACCGGTTAAAAGGGAAAATCCTATATCTCAAGGTCTTGATGGAAGTCAATTGTTAGAAACAAATTGGGTCTATCAATGGAGAGGAGTCACTCGCATGTTTGACAAGAAAGTCAAAGTTCATCACTTATAAGTCAAGGATCTAACCATCAGACTATCAAAAAAAATTGAGCACTCTTCCTCGATCATAGGAGGAAGTTTGAACCCAATTGGAGAGATTCAATCAATAAGAAAATATTATCTGGAAAAACTGTTAGACTTTAAGATCATGATGGAATCGAATTACCAGAGTCAACCAACCTTGACCAGATCAAATGGTACTACATTTAAGGAGGCCATCTTTGGCCGAATCAATTTTCCTGCTACCCAGTTCAATATCTCCTTTCTCAGCCCTTTGCAATTTTTTCAAAAAAAATGATGTCCTTTTCTTTCTCAGCCCGATCACCTAACTTAGGAGAGGGAAAAATTTGAACTATGTATTGGTCTGATCCCAAAATTCTGGGGTACGTAAGCAACCTGAAAAGTTACTTCAGGCCCGACTACATCAAAATAAAAAAATAGGTTCCCCGACAAAGAAAAAATCTAAAAAGAAAAAAGAAAATCATTCAAAATGGGGAAGAAAATTCAAGGAAAAAAAAATAATTTAAAAGGAAATGTCACACAAGGGGCATTTGGGTTTTTGAGCCTCAAAATTCCTTGTTTTTTTATGCCCAATCCTAAGCCTACCCATAAAAGTTCTCCTAAGTACTATGCGAAAAAGTCAAGGAAGATAGCAAAGTATGATCAGATAGTAACTTTAAAAGTTCAAAATGGAAGAAAAAGAAAAATGATGCCTGCTAGGTTGAAAATCCGAAATGATGACTTAGGCAAAAATTAGGGCAAGCTCGCAAGGTTGAAAATCTGAAAGGACGACCTTGACAACAATCAGAACAAAGAAAAAAGAAAAAATTGTAAGCTCGCTAGATCGAAATCTTAAAAAGGTGATCTAGGCAAAAGCTAGATCATGCTCGTTAGATTGAAAACCTGAAAAGGCAATCTAGGAAAAATTTAAAGCAACCAAAAAATAAAAGAAAATCTCTATTGAGTTGAGAAGCTGAAAAGGCGATCCGAGCCGAAACATTAGAAGTCCGAATGATCAAGTTTCAATACCCAGTTTGAACCAAATATAGACTCAGTGGATACAAGTATCTCATCTATGATTGATCTAAAGAGTTTCATGTCCTTAAGTGAACCGACGGGGAGAAAGAACAAATTCTATAATGAATTTTAGAAAGAAATATTTTGTTCCAATTTCTTTGAGCTTGACTCAAAATCTTCAATATAAAAAGTCAAAATTAAAAGTTAAACCTTTATTGCGCTTGCGGTAATCAAGGATTTCAAACTTTCATAACAAGGGCACTTCCTTTTTCTAAAGAGTACAGTTTTCCCCCTTACACTAGGGCCATTCGTTTTCAAATTATGTTCAATTATCCCCAGTGCAATGTTTCCTGTCAAACTAAGGGCATTTTGGTTCTAAAGCCTGGTCAATTTCAACTCCAAAGGATAAGGTTAACTTTGAATTAAAGGTTACCTTCTTGATAGCAATTTTGAAAACTCTTAAGATTCAAAGAGAGTTAAAATGTTTATCGAATTTTCATAAAATTTAATTTTTTATTTAAAAAAAAAAAATCAAATGCAGTGTAAATCCCCCATTTATTCCCAAAAAATTAGTTCATTACTCTTTCACCCTGGGCAGGTAGAGTATGACTCCACAAAAATTAGTTCATTACTCTTTCACTCCGAGTAGGTAGAGTAGAACTTCCCAAAACAAATTAGTTCATTACTCTTTCACCCTAGGCAAGTAGAGTAGGACTCCTAAAAAATTAGTTCATTACTCTTTCAATCCGAGTAGGTAGAGTAGAACTTCCCAAAAAAAAAAAAATTTAGTTCATTACTCTTTCACCTTGGGTAGGTAGAGTAGGACTCCCAAAAAAATTAGTTCATTACTCTTTTACTCCGAGTAGGTAGAGTAGAACTTCCCATAACAATTAGTTCATTATTCTTTCACCCTGTGCAGGTAGAGTAGAACTTCCGAAAAAAGAATTAGTTCATTACTCTTTCACTCCAAGTAGGTAGAGTAGAACTTCCCAAAAAAATTAGTTTATTACTCTTTCACCCTGGGCAGGTAGAGTAGGACTCCCAAAAAGCTTAGTTCATTACTCTTTCACTCCGAGTAGGTAGAGTAGAACTTCCCAAAAAAAATTAGTTCATTACTCTTTCACCCTGGGCAGGTAGAGTAGGACTCCTAAAAAGCTTAGTTCATTACTCTTTCACTCCGAGTAGGTAGAGTAGAACTTCCTAAAAAAAATTAATAATAATAATAATAATTAGTTCATTACTCTTTCACCTTGGGCAGGTAGAGTAGGACTCCCAAAACAATTAGTTCATTACTCTTTCACTCCGAGTAAGTAGAGTAGAACTTTCCAAAAAAAAAATTAGTTCATTACTCTTTCACCTTGGGCAGGTAGAGTAGGACTCCCAAAACAATTAGTTCATTACTCTTTCACTCCAACTAGGTAGAGTAAGACTCCCAAAAAACTAGTTCATTACTCTTTCACCCCGAACAGGTAGAGTAGGATTTCCAGAAAAATAAGTTCATTACTCTTTCACCCCGAGCAGGTAGATTAGAACTTAAAAAAAAAATATATATATATATATATATATATATCTATATATATAGTTCATTACTTTTTCACCCCGAGTATGTAGAGTAGAACTCCTAGAAAATTAGTCCATTACTCTTTCACCTCGAGTAGGTAGAATAGGATTCTTAAAAAAAATAAAATTTGGTTCATTACTCTTTCACTCCGAGTAGGTAGAGTAGGACTCCAAAAAAAAAATTAATTATTTTTTCACCCAGGGTAGGTAGAGTAAGACATTCAAATTTTGCTTAGATTATGCTCACTTTTGCTCAGATTATGCTCAATTTTTTTCTCAATTTTTATTTAGTTTCACACAGTACACACACTCACACTTGCACTTTTTAGTCAGGGAGAATTCTTTAAAATTCAAGGATCTGATACTGTTAGTAAGAGCTCGCGCTCGAGGACCTGACAACCTTTTGTTCGGGGAGAGTTTTACCCTCAAGGATCCGAACGCCTCGACGAATTGCTAAATCAGGCTGCAAAATGAACTGTCACTAGCTTTGGCATTCGTATATCGCACTATCTACCAAAATAGATTTGCTATCTAGTCTGTTTCAACCCTCTGCCAAAGAGGTGTAGATACCCTATTTTTGCACTCACCTAATTAATCAACTCGTCAACCCGATTGCAACGGTTCCCAATGATGGATTTTTATTCAAATGCTTTATTTTGTTACTAGATATGTTTTAAAAATTTAGATGAGGTATCTCGAACTAACAAAACTGTAGAAATCACGACAAAAAGAAGCTTTACGATAAAAATCACTAAAAATGACTAAATTACCAAAATACCCCTAACCTTAAAACATCCCTAGAGCCTACATTACGCTAAGAAAAACTCATTCAAACACATAAAATAACAAATCGAAATCAAATAAATTATTTTGTCAATTTTCACAGAATTCGATAAAATTACGAAAATGCCTCTCATAAAGTTCACAACCATTTCGCATAAAAAATTTCATAAATGAAAAAAACCTATATTTCCATTGAATTCCTTACGAAAAATCGATTCTAAAATATCTTGGAACATCAAAAACTGACTTGAAACGCAAAAGTTCTCTTTAGGAGTAAAATAGTAATTTTTCAATTAAAAAAAATTTAAAATTCTGAAATTAATAAATAAAATATTAAATAATGTAAAGTGAAGCATTAATAAAATTAATTTAAAATTTTGAATAAAAAAAAATCGATCAATCAGGCTCTCAGGCAAACTTGTTGATGGTTGCCTAGATATTTATTAAAGAACCCCTCCATCTGGGGGCCCAAAGAATTAAAGATATAATAAAGGGGGGTACTTAAAAAAAATATATTCTTAGTCAATCACATAAGACTAAAGTCAATCTTAAAGTCAATCAAGTAATATTAAAGTCAATCAAGTAAGACTAAAGTTAAAATCTTAAAGTCAATCAAGTAAGACTAAAGCCCAAAATCTTAAAGTCAATCAAGTGAGACTAAAATTCAAAACCCTAATAGAATTCTAATTAAATAATAACTCTATTTAAAATAATCTTAATTAAATAATAACTCTATTTAAAATAATTCTAATTAAAATATAACTCTACCTAAAACAATTATAATTAAACAATAACTCTCTATAAAAGAATTATAATTAAACACTAATTCTATCTAAACAAACACTTAAAAAAATTATATAAATAGGGGTCCCTACAGCCTATTTTCGTATATAAAAATAAATCCTAAGAGAAGTAGGTCAAAAAGCTCCCCTAGTCTCACATAAATCCTAATTTTGAAGTCCCAACTCCTTACCTAACATCCATACCCCAACTTTAACTCAAAAAAATACCTAGAAACCCTTTCAAAACACCTCAGAAATCCATAAAAAAGTTAGAAAAATTCAGAAGGAGATATTTTATTTTGGAGATCCGAAACGAGTCCGGTGATAGAACGAAGCGAGGAGTGTTGTACGAAGAACTATTCTACCAGATCTGAGGGAACAAGACCGTTGTCTTCGTAAAGGTAAAGGTTTAATTTTTTTATTTATTTATTAGGTCTTTTTAGCAATGTAGTTCAATTTGAGAATTTGTAGAGACCAGCGTTTGCCGGGCGGGGTTGGTGCCTAACACCTTCCAACCCCGTAACATGATCCCCAGACCCGTATTTTCTTTCGTAGATTGGTTGTATTTATTTTTAGAGTCAATGATCGTTTCCTAGACCGTAATAACTAGGTGACGACTCCCAAACCTCAAAGGTCAAAAGCGGATCCGCGCACCCCGCGGATCGAGGGCGCTTTCAACATGCTCAACAGGTATATCTTCTCTTTTCTTCATTTGCTACTAAGGCAACATTGTTGCAAAGATAAACGTAAGTAGACAGGTAACCTTCTAATATTTGTTTTTCTAAATTTTAAACTTTCCACCACATTTTCTTTTAGGTGTTGAAGTTGACAATATTTTAGTCGAAGCAGACTAGCTTAGTAAAATGAGGAATTATTATTTGTCTGAGTAGCTATATTTGGACCTCAAGTGAAAATTGTGGAGCCAAGCCAAGCCATGCCTTGCTTTCTTCCGACTTAGCAGGAGCTGTAGCAGAGTTGCTTAGGTTGGTACGGTGCTCTTGCACCAATCCTATCTTTTCTCTTCACCATGAACCGATAAATAAAAACTTTTCTTACAATTGGAAGATCTGATGCATTAAGTTCAAGATGCCTTTGAAGACGACTCTCTTGGGTCGAATTGATTCCAAAATCAGAAACCAAATTCGTACCCGAGGCAGCAACGTTACTAGAATTGAGTTGTTCAGTGTCAGAAGTAGAGGTGAAACTGCTTCCATTACTTGCAAAGAGCATTATTTCTTGTGCCTTCTCTGTTGAAAAATTGTCGAACACAAGTACTTTTGCAGCATACAATATCGTCACTTGGGTGGATTTTGGATCCGTTTCATATTTGAAATCAGCCTTCTTTGGAACGTCTTCCACAGAGATGGATTGATCAGAATTGGAATTTTGAGAAAATAAATCCGTGACCTTCAAGACCACAGCGGTTCGATCCGATACTTGTCCTGATCTTTCCGTGTTCGATGTCTATTTTGACTGAGGTGCCACACCTCTCTTCTTTAATATTGCAGCAGCTTCAGTAGCATTTGGTTTATGGATGCAAATTAAGGTGGACTTGAGGGTGGAGCAAAAGTAAAGAAGATTGCCATATTCGATGGGTGTCGTCGTCATTTGGCAATTATTAGTTGATTGATGTGGTAGCCTTCAATCTCTTTCTTCAGATGTGAGCAGACCAGAGAAGCCACACACATACGGATGGGGAGTGGTGAAGGTGGTGGCAAATATGTATGATATTCCATAAGAAGAGGCTGAAGCACCACCACAGACCTTCTTTCATTTTTTTTTTTTCTTATAAGAGAATAGGTGTTGCCCCCAACATACACGTGTGCACACTCACAGACTTCAAAAAAAATTTTGACCTCCCTCTTTCTTTGTAGGAAGCTTGATTTGCTACACTAAGAGTAGCAAGGCCAATAGTTACGGGGTTGAACGGGGTCTTTAAACCAACATGATTGATTGGTAGGCAATGTACGACTACAACAATGGGGAAAATGAGGGGTCTAAATGGCGTTTGGCTTCAAGACAATGGAATGTAATCTTGGGAGGTGTAAAACAACTTCAACAACTGAATACAACAATGACAGAGTTGGTGTCTATGCTAATGACCGGAAGTTCAAAATTATTACAGCATCATGGGATGATGGTGGTGGTGGTTGACATCACAGAGATGACATGGCTCATGGTAGCGTTGATTGGGACATCATTGCAAAGCATAACTGTGTGGACAACAATTTCAAATTTGCTTGAATCCTTCAAATATTCTTTATCTTTTCAATTTTGGCGATGAAGTACAGCAAATGCAACAATCAAGAATGTTCTTGTAAGCGTTGATGATCATGTGAGTTGGATATGCAACAGTTAGTAAGAAGGACTTAATATTTGAATCACCAACAACAAGCTTCTCAACCAGATTTTCTATGAAATGAATCACAATTATTTGTTCTGCGAGCTTGTGTTATGAAGAAGTCAAGTTTATTTTATTTTATGTTTTTTCATTCTTCTTTCTTTTTCCTGATAAATGATTTTTGCAGGGACCTTGGACTTGTAGTTAGAAGAGGCCATGGCTGTATTACAGGGAATGCCTTAAGCAGCCTAAAAATGATGTTTTTATGGGAGCTTGCAACCATGATTGGCATTTATGGTGGTGCATCAAATGATGGCTCAAGCATGCTTGAACAACTTTGGATCGTTGATGAAGAGAAGCTTGATACTTTGGTTGGATTTGCCAACGGAGAGAGGGATTACATTTACATGAGGGCGGATCACACTAACTGGCTAGAAAAACCACCTGAGGACCGTTTCCAAAGCAACTGTTTATCAATAGTGCTCGGGAGAGAACAATGCCAACTGACTAGAAGAACCACGTGACGAAAGATTTATACACGTTGGTTGGCCAATCTTTAGAGCAGATGTTTACTAGTGGTGCTCGGGGGAGTACGTCACTGGATAGAAGCACCACATAACACAGGATTTGTACACGTCGGTTGGCTGATTTCCAGAGCAACTGTTTATCAGTGGTGCTCGAGGGCGGATAATGTCAACTGGCTAGAAGAACCATGTGACAGAGGATTTGTATACGTTGGTTGGCCAATTTTCAAAACAGTTATTTATTAGTGGTATTCAGGGGCAGAAAACATCAACTTGCTAGAAAAACCACATGATAGAGGATTTGTACACACCGATTGGCCAATTTTTAGAGCGATTGTTTATCAGTAGTGCTCAGGAGTAGATAACACCAATTGACTAGAGATGTCATGTGACAAAGAACATTGTTGAACAACTTAGGCTCATGTTGATGAACGTCACCAACAACTTAAGCTCCTATCGAAGAGCATCGACAACATATTAGGTTCGTGTCAAGGAATGTCGCCAACAGTTTAGGCTTGAGTCGAAGAGCATTGACAATAGATTAGGTTCGTGTCAAGGAATGTCGCCAACAGTTTAAGCTTGAGTCGAAGAGCATCGCCAATAGTTTAGACTCGTGTTGAGGAGCAATGTCAAATAATTTAGGGTCGTGTTGAGGAGCATTGTTAAACATTTTAGGCTTGTGCTAGGGAGCATTGTCAAATAGTTTAAACTCATGCCGATGAACATTGTCAAACAGTTTAGGCTCGTGCTGGGGAGTATTATAAAATAATTTAGGCTTGTGTCAAGGAGCATTGTCATATAGTTTAGGCTCGTGCTGAAGAGCATTGTCAAATAGTTTAAGCTTGTGTCGTGGAGCATTGTTAAAAAATTTAGGCTCGGGTTGGGGAGTATTGTCAAATAGTTTAAACTCATGCCGATGAGCATTGTCAAACAGTTTAGGCTCGTGTTGGAGAGCATTATCAAACAACTTAGGCTTGTGTTAAGGAGCATTGTCATATAGTTTAGGCTCGTGTTGAAGAGCATTGTCAAATAGTTTAAGCTCGTGTCGAAGAGCATTGTCAAAGATCATTGGATTTTTGACATTTCGATTGAGTTTCAAATACTCCATTCCGTCAAAAAGGATTTAAGAAAGAAAAAGTCATGTTCGAAGGTTTTTTTTCAAATATTTTGAAGATGTATGTTAAAAAATTAGGGTTTTTTTTCACTTTTTTTTTTTTCTTAATTTTTGGATGAAAATCAATCATGAAGGTTTCTTTTAGGTTGAAATCATTTAAACAAGTCGTTATCTCAAGTTTTTAGTCGATATTTTCATGTATTTTAGTTGGAAAAACTTAAAAATTGAAAATGGGTAGGTTTTATCATTCTCGAGCTCACCACAGTAATTAAAAAGCGTCGAGTTCGACAGTAAATAAAAAGTGGTGAACCCAACAATAAATAGTGGTGAGTTCGAGAGTAAAAATCATAAACTTGACAGTAAATAAAAAAGTATTGAGTTTGAAAGTAAAAATTGTGAACTCAATAGTACGAGGGACCATTAAAAAAATAAAATATTTACTAAATATCCTCTCAAACTACTGTGCAAAATATAGGGAATATTTCAAAAGAAACTCTTCCACAAGGGTCCGTTAAGTAAATTTCCCATTATATTACAAAAACTGCCTTACTTTATCACGTTTGTTACTTGACCCGACTAAGTAAGATGAATTGAGGTAGGGTAAGATTTCAAATCTTATCAAGAGTTGTTGGGCTCATATGGTTTACCAACTTGTTAATCCCGCACGACTGACTTGTAGATCCCACTACAGGACAGGGTCTGGGGGTTAACAAACTTGGTATAGTAAGTTTGCGTTGGAGTTGTCAGCAAATAAAAATGCAACAGCAAGGTCTGTTGACTAAGGAGTCATCTGAAGAAAGAAACAAGAAAATGACTTTCTCACTCGGTTGCTTTGGAGAATGGAGAGATGAATTTTTACAGTATTTTAGATGAATTCTCTTTCCCTTGTAATAAAAAACAGAGAACACACAAAGTATAGTTAAAAAAGCTCATAAATAGGAAGGAAGGAAGAAAGACTTGTTGAATTTGAGCTTTGACTTTCTTATCCTATTTCTCTCATCTCCATTTGTCTTCCTCTCTATTTTAAAGAAGAGAAGAAGAAGAAGAAGAAGAGGAAGGAGGAGAGCATGTTCATCTAAGCAAACTATTTAGAATAAAAGAAGGGTTAGGGGAAATCGATAGATATTATGGGGAATTGTTGGGGAGCTAAGAAGGTTAATCATCGAAGCCCAAGTACTACTGGAACTTCAATCCCAGGTACGGTACGGTACCCTCAACAACAAGATTATAGAAATATCAATTTTATTTTGAATTTTTTTCCTTTATGGGTCAGTCTTTATTAAAGATGTTTGTTTCTTACCTTTTTTAAAATTATTAATTGATCTATTTTTTGAACAAATTATAAGATCTGAATCATGTGATTTGGGAATCGAAATTTAAAAGGGTATCTGTAGTAACTAAGAAAAGAAAATAGAATTAATTTGATTATATTTGTTTTTCTTTGTAAGAAACAGGAAGATCAAATAACAACAGCGACGGAGGTGGTGGATTCTCGAACAGTAGCGCTGGAAAAAGTGTATTTTCATCATCAAGAACAACAACAACAACAACAACAACATCAACATCAACAACAAGTGAAACCATTGATGATTCCTTTCCAAATGGTCAAATCTTGCCAACCCCAAATCTTAAAATTTTCAGTTTTGCAGAATTAAAAAGCGCAACAAGAAATTTCAAAAGTGATACCGTATTGGGTGAAGGAGGATTTGGAACTGTTTACAAGGGTTGGATCGATGACAAAAATAACTCATCATCATCATCATCATCAACCTCTAAGAACAGTAATGGAACTGTTGTTGCAATCAAGAAATTGAATTCAGAAAGTATGCAAGGATTGGAAGAATGGCAGGTAACAACAAATTCATTTCTTCAAGTCAAAAAAAAAATTAATTATTATTATTTTTTTTTAAACTAAAAGACCAACTTTTACTTAAGGCACCCCCAATCAATGAAAGAATTATAAGTAAAAGAAGTTGGTGTGGCAATAAAGTCAATTCTTCTCGTTGAACAATTGACTTTTGACTGTTTCAATGGGAATTTTGATAAGGTACACCTGGGTGTTGAATACTTAGTTTTACTCTCTAGTCTAATCTATTACGTGTTAATTGGTTAATTGTAATTACTGCGGGTCCACCAATCTCTAATTGTGGACCCATCAATAAAACTAAAGTCACATTGACTACGATTTATTCAATTTTTTTTTATTTTTATATATATTATTAATTAATCAATGACGCGTTGAAATCAACTATTAGATTTGGCTGTTCAAATCTCTCTATTTGACTTTGTCATTGCGCCGTGAAAGATTGAAGTTCTTTGGGATTTCATGGAAAAAGGCGTTTCTCTCCAAAAAAAAAAAAAAAAAAAAAAATTGCCATGTGTTTTACTTTTCTTTTAAGCATGGATTTTCCTTCTGTCATGAGAAAAATCATGTTGGTCAAAGACTATTTTTGAGAAATCATTTTCTATGTAAAATTAATTGATTATTTTTTTCGAATTAATTGTTTGTTGTAGACCAATGAATCATATTTTCTTAGAAATTTTAGTTTCTTATGGACATGGCCCTCCATAACATCCCTGTTTTATCAAAATGATGACATGTCCTTCTTGACCAAAATCTTTTCTGAGAGACTTGCATTAAAAAAAAAAAAAAAGTCCATTTTCCAAGAGAAGATGAAATTTCTTCCACATTAACCGTTGCAGACCCCCCAACTTATAATTTCTCAGAAATATTACTTTGATTATTATGGTTATTTAGAGTTTCAGACAGGTCCTTCCATGCTCTTTCCTGAGAAGAAATGACCTAAATGCCCTCTTTCTTATCTTCGACATTTACCCAAAACGAGTAAAAATAATAGTAATAATAATAATAGTGAGATTCTATTGCAACTCCAAATTTTGCTAATGCCGCTCCAATTCTTATTTAAATCACCAAAGAATTAGCAAACATCTTACCCATCACAGAGCAAATAATAATAATAATAATAATGTTAGTTGTGATGACATGATTCAGGTCACCCAAAGTAGGTTAAAACATAGCATTGGATAAAAAACTAATGAGATAAAATCATCGGAATCTGGGGTAAAAAAAAAACTAACATAACCATCGGATAGAGCACAGAAAATCGTTCGAAATGGGGGCTACCCGCACATGGTAATCTGATGATAATTCGATCTCGGTTTGGAAGCATTGACTCGATAAACTCATGTCAACTTGACTTGACCAAAGTCAAGATAGACCCACCCGATTGGTAAAATTTGTGGAAACTAGCAACCTACGCTACGCACACATTAGAGGCAGCTAGCAATAGCATCTACTTACTTACTTGAATGGATAGAAATTATTGACATCTGTAGCGCCAAAATCTTCGTGGTGAATAAAATAGTGACTTTTGAATTCCCCTCATCAGATTGTTTCTCAAATCTGCTCTTGTGTTGTTAGCCCTTCACATTCCTAGATTCTTAGTCTTAGGATACTTTATTCAATTATGGATTATTATAATCAAATTATAGAAACTATTTTCCAGAATTTTAGTTGACTACACTAATTTCAAAGACTTTTTTATTATTATTAATTATTAATTATTAATGATGGTGCGTGCAGTCGGAGGTGAATTTCTTGGGGAGGCTTTCTCATCCCAACCTTGTAAAGCTCTTGGGATACTGTTTGGAAGATAAAGAGCTCCTTCTTGTCTATGAATTCATGCAAAAAGGAAGTTTGGAGAACCACCTCTTCAGAAGTAAGGAAACAAAATTACTTACTGTTGATACATGTGTGCCACCTTCTAGTATGTATGTATGTATGTATGTATATATTGAAGATTAAGTAAGTAGTGGTTTATTTGTGCAGGGAGTTCAGCAGTCCAACCACTTCAATGGGATATACGGATCAAGATAGCAATAGGTGCAGCTCGAGGCCTGGAGTTCTTGCACTCTTCTGAAAAGCAAATCATCTACAGGGATTTCAAGGCCTCCAATATCTTGCTAGATGGGGTAAATAAATTTAAATTTAAATTAAAAAAAAAAAAAAAAAAAAAATTTTAATACAATGTTGGACCGATTCTTAAAAAACCAGTCTGAGTTGGAAGAATCAATATTTTTTCATCCCAACTTACATAAAAGAAACAAAGGAAGATGCACAGAAGACCTTTTAATTTGAATTACTGTTGGTATGACAAAATAGGGATGTCAAAGATAAATGATGTGCTCATACTCCGATATCTTCTATGTAGATTTATAATCCAAAATTATCAGATTTTGGATTGGCGAAAAATGGTCCCTTAGGCAGTGCATCACACTTAACAACACGGATCATGGGCACATATGGATATGCCGCTCCTGAATATGTGGCCACAGGTAAATTCGCCCCCCCTCCCCCCTCTTGCTTCCTTTGTTCTCTCTCTATTAACCTTCATTTTGCCTTTCTTCTTCTTTTTTTTTTTTTTTAATAATGCTCAAGAGATCTCAAGAATATTGACCTCATTTCAAACTTTTCTTATGTTCAAGTATGTAGGAACCATAGATGCTTTTCATTGAGATACAAGTGAAAAGTATCTATGGTTCTGTGTGCATCTCCACCTCAGGAAAGTGTGAAATGAGGTCAATCTTGGGTTGCTTCTCTAGCACGATAATTTTTTTTGGGTTGGGGGGGGGGAGGAGAATATTTAAGATATTTTTTATATATTTTTAGAATCATGATCCAGTAAGGTGTCCCATTCCTATAGATAGGAACAGGTATCTATGTGACACACATTTGATATAGAGTATAAACACATTGGGCTGCGTGCAGGGCTTGGTTAGGAGCCTGGGATGTTTTAAACCCCAACTAAAACGTGTCACATAGACACCGTTTGTAGTTTCTACAATCCTGAGTCTTTGGTTTTATTTATTTGATCATCGTAGTTGAATCAGTTCAATCTGTTTTCGAGCTCTGAAACTGAGGGATAAAGGAAAAAAAACTAACCTCAAACAATGGCGCCATCAAATGAGTAACTGAGAGGGAAGAATGGTCCATAGGGGATGCTCTCTACAAAGATGTACTGATAGCTTAGGAAACATGTAGAATTCCTAGAAAAACAAATATACTTATAAGCTGATCACCCAAATTAATCTTTGGTGTAAGACTTTGTTGTGAAGTTGCCATAGCCTAAGAAATTAAAATGCATTTTTCCTCTCATTTTATTCATATATATTCAATGCTCAGCCTCAAACAAACAAATTAATAACAAATGTGTGAACTCAATATTGAACAGGTCATTTGTACGTAAAAAGCGATGTATATGGCTTCGGTGTAGTGTTGCTTGAGATGCTAACAGGCCAAAGAGCTGTTGACACGAATCGCCCAAGTGACCAACATAATTTGGTGGAATGGTTAAAGCCATCTCTATCTGATCGAAGAAAGTTAGTTCGTGTAATGGATCCAAGGCTGGAGGGCAAGTACCCATCCAAAGCTGCACTTCAGGCAGCTGAACTCACACTCAAATGCCTCGGTTCTGAGCCTAGGGTTCGTCCATCGATGAAAGAAGTTTTGGAAACCTTGGAACGGATCCAAGCCATCAAGGGCGGGTCAAGGGAGTCCCGAACCAGACCTACAAATAATAAAGGCCACCGCAATCGACACGGCCATCACCATGTTCCCCGTCAATCCCCACTTCATCCAAATTACAGGAGCCCCAACAACACAGCTGCTGCAAAGTCGCTTTGATACAATTAATATGGCTTTTTTGAGGAACACTGGTCCATGAGTGTGTGTGCATTTATTTCTCATTTGGACTTTTTATATCTCAAAAGAGGTTTGATGCACAGCATCAGACATACGGTTGAAATGAGAAGAAAAATATGTAATTCTAGGGATTCATTCCAATTAGGCATCTCTAGGAAATATCCTACAATCTCAGCCATTATTGAATCATTCCATTTTTTATATATTTATTATATGAATCTATTTGATGATATTACAAATTAAAGTTCATAGACGGATTGTTAGCTGAAAATGTCCCACTATGTTTTGAAACTGATGACATGCATCCCTTGACCTCAGTCATCTAAATAGACTAATGGTAAAGGACTCAAATCCTCTCGTCGTCAACCTTGAACCAGAAGGAAGCTAACTGCTAGCGCCTTAAGCTTTAGGGGGCACGCCCGCCCGCCTACTTTAAAAGCAAAGCAAAGGCTGTCTCTTATATATGTATTTAGATATTGAGTGAGGGATGGGAACGAATGAAAGCTAAGGCCTTTCTTATCAGGGGAACCTCGCTCAAAGGAAATAGAAGATTGATTGCCAAGATTGGTACAACTGGGACATACAGGCATCCATTAGTCCCTCTCCCCACCCATCTCATTCCTTGCCCCTTATCCCCCCATGCCTTTATGGAAGTGAAGTCGCAGAAGGAAACATCATAAGCTATAGACCCAGCTAAGGCAGTTTTTGGCTAAAGATTGAAGATGATGGCATTTGGGTCTTTTCCTATTAGTCTACTTAGAAGACTGGGGTCAAGGCGGGCATGTGATCAATTTCAAAATCACAGGTGAATATCTCTAACATTCAACAAAACATGAGGGGGCATGTCTAAATTATTTATCTCAAAAGTTACTGTTTTCAATTTGGAGTAATGTAGAATAAAGTATATCACAATGTGTAATCCAGTAGTTCAAGTCAGTGTTTTAAAAACAGAGCAAAGTGGTAGTTCAATGGAGTTGAAACGAATTTTTTTAATAAAATTTAGAGAATTTTCCAAAAAAGTGCTCAACTTTTGATGAAATTCCAATTCTGACTCATTGTTAATTTTTATTCTCAAAACAATGAAGAGTGAGATCGTAGGTATTTCAAAGTGACAATGTCACTGATATAAGGTTGCAAGATTGCTAAGATATTTTTGAAAAGTGATGATCTCGCTAAGATATTTCAAAGTGACAATGTCACCGATTTGAGCTTCCAAGGAGTCCTTTTTGTTTTTTAGAGTGCAATCATACTGCAAGTTGGATTTTTTTAAGTGATAGGAGTATAATCAGCACTCTGGGATATGCACTTATAATTTTCTAATGTGTAAGTTGATCCAACCCAATTGAAGCAAATGATTCAAGCCACGTATTCTTAATATTTCCCCTAACATAACATAACATAACATAACATATGCACAGTGATCTTTAAAATTCATTCTCAAACCTTTTTCCCTTTCCTTGGCAAATACTTCTTCCATTTCTTTTACTTTTCTCTCTTCTTTCTAATTTCCTCAGAAACGATGAATCTCCTATCTCAACTTTTTTTCCTTGTAAATACACATGTTGATTTAATGGATCTTGAAAGGATCGAACTAAACTGGGAGAAAGTTGAGACTAAATTGATCAAAGAATTAATAATCTACGTTCATCCACAATGCTTTAAGTTTCACAGTCTTAACAATCATGTTGAGGATGTGGTCCTGAACTCTTTGTGCTCCATTGCACAAATTTCCACAGGTCGTTACCTCGGGGAAGGACCAGTTGTTTTGTCATTATATCGTGGATCTCTACCCCATGTGTTTATAGATTTTGTTAAGGTGTTTTTACACCTTTCTGGTTTTACTCTTTTGTCTCGAGAGAAAGAGAGTGAATTGCCTGTTCAACCCATCCTCTAATCATTTCATGCAGGATTCTACCAATGTTTTCTTGTAAATATTGACATCCTCAAAGCTTTCCCTCTCAAAGACCAATTACCTTCCTAACCCCTATTTGTTGAGACTCAAGAGAAGGTAATAGACCCCTAGGACCTTATCCTAGGTGGATAGTTAATAGTTCATTCATCAAGGTTTTCAATGCAAAATGACCATGTTTCAACAGGTATGGACACCCTTGCCCATCAAAAGAATTCTCTTAAAAACTTAAGGGAGAATTACTCTCCAAACCCCAACTTGTTAAGACACATGAGAGTAATCGACCCTTAAGACAACTCAAGTTTGGACAATTGCATGCCATCATTCAGGTTTTTATAAAATTTGAATTATTCTCCAAGGCTAGGGCTTAAAATGGAACGAATTTTATCCGAAATTCGAGTCCACCAAATTCGAATTTAACGGGTTTGGCCCTATCAAGTATATCCGAATTAAAATATGGTTTGGATATGGGTTGATGTCCCATGATCAAAGTTGGATCCGGGTCAGATATGGATCTATTCCTATATCCACCAAGATCTGACACCCCAAAACCATGTCTTTTACTGCTTATCTTGCTTGGATTCGAGGTAAGGAACTCCTAGATTTTGCAAAGAGTCACAGTTTTTTATTCATGTTAGTTTTGATCTCTAAAACCCTACTTTTCAAATCAAAATATAGGTCCAATTTCATATGTACATTAAAAAAAACACATGTTTAGTATGAGTATTTGATGTTTTTATGACGAAAATCCCTCATGCTGTGGGCGGCACCAAGCAGTGGAACCACCAGAAATTCATATCAGTGATAGCACCACCGCCTGCTACTTCCTACATTTGCACATTTTTGTATTATTTTTTTTTAATCCTCAAGGCTTTATAACAGAGATTTAGGGACTAAAAATTGGTTGAAAATTGTACTTTTGCTTCTTTTCAAAAATGGGAGCTTTGGGTTTTAAAGTTTTGATGATCGCATTGGAGGTGCGATATTTTTCAGGTGCAAAACGAGAGTATATACTCTCTATGGATGTGTGTGTTGGCAAGTAGATATCAAGGGTTGATGTTTAAATTTTTTTACCGTAATGCAATGATCATGTTTATTTGCTTTCATGTACGAGTAATGGTTTATTCATAGATTATTATTTATGTTTCGTTACATGGTAGGAAATTAGGTATCTATTCCATACAATATATGATATTATTTTTCCTTATTAAAGAATTTGTGAATGCCTATCATCCCATTTTCAGAGTGACTTGCTATTCTAAGACCAATCGTTAGGATGGTAATCTCCTATGTAATATGGGATGCATAGGAGAGTATAATCAAACTTGAGATTTGTGAAATTGTGTTCTATCTTCACTAGTGAACTATGTGTTGTAAAGGTAGTATGTAAACGAGTAAAGATAACATTTGAAATTTAATTTTTTACTTGATAGGCTTAGATGAAGATGATTAGTCAATGATTATTAATAATTTAGAGTAGTCGAACGTATTAACACTTCGTGAAAAGACCTATACCTTATGTTCAAAGTCAACAACCAACCTGGGTCGAATAACTGGTCACTCAAGTGTGATAAGTGCACTAACCAACAAAAAAATAAGGAATCAACGACGAAATTCCACACCGATGAAGTATTGGAGAAATTTCTATCTTGATTGGGAGGTATCTAATCGTGATTCTCAACTCTATTATCAACTACACTATCATTTTTTGTATTTAATTCTGCTAGAGAGACCATGTAGATGTTTATAAAACTTTTATTGTTGTTGTCCATTGAAAAACTATTATTAGTTTTAAATTATTTAGCATGATTATTTGTTGAATGGGATTGTTAGTTTGAGTCTTTGAGATAGTTTACCTATTGGGTAACCCTTGTTATTCACCCTATCTATTACAATTGTAGATAACTCCATTACAAAGGAGACCTTAGAACAGTTCCAACCCTTAAGAGGTTAGGTAGACGATCAAATTATGCTTCCAAGAGAGTGGGACTACTACTAATGAGTTAGAAGACAATAATGTTTAGTCTTTTAATTTGCTTTAAGAGTGAAAGGGTAGCATTTGGTGTTTTAGAGTGAGGTTTTACTATTCTTGGAAAATGTTTATGCGAATATTCTATATTTGGGTCCATTATTAGAGTACATTTTCCACAACCTGATACTTATGTGGATTTGGTATCATGCTTACACTCTGTTTGTTTGTTTTTTTTTTTTTTTTTGTGGTTGAATCGCCTATTGCTTATTTTTATAGCTATCATTATGGGTAGTGTATTAGTGAGCGCCTTAAATTCTAACACAATCATAGAAATTCATGTCAGGATTTAGGGAGGGTGATGCATGCATTTCAAAAGAACCTGAAAATCCAAATAATGTTATATCTATGGCACATTCAGTCATTATGGTCAAGAATAAGGTGATAATGATCATCCATCATCCTTTTCACCCTTCGGATTCATCTTGTGCAAAGTAGGACGGATTATTTTGATGTAGCCATCTGGTCTTTTGTGAAAATTATGCCATATAATAATACCCACAAAAAGTTTCAAACTGATAACATGCCCCCTTTGCCTTCTAGCTTCAATGAGTGACTTAAAGATCAAAATACCCTTTCTCTTAAACTCTTGTTGGAAAAAAAAAAAAAAAAAAACCCATAGTCTACAACCTCCAAACCTCAAGAACAAGGGAAGGTTGAGAAAGTGATGTGTTTGGGAAGAAAATATCAGCTTTCTAATTACCCGAGGATGAAGACAATTGAGTTTTGGTATCGGTGACCAGATACTTCTGTTAGTATCTCTTTTGTATAAAAATATGGAAAGCCAAAGTGGCAACACAAAATTATGCGCAAATTAATAAAATATGGTCACATCAACTTCATTTTCTTGCCACCTGAGATTATAAAATTTTAACTACACAAATTCCCTTCACAGCCATGAGACTTGGGAAAGCCAGTGTAAAAATTGGCAGATCTCTTTGCATTGGTCGCAAATTCTTATTATGTCCTATTATATAGTACCCAAAATGGATCTTTAAATTTAGAAAAGAAACCAAAGTGCAGACAAATTCAAAAATAAACGACAGAGAACAGTGTGTATGTACAACAATATCACAGGTGGTAGGTCTCTACTAAAATCTCTTCAAAAGCTGGAGTGGTGGCTACAACTAGTTCTCAGTTACTTGCTGCTATTAATATTCTTATTCATGCTCAACAACTAAACATGCAAGTAAAAAATAACTAGGGTGGTGAGTTGGTAAAATTTTACTGACTGTGATCAGGGGTGTTGTTCCCCAATAGTCGCTGCACCGCAGCTTGCACATTCCCTGCAGTCGCGCTCAGTGCACGAATGTTCTCTTGGGTGTCAAAGAAGCCCATTTCTTGAAGCTGTGAGAGCTGAGTGGCGTAAATTTGTTCAGGTTCCACTACCAAATCAAAAGATAGAACCTTTAGTCTACACTTTATTATTATAAATAATGTCGTTTAAACAAAGCCCAACCACACACACACACACGTGCGCGTGCACAACAATAACAAAAAAACAGGAGAAATGAGTTAATGACCATTATTAGATGCATTAGAAACGGGCAGACCACCAGTGCCAAGTTCCCTAAACATATTCATCAACGACTCCAACCCTATATTGTTTGGTGTTCCTTTATTGTGAGACTAAAGATTATTCAACCACCTCGTAGGTAAGGAGAAAAAAGCAAGAATAGGAATAGAAAAATATTGTAAATTCAAAATTCTTTTGGTGGGATCTTGAATCGAATTAACGCCCTCCTTTCACATAGATCTCATCAAGCCATGCTCACCAAGATGGCTCAGGTCCATCCTGATCACAGGTACATGGATTTAAAAACATTCTTATCTGATACCCCCCCATGTTCTACATTGACCATCGTGAAAATACTGAACAAACTTGAGAGAGTTTTCTTGGTTAGGGTGACTGATTTGGATTTGCTAGGTGGATTGGACAGGTCTGTCTGGCTTGATCATTTATATCCACTAATAAGTCCTCCTCAACAAGTATGATTTATTAAAGACTATGAAACAACAACGGTAGTGCCTACAATTCCCAAACCCAAAAATAAAGCAAGCTGATGCAACAAATAAATTTGAGCAAATTACCAAAATGGAGCACAAATATTGAAAAAATCCCAAAACGGTGCACTATTTATATTAATTCTGAAAATGGTAATTTACTGTTTTTGGAAATAATTTTTTCCTACCAAAATGGTAAAAAATAAAATGAACAGTAATTTCTACAGTTTTCATACCAAAATGCCCTTTTCTCTTTCTTCAACCTTTTTACCATTTTTACCTTTTATCAAAACCCAACTCTTTTATATAATAAAGATAGGAGGTTTTACATGTAATTTGAATATAAATTAAAGGAAGGGTAATTAAGAAAGTTCAATATAAAGTTAAAAAAAGGTATTTTGGGTAAGAAAATTGTAAAAAATACTCTTCAATTTATTTCTTACCGTTTTGGTAAAAAAAACTTATTTCTGAAAAGGGTGAATTACCATTTTCGGAATTAATTTGAATAGTGCACCGTTTTGGTAATTTTTTCAATTTTCGGTGCATTATTTGGTAAATTAGCCAATAAATTTTGTTTGTGAAGTGGAGATTGTCTTAGTTACCATCAGCCTGACCAGGTGGTTCCCTGCAAGAGAACAGCATCACACCATAAGAAAACCATAACAACAGAATCAGTCAACTGACAAAGTGAAACAGAATTGAACATAAAAGGATGCTCTGCTTAAACCAAATTGGTTTGATTAATGCATTATTTGTCAGGGAGAAAACATGTCGATAAAGCTAACTATGGAGAGAGAAACTACCATAGATCAGATCGTTAGATCTCCCCAATCAGTCAGGCATTTTTTTTAGTTTTTTATATTTTTTGACCTACAAAACTCCCAATTGGAATATTCATAAAATGTGACCATCTGTTAAGTCCTGAACTTAGTAGTCCTCTCTTTCAAGTTTAATGCATGCAGCAATTGTCTTTTGTTTTTCTCTCTCTCTCTCTCTTTCTTTTGATAAGGAAACTATTCCATTGGTAGATGGTAGTAATAAGAAAATTTTCTTTTAGAAAAGAAGTAAATTTAAGCAAAGATTTATAGCAATTGGTAGATGCCTTGACTTACTGTGCTGATTGCGATTGACCAAGATTAGACAAAAGTGATTGCTGTAAAGCCAAAACTTGCTGCAGAAAATTATAAAATAAAAGTCAAAATAAAAATAAAAAACAACGGAGAACAAGCATGTACCAACTAGCTATAGTAATCTAAATCACGAAAAATAATCGAGGAATACGACGTCCCTCTTCAACACTGGCAATCTTACATCACAGAAAGCAGGACCGGGAAATGTGTAAGCTTCACTATTTAACATGCTCACTTGGCAAAAGATAAAGGGATAGTACCTGCATTCTTTCAGGGGACGTCACTTGTGGAAGAAATTCTGGGTTTTGCATCATTTCTCTTAATTGGGAATTGGAATCAAGCTGATTGAGACCGAGAATCAAACAAGCAAGACAAATGTGTTAAAGTCAGAAAAATAAGAAACAGTTTTATGCTCAATGATATATATAAAATAACAAATATACCTGGCTCATGTACTGAGGGTTAGAGAGCAAGCTTTGCATCATCTGATTCAATTGAGAGGAATCCTGCAAGCCACCCAACATCCTTTCCATCTCTCCTTCCAAGCCACTACTACTGATACCAGGAGCATCCACCACTGTTGTGGTGTTTGTTTGTGCCCTTGTCTGTGCAGCTGGGATTCACAAGGATGGAGTTGTTCTTCACAAAGATTTTGAGATTCGATTGAAATTTTAAAAAGCTTCGAGTAAAGCAGAATCATCATCATCATCTATGCCTAAACCAAAATATCAGGATAAGCAACAAGAATACTGACTCAATTCAACTCTAGAGTTTCAGATTTCGTCTTCTATAAAATGAGAAACAAATGCCTTTCTAAAGTTCATTGCTTTTCGCTCTGTTTCAGTGAGTATAAAGTTATCATTTAACAAAAAAAAAAAATGAAAGCTCATGAGGTCTCGGAAAGCTATCAATCTAGTCTTTGTGCAGAAAATATGCTTGCATTATGAATGAGATTTAAAAAAAAAAGTTAAATATGTCCCCAAATTAATTTTCTTAAATGTCAATTTTTTTCTGGATTCATTGAACAAAGTTTGTATGGATAGAGATTGATCAAGTATTGGAAAAGTCTCCCTCTAATGAGATACATTCTTCCTATCATTCTAGTATTAGTCGCCCCTAGTTAAGCTTTTCTATTGAACATTTACTCTTGCTCGAATGATAAATGTATTCTTTGGTGGGGGGTAAAAAAGAGGAAAAAGAGAAAGTTCAGCTTCAGAAACAAAAAATTTCTAGAGATAAGTGACAAAAAAAAATATGAAACCTTACAAGTAGCACTGCTCCATGGGTTAGGAAGCGGATTGGCATTTGGTGCAGAACCAGCAGTTTCAGAACCAGTAGTTGAAGGGTTGAACCGATCCCTAGCTAATGGGTTTGAACCCAAATCATTTCCATTATCTCCTCCTCCAGTCATGATTGTTGCATTAAGAAATGGCTCCTGAACAGTTTGAGACATACGTCTAAGCATGTTGAATCCTTCGGGAGAAGATTCAACGTTGCTCATAGCCCTGTCAGTGTTTTGCATCATCTCCCGCATGAGTTGAGGGTTCCTTGAAGCTTCTACCGCCTGACGGAGAGTAGTGGGATCATTAAGTATATGAGCAAGTTCGGAATTTCGATCAATGATGGCACGCATTTGGGGATTGCTCATAATCAAGTTGCGCACTAGCTCGGGATTATTCATTAGGTTCCGTATGGCAGGCATGTTCATTATTTCTCTCATCATGTTGGGATTCTGACTCAACTGTTGCTGCACTTCATCAAACTCCGGAACTCCTCTAAATACTCCTCCCCTGCCACGTGGGCGTCTATTGACATTGGAAACACCTTCAACTGGAGTGGTGTTTGTACTTCCAAGATTTGCTGCACCAGTAGTGGTAGTATTGGTTGGTAAACCACGAACCATATGAACATTGTGATCAGCCTCCAAACCTATCAATGACAGAATAAAAAGTCAGTTTCAATAGTAACCACCTCCTGTCCGGAACTCCTCTAAATACTCCTCCCCTGCCACCTTGGCATCTATTGACATTGGAACCACCTTCACCTGGAGTGGTGTTTGTACTTCCAAGATTTGCTGCACCAGTGGTGGTGGTATTAGTTGGTAAACCACGAACCATATGAACAGTGTGATCAGCCTCCAAACCTATCAATGACGGAATAAAAAGTCAGTTTCAGCAGTAACCACCTCCTGTTTCACTATTGACATCCCACATGCTCATTATTCTCAATAAGCATGTTAAAGTTGCATGGATTTCCTGTTAAGGGGTGAAGATGGATCAAGAACTCAAGAGTTCAAGTATTGACTAATGTTTATGATCCCAAAAGGCCAAATATGTAGAACAAGGATAGATATTTTGCCTCTAAGGCTAAAAAATCGAACTCATATTCATAAGTTAATTCCATGTAATAGGCATTGAATTTGATATAAGGAAAGCTTGATTCTATGTGACTGCATTATTTTGCGGCAAGAGCATTTTTTCCCCAACAAAATAGTAATGAACATGTACTAAGAAACTTACCTTCTTTTGTTGCTGTGGCTATTCAGGGCCCAAAGGTTTGCATCAAGGGTGGCATTTCTAATTTGATGGGCAATGCTGGGAAGAATTCTTACAATGGAACAAATTATTAGGAGAGGTTTTTGGGGGTACTAACACTTGATGAGGAGTCAACAGATCATGTTTGTATTCATTGCTCTTTTGATCAATTGGGTTGTTTTCCTCCATCTATTCAGTCCTTATTTTGGTCTTGACTGGGTGGGATTTCTCCTTTACTCTGTGTTTGGATTGAGAGAAATGGAGAGAAGAGAAGAGAAAATAAATGAGTTTCTCTCCATTTCTCTTGTTTGGATTGTTAAGTGGGGAGAGAAGAGAAAAGAATTAGAGAGAAGAGGAGAGAAATGGAGAGAAACCCTTTTAAAATATTTTATAATAGCAACCCTGCCCCTAGATCTCTTTTAAGAAAATTTAAAATTCCAAAGCTGTCCCAAGTTCTCTCTTGTCAATCCAAACATGGTCAGAGAAATTGATTTTCTCTTCTCTTCTCTTCTCTTAATAAGTTTCTCTTCTCTCCACTTCTCTAAATCCAAACATAGCCTTAGAGATTCTAAGATACGACTTTGGAGCACCACCCCTTTTGCAGTTTGTTTGGGGATTTGGAATGAACATAATCGTATGGTGTTTCAGGGGAACTGTGAGTCAATGCAGGACTAAATTTTATAATCATGAGCACTTTGTTTTTCAGGTGTAAGGTTTTTACAAAGTTCAAAAGGATTTTCTTTAAAGACTTCTTGGTAAGACGGGACTAGGTTTGTTGCATAACCCTGTCTTGTAGTGTGTTTAGCTGATCATCTTGATCACTCTTCTTGATTAAATCCTTCAATTCTCAAAAACAAGAAACTTGCCACTTGTAGGGGTGTCAATGATACGTGATTACCCAACATGTACGAGCTAACTCAAAGGTCCCAGCCTGCTAAGTTGGTTAAAATCTATGAACACTGATACCACCACTTAGTCCGTGCTCCTATGAGTTGGAGTAAACTGATGTTGGATAGTAAATAATAGGGGAAAATCAGATGGACAAAATTCTATAGGGGCCGCTCGAAAAATAAAATGCAACTGACTTCAAAGTTTTTCCAACAACAGCGAGTTAAACTTCTTGTGGAGGTTCCAAAAGTATCACCACGGATAATCACATGGCTCTTGCACTCTAGGCCGATGCTATTGTTCAAATTCCAAAACAGGTTAGATTAAAGAATTTTAACCACCCACTCAAAGAATGTCTTCCAATCGGATGGACTCATTCTTGCCATGTTAAAAAAGCTTTCGTCCAATCGTAAACGTGCCAATGTGCCATGAATGGCATAAAAAAAGTTGAAGGTGTTGAACCAAGAAATATTGGAGATGGTGAATTTAAAGTACATTTTGCTAGATAAATAGTAAGTTTTAGATAGAATGGAAGATGGTGGGAATCTATCTATCGAAGAGATTATGAGAAGAACTACTTGAAGGTTGATTTCCAAAAATTGGTACTTCTTGAGGAGATTAATAGGTGACAAACGTTGAGGTGAGGAGATTGAAAGAAGGGTACCATAATACCAATTTTTTGGTCGAAGGACAACTAGTCGCAGAACGGCTAATTTCACCTCTTGACTAACAGATAATGAGCCAGTGTTGGAGGGTGAAATGAATAATACATAAGGTGCAGAGAATAAAAACACCACCAACCAACAGAACTAGTCACCCCACCCCCCAGGTTCAAGTTACACACCAAATTCCACCTGAAAATGAGATCCTCAAGGAAGATCCCCCTTGCTTCTCTAAACACTTTAAACCAGAAGAAAGGTAAACACAAAACTGACTTGATTAAATCCCCCAAGGAGCTCTCTTTCCCCTCAAAGACTACTATATTCTAAGCACTACAATACCAGTCCTTCTCTAAACAACCTCTCTTTCAACAAAATAAGCACAGGGCACAACTTTGATTAGAGAGGCTCTTTGAGGAAGATGAGAACTTTAATAAGAAGCTCACCTGAATTTTTGCTCCGCAGTTGACCCCAAAGAAACAATGGGTCAAGACATTTCGGACCTTAGATCAACTAGTGGTGGATGCAACATATAATATTATTTTGAAAATACTAACATTGAGAGCTTCGAGGTTCAAAACAGCCATCCAATCTATGATTGGTCCAACAGACGGTCCTTTTATCAGGGTTGACAAATTTTTAGGATTTTTAATGTATTGATTCGAGACTTCATTCAAGTAGTCCCAGTGTCATTTGCAAGATAGACTTAGAGAAAGTCTATGAATACATCACTTGAGACTTTTGAAGTATAGGCTAAGTTGAATAGACTTTGGAAATGTGTAGATCAATTGAATCATGAAATGTGCCTCTTTAACCTTCATATCCCATACTGGTTAACAGGAGCTCGAACGATTTATTTATGAACGCAAAGGTGTAAGCGAAGTGATATTTTCTCACCATTTCTTTTTTATATCGTCATTGAAGCTTTCGGGTAGATTCGTTTCGAGAGTTGTGGATAAGTATAGTTTGCCAACAATACTTTGGTTTATGCGGACCCCCCCCCCCCTCTCCTCAAAAATAGTAATAATAAAAAATAAATAAATAATAAAAAAGAATAAGGTTCCTTATAGGGCTCTTAAGTTGTTCCGGAGCTCTTTTTTTTTTTTCTTTTCTTTCTTTCTTGATAAGCGAGAGTTCTATTAAAAGGAGGACAAGAAGTCCTCAAAAAAGATACAAACAGAACAAGCAACTATATCTCAGAACACACAAAATCCCCACCTAAACACAAAATCCTCAAAGAATAAACCCCTAAACTCCAACAACTGTTTACACCAAAAAATAACAAACCAAGAATACTCAAAATCCACTCTTGTTCTGGGGTAGTTACCACTTACCACTTACAAGTCTAGCAATCAATATTTCTAAAAGCAAGGTGTTTGGAGAAGAGTCCATTCATAATCTTGATCATACTGCAAGTATCTTGGGATGTGATGTGGGAATTTTCAGACTACCGACGATTCATGGCTTGCCTTTTGGTGTTGCCTCTAACAACTAATCTATTAGAATCCAATTATTCAAAGAGTTGGCCAACATCTAAGATTATGGAAGTTGAGATTTTTATTTGAAAGCAAAAAAAACCAAGAAAAAAAAAAAGACTTTAGGACAAATACTCTACCCAATGTTCTCGTATATCTTATCTCCTAATCCTAGGAGTATCACTGAGGTTCTTGACCATAATTAGGGTGTTAATGGAGTTAGTTTGGACTTGAAAATTCAGCCAAACCTTTTTATTGAAAGCCAAGACCAAGCATGTCCATTTATTTATTAGTCATTGAGGGAAAATTTAAGCCCAACCTACTAGGCATGTAAGACACCCATGCTAGGACCTATAACGAGACAAACATATAAGCCCATTGGACCAAACCAATTATTTAAGATCCCCAACTATGAGAAAGAACAGGTGCCTCTTACAATTGGTAGGGACATGGAGTGATCGGCGTCCGAAAAGAGAAAGTGCCAACTTAGCTAAGTTGGTAAGGCATGTGGAGTGTTGATCCCATGACCTAAGTTCAAAACCCATTGATCCCCACCTTCACCTCTGCCGACAACCAACCCTTGCTTGCCTAGCAAAAAATAAAAGATGTCCCAAAAGAAATTGCATAGATGCTTACAGAATACATTCCATATATTTGCAATACAAAACATACATTGATGGGGAGAACATATTAAATGAAAAGCATACATAAGAACTTATCAAGTAGAAGTGATTGAATTCAAGGCATTTTGCATATGTGCTTCCAAACTTTCCCAAAATTTCCCTTACATTATACATATTTGCAACAGAAAACATACATTGATGGGGGGACACACTACATGAAAAGCATACATGAGAATTATCGTATACAAGCAATCTAGGAAAACGAATCAAAGTAGCACTTTGAGCAATTCAAAACATCAATTTCCTCAATATTCACCAACCCCCTTTGAGATATGTAAATTAAACAACTGCAAGGTTGTGTGCAATATTGTTAAGATCCAAAACAATGCTCCAAAAGTACCTAAGGATCACAAGATACCCCCACACTTCAAGGCCGACGCCCTTTTTGGCAAGCCCCCCAGACTTGGACTTCTTTTCAAGTAGTAGGTACCCCTTTCTCTTTTTCCATAAGTCGCCCCTTCCCAAATGAGTCACGGTGGCCTACTATGGCGGACCCCTTCCATATCCCATAATATGGCGAGCGCCCCCCCTCCCCCTATCCCTTTTCTTTAGAACTCCTTCCATATCCCCTACTATAGAGAACAGCCCACCCCCCCCCCCCCCCCTTTTAAAACCCCTTCATATTCACACTATAGAGAAGCCTTTTTTTTTTCTTGTTTCTTTCCATAATCACCTCCCCATGACTCGAACCCTAGACGTGGGGTTGGCTCTGATAGCAAATGTTAAGACCCAAACTAATGCTCCAAAAGAACCTAGGCGTTAGTGGAGTGGAAAGTCTTAACCTAAGGATTGTAACAAATATCTTTTTCTTTTTAACAAGTTAAAACTTAAATTTACAAACTAAAAGAGAAGTTGCACGAAGTTCCAAGAAACAATGTGAAACTAAGAATGCAACTAACAAGATTGTCCAATACAAAATTACAGTTTCTGTGATGGTGAAAATATGGAAACGAATAAAAAAATCTTGGTCAAATTGTGTAATTAGATATGGTTTTAATATATTTACATACCCAGTTAAATTCATCTGTCTACCTAAAAACTTTTGCAGTGAATTTACCTTTATATCCCTGTGGTATTAAAATAATCGGTTACCTAATTTTTTTTAAAACCAAAGGGGTGTATAAAATGTAAATTCACCAAAAAAGATTTTACACAGATGGATAATATTATCAGGGAACGTAAAAATTTTAAATCTGTATCCAGTAATGTAATATTGAAAAACACCCTCCTATGATACCCATTTTTAAGTATTCTTGGGTTTTTTTCTTTTTTTCTTTTTTTTTTTTTGGAGTCTAAAGGTGTATTAGAGTTTGTCTTTAGGTTGGAGTTTGTGTGTTCCAGTTAGTTTCTTTCTTCTTTTTGTTGTTTCTTAGGTTGGTCATCTCGACTGCCTTCTTTACATTATTTTTCCCCCTTTTTTTTTTTGAAATAAAATTATATTTAACAAAAAAGAAATGACAAGAAAATGTACATTATGCCTCGTTAAGCATTAGAACCAAAGAAAATTTTCCCAACGAAAGAAAACATACACAAAATTCAATAAATAGAGGAACTGAAAGACCGAGATCAAACTTTAACAAAACCTAAATTAAATGTAACTCATAAAATATTGAAATGGGAAGGACGTACCAAAGCTTTCTAGGGTTTGTTCGTCATCCAAGGTCCGACCGTTGTAAATTAGTCGCTGATCCTGAGCTGGAACATCGCAACTCTGCGCCACAACAACTTTGAACGCCCCAACAGTCGATTCAAGGCTGGTCTTTAAGGAGAATTTTGAAACGTTGGGACCACAAATGTTAACAGTAACTCCATCATTGACGTTCGAGTCGCTAGCATCGCTGGAATCGCTATCTGCACCCATAATATTGTTCTCTGCAACTTCGTTTCTCCAGAACAAGAACAAGAACAAGTAGACTCGTAATCGAACACAAGAAACCGTTTTAATTAAGGAGGGAAATTATGTCTTTTTCTCTACACAACAACTACGTTTGTTTTTAGGGAAAATTACTTAAATAGGCCCTAGAGAGGGGAAGGGGTTTCTTTCTAAATAGTTCTTAGCTTTTGGGTGGTATTATTTAATAAACCTTTTAATCTAAGATACATCATCAAATTTGAGAGCTGCTATTGGCACCCCTACTTTTACTTGTTACACCCCATTTTCTTAAATTATTCTTCACATCTCCAATTAAAGATTAAAAGATACTCTTAAACCTTATTAAGGTTTGGCTCAAATTATATTCTCAACTTTACAAATCATTGTAACATTCGTTCAAACAGTTTCAATAGTTGTTTACAATTATAATTAGGCTTGTAGTTGTTTACAATTTATATATATATATATATAGGGAGTGGTTCAGCGGCCCTGACGTTTGCCCAGTTTCGTGCCAAGCTTTTACGACCACAAGATAGGGACGCATCTGAAGGTTAAGAGAGATGTTTATGGTTTTAAAATATAACGTAAGTAATTACAGAATGCCCCTTCATCAATTTTTATTTCTTTTAAAAAATCCCTCCGAACAAGTTCCTTTCTTCTTCTTCGATCTCTGCCTATAAACCAAGTTACAGACGTAATTTACGAGAACCTCTCTCTCTCAAGTTTTAGATCGAAGCTTCCTTGGAACGAAACCCTCTCCTTCCCATTTTATCCAAAATGGGCATACCCTGATACCCATTTTCATAGATCCTCCAAATGATAATTAAAAGGCTTACTTCAACTGGCCATATGTCATGAGAAAGGGATTAGATTCTTTGATCTTGGTTATTGCTCCTGCATTTCTGAAAATGACTTTCACTTCAGATACAATCCCTTGCAAGCCATTTTCCAAGCATAGTTTTATGGCTTCATCCAAAGAATTCCTTCTAACGTCTGAGTAAATTTCCAATCCCTTATTTGTGAGAAAGAACACTTGATTAAGCAACCACATTAGTAAACTTAAGTATTTGAACAAAAGAAATTATCTTTAATTAAAAGGTAATGTCATAAAAAATTGAAAATCGATTTGATTAAGAGCTCATAATCATAAATCATAAAAAGAGAGTATAATTAGAAATACAAAAATCTCTTACAGGATAGGTTTTCTGCAATTTCCTGATCAGCTCTGTTGCACTTGGTTGGAAAGACGAGAAGATGATCGGTCTTTCTTTGGCATACTCAAAGATCACATGCCCATATAAATTGACTACAATTAGAACAAACCCATATAGATTGAGCCGGATTGGGCCAACAGCACCTGGAGTATGACGGCGACGACAACGGCGAGAAGGGTTTAGAGAGAGACAACGATGTAACTTGAGAGAGAGAGAGAGAGACGATGGCGAAAGTGTGTGAAACTTGGAGGAAAGAGAGAGAGAGGTTCTCGTAAGTTACGTCTGTAACTTGGTTTACAGACAGAGATCGAAGAAGAAGAAAGGAACTTGTTAAGAGGGATTTTTTTAAAAGAAATAAAAAATTGATGATGGGGTGTTTTGTAATTACTTATGTTCTATTTTAAAACCGTAAACATCTCTCTTAACCGTCAGATGCATCCCTATCTTACGGCCGTAAAAGCTTGGCACGAAACTGGGTAAATGTTAGGGCTGCTGAACCGCTCCTATATATATATATTTATATATATGAGGAATGCTAACGTTTAATATTTCATGGGAAGGTTAGCATTGTCCACCACATTTATTTTTTAACAATATCCCTCCTCATTTTTTCTTTTAAGAAAAAAAAAAAAAAAAAACAAATGTGTATTACTCTTTTACATAACAAATGCTAGTTAACATAATAAATGCTATGAGCATTTAAGTATTTTGAATTAAATATTTTTTTTTGGATTAAATGTTTGGACAATCAATGCCAACATAATAAATACATTTATTAATGATATAATAAATGTATTTATTGTATAAAAGACTAATATGCCATATTTTTTTCACTAAAAGACAAACCAAGACTGGATATTATTGAAATAAAAAAGTGTTGGACAATGCTAACATCCCCATGAGGTCTTGGACGTTAGCATTCTCATATATAGAGAGAGAGAGAGAGAGAGAGAGAGAGAGATCTTCTATTGGCATCCCAACTTTTATATATCCTCAACCATTCATTTATTTTTAATTGTGGTATAATAAGTAAAAGTTGGAGTGTCAGCAACAACTCTATGAATTTATAGGAATTAAAAGGTGAAGAATTTTCTAGTACAAAAATCAATAATTAAATTTAAGAGAAAGTTAAATGGATTAAAATATTTCTCCTTAGAGATTGAAAAGCTTGAAGATGACATATTTTTAAAAGTGGTGGATTTTTCTATTCGTCGCTGATATCTTTCGCAACAGCTCATTATTTCATGAACTTTGAAAATTCTTGTGGAGGCAAGTGCCCCCAATGTAAATCCGCCCCTAATTATCCAAATACACTTGTGTTTTGGAGATTATTTGAGGAAACCCTTATGATTTAGATACATCTTTGATGGTGTTTCTCCCACCCCACATCTTCCTCCAATTTTTGCCCACCCTTAAATTTTTAGGTGATTAAGATACCCCTCCCTACATTTTTGTGAATATTTGAAATACCCTACCTGTGTTTTCAATCTGATGGGATGCCCCCATTGATCTCCTCCCTTAATTTCCTGGGTAATTTATCACTTGCCATTGTGACCTTGTTCGTTTCTTTTATGTTAACAATAAAATTACTAAAATATCCTATTTTCAGCCAATAATGGAAAACCCTTGATTTTTCTTCCTAAACTAGTCATCTTCAACCTCTATGACAAATGAATTTTAATCTTCAATTCATTGCTTTGAACATTGTTCTAATCTCTTATAGAAAATCCTTGAATTTGTACTTTGGATTTGAAAATTGTAGTACATTATATTAATGTTGCAAAATAAGGTTGTTTTACCCAAGCCTAGAGGTTGAAGATGAATGATTTTTAAATAAATCTTTTTGAAGGGATTTGGTTTCAAGTTGAAGATGTTGGTAATGAGATCATTTTACATCAATTTATTGGGGAAGACCAAGGTCAATGGGGCATGTAGGAGTCTTGGTGAATATCTAACGTACCCTAAATTTTTAAACGAATGAGATCGTCCCTTGACTTTGATCTTTTTTAACCTTTAACCAAAAACCCTTGAATTTTTTCCCCAAAATCAATGATCTTCAAGTTCTTCATCCTTATCATTAAGTTTTAGAAATACCCCTTGTTAAATTGATTATATTAGGTTTACCCCCTTCCAAAATGCAAGGTTAGATTTACCCCTTGTCTGTAAGTCAACATTACATTTTCTTAATGAATTAACAGTGAGCTTTTGATTTTTTTTTCAAAATGCTCTTCAAATACTTAAGTTATTAAATCAAAATTTAGAAGAAAAAAAATAGTAATTGAAATTTCATTGTTAAATCATACCCATATAATTGTGACTTTCTTAAAAGGTGTAACTTCCAAAGAAGATATAATAATATTATATTGATTTTAGCTGTAAAGAAGGTCTAATAATATTAGATTGATTTAAAAAAAATGAGTTTAAAATTTTTTTGATTTGAAGGTGTATTTAATTTTTTTTAGTGCATTTTAGGCAAGTAAATAAATTTCAAAGGTGTATTTAAGATTTTTTAAGTGCATTTTAGGCAAGAAAATAAATTTTGAAGGTGTATTTAATGAATTAAATACACATTGGAAATAATAGGGGTGCACACTAGATTGGGTAAATTCGATAACTGGACCAATCCGAAGCCTTTTGGATTGGATTGGTTCAGATTGAGCATGGATTGGTTCGGGTGCGGATTGTAAAAAAAAATCCGATTGATTTCGTTCGATCCCGGATTAGGGGCATAATAGAATTGAACCAATCCGAGAACCAAACTAATCCAAAGTATCTATTATAATATATATATTTTGTACTAATTTTTATATGTTTTAACAATAAATTTAAAAAAAGAACGATTTTCTCCTAATGAATTTTAACTTCCTTTCTATTTTATCTTATGAGTGTTTTGTGTCACACTCATATTTGATTATGATTCTAATATTTATTTTCTTTCCCTTTTCATTAATTACGGATCTTTGAATTATAACAATTTCTCTATCGATCACTCCCCCACTTGAAATATCTATGGAGTTTTCATTTTTTAAAATAAATTCCAGTAATTTTTGGTGCATAGGTAGACCGATGTAAGATCGGACTAAGAGTTTGTTATTTTTGTGTTATATATGATGCTTTGTTTATGTTGAAATAATAAGTATGTTGGTGTTTTGTTTATGCGTACTATATATTATGTGTGATGCTTTATTTAATATTTATTTTCCTTAGTTTTAAGTTTTAACTATTTTAATTTTACTATTGAAAATAATAAGTATGAGAACCAAGATCCGATCCGATCCGAACCAAGGTTGATTTGGATTGGTTCGGTTTTATAGGGTAATTGGATTGGTTTGGTTCCAAATTTGTAAAACTGATCATGTTTGGTTCAATTCCAATTTTGTCAAGATCTGAACCATGTGCACCCCTAGGAAATAAACCTTTCAAAGTATTTTTGATATAATTTATTTTTACTGCATTCTAGGTAGGAAAATAATATTTTTTGAAGGTGTATTTAATATTTTTTTAGTGCATTTTAGGCAGGAACAAATTTTGGAAGGCGTATTTAATGCATCTTAACACGTACCCATCAAAAAATATTCTTTTGCAAGAGCATTTAATGTGAGATCTATGTGACAAGATTGTGACGTGGGATTTAGCGCACTTTCTAAGGTGTATATGATCTAGCTTCTTTGATCAATTCTATTTTAGCGATGTTATAATATTTTGACTTCAAATTTATTTTAGAAGACTGTCGTTAAGTATTGTTAATTATAAAAAATTTAGAAACATTAAAATGTTTATCATTTTGTTTTAAAAATTACTATTTTGATAGGTTTTACGATTTTCAATAATGTAGTTTGAAGTGGAGTCAAATTATATAATCTAAAAATCTATTTTAGTGTGAGAGATGTAATATTTATGGTCAATAATACTATCCATACAATTTTTGTTTGTTTTAAGGAATTATTTCTCTAATTTATCTTCTGGCAACAAAGATTCTATAATGGTGGTGATTGTCCTGTGAGTTTCATCAAAATTTGATGTTGACAACAGTATCAAAGATTATGATAATGATGGTGGTATAATGAGATTGGTGGTGAAACAAGCTTTATATTTTTAAATTAATCAATCATTTGAAAATGGGTCTTTGAAGAATGTTCCTTATCGAGACAAAAGAAATTTGCAAGGTAATGACATATGGTGTCAAGCCATTGAGTTATCAGAACTTACAAAATATTTTTCTTAACGAGAAATCAAGGATTTACCTAGGTTTAATCTTTCTTAAGTATAACAAATGCACACATCTCATGAGAATGATGCATTTCTTAAACAAAAAAGGTATCAATTGAGGGTTAGATTTGAACCTTAGAGAAGAGGATTAATGGTTCTAAAGCTAGTTAAGTCTAAGGTTTAGGGTTTAAGTGGGTCCAATAAGTTCCTTCAATGATTTTTAATTCCCATTTCATGTCTTGTCTCGTTCAGGTCTCCATCCATACTAAGGGTTCTAGGGCTCAACTAGTGGCATCCAAAACCATGATCCGATGCTTTAGGGTTGTATAGGACAAAATTCAATGAACTTTGAAAAAAAATCCAAAATAGTTGTTTTTTCCCATTGAATTTTAATTTAAATTTGGGAGTTAGGTGGAGGTTCAGTGGCCGTTCATTTTCAAAGCATTAGACCACGTCCAAAAGGGAAAAAATCAATTTTTTTTATCAAAGTTTTTTCAGGAACTCTAGAGGTTTGTGATGTTAGTTTGCCAATGTGATAATCCATTTGAGAAAAATGACCCTTAGTAAGACTTAAAATATTACTAAGATAGTAAGGAAAGTGTTAGTGAATTGGAAATCCAACATCACACCCTTACAGATTTCATAAAGAAAACCTACCATTCTAGGGTAAAAACGATTTTTATTTTTTTTTTGCTCTTGATCCAAAGTGGCTGAAAATTTAAGGCCATCAAACTCTCAAAATTAAAATACAATGGTAAAAATAATTTTCTTTTTATGTTTTTAGAATTGCGTCCTATACTGTAGACACCCCATTTTTGCATACGCTTGATTAATCAACTCGTCAACCCGATTGTGATGGTTCCCAATGATAGATATTCCAATATTTTTTATTTGTTACTAGATATGTTTCAGAAATTCGGATGAGGTATCTCAAACAAACAGAACTTTAGAAACCACGCTATTCTAGAAAAATATGATCCAAAAATGTAGAAATCATCATTATGAGACAAAAAGAAGCTTTACGAGAAAAATCGTTAAAAAATGACTAAATTATCAAAATACCCCTTATGTCAAAACATTTCTAAAGACTACATTATGCTTAAGAAAAACTTTCGAACACATAAAATAACGAATTAAAATCAAATAAATCATTTCGTCAATTTTAACCAAATTCGACAAAATTACGAAAATACCCTTCATAGGGTCCACGATCATTTCACGTCAAAAACCCATAAGTGAAATAAACTGATACTCCCATTGAATTCCTTACGAAAAATTGATTTTAAAACATCCAAAAACATCGAAAAACGACTTCAAAAAAGTAAAAGACCTCTTTGAGGGCGAAACAATAATTTTTCAACCCTAAAAATTCAAATTTTCGAAATTAATTATTAAAACATTAATTAACGTAAAGTGAAATCTTAATAAATTAAATTAAAATTTTTAAATAATTAAAACCAATTAATTAAGCCCACAAGCCAAATTTTAAGTGGTGGCCCGTTTATTCAAGTGGGAGCCCACCTGATATTTATTAAAAGACCCCTTCATCTGGGGGCCCAAATAATTAAAGATATAATTAAGATGGTTCTCCATAAAACTAAAAAATATTCTTTCATTGTACGTAAGAATTAAAACCCTAATTCTAAATCCTAATTCAAAATCCTAATTAAACCCTAATTCGCCTTATCTAAAAAAAACCTAGTCAAACTTAGAAGCTTCCAAAATAGGAGCCTCCACAACCCAATCTCGCAGGTCAAGAGAAATCATAGGAAAGAGAGGTCAGAAACACCCCCAGCTTTCCCAAAATCCTAAATTTGAAGTCCCAACTCCCTACCTAACATCCAAACCCTAGTTTTTGCTTAAAAAATAGCCAGAATTCTTAAGAAAAATACTTAGAAACCTTCAAAATACCTAGAACATCTAGAAAATACTCAGATCTAGGAGGAAAGTACCTCATCTTGGAGATCAGAAGCAGATCTAGTGATAGAGAAAAAGTAGAAAAACTCACATGATGACGCTCTCCTCCAACTCTGAGGGAACCAATTGTCGCAATCACCCAAGGTAACAAAGGTAATATTTAATTTTGATTTTTAGGTCATTTTTTGCAATGTAATAATTTTAAAAAAAAGTAGAAAGCAGTGTTTGTCGGGCGGGATCGATGCCTAACACCTTCCGATTCGGTAACGTGATCCCCAGACCCTTTCTTTTTCGTAGATTAGTACCTTTTTCCAGTTTTGAGTCATGTTTCGGTTCCTAGACAGCAAAACTAGGTGGCGACTCTCAAACCCAAAAAAAAAAAAAAGGATCTGCAACCCACAGATTGAGAGCACTTTCAACAAGAATGCTGCATTGGATCATGTTTTTGGATGCCACAATGTGATGCAGTCTAGAAACTTTGCTTACTAAGTAAGGAATGTGTTATTCATCTAAATTTTGGCATCTAAATTAAGTAGTCATCTGTGATTTCATCAGGAAACTTATGAACAAAAGAAATTAATCTATTGGTAGGAGTAATAGTTTGTCGTTCAATATTTAAACCTAAAAATTGGACAGATGTTTGGAAGAGTTTAATTTTGCATTCAGATAAAACTAATCCATTTTTTATAATAATATTTTTAAATAAATATAAATGTTTCCAATGTTAGTCTATGGAATTTGAGAAAATAAGTATATTGCCGATATAAACTAAAAGAAAGCATTGATAGGGATTAAAAATGTCATTCATCATATTTTGAAATTCACTTGGAACAATTTTAAGGTCAAATGATATAACATTCCATTCGTAGTGCTTGAAAGAGACAGTAAATGCTATTTTGTTTCGATCTAGTTTGTGAATTTGAATTTGCCAGAATTCTGATTTGAGATCAAATTTTGAGAATATTGTTGCATTGGATAATTGACTTATTAAGTTTTGTTTGTTAGGGTCTGGGAACCTAATGACTTTTAAAACTTTATTAAGTAGTTTGTAATTTATAACTAGATGAGGAACTCCACGTTCTAGTTTTACGGCATTTTCAACATAGAAGGCAACACAAATCCAAGGAGATTTAGATTTTCTAATTAAGTGTTTGGCTAGATGGTCATTTATTTCATTTTTACATAATTCTAAACATCTAGAATTCATTTGTATGGGTCTAGCTTTGGTAGGAATTTTTCTTTCATCGAATTTGAGAATGTAGGGGAGAGAGACGTGATGTGTTTTTTAAGGCAAGAAAGCATTTGGTAAATCAAAGCATCATTCTTGTATAAGGGATTGTTCAAAAGTTCTTAATTGGATTTTGAAGTAATTAGTAGAGAGTTTTTGTTGAATGGATTGATATATTGATTCTTATTTGATAAAGTTGAGTTGTGATTCTTTATTTTGGATTTGGTTTAAAATCATTTCTAGGTTACCCTTTTGGGGAGGACTAACAAATTCAAAAAGGAGTGTTTTTCCTGGAGGTAGAGGTAGATGTTTCGAGACCTTTGTTTCTAACAATAAAAGGTTGGAGATCAATTAAGAAAAGTGTTCCTAAAATCATATCTTGTTGAAGGTTTGGAACAATTAGAAATTTGGTAGGATAACAAATCTTATGTTTACAAATGGAGCCATTTGTTAATTTATAATTTATAGTCAGAGAACTACCATTATTGGTAGAAATGGAGGAATTAGTAGGTTCTAGGAATTTGATAGGAAGAATGCCTTCTTTTATACAATTAATGTTAGCTCCAGAGTTTAGTAAAGCTATAAATTTATGAGAATGATTAAGTAGGTTTAAAGTGACTTGAGCATACCAGTTTTGATAAATATATTGCATTAGGGTTCCTATAGTTCCTAAGAATTGGTCAAGATTTACATGAGTTTCTTCTTTTTGAAAAGGCTGAATATCAAGGAGTTCTTTTGTGTATTTTTTATTAAATTGTAGAGATTCAACTTAGAGTTTTAGATCTTTAATTTCAGTTTTTAGATGAGAAATTTGCTGTTGAAGAGTTTGTAAGGTCAAAGGTTATGATTTAGTATTTAATCTAGTAAATACATCTTTATATGTAAATGGTAAGAGAGTTTTTTCTTGAATAAAGTTTGTTGGTAGAGGCTTCGGGCCTGGATTGGAAGTAGAGGCTGTGTTTAGAATTGTCCAGTATTTTTCTGAGATAATCATTTTCAATGCCTCATTTGGGATATTATCTAATAATTCTAACATTAATTATTCATTTGTAGTGAGAACGTTAAGTTCTAAGGAGAAGAGGAGGTAGAAGGAAGGCTAAGGAGATGCCAAGGAAATGGGCAACTATCAGATTTGGAATCAATTTTTTGATCAGTATTTTCGTGTTCATTTTTAGAAAAAATGTATTTCATAGACATTTTTCTTAAAAGTTTTTAGGTGGCATTTGTTAGCAAAATGGCATGGTTTACCACATTTATAGCAGGTAGAGGATGGTTTAGGGTTAGTCTGGTTTGTTTGATTATATTGTCTATGGAAAGGCTTATGTTTGTGTTGACAAAAAGTTGGATAAGTAGGGTTCTTATTCTTCTTAAGAAATGTTTTTTGGGGAAAATGGGCTTTCGTTTAGAAGGGGCAATTATTTGATCGAAACCAAATTAATAACTGAAAGCACTCTCGATCTGCGGGGTGTTGGGATCCGCTTTTGATTTTTGAGGTTGGGAGTCGCCACCTAGTTATTACGGTCGAGGAATCAAATATTGACTCTAAATAGATGAAACCAACTAATCTACGAATAAAAAAGAGACTATGGTCCGGGGATCACGTTACGGGGTTGGAAGGTGTTAGGCACCAATCCCGTTCGACAAACGTCGATTTCTACTATTTTCTAAAAAATGATTACATAGCTAAAAGACCTAGAACTAATAAATAAAACCAATAAAAATAGTAAAAAAGCATACCTAGATGATCACAATGATTTATTCTCTCAGAGCTGGTGGAAATACTCTTCTATGAGATTCCTTGCTTTTCCTTAATTATTGAATCTACTTCAGATCTCCAAGTTGAGGTGTCTTCTTTTTAGATCTGAGTATTTCCTAATTTTTTAATGGATTTCTAGGTGTTTTTGAAGGATTTTTGGATGTTTTTTGAGCAAAACTTGGGGTCTGGATATTAGGTAGGGAGTTGGGGATTCAAAATCGATTTGGAGAAGGATAGGGAGACTTTTTGACCTATTTTTTCTAGGATTTATTTTGACTTGCGAAATTAGGTTGTGGATGCTCTATATTTATAAAAAATTTTGGAAGAATTAGGGTTTGACTAGGTTTCTTTTTAAATAAGGTGAATTAGGGTTTTGACTTAATTCTTATCTGATTGACTAGTTTTCTTTAGATTAGGGTTTTGACTTAAGTCTTATGAGATTGGCTAGGTTTCTTTAGATTAGGGTTTTAATTCTTACGTACAATGAAAGAATATATTTTTGGTTTTGGAAAATCCCCCTTAATTATATTTTAATTCTTTAGGCCCTCAGATGGAGGGGTCTTTTAATAAATATCAAGGGTCTCCACTTAAATAAGTGGACAACCATCAACAATTTTGCCTGAGGGCTTGATTGATTAATTTTCTTGATTCAGATTTTTAAATTAATTTTATTAAGGTTTCAATTTACGTTAATTAATTTTTTATTTATTAATTTCAGAATTTTAAATAGTTAAAATTGAAAAATTACTATTTTACTCCCGAAGAGAACTTTTGCGTTTGAAGTCGTTTTTCAATGTTCCGGGATGTTTTGGAATCGGTTTTTCATAAGGAATTCAATGGGATTATGGGTTTGTGTCATTTATGAAATTTTTTGTATGAAATGATTGTGATCCCTATGAGGGGTATTTCCGTAATTTTATCGAATTTGGTGAAAATTGGTGAAATAGTTTATTTGATTTCATTTTGTTATTTTATGTATTCGAAAGAGTTTTCCTAAGCGTAATGTGGGCTCTAAGGATGTTTTGATGTTAGGGGTATTTTGGTAATTTGATCATTTTTTAGTGATTTTTATCGTAAAACTTCTTTTTTTCTGTAAAATGATGATTTCTGTGTTTTTGGGGTTATATTTTCTTAGCATAACATGGTTTCTATAGTTTTGTTAGTTTGAGATACCTCATCCAAATTTTTGAAACATATCTAGCAACAAAATAGAGCATTGGAACATTCATCCATCATTGGGAATCGTCGTGATCGGGTTGACGAGTTGATTAATCAGGAGAGTGCAAAAATGGGGTGTCTACAATAACAAAAATCACCTAGTTCTTTTTTAGATTTTAGTTTATTAGACTTTAATTGCTTTTGAAGTTTCATGTCAAAACAAAATTTTATGCCAATTTTGTTGATGTGTTGAATAATTTCTCGTATAGAAAATCGATCATAATCTAGATTTCCGCCAAGGATGGCAGCTAAGGTTTCTTTAACTTTTGCTGCGAAAAGAGGTGGTAGTCCTGACATAAATTTTTCTTTCTAAAAAAGTTTCATAAGGATTGTTGATTTTGTAAAGTTTAGAAAGAAACACATCTTTATATGAAGAAAATAAGAAGGGAGTGGAGGAACACAGATTCAATTCTTTTTGTGATTCATCTTTTTTATTATGAATATGAGAAGTAAACATATATAGATTATAGTGGCTGTCCATTTTGGAAAATTTTCTTTATATAGGAGGGAATCATGCTAATAAATAAAATCCAATCCTACCAACTAAGGAAATAAAAATAATTACAACCAAGCTAAATATGCTAAATACGAGAATTAGGGCATGGATTCCAACATTCCCCCTCAAGCCGGATTGTAGATATTTATCATTCCCAATTTTTCCGTTAAGTTATCAAAGTTTGATCTAGCGAGAGCCTTTGTGAGAATATTAGTTGTTTGACAATCTATTGGTGAGTAACTGTGTAATTGACTGTGAATATTCCTTCTTCAGTCTTCTCTTTAATGAAGTGCCGATCGATTTCCACATGCTTTGTTCGGTCATGATGAATAGGATTCTTTGCAATACCGATTGCTGCTTGATTGTCACAAAATAACTTCATGGGGTGTTTTATCAACATTTTTAATTCTAATAGTAGTCTTTGTAACCAAATAACTTCACATATACCTTGAGCCAGTGCACGAAATTAAGCTTCTGCGCTACTGCGAGCTACAACAAATTGCTTCTTACTCTTCCAAGTAACCAAGTTTCCCCATACATAAGAACAATATCCTGAAGTTGATCGTCGATCAGTAACAGATCCTGCCCAATCTACATCTGAAAATATTTCGATATCCCTCTTAGGCATTATTAAGAAGAATAATACCTTACCAGGCGTCATCTTGAGATATCTCAGTACTCTGTAAACAGTGGTCACATGTTTTTCGCTTGGTCAGTTCATAAACTGGTTAATCACACTAACGGAGAAGCCTATGTCAGTCTTGTGTTTGAGAGAGAGATGAGTTTTCCCACAAGACATTGATATCTTCCTTTGTCGACAGGAGTACTACTACCATTGGCTTCTAATTTTACTATTGAATCCATGGGAGTCTCAACATGCTTGCAACCAAGCATTCCTATTTCACTTAACAAGTTCAGGACGTACTTACATTGGGAAACAGATATACCCTTCTTTGACCGGCCAATTTCCATCCCGAGGAAATACTTGAGATTCCCTAGGTCCTTGATTTCAAATTCTTTGGGCAAGAATTGTTTGAGCAGCCCTATCTCCTCCTCATGATCACTTATCAAAATAATGTCGTCTACATACACAATGATAATCGCCAACTTTCTTTCTATGGAGTGCTTCACAAGCATGGTATGGTCAGATTGACACTAAAAATATCCATACCTTTTTACAGCCTTTGTGAACCGTTCGAACCAAGCCCGGGGAGATTATTTGAGTCCATACAAGGATTTTTGAAATCTACATACCTTGTTGGAGTTGGATTTCGTCTCAAGACCTGTTGGAATATCCATGTAGAACTCTTCCTTTAGATCCCCATTGAGAAAGGTATTTTTCACATCTAGTTGGTGAAGCGACCAATCGAGATTAGTTTCCAATGACAGAAGTAAACGTATAGTGTTGAGCTTGGCAACTGGAGCAAATGTTTCCTGATAGTCAATGCCATTGGATTGAGTGAATCCTTTGGTGACTAAACGAGCCACGTACCTGTCCACATTTCCATTTACCTTTGTACTTAATTGTGAAAATCCATTTACACCCCCACCGATTTCTTGTCTTTTGGAAGGTCAGCAATTTCCCAAGTACCATTCTTTTCCAAAGCTTGAACTTTTTCATTGACTACAGCTTTCCACTTAGGACACTTAAACGCTTCCTAAATGTTTCGAGGCTACCTGTATCTCTATGAGGCTAGAAGTAAATGAACGAAAAGAAGGTGATAGCTTTTCATAGGAAATAAAATTCCCAATGGGATGCTGAGTGCAAGATCTCACTCCTTTTCTCTTAGCTATGGGCATATTCAGAATAACATTTTGTAACTCTGAATCAACAGTATTATCTGAGTCGGAGATAACGTTACCTGGAATTTTGCTTGGATTAGGACCCAGTCTGCTTCATGGATTTGTTGAGAAAGTGCTCCTTCCTCAGTTTCCTTTTAGATGTGCTCTTTATCCCACAAGTTAACAATGAACACGGTGGTTTTGGCAAGTAGAGGTTGACTAGGAGACTCTGGAGAAATGTGATTTTCTGACCTTAGGATAATGGGATTTTCTATGGATTTTGGTGACTTAGTGAGAGACTCAACATCCCAAAATTGATATTCTTGACTTGAATTCTCCCCCTAAATATTAGTTTTGGGGTATTATGGTTGGGTTTCAAAAAAGGTGATGTCCATCGAATTATAGAATTTTCTCGTGATTGGAGAGTAACACTTGTACCCTTTTTTATTTGAAGAATACCCAAGAAAGATACACTTGAGTGACCTAGGATCAAGTTTACTTCTATGTTGTTGATGGACATGAATGCAGACAGAGCACCCAATTTTTTTTGGTGGAATGGTGGAAATAAGATGAGTTGTTGGAAAGGATTTTGGGAGGGTTTGGCAAAGTGTTTTGAATTTTAGTACCCTAGATGACATTCTATTGATGAGATAAGTTGCTGTAAGGATAGCTTCCCCCCATAACAATTTCGGAACATTCGTTGAGAACATAGCGATCTAGCCACTTCTAGCAAATGTCTATTTTTTCTTTCAGTGATTCCGTTTTGTTGCAGGGTATCTACACATGAACTTAAGTGAACTATTCCTTCTTTTTATAGAAATTCTCCTAGAATGGAGTTGAAATAGTCCCTAGCATTATCAGTCTTTAAGATTTGTATTTTTGATTGAAATTGGGTTTGAATCATATTTTTGAAATTTTAAATATTTGACTTGTTTCTAATTTTTCTTTCATGAGGAATACCCATGTCAATCTAGTATGATCATCTATGAATTAGACAAACCACTTAGCACCTGTTACATTTTTTATTTTTGACAGACCCCATATATTGCTATGGATCATTGAGAATAGACTAGACACTTTGTAAATGGAAAAATGAGACTGAACATTGTAGACACCCCATTTTTGCACTCGCCTGATTAATCAACTCGTCAACCCGATCGCAATGATTCCCAATGATGGATGTTTATTCCATTGCTTTATTTTGTTACCAGATGTGTTTCAGAAATCCGGATGAGGTATCTCGAACTGACAAAACTGTAGAAATCACGCTACGCTAGGAAAATACGACCCCAAAAGCTTAGAAATCATCATTTTTTAGACCAAAAGAAGCTTCACGATAAAAATCATTAAAAAATGACCAAATTATCAAAATACCCCTAACATCAAAACAACCCTAGAGCCTACGTTACGATTAGGAAAACTCATTCAAACACATAAAACAACAAATTGAAACTAAATAAATCATTTCGCCAATTTTCACAGAATTCGACAAAATTACGAAAATGCCCCTCATAAAGTTCACAATCATTTCACACAAAAAACTTCATAAATGAAAAAAAATAATATTTCCATTGAATTCCTTACGAAAAATTGATTCTAAAACATCCTAGAACATTAAAAATTGACTTAACGCGAAAAGTCCTCTCCGCGGGTAAAACGGTAATTTCACAATTTTTATAATTAAAATTTTTGAAATTAATAAATAAAATATTAAATAATTAAAGTGAAACATTAATGAAATTAATTTAAAAATTTGAACTAAAAAAATCGATCAATCGGGCTCTCAAGCAAAATTGTTGAGGGTTCACAAGATATTTCTTTAAGGACCCCTCCATTTGGAGGTCCAAAGAATTAAAGATATAATAGAGGGAGGTTCTCCAAAAAATTAAAGTCAATCAAGAAAGACTAAAGTCAATATATTAAAGTCAATCAAATAAGACTAAAGTCAAAATTAAAGTCAATTAAGCAAGACTAAAGTCAAGATATTAAAGTCAATAAATTAAGACTAAAGTCAATCAAATAAGACCAAAAGTCAAAACCCTAATAGAGTTCTAATTAAATAATAACTCTATTTAATAGAGTTCTAACTAAAATATAACTCTACCTAAAACAGTTCTAATTAAAATACAACTCCACCTAAAACAATTCTAACTAAAATACAACTCTAACTAAAAGAATTATAATCAAACACTAATTCTATCTAAATCAATCCCTAAAAAAAATCTATAAATAGAGGTCCTCACACCCTATTTTCGTATCAAATCAAAACTCAAAGAGAAGTTGGTCAAAAAGCCTCCTTAACCTCCCATAAACCTCAATTTTGAAGTCCCAACTCCTTACCTAACATCCATACTTCGATTTTAGCTCCAAAAAATACCTAGAAGTCCTTCAAAAACACCCAGAAACCCATAAACAAATTCGAAAAATTCAGATCTAAGAAAGAGATACCTCAACTTGGAGATCAGAAATCAGATCCGGTGAGAGAACGAAGCAAGGAATACTGTACAAGAAGTTATTCTATCAGATCTGAGGGAAAAGAAAATCGTTGCGTTCCAAAAGATAAGTATTTTTATTTTTTTTATTGATTAGGTCTTTTTAGCAATGTAGTTCTACTTGAGAATTAGTAGAGACCGGTGTTTGTCGGGCGGGGTTAGTGCCTAACACCTTCCAACTCCGTAATGTGATCCCTAGACTTAGTTTCTTATTTTTCGTAGATTAGTTTCTTTTGCCTTTTAGAGTTAATTTTTGGTTCCTAGACCGTAATAACTAGGTGGAGACCGTAATAACTAGGTGGCGACTCCCAAACCTCAAAGGTCAAAAGCGGATCCTTGCACCCTCGGATTGAGGGCGCTTTCAGTGGCAACTCTGCTGGGGACCATTGAGGATCAGACTTGAAAAGTCCCAAGTATGGGAGCATTGCCAGTAGGACCTAATTTTTTATTTTTTTTTTAGTTATTTATTTTTTATTTTGATTTTTATCATTCTTTTGGCCTATTGGTGATCATTGATTGGGATGTTGAATATTTTTGTTTGACACATCTTTGTTATGGTTCAATTTGGGGTCATTCAGAATGACCCTAAACAATGCAAGATATCAAAGGTTAATGACATAGGGAATGACCCATTTTTTTTTTTATTTGAATTATTTTTGGGTCTGTATTTTCCTTATCAGTATTTGGTTCAATTTTGGATACTTTGTTTTGGCACTTTTTTATGGTTCAATTAAGGGTCACCTTTTGATGATTCCTAAATAATGAAAGATTAAAATTGACATAAATTGAGGATGGAATGATGGTGGTTGGGATGAGAGTTATGATATTCTTTAAAAAAAAAGAAAAAAAAGAAAAAAAAATAATTTTGGATGATTTTTTGGCACGTTACTAGGCATAGGCGGCGATTTGTGAAAAAAAATTATTTGTGAATGATGCACTAAGAAACAAAAAAATTGCCTTTTTTAATATTGTTCGTGATGAGGAGAGGATTTCAAGAAAATAAAAAAAAAATAAATCAAAAAAAAAAAATATTTTTACTCGTGGTGTGCCATTAGCAGAAAACAGCTTTTGCTGTTTTTATCTTCTTCTCCAATCTTTAAAAACGAAAAACAGAAAAGAAAGAGAGAGAACGTCTCTCTCTCTCTTTCTTTCTGATCTCTCTTGTTCTTTCTTGCTTTTTCTCTCTCTCTTGATCGTTCATATGAGAGTCATATGGATCAATTGATCTCATCAACTTTTGAAGCTTGAGGAATCGTGATTGCGAAGTTTTGATCTGTCAATTATTCATCGGTTTGCTCGATTGTAGACACCTCATTTTTGCATCCGCCTGATTAATCAAGTCGTCAACCCGATCGCAAAGGTTCCCAATGATGGATGTCTATTCCAATGCTTTATTTTGTTACCAGATATGTTTCAGAAATCCGGATGAGGTATCTCGAACTGACAAAACTTAGAAACCACGCTACGCTAGGAAAATACGACCCCAGAAACATAGAAATCATCATCATGCAAACCAAAAAGAAGCTTCACGATAAAAATCACTAAAAATGATTAAATTACCAAAATACCCCTAACCTCAAAACAACCTTAGAGCCTACATTACGCTTAGGAAAATCCGTTCAAACACATAAAACAACAAATCGAAACCAAGTAAACCACTTCGCCAATTTTCACAAAATTTGACAAAATTACGAAAATACCCCTCATAAAGTTCACGATCATTTCATACAAAAAACTTCATAAATGACAAAAACCAACATTCTCATTGAATTCCTTACGAAAAACTGATTCCAAAACATCCTGGAACATTGAAAAACGACTTAAAACGTAAAAAATCCTCTCCGAGGGTAAAACGGTAATTTCACAATTTTCATAATTAAAAAATTCGAAATTAATAAATAAAACATTAAATAATTAAAGTGAAACATCAATGAAATTAATTTAAAAAGTTGAACCTAAAAAAATCGATTAATTGGACTCTCAGGTAAAATTGTTGAGGGTTCGTGGGATATTTCTTTAAGGACCCCTCCATTTGGGGGTCCAAAGAATTAAAGATATAATAGAAGGGGGTTCTCCAAAAATTAAAAGTAAATCAAACAAGACTGAAGTCAAGGTATTAAAGTCAATCAAGTGAAACTGAAATCAAAATTAAAGTCAATCAAGCAAGACTGAAGTCAAGGTACTAATCGAGTCAATCTCATAAGACTAAGGTCAAAACCCTAAATCAAAACCCTAATCTAAACTAATCAAGTCAATCTCATAAGACTAAGGTCAAAACCCTAAATCCAAACCCTAATCTAAAACTAATCAAGTCAATCTCATAAGACTAAAGTCAAAACCCTAAAACCCTAAAGACTAAGTCAAAACCCTAATTGAAACCCTAAAAGAAACCCTAATCAAACCCTAAATGCTTTATAAATAGGAGCCTCCACACCCTATTTTCGTATCAAAGAAAAAACCCTAGAAAAAGTAGGTGAAGAAGCCCCCACAACCCCTCCAAAACCCTAATTTTGGAGTCCCAACTCCTTCCCTAACACCCCTACTCCTATTTTAACCTAAAAAACATCCAAAAACCTCCCAAAAACATCCCAAAAATCCACCACAAATTCAAAGCATTCAGATCCAAGAAGGAGACACCTTGCCTCGGAGATCAGAAATCAGATCTGGAGACAAAACGAAGCAAGGAATACGGTGCAAGGAACTGTTTTTCAGATCTGAGGGAATAGTGTTTTTGCAGATCGAAGGTAAGGTTTTTTATTATTTTTTTAATCTAGGTTTTATCATTAGCAATGTAGATCTATTTGGGATAAGTAGAGACCGGCATTGGCCGGGCGGGGTTGGTGCCTAACACCTTCCAACCCCGTAACATGATCCCCGAATTCAGATTTCTATAGTAGATTAGTTCTTTTTATCCATTGTAGGGTCAATTTGGTTCCTAGACCACAATAACTAGGTGGCGACTCCCAAACCTCAAGGGTCAAAAGCAGATCCGCGCACCCCGCGGATCGAGGGCGCTTTCATCGATCTAATTATCTTTTTGGCAAAATTATGATCTATGATCAGTTAAAGCTTGAATCTTGGTAGATCTTTTGGTTTCCGATTGAATGAAATCATGGCTTTGGAATTTGGAATGCGTTTTAGATTTGTTGATTTACCTTTGAGTAAATAAAAATTGATTGGATCGATTGTTGAAGGTTTTACGAGCAGATTCTCATCCGATCCCTTCTTTTGATTGTGTTGAGTGATCGGATTGGGAGATCTGTTGGCGAAGGATGTTTGGGTCGAGGTTTTCAGGTTTTAGGCCTTTGAATCGATGGAGAAATCAGTTTTGGGTGTGAGATCTGCTGTTTAAAATGCTGAATTTTTTTTTATTATCATTACCTCAAGATTGGTTTGGATAGAAACTGAGGTCAAAATTAGTTTTCAACAAATCTATCGTTCATATAATTTGCGTACTCTCCATGTCTTGTTTCAACATACAATTTGATTGTGGTTTTGGATTGAGTGATCGAGAATTTTGAATTAATCCTCATATTTACTCAGATTTTAGATCAAGTTGTTGATTTGCAAAAGAATTAGAATATCAGATTATTCACAAATTCAATGGTTGATTGCCAGAATTTGTTCGAGTTGTGCGGAGCTTTCGAGCAACACAAGAAGGTGAATTTATCGATTAAGATCTTCAACAATAATCATAAATCTAATGAACAATTTCGGATCCAAATCTATCAATGAGATTCTTCCAAAAGAGAGAGAAAAAGAAATTGGGTGTGATGGTTGTATAAGTGTGTTTTAAAAAAAAAAAAAATTTTGATGGAACTTATTAGCAGGTTCTCTTTGGTGTTGAAGAAGATCAAAATTTTTTTTTTTGCACACCCAATTTTATCTATAGTACATCACATCTAGATGCTTGTTAATGATTTACTTGATTACAAATAAATTGGTGTGGCAAAAAAATAAAATAAAAATTTTTAGGCTATATTTTTAGTTTTTTTTTTAAATTAGTAATAGCTTTAAAAATAAAAAATAAAAAATAAAAATTTCCTTATGCTTTCAAAATTAATTTTGGCTGAGAGAAGTTTTTGTTTGTTGCTTAGTAAAACAAAATTCAATTAAAAAAAAAAAAAAAAAGTCATCTCCTAGTCTCAACAAATATCATTCTATCATCAATTTAACATCCATTGAAATCTCGATGTATTTTGGATCACCCAAAATAACCTTTGATTGGACCAAAAAAGAAAAAAAATTTATTGGTTATTCTTGTGCCCATGACTGATCGATAATTGATTTTTGTAAGTGCTATCCTGATTAATCGATCATTGTTGTTATTTTTATAATGCCTTGATTGATTGCCTATCTAATGGTGCCATGATCTTGATAAGTTTGATGTGCGTATTTTTAATAATGTGATTGAAATAATGTTTGTTTTGATTCATGTTTACGTGGTATCAATGTTATGATGGTATGATCTGGCCTATGGGTCCATTTGTTTGGAAGAGGCCCCGGGCACACCCCACCCTATTTTGCACACACTACTAGCATATTTATCGTTTTGCATGCTCGTACGTCCCATATAGCCAACGTGGCACTAGTGCGTGGCCCGGTCTCTTCGGAGATGCGACGTCATTCATGAAAACCACAACTTCAGTCACGTACCTTAAGGTATATCAAACTGGAGCATCAATACCGTCTGATCAGGTGATTCTAAGAGGTATATCGATGCACCCAGGCTGGAGCGACCTGAGCCTTTGACCTATTGTGAGCCATATAATCACATGTCCCGATTGCCAACGTAGTACTGGTACGTGGTCGGTCCCCTCGTGGGATGCCAAACCATTTATGAAAGCTACAACTCTTGACTCGTACCTATAGGTATGTAAAAGATAATCTAAGTATATCAATTGCACTTCTTGGTAAAAACCAGTGCCTAAGCGAGATCTTGCCCCACTGTACCCTACTGTACGAGGGGAATATACTACATCTATTCTAGACGAGAGGTATTTAAGTGGGCTCTTGCTCAGCATTGTGCGCCACCTCTCAACTGGAGATCAGACTGGCTGTTTTTGGCTTCAGAGAAGTGAGTTGAGGTTTTAGATTATCACCTATACGGTATATCAAACCAAGTCACCACGTATCGAGAGGTATATAGGTGTACTTGGGCAAGGGTGGCTAGATAAAAATGCATTGCATATAGTAAGCTTAGAGTCTAGAAACCTCCCCTGTAGGTCACGACTCGAACTTATCGTCGGTGTTCCCGGGTTATTTATTGAATGGGACCTTGTGATTGATGAATGTATGTGATGATGTGAATAATGAGATCAAAATGTACGTATGAGATCAGAATATTTTGTCGTCCTCAATGATTAAGGTTTTGTTTTACCTGATTAAAATGGGTGCACCGACCCAATAAAAAATCCATTTTTTGCAATGATTCATAGTGACCCAGTCCATCTCGATCCAACGATCATTATAGGTCAATCCATTTGAATCAAAATAGAATTCAAACTCTTTTCTAATTTGGGTTTTAATCCATTTTAATAAAAGAAAAATATTTTTCAGAAGAAATTTGTTTTCCAAATGAAAAATATTTTCCAAAGAAAAAATATTTTCCAAAAGAAAAGAAAATGAAGGAAATGATTTTCAAAAGATCTATTTTTGCATGGAAAATTTTTGAAATATTTTTTTACAAAAAATCTATTTTTTGCATGGGCCTTGAAAAATTATCAAAATGTGTTGCAAAAAATAATAAATTTGTGAAAATTTTTATATAATAAAAACATTATTTTTCAATAATTTTCAAGAGTGCAATAAAATTATTTTCCTTCTGAATAATCCTTGAACGGATGAATTGTTTTATGGATTGGTGCATAGAATTCAATAAAATCTCAGGGTTCATTTAAAATGTTATTAAGGGGGTAACACTAAAGTTGATTAAATCCACATTCGATTAGATTTCAGGGTTATCATTGTACCTAAACTCAATCGTCCATCGTCTAGCTTGGGTTGTAAATCCAGTCAGTTAGAACAAACGTCAATATCAAGTCAACAGTCAGAAATGATATCAGAATATCTCAAAATTACACAGTTATTCCCTGAAGATCATAATGTTTCAGTCTTGCCGGTTATAAGCAATGTCTCGAGTCCTCAGTCCATAATCAAGCCTGTTGTTGTTACTTGTCTTGAGTTTTCATGAGTCATTTGGATTAGCTCGAGTCCATTTTTTTTATCAATCCAGCAAAGTCATGTTTTCTTTAGATTGAGTCAACTCTTTTTTCTGTTAAGTCGAGTTAGTTTGTCGAGTCATAGAGGTATCTGTCGCCCCTTCTGAATTTGATTGGATAAAGAAATTTTTTGAATATCTCGAGTGCATTAACGAATTAACTAATAATTTATTTCAATGATATATTTTTCTCCTGAATAAGAAGATAAGGGTCGGACTCAACAACTTTCAATCAAGAAAGCAAAGGTCATTGACCTCGGAACAGAAAATAATTCCTAAAGAGATTCAAGTAGAAACCATCCTATCCCTTGAGGAACACGAAGGGATAATGAATTTACTCATAAATTTCAAAAGACTTGTTCACGTGGTCTGGTGAGGATATGTTAGGTGCAAGCTTGGGTGTTGTCTGACATGGAATAGATACTCGCTTGATGAAATGAAAACACCAACGAGATCAAAGAAGATGTTACAAAACGTTTCAATGTTGTCTTCACTGCAGCTATCATAAGTCAATACAGGGTACCTTTGAGATTGATATCTGATAACGGGTCACACTTCAAAGTCAATGATTACTTTGTGTTCAAAGTTCAAGATTCGGCATCATTTCCCTATCGTCCTTAGATTAATGGAGTGGTTGAAGCAAATAGCTAATAAGAGTCTTAAAATAATTATCGTGAAAATGTGTTGATTGCACTAGGAATGGTTAGAGAAGTTTTCATTCACACTAGGGGCACATCATACTTCAATGCAGTCTTCCATTGGAGCTATTCTCTACTCTCTAATATATGATATGGAAGTAGTCTTGCTAGTTAAAATGGAAATCCTGTCTCTCAAGGTCTTATTGGAAAGTCAATTGCCAGAGGTAGATTGGGTCTGTGGATACGAAGAACTAAATTTGATTGAAGAAAACAACTTAGAGTTCTGTGCCACGTGCAAACTTATTAAAGAAGAGTCACTTTCATGTTTGATAAGAAGGCTAGTGCTCGTCACTTACAAGTCGGGGATTTGGTACTCAAAGAAAATCGAGCACCTATCTTTTATCTTTAACCCCAGAGGGAAGTTCAAACCTAATTGGGAAGGTCCGTTCATCATTAAAGAAAATATTCTTGGAAAAGTCGTCAGACTTCAAAATCATGATATAATTAAGCTACTAGAACCAATCAACCTTGACCAGATCAAACAGTACTATATTTAAAGAGGCCATCTTTGTTCGAATCAATTTCCCTGCTACTTAGTTCAATATCTCCTTTCTTAGCCCTTTGCAACCATTTTCAAAAAAAAATAAAAAAATAAAAAAAATATACTTTTTTTCTTTCTCAGCCCAATCACCTAACCCAAGGGAGGGAAAAGTTCGAACTACGTTTTGGTCTGATCCCAAAATTCTGGGGTATGTAGGTAACCTGAGAAGTTACTTCGGCCCGACCACATCAAAAAAAAAATCTATTTTCCCACACAATAAAAAAAAATCAAGAAAAAATTCAAAAGAAAGAAAAAATATCTTCAAAATGGGGAAGAAATAAAATAAATGCCACACAAGTGGCATTCGGGTTTTTGAGCCTCAAAATTCCTTTCTTTTTATACCCAGTCCTAAGCTTACCTATAAAAGTCCTCCTAAGTACCGTGCGAAATGTCAAGGAAGATAGCAAAGCATGATCAGACAGTAACTCTAGAAGTTCAGAGGAGAAGAAAAAGATAAAAAATGATGAAGCCTGCTAAGTTGAAAACCTGAAAAGGGCGACTTAGGCAAAAATTAAGACAAGCTCGCAAGGTTGAAAATCTGAAAGGACAACTTTGACAACAATCAAAGCCAAGAAAAAAAAAAGTTCGCTAGATCAAAAACCTGAAAAGGCGATCTAGGCAAAAGCTAGAGCAAACTCGAAAGATTGAAAACCTGAAAAGGCGATCTAGGCAAAAGTTATAGCAACAAAGAAAAATAGAAGAAAATCCCAAACTGAGAGCGGTCCGAGCTAAAACATCAGAAGTCCGAATAATCAAGTTCAATACTTAGTTTAAACCAGGCATAGACTCAGAAGCCACAAGTATCTTGTCTATGATCGATCTGAAAATTCTTTCTTCCCCAAGTGAACCAAGGGAGAGAATGATGAATTCTATAATGAGTCTCAAATGGAAATATTTTGTTCTCTTGAGCCTGACTCAAAATCTTCAATAAAATTAATCAAAATAAAAAGTTGGATCTTTATTGCGCTTGTGGTAATCAAATATTTTAAACCTTCATACAAGGGGCATTTTCTTTTTCCTCTAAATATGTAATTTTCCCCTTTGTACCAGGGGCATTTTTTAATTTTTACATGATGTGTTCGATTATCTTCAATGCCATGTTTATTGTCAAACTAGGGGCATTTTATTTTTGAGCAATGTTAATCCTAAAAGATAATGGGAACCCTAAACTTAAGGTTACCCTCTTGATAACAATTTTTCGAAAAACCTTTGAAGTTCAAAAGAAATCAAAACTCAGGTTTTAAATTCATAAAACTTTTTGGATAAAATCTTGAGGTTCAAACCAAAGCACTTCGGATCTCACATTTGACTGTGCCTAGAGATTAACTAATACTTCATTTACCTAAAGTAGGAGATATGGCATTCTTTCCCAGATTCTTTTCCAGATCTAATCATTCTTGGATTCGATCATTTCTCTTCCAGATTCATTATCTTCCAGATTTATTCATTCTCCGATTCATTCTAATCAGTTTTCTCCAAATTCATTCATTCTTTCCCAAAATTCTTTCATTCCTCTGCCAGTTTTGCTCAGTTACCGCCAATGGTTATCTTGGATTTTGTTCAGTTACCGTCAAGGGTATCTTGGATTTTGCTCAGATGTCGCCAAGGGTTAACCTGGATTTTGCTCAGTTGCCGCCAAGATTAACTTGGATTTTGCTCAGTTGCCGCTAAGGATTATCTTGGATTTTGCTCAGATGCCGCAAAGGGTTATCTTGAATTTTGCTCAGTTGCCGCCAAGGGTTAACTTGGATTTTTCTTAGATGCTGCCAAGGGTTATCTTGGATTTTGCTCAGTTGCCGCCAAGGGTTAACTTGGATTATGCTCAGATGCCGCCAAGGGTTATCTTGGATTATGCTCAGATGCCGCCAAGGGTTATCTTGGATTTTGCTTAGTTTAGTTGCCGCCAAGGGTTATCTTGGATTTTGCTCAGTTGCCGCCAAGGGTTAACTTGGATTTTGCTCAGATGTCGCCAAGGGTTATCTTGGATTTTGCTCAGTTGCCGCCAAGGGTTAACTTGGATTTTGCTCAGATGTCGCCAAGGGTTATCTTGGATTTTGCTCAGTTGCTGCCAAGGGTTAACTTGGATTTTGCTCAGATGCTGCCAAGGGTTATCTTGGATTTTGCTCAGTTGTCGCCAAGGGTTAACTTGGATTTTGCTCAGATGCCGCCAAAGGTTATCTTGGATTTTGCTCAGTTGTCGCCAAGGGTTAACTTGGATTTTGCTCAGTTGCCGCTAAGGGTTATCTTGGATTTTGCTCAGATGCCGCCAAGGGTTATCTTGGATTTTGCTCAGTTGCCGCCAAGGGTTAACTTGGATTTTGCTCAGTTGCCGCCAAGGGTTATCTTGGATTTTGCTCAGATGCCGCCAAGAGTTATCTTGGATTTTGCTCAGTTACCACCGAGGATTTTCTCGGAATTATGTTCAGTTTAGGCTCAGTTATGCTCAATTATGCTCAGTCTATGCTCAGTGTATGCTCAGATTATGCTCAAATTATGCTCGGTTTATGCTCAATTTGTACTCATTTTATGCTAAGATTTTACTTAGTTCAAACTTAAACTTTTTGAAATTTACCACAGATTTTACGTCACACACTTGCACAGTTGTTATATCAGTCAAGGAGAATTTTCTAAAATTCAAGGATCTGACACTGCTAGTGAGAGCTCATGCTCAAGGACCTGACATTTTTTAGTTCAGGGAGAGTTTTACCCTCAAGGATCTGAACACCCCGATTAATTGCTAAATCAGGCTGTAAAATGAACTGTCACTAGCTTCGGCATTCAGATATCGCACTATCTACCAAAATAGATTTGCTATCTAGTTTGCTTCAACCCTCTGCCAAAGAGGGGCATCTGTGACACCCCATTTTTGCACTCGCCTGATTAATCAACTCGTCAACCCGATCGCAATGATTCCCAATGATGGATGTTTATTCCATTATTTTATTTTGTTACCAGATGTGTTTCAGAAATCCGGATGAGGTATCTCGAATTGACAAAAATGTAGAAATCATGCTACGCTAGGAAAATACGACCCCAAAAGCTTAGAAATCATCATTTTTTAGACAAAAAGAAGTTTCATGGTAAAAATCACTAAAAAATGACCAAATTACCAAAATACCCCTAACATCAAAACAACCCTAGAGCCTACGTTACGATTAGGAAAACTCATTCAAACACATAAAATAACAAATCGAAACCAAATAAATCATTTCGTCAATTTTCACAGAATTCGACAAAATTACAATGACGAGAGATTGAACTTAGTACCTTTACTGGGCCCGTATCGCTCTCGCAGTCACCCTATCAATGTAAAACCCGAAGCTTGGCGAGCCACTAGGGATTATCGATTATGCTTAGGAATCCTAGCCCAATACATACTGACCTCCAATAGTGATGGCCAAACTATCCCTGAGTCCTTCATAGATATAGCCTCTCAACTCTCAAGGAAAGCCAACCCAGTACCTCTCATCCTAGTCGAAACCTTCTCAGGCTTGGATGCCATGAAAAATGGTGAGCGGGAAAGCTTCAAGGGAAGCCCCTACTTACTCTATATGTGGATTTGTGATCGTCTCAAAATCGTAGAGGTTCCTTCAAACCTCGAATATGGGCCAGAACACTTTTCCAAGAGAAACCTGTTAGTGCGTCACAACTCAGTCAAAGCTTGGAGCAAATGGTTAGACTCTCGCCTCGCCTGTCATATTGATTTTAGGTGCCCTTGGTGGATGACTGATCCCCATGTTCTAGGAACCAAAGGATCCTACTATGTCCGTCTGATTGGTTTAGAAGAAACATCCTTTTACCATCCTAATCTGATCCCAGAACAGTACGATGTACCTATAGAATTATCCTTACCTCAGCACAAAGCTTTCTTTTCCCCCGAGCCTTTGACTGAAAAGTTAGTACACCTCATTGAGAAAGCTTGGAACAAGCGCACCTTAGAGTATCCAGATGGACCAGTAGAATTCAGAGAGCCAGTTGTTAGAGCCAAGAGGGTCAAGCCTGACAGCAATCTTGATGACCATCAAGACAAAGCCAAGCGTCCATGTAAAAATAGTTCAAGTCAAAATTGTTGAAAAATGTTTTTAATAAGAACATATTCGTTGCCAATCATTTTCAATAAAACTATCTTTTTGAATAAATATCTTCTTTTCAAATACTCATTGTGTGAATGGATTAATTAATGGATTGGTGCACAAACCTCAATAAAATGATTCTTAAAAACGTTATCAAGGGGGTAATACTGAAATTGACTAAATCTACCTTTGATGGGGTCATATAGGATAATCATTGCGCCCAAACTCAAGCGTCCACCTCCTAGTTGGAGTCGTAAGCCCAGTTGGTTAGAAAGAACCACAGTATTAAGTCAACAAGCAGATATGGCTTCAGAATCTGAGCTTACAGAGATCCGTAAGATCTTGGCAGCCTTTGCCAATGATATCAGCAATATAAAAGGCAAAGTGGAAATGTTAGAACAGACCTCGGAATCCACGGGAATTCCCTTAGATGACCCAAAGGGAAAAAAAGGTTGAAGAGAAACGTCCACGTGAAGTTTTCGAACTCGACGGAGACGAAGAGTATGTTGATGAAAATCCGGCGTTATCTAATAGAATGTCTCAATTGGAGTCAGCGATGAAGAGTATAAAGGGTATTGATGAAATTGCAGCAGGCATTGAAGCTTTGAATCGCATCCCTAGAATCCATTTGCCAGAGAAGTTTGTGATGCCTGAAATGGACAAGTTCAGTGGGACAGGGTGTGCAAAAACACATCTTAAGGTGTATGTTACCAACATACGCACTATGGGGCTCAACGACGAACATATGACATTGTTGTTCCAAAGAACTTTATCAGGATCAGCACTACGTTGGTTAATGTCTCAAGATCCAGTTACTGTGGGTACATGGGAAAACATGTCAAAGGCCTTCTGGCATCAGTATAAGTACAGTACCGAGATTGAGACTTCAAGAAGGGATTTGGAAGCAACTAAACAGAAAAATGGGGAGACATTCACTGATTTCATTGGTCGCTGGAGGGCCAAGGCTTCTCAAATGTGGGATAGACCTTCGGAGAAAGAACAAGTAGCAATTATCCTAAAGAACCTCTCTCAAGGATATGCTCAACACCTAGTGGCCCAATACCTCCCTACCTTTGAATCCTTGTTGCAAGCCGGGAGCCAACTTGAGGATGCATTTGCCTCTGGGATCCTTTCTAACCCCTCAGATAATAAGCCTAAGAAATCATATGTTCCCAAACCCAACATCAACCATACTTACATCGCCAATACCTCAGTTACCCCAGCTCAACCCCCAACCCGGACTAATAACCAAGCTCACCCAAGTCAACCTCGGACTCCGCGTCAGTTCACCAATCTAGGGATGAGTCTCACTGTAGTGCTTCACAAATTGATGAAAAAATGGCTTCTTACCCCTATCCAACCCCGACCTTTACCTAATCCCTTGCCAGCTGGACATAATGCTAACATGTTCTGCGAGTTCCATAAAAATCCTGGCCATCACACGGATCATTGTATCACCTTGCACCATGCCATTCAAAACCTTATTGACAACAAAAAGGTCACTATCCCTAGCTCGCCAAATGTCACCACTAATCCACTACCTACTTATCAACCTCCACCAACCCTGAACATGGTTTCTCACACCCCATTACCATTCGACCCTGTTTCTCTCATCCATCAAATCCAAGTTAAACCGCCCAGTTACCCCTTGCTGGGATAGCCTTCACTGATGAGGTTTTCACCACAAACTATGAACCATTTGATTTAACCTCGGATGATACCTATCGTTTATCCCCGCCTCGTTACGATAGTCCCGCGTTCACTAGTTACTTGTTGGCCCAAATGAATCTAAAAAACCCTGAACCTTTGACAGTCGAAGATCCATACTTGTTGACTGAGGAAGATGAGCCTTTCCCCCTTTCCTGTGATGAAGTTAAACATATGACTCGAGGGGGAAGAGTTTTTAAGCCACAAGAACTCTGTGTTGATAATCCTGTAGCCCTGGCAAGAAAAGAAGGAGATGATCCCACCAAGGAAAGCATCGAAGAGGATAACTCCGTGATCAAACAGTTGAAAAAATCAGGGGTCAATATCTCAGTATGGGGTCTACTTATGGCTTCCACTGCTCATAGGGAGGCTGTTCTCAAAGCACTAAGCACAGCCCAAGTCTCCCTTGAAACTTCTCCAGATCAGCTGGCCAGTATAGTAGGGGCAACTTACGTGGAGAATATCCTATCCTTCTCGGACTCGGATCTCCCAAAAGAAGGGGCAAGCCACACTAAGCCTTTGCACATTACAGTTGACTGTAACAGGATGAGGGTGCCTTTGGTTTTGATCGATAACGGGAGTGCACTGAACGTTTGCCCTCTGAAAACTGCTACTTGTCTCGGGTTTAAGGCTGAAGATCTCAAACCTACTAATCAAGGTGTTAGAGCCTATGATAACACCAAGAGAGATGTACTGGGAATTTTGCACCTTCGACTGTCCACTGGCATAGTCGAATTTCCTGTGGAATTTCAGGTTATTGACATCCAGTCTTCATTCAATTTACTATTAAGGAGACCATGGTTACACCAAATCAAAGCCATCCCTTCTACGCTATACCAGAAGGTCAAGTTTATCAAGGATGGGCTAGTGATTACTATCCATGGAGATGCTGAAATTGTAGGGATTATGAATAATACTGAGGCTAAGAATGAGCCGTTGCTTGAAATTCAACCAGAACAACCGGGGATAGAACTTAGTGGGTTCGAATTCGAAAAGATATGCTCAGTCCAATGGGATCAAGCCATGAAAGAATATTTTCCAATGGAAAATACCTATAATTGCTACATGACCAATATATTCAAGAAAATGAGATTCTTCCCTGGTATGGACTTAGGTCGCAAGCAGCAAGGTATTAAAGAGGCACCAGTGATTAAAGAGGCCATCGGCACATTCGGACTAGGATATAAGCCTACTAAGGAAGATTGGGCCCAATATTGGAAGACAAAATGGGATAAGACCATCGCTAAAAGGCAAAGGCGTACCACAAATCTCATTAAAATGAAGCCCTATCGAAAGACCAATGGTTATTTTGTGAAGGAAGGAGAAGACTTCGGCTACTGTGGGTTCCTAGAGCCGTTCATTGATCATATCACAGGTACTCGTCTGCCGGGGTTTGAAATCTTCTTTGGCATGGAATGGCCCGAAAAGGAAGCAAGCATAGAAGTTAAGGAGAAGAAAATTGAAGACTGGCAGCTCGATCTGGACTCCCTCAACATAGATCAGCTATTCATTAAAGATCATGGTATCTTAGTGTTGTCAGTTGAGAAAGGAATCCCAAATCCTCAGTCTGTAATCAAACCCGCTGTTGGGTCTCTATCAAATTATCATGTAATCAGTCCTGTGTTGCATGTCAAGGCTGGGTCTGTCGGTCCCATTAGTCCTGTTCAGTCTGACATGCCAGTTGAGTCATTTATTTCTGTTGAGTCTATTGCTTCTAGGGAGTCTTTGTTTCCTACTAAGTCGAGTGAGTCTGTCAAGTCTGCAATGAGTCCTGTTACCCCATCTCTTTTCAATGAAATTAAAGAAATTTTTGATTACCCCGAGCGCAATAATAATTTAACTAATAATCTGACTTCGGAGGGAGAGTCTTCTGACGAAGAACCTCCCCCTGAAATAATCAAATTACTTAAACAAGAAGAGGAACGTCAAGCTCAACCTCTAATAGAGGAAGTAGAGGTTATCAACCTCGGAACAAAAGAAAGTCCTCAAGAAATTCGTATAGGGGTCACTTTATCTCCTGATGAACGCAAAGAGATAATAGATTTACTCAGAAAGTTCAAAGATGTATTCACGTGGTCTTACGAGGATATGCCGGGGGTAAGCACATACATTGTCCAACATCGGATTCCGTTGTATCCTGATGCTCGACCAATCAAACACAAACTTCGACATATGAAGCCAGAATGGACTTTGAAAATCAAAGAAGAAGTTACGAAGCAGATTAACGCTGGATTTTTGGAAGTAGTAGAATACCCTGAGTGGATTGCCAATGTCGTCCCGGTGCCGAAAAAGGATGGAAAAGTTAGAATGTGTGTGGATTTTAGAGACTTAAACAAAGCAAGCCCAAAGGATAGTTTCCCTTAACCACACATAGATGTTCTAGTAGACAGTACAGCAGGACACCCGTTGTTGTCCTTCATGGATGGATTTTCAGGGTACAATCAGATAAAGATGGATCCTCGAGATATGCAAAAGACGTCGTTCATCACACAGTGGGAGACCTTCTGCTACAAGGTCATGCCTTTTGGTTTGAAGAACGCTGGAGCTACTTATCAAAGAGTAGCCACGACTTTACTACATGACATGATACACAAAGAGGTCGAAGTCTATGTAGATGATATGATAATCAAATCCAAAGAACGACTAGGGCATGTTACTGTGTTAGAAAAATTTCTCACAAGGATTCAAAAGTACCAACTCCGCCTCAACCCACAGAAATGCGTATTTGGAGTAACTTCTGGAAAACTATTAGGATTTGTAGTCAGTCAGAGAGGGATCGAAGTAGATCTTGTAAAGATTAAAGCTATCCAAGAGATGCCACCGCCTGAGACTGAAAAGCAGATTCGAGATTTTCTGGGCAGAATCCAGTATGTTAGCAGGTTCATCGCTCAACTCACCAATGTCTGCGAACCTATTTTCAAGCTTCTCAAGAAGAATGAACCAACAGTTTGGAATGATCAATGTCAAAAGGCTTTCGACCAAGTCAAGGAGTATCTCTTAAACCCACCTATTTTGGTTCCACCCACACCGGGCGAACCACTTCTTCTTTATCTGTCAGTTACAGAAGAAGCCATGGGATGCATGCTTGCACAGTATGACAAAGATACTCGCAAAGAAAGGGCCATCTACTACATCAGCAAGAAGATGTTAGAGTATGAACGAAAATATTCATCCTTGGAGAAAACCTGCTTAGCACTGGTGTGGGCCACTCAGAGGCTCCGACACTATATGTTGTCTCATTCAATTATCCTGTTATCTCGGATGGATCTTCTCAAGTATCTTTTCGAGAAACCGGCATTGATAGGGAGAACCGCACGATGGTTATTGTTGCTATCAGAGTTTGACATCACGCATGTTACACAGAAATCTATCAAAGGAAGAGTTGTAGCAGAATACTTGGCAGATCACCCTGTAGTAGAAGGAGTAAGGCCTGTCGATCAATTCCCAGATGAGAACATCTTGCACGTTAAAGACGAACCGCAGAACCAAACATGACAGTTATACTTTGATGGAGCGGCCAATCAAAATGGGTATGAAATATGGGGCAGTCTTGTTATCTCCAGAAGGGTGCCATATTCCTATCGCTATTAAGTTAGCTTTTTTGAACACTAATAACACGGCTGAATATGAGGCGTGCATCGCAGGGCTCGAAGCTGCTTTGAACCTGGGCATTACAGAAATTGAGGTTTTCGGGGATTCAACCTTGGTCATACATCAGTCATTGGAAGAATGGAAGACTAGGGATGAAAAGTTGAAATCCTATCATGAGTATTTGCTAAACTTAGTCAGTAAGTTTAAAGCTATCCTATTCCAGCACTTGTCAAGGGAGGATAACAGATTTGCTGACTCCTTAGCAACTTTATCTTCAATAATCCATTTGCCTCCTGGCATGGAATTGAAACCGATTACTGTTGAAGTCAAAGATAAACCCGCATACTGTCATCAGATCAATATTGCTACTTGATTACCCGATGGAAAGCCATGGTACACAGACATAAAGAAAGTGTTGGAAAAACAAGAATTCCAGGAAGAAGCATCGAGGAAAGAACGATAGACCCTACTAAGATTAGCATCTCAATTTATCCTGTGTGCAGGAAGCTTATACAAAAGGTCTTATGATGGGATTCACTTGTCGTGTGTTGATGAAGATCAAACTGAACAGATAATGATTGAACTACATTCAAGAGAATGTGGCCCTCACATGAGTGGGAAAATGTTAGCTAAGAAGATTATGAGACAAGGATACTACTGGCCCACGATGGAAACAGATTTTCATCACATGGTCAAAACTTGTCATAAGTGCCAAATACATGCAAACCTTATACATGTGCCACCATCTCAATTAGTGGGTCTGACTTCACCATGGCCATTCTCAGTCTGGGGAATTGACATTATCGGTAAAATATCGCCTAAGGCATCAAACGGGCATGAATACATTCTGGTTGCCATAGATTATTTTACCAAATGGGTCGAAGCTGCCTCTTATGCTGTCCTCACTGCGTCTCGAGTTGCAAAGTTTATTCAAACGAACATCATCAGTCGATACGGGGTACCTTCAAAGTTGATCTCCGATAACGGGTCGCACTTCAAGGCTGAGGTTATCAAATTGTGTTCAAAGTTCAAAATCTCACACCATAAATCATCTCCTTACCGCCCTCAGACTAACGGAACAGTCGAAACAGCTAATAAGAATATTAAGACTATCCTCAGGAAAATGTGTCAATCACATCGAGATTGGTCAGAAAAATTGCCATTTGCATTATTGGCATATCGAACCTCAATTTGATCCTCTACTGGAGCTACTCCCTACTCCTTAGTGTATGGAATGGAAGCAGTCTTGCCAGTTGAAATGGAGATTCCATCTCTCAGGATTTTGTTAGAAAGTCAGTTATCAGAAGCAGATTGGGTTCGCCAACGGTATGAAGAATTGAATTTGATCGAAGAAAAACGACTAAGAGCATTGTACCATGTGCAAGCTTATCAAAGAAGAGTCGCTCGTGCGTTTGACAAGAAAATCAAGGCCCATCACTTACAAGTCGGGGATTTAGTACTCAAAGAGAACAGGGTACCTATTTTTGATCCCAGGGGGAAGTTCAAATCAAATTGGGGAGGTCCGTTCATCGTCAAAGAAATATTACCAAGAAAAGGCTGTCAGATTTCAAGATCATGATGGAATCGAATTACCAGAACCAACCAACCTTGATCAAATCAAACGGTACTACATTTAAGGAGGCCATCTTTGGCCGAATCAATCCTCATATTATCCAGTTACCCAGTTCAACATATCCTTTCTCAGCCCCTTGCAGTCTTTCAAAAAAAAAATGATGCTTTTTTCTTTCTCAGTCCGTTCACCTAACCTAGGGGAGGGAAAAATCTGAACTACGTTTTGGTCTGATCCCAAAATGTTGGGGTACGTAGGCAACCTGAGAAGTTACTTCAGGCCCGACCACATCAATAAAAAAAAAATCTCTATTTCCCCACACAATAAGAAATGAAAAAATTCAAAAGAAAAAGAAATTCAAAATGGGGAAGAAAATTTAAAGAGTTTTTGAGCCTCAAAATCCCTTTCTTTTTTATACCCAGTCCTAAGCCTACCTATAAAAGTCCTCCTAAGTACCGTGCGAGAAGTCTAGGAAGATAGCAAAGTATGATCAGGCAGCAACTCCAGAAGTTCAGAAAGAAAAAAAAAAAGATAAAAAAATGAAAAAGCCTGCTAAGTTGAAAACTCGAAAAGGGCGACTTAGGCAAAAATTAAGGCAAGTTCGCAAGGTTGAAAATCTGAAAGGACAACTTTGGCAACAATCAGAGCCAAGAGAAAAAAAGAAGAGCTCGCTAGATCGAAAACCTGAAAAGACGATCTAGGCAAAAGTTAGAGCAAGCTCGCTAGATTGGAAACCTAAAAAGGCGATATAGGCAAAACTTAGAGTAACAAAGAAAAATAGAACAAAATTCCAAGCTGAGAGCGGTCCGAGCTGAAACATCAGAAGTCCGAATAATCAAGTTCAATACTTAGCTTACATCAGGCATAGACTCAGAAGCCACAAGTATCTTGTCTACGATCGATCTGAAAATTTTTACTCCCCCAAGTGAACCAAGGGAGATAAGGGTGAATTCTATGATGAAACTTGAAAGGAAATAATTTTGTACTCTTGAGCCTGACTCAAAAACCTTCAATAAAATTAATCAAAATTAAAAGTTGAATCTTTATTGCGCTTGTGATAATCAATTATTTCAAACCTTCATACAAGGGGCATTTTCTTTCTTCTTTTCTCCCTTACACTAGGGGCATTTTTTTTATTTGTTGCACGATGTGTTCAATTATTTTCAAGGCTATGTTCATTGTCAAACTAGGGGCATTTTGTTTTTGAACAATGTTAATCCTAAAAAAATAATAGGAACCCAAAACTTAAGGTTACCCTCTTGATAACAGTTTTTTGAAAAACTTTTGAGGTTCAAAAGAAATAAAACTCAGGTTTTAAATTCATAAAACTTTTTGAATAAATCCTTGAAGTTCAAACAAAAGCATTTTTGATTTCACATAGGAGATATGACATTCTTTCGTTTTCCAGATCCAATCATTCTTAGATTCGATCATTTCTCTTCCTGATTCATTCCAATCAATCTTCTCAAAATTCATTCATTCTTTCTCAAAATTCCTTCATTCCTCTGCCAGTTTTGCTTAGTTACCGCCAAGGGTTATCTTGGATTTTGCTCAGTTGCCGCCAAGGGTTATCTTGGATTTTGCTCAGTTGTCGCCAAGGGTTAACTTGGATTTTGCTCAGTTTCCGCCAAGTGTTATCTTGGATTTTGCTCAGTTGCCGCCAAGGGTTATCTTGGATTTTGCTCAGATGCCGCCAAGGTTTAACTTGGATTTTGCTCAGTTTCCGCCAAGGGTTATCTTGGATTTTGCTCAGTTTCCGCCAAGGGTTATCTTGGATTATGCTCAGTTACCGCCGAGGGTTTTCTCGGAACTATGCTCAGTTACCGCCGAGGGTTTTCTCGGAACTATGCTCAGATGCCGCCGAGGGTTTTCTCGGAACTATGCTCAGTTACCGCCGAGGGTTTTCTCGGAACTATGCCCAGATGCCGCCGAGGGTTTTCTCGGAACTATGCTCAGTTACCGCCGAGGGTTTTCTCGGAACTATGCTCAGATGCCGTCGATGGTTTTCTCGGAACTATGCTCAGTTACCGCCGAGGGTTTTCTCGGAACTATGCTCAGATGCCGCCGAGGGTTTTCTCGGAACTATGCTCAGTTACCGCCGAGGGTTTTCTCGGAACTATGCTCAAATGCCGCCGAGGGTTTTCTCGAAACTATGCTCAGATGCCGCCGAGGGTTTTCTCGGAATTATGCTCAGATGCTGCCGAGGGTTTTCTAGGAACTATGCTCAGTTGCCGCCGAGGGTTTTCTCGGAATTATGCTCAGATGCCGCCGAGGGTTTTCTCGGAACTATGCTCAGTTACCGCCGAGGGTATTCTCGGAATTATGCTCAGTTACTGCCGAGGGTTTTCTCGGAACTTTGCTCAGTTTATATTCAAATTATGCTCAGATTATACTCAGATTTTACTCAAATTTATCTCAGATTTTAAATCGCACACTTGCACAGTTGTTATATCAGTCAAGGAGAATTTTTTAAATTCAAGGATCTGACACTGTCAGTGAGAGTTTGCGCTCAAGGACCTGACAACCTTTTAATTCGGGGAGAGCTTTACCCTCAAGGATCCGAACACCCGACGAATTGCTAAATCAGGTTGCAAAATGAACTGTCACTAGTTTTGGCATTCAGATATCCCACTATCTACCAAAATAGATTTGCTATCTAGTTTGTTTCAACCCTCTGCCAAAGAGGGGCATCTCTAGACACCCCATTTTTGCACTCGCCTGCTTAATCAACTCGTCAACCCGATCGCAATGATTCCCAATGATGGATGTGTATTCTATTGCTTTATTTCGTTACCAGAAATGTTTCAAAAATCTGGATGAGGTATCTCAAACTGACAAAATCTTAGAAACCACGCTACGCTAGGAAAATACGACTCCAGAAACATAGAAATCATCATTTTTCAGACAAAAAGAAGCTTCACGATAAAAATCACTAAAAAACTACCAAAATACCTCTGACATCAAAACAACCCTAGAGCCTACGTTACGTTTAGGAAAACCCTTTCGAACACATAAAATAACAAATCGAAATCAAATAAATCATTTCGCCAATTTTAACAGAATTCGACAAAATTACAAAAATGCCCCTCATAAAGTTCACGACCATTTCACACAAAAAATTTCATAAATAACACAAACTAATATTTCCATTGAATTCCTTACGAAAAATTGATTCTAAAACATCTTAGAACATTAAAAACCGACTTAAAACGTGAAAAGTCTTCTCCGGGGGTAAAACGGTAATTTCACAATTTTCATAATTAAAAATTCCGAAATTAAAAAATAAAATATTAAATAATTAAAGTGAAACATTGATGAAATTAATTTAAAATTTTGAATTAAAAAATCGATCAATCAGGCTTTCAAGTAAAATTGTTGAGTGTTCGTGAGATATTTCTTTAAGGACCCCTCCATTTGGGGGTCCAAAGAATTAAAGAAATAATGGAGGGGGGTTCTCCAAAAATTAAAAGTAAATCAAGCAAGAATGAAGTCAAGGTATTAAAGTCAATCTAGTGAGACTAAAGTCAAAATTAAAATCAATTAAGCAAGACTGAAGTCAAGATATTAAAAGTCAATCAATTAAGACTAAAGTCAAAACATTAAAAGTCAATCAAATAAGACCAAAAGTCATAATAGAGTTCTAATTAAATATTAACTCTATCTAATAGAGTTCTAACTTAAAAATAATTCTACTTAAAACAATTCTAATTAAAACACAATTCTACCTAAAATAAGTCTAACTAAAACACAATTCTAATTAAAAAAACTCTAATTAAACACTAACTCTATCAAAATCAACCCCTAAAAAAATCTATAAATAGAGGTGCTCACACCCTATTTTCGTATCAAATCATAAACCCTAAGAGAAGTAGGTCTAGAAGCCCCATAGCATCCCATAAACCCTAGTTTTGGAGCCCCAACTCCTTACCTAACATCCCTCCTTCAATTTTAGCCTAGAACACACCTAAAAGTCTTCCAAAAACATCCCAAAATCCACAACAAACTTGAAGAGTTCAAATCCAAAAATAAGGAGATACCTTACCTCGGAGATCCGAAATCAAATCTGGAGACAAAAGAAGCAAGAGAGTATGGTACAAGGAGCTGTTTTTGTCAGATCTGAGGGAACAAAATCCTTGCTATCAGAAAGGTATAAAAATTTTTATTTTTATTTTTATCTAGGTTTTTAGCAATGTGATTTATTTGGGAAGTTAGTAGAGACCGGCTTTGGCCGGGCGGGGTTGGTGCCTAACACCTTCCAATCCCGTAACGTGATCCCCAGACTCTTTTTCTCTTTCGTAGATTAGTTTGCCTTTTTTAGAGTCAGTTTGATACCTAGACCTTAACAACTAGGTGGCGACTCCCAAACCTCAAGGGTCAAAAGCGGATCCGCGCACCCCGCGGATCGAGGGCGCTTTTAGGTACAAGAAATTTTAAAGAAAACTCATAAGCATTTTATATAAAAGAAATGCATGAAACTAGAAACAACACAAGAACTTGCTCTAGGATTTTTCACTCTCTAATGGAGGGGAGCATAGCCTAATATTATTATAAGAAATGAAAGAACTTTTCTTCATTTCATGGAGAAACTTACAAATTCTTTTTCTTCTACTTCTTACAAGACTATTTAGCTAAAAGAAAATAACTAGAAGATAAAAATACAAAAATATAAGAGAAGAGGCTAAGAGCCTTAGATTAAAGGAGTCTTGGATAAGAGAACTAAGAGGGATAGATGGTTTCTCTAGAGATTGAAGCTCTATTTATAGAGAAAAATGTGTGTAGAAGAGTCTAAAAGTTGCCTCCACTTTTCTTTGCACAAAAAGATAAAAGATAAAAATATGAGTTAAAGATCAGGGCATTCCAAAGGATTAGGACATTCCAAAATAGGCCCAAATGCTTTTGTCTTGAGATTTTGATTCCAAAATGTTGATTTTTTGCACAAGAAACACACGTAATTAGATTTATCTAGTCAATGAATTTATTTATGTATAATTAAGCCTAACTAATATGCAACATGATGTTTTGAGGCTTGTCATGATTATTACCTTAATACGGAAAAATAGGGATAAAAATAAAGATAAATGTCTGGGAAATGTGTGTATAATTTAGTGTTTTGAGATACTCATCACACCCCCAAACTTACCTTTTTTCTAGTCCTTAGAAAATAAAACTGTCACTTTCGCAAGTACCTCGACTACATTTAGCGAATACAACAAGCCCTTGAACCACTAGGTTACCCTTAGTGGACAAATTTGATTCTTGAGGGTTTGCAGAAAATATATCCATAAAATTAAAAATAACTTTGAAGTAAAAATAGTCAAAATCAAAACTTATATTGAAAAGTACAAGTCTTTTTTTTGTGGTTTTGTCAGTCAATTGGAAGTAATGCTTGGTATAGAGTCTCAACTCTTATTTCTCTATGATAAAATTTAGATTTAAAATGACCTTTGAGCGATAGTGGTTCTAACTCAGAAATTTAAAATATTCGATTTCCTAGAATGAGTTTCAACCTTCTAACTATTCAAGAATAGCTGGAGTAACTTAGGGTCTAATTCTAAACTTAGCATCCTCTCTGGGGTAGTGAGAAGTGTGGACATTCACTTTAATACCTCTAAGGGGCTTTATCTGTGATATTCCAGTATACTCGTATTTTTACACTTGATGGTTTTCACCCTACTGAAACTTTACATAAACTTTTGGATCTTTGATTTTTTTTAGGGGTCTTTTTTTTCTATTACTTCTTCACTATTTTTCTAAGAAAAGTAGGCAGCCCTTTTCAAGGTACCTAGTCTAATTCAATGGTTGTTGCAAGGTATATACAACCCAGTTATGTTTTTCTTCTAATCAACCAACCAATTGAACAAGGAAGTCAAAGTTCGTCAAACCAAATTTTTCCTTAAACTCTAGGTAGAAAGAAGGTAACAAGCTCTCTTAATACAATCTGGACTCTTGGTAACCTTATTAGAAGTGACTATAAACCAAAAGATAACTTTAATCTAACTTTTACCTAAGAGAAGTACAAATGGGGACTCCAGATCATAGCTTCCAATGAAAGACTTATTAAATATTTTTAACTGAGTGCTTAAAGATACAAGTTAGGATTTTGAGTAAAATACAACAAAGCCGCTAACCAAATATTTTTTAATTTTTTTTTGAATAAAAGAAGAAAATAATAAGTGGAAATCTGACCCATACACCCTTAAACTTAAACATTATATTGTCCTCAATATTTGAACATATACATGCAAAGGTAAAATTGAAAATGAAATGAAGTGGGTTAGATAGCACTTGAGAAAGACCCTATATTCCTGTTGATATTTAACACAATGTCCCCTGAAGCGTGTGGGTTGCCTCCTAGAAGTGCTAAGTTTAACGTATTTAACCAGATGAAAATATAGTTAATTTTGATAAACGGGGTCATCGAGGAGAAGAACTTCCTCATGTGGAACATACTTGAGAAAATGTTTGAGACGTTGGCCATTCACTTTGAAAGTGGATATGTCATTAGGATTAAGGACTTCAATAGCACCATGGGGGTAAACTATTTGGATAATATATGGGCCAGTCCATCGAGACTTGAGTTTTCCTAGAAAAAGGTGGAGTCTATTATCATATAACAAAACTCTTTGATTGGGAATGAAATTTCTTCTAAGAATGTGCCTATTATGAAAGAATTTGGTATGCTCTTTGTACCTTTTGACACAATCATACGAGTCATTTCTAATCATTTCTAACCCGTCTAGTTGTAACTTTCGCTTCTTACCGACTTTATCAAAATCAAAGTTGAGGCACTTGATCGCCCAATACGTATGATGCTCGAGTTCTACAAGGAGATGACAGGCCTTGCCAAAAACTAACCGGTAGGGAGACATTCCTATGGGTATCATGAATGTAGTCCTATAGGTCCAGAGTGAATCACTCAATCTCAAAGACCAATCTTTCCTTGAAAGATTAACTGTTTTTTCTAAGATAGTCTTTATTTTCCTATTAGAAATCTCCACTTGTCCACTTGTTTATGGGTGGTAAGGTGTGGCAATCTTATGCGTAATGAGATATCTTTTCATCAACACAACAAAGATCGTGTTGCAAAAATATGAGCCACCATCACTTATGATAGCTCGCAGAGTACCGAATCTTGAAAAGATCATCTCCTTGATGAATTTTATCACAACTTTGTGATCGTTAGTTCTATGTGCCACAGCTTCAACCCATTTTTGACATGTAGTCAACGACAACTAGGATGTATTGGTAACCCTGGAGATAGGAAAGGGTCCCATGAAGTCTATACCCCACACGTCAAAAATTTTGATGGTCAAGATAGGATTTTGAGGCATTTCGTTTCTCTTAGAGATTTTTCCTAATCTTTGACATCTATCACAAGATTTACTAAACTCTGGGCATCACGAAAAATACTAGGCCAGAAAAAATCACTTTGTAAGATTTTCATAGCGGTCTTGTTTCCACTGAAGTGCCCTTCACAAACATGATTATGGCAAAACTCTAGGAAATTGACTTGCTCACAAGTTGGAATACAATGTGTAATGATTTGATTGAGACAATACTTAAATAAGTATGGCGCATCCCAGAAATATCATTTTATTTTAGACAGAAGACGGAGTTTCTCTTGGCTAGTCATTTCGACTGGAAATTAACCTGTAACTAGGTAGTTGACAATGTCCGCATACCGTGGAGTGTTGGCTTGAGAGATTTGTATAAGGTGCTCATCGGGAAAGGATTCAGAGATGGGTAAGGACTCCTCGGATGGCTTATTAACTATCCTAGATAAGTGATTAGCTACGACATTTTCTGCCCCCTTTTTATCTCGGATCTCGAGATCAAACTCTTATAGAAGTAGAATCCAACGAATTAGCCTTGCTTTAGCATCTTTCTTTGATAGAAGGTACTTCAATACTGCGTGGTCTGTGTAGATCACGACTTTAGATCCTATGAGGTAAGGGTGGAATTTTTCAACGGCTTAGATCACTGCTAGCATTTCCTTATCTGATGTAGAGTAGTTAAACTGAGCATCGTTAAGGGTTTTACTAGCATATTGGATAACATGAGGTTGTTTTTTGATTCGTTGACCCAAAACATCACCTATTGCATAATTCAAAGCGTCGTACATAACTTTGAATAGAATGCTCCAGTTTGGAGGTTGAATAATGGGTGCCGAGGTTAACTCGGACTTGAGCTTGTTGAACGTAGAGAGACATGATTCTGAAAAGTCGAAAGGAACGTCTTTTCCCAATAATTCACATAAAGGCTTCGAGATTTTTCTAAAATCTTTAATAAATCTACGATAGAAACTCACATGGCCTATGAATGATTTAATTTCTTTGATCGTTCTAAGAAGTGGTAATTTTTTGATTAGACCTACCTTCGCTTTATCTACCTCAATCCCTTTAGCAGAAAAAATGTATCCTTCCACAATCCCCGATGTTACCATGAAATAACATTTTTCCAAATTGAGGACTAAATTGACCTTTTTGCAACGTATAAGGACCAAAGTCAAGTGATGGAGACATGCCTCAAAACTTAGTCCGAAAACTGAAAAATCGTCCATGAACACTTCGAGATATCTTTCTAGCATGTTGGAAAATATACTCATCATGCACCGTTGAAAAGTAGTGGGTACATTGCACAATCTAAAAGGCATGCAATGATAGGTGAAAGTTATTTTCTCTTGATCGACTGGAGCAACGGGTATCTGGTTGTACCCAGAATAACCATCTAAGAAGCAATAGTAAGAATGTCCTACTTGACACTCTAACATTTGATCAATGAAAGATAAGGGGAAATGATCCTTAGGAGTCATCGAGTTGAGTTTCCTATAATCGATACATACTCTCCATCCATTTTGGACTCAAGTGGGGATTAATTCATTTTCTTGGCTCACTACCACAGTGATACTAGACTTCTTAGGAACTACTTGTATAGGACTCACCCAACGACTGTTAGAGACCGAGTATATAATACCCGCATCTAGCAATTTCATCATTTCCATTCGAACCACGTCTTTTATGACAGGATTTAACCTTCTCTGAGGTTTTGAGGAAGGCTTAGCGAAATTCTCTAGACGAATATGGTACATTACCACAGATGGTTGGCCCTTTAACCTCCACACTTTTGAGTCGACTCGTGAAAAAATGGGGTCGTGTTGAAGTTTTGAGCCGTCCTGTCTTTGCAGTACATATATTTTCATCATATTTGCAATAGATTCGAGAGCTCATCTCCGAGAAGCAATTGGTGTCGGTAGTGCCTCAAGCACGACCTAGTGCTTTGTACTCATTTGATTATGTAGATCGAATGGAGTAGTCTCAAACTGATCATCGTCGAATCCAAGCTATTTGGCTCAAATATGAAAAAAAAAATTGTAGAAGGAGTGTAGACACCCCAATTTGAACGGGCCCATACTCGAAAAGGCCCAAAAATACAGATTTTTCAATAAAAATTGTCAACAGGCCTCAAAAGCCCAAATCAATCGAAATATGACATTTGGATCAAATCGAGGCCCCTGAGACCTCTAATGGTTTGGTGGGCCCATCAAAGGGATTTAACATACCCTACACCTTCCCAATCTTCACCGCTCTTCTCTTATATCTCGAAATACCCGATTTTCAATGAAATTCTCCAACGAGCCTAAAAAGCCTGATTTGCTAACACGTGGCATTTTAATCAAACAAATGATTTCAAAAATCTCAAAAAAATAAATAAAATTAAAAAACGAGACTTGGGACGCCTACCACCTCCTATACCCTCCACCTCTTCACTTCCAAATCCGAAAAGACCCTTAGCCCACCTAAGGCCCATAAACCCTCAATCCTCCAAAATCAATCTCTCACCTTTCCCCCTAACCTAAACTTGATCCCATATCACCTAAAATCAAAAACCAACCTAAACCCTCATTACCATTTTCAAGACAACTCCCAACCAATTCCTAAAATCCAAAATCATTCCATAACCCAAGCCCAATACACTAAAAAGCCCACAAACCCTTATCCATATACAATTCACATCCAACTCATAATCTTAACCCACAAACCACTATCCACATCAACTAATCACCATCTTGATAATCAAATATGACACATGTCATCACCCCATCTCACCTCCCTCATCCAACTACCTACCCCCATTAAACCTCATCTACCCACATATCAACCCATCACCTTTTCTCTAAAAAATCACATCAACCCACACCCTCCCCTAACCTATCCTCATTACTCCCTATAAACCTCCATTCTCTCAAATCAAGCACATCAACCCACACCCTCCCCTAACCTACCCAAATAATTTCCTAACCCCTATTCTCTCAAATCAAACACATCAACCTATACCTCCCCCTAACCTATTATCATCATACCTCCCCCTAATCTACCATCATCATTTCCTATAAACCCATCTCTACAACCTAAACCTACACCCATCATCTCAAGTCAAATACTCAATCTCTCTTATCAATTAAATCTAAACCCCCAACCTCCACACATCTTGCCACATGTTACCATCTCCCTCACCCTCCCAACCACCCTCTTACACCCTCTATTCTTTTAAACCAAACACCACTCAATCAATCAACCACCCTCTTAAACATCCATCATCTCACCTAACCAAACATTCCACCCAAATGGTTTGGTAAGATCCAAACCATTTGGATCAAAACAAAACCCATTTACCCTCATTACATAATTACCCATCTCCCAACTCCTAATTTCATACCCCCTACCTTTAAAACATATGCCATTCTTTACTCTCCCACACTTCACCCCATTACACCCATAAAATACCCTCCCAACATCTATAAAACCCCCCTCCTCTTCCCAAAAAAACCCCCAATTCTCACTACCAACCACTATTCTCAACTCTCACTACCAACCACTATTCCCAACTCTCACTACAAATAAAATACTATCAATTCTCTCTCCTAAGTCTCACAAAAAATTACTATACTCCACTTATCTCTCTCATCATCTCTTCTCTACTCCTTCAATCATACAAAAAATTATATTTTTCTAAATCACTAAAAACTCAAGAAGAACTCAAGAAGACTCAAGGAAGAAGAAGGAAAGAAAGAAAAGAAAAGAAAATATTGAAGCATCAAGGTGGGTTCAAAGTATACTACCCCCATCTCTTCTTCTCTACCCTCTTCTCCTCCCTCTTCTATTGTCCCCTTCATTTTCTTTAATTTTATTTTAGATGGACTTGGGATGAATGTTCCTCAAAGCATAGGTTTATAATGATCATCCCCTTTAATGGGATGATCCTATAATCAAGCCGAAAGCAAATCCCTATTTAGGGTACAAACGCACGACACGTGACACTTTATTTTTCGCATTTTTTTAAAATCAAAATGACCGAGTTGAGTTGAGGTTACCACTATTTAGTGGGGAGAAAAGGGTGCCTAACACCTTCCCTTTTCTCCAACTGAGCTGCTTACCACGAATCTCAAGGTTCGATTAATTCCTATCCATCATGAGTCATTAAATGTCAAAATGTCATTTTTTCAAAAAATGTACATCGGGTGACCATTCACACCCACTTACAATATGAATGGTGGCGACTCCTAACCTTAGTAGATGTGGTCATCGTAATAAAAAATCACGTATCTATAACTTGGCGACTCTACTGCGGAGTAAAGGCTCTACCCTCGTGTCAACTCGGTCATTTTGAAAAAAAAATAAATTTCAAAATATTCTTATTTGCAAGCTAACATTATTTGTTGTACTTATTTTTTAGGTGGGTTTTTTTTTTTCTTTATTTACTCCTTTGGGTTAAAAAAAATAAAAAAAAATGGAAAAAAATCGATTTTTTCCTTTATTTATCCGATTATATGTCTTTTAAGCATGCATATCATAAAAAAAATGGGAAATTTTTTTTTTGGCCCAAGCTAAAAATCAGAGGCAATGTGCCTCAAAATGAGTGAAAAAAAAAATAAAAAACAAAAAAAAGGTAAAAAATCAATTTCTCCTTTATTTCTCCGATTATGTCTCTTTTAAGAATGCATATCATAAAAAAATGAAAAAAAATAATTTTTCTTTGGCCCAAGCCAAAAACTAGAGGCAATGTGACTCAGAATGAGTAAAAAAACAAAGGAAAAAAAATCATTTTTTTTTTCGAATGGACAGTCAAACTTAAACTGATTGTAACTTTCTCGTCCGATCTCTGATTAACTATTAGTGCATATCGATTTGGGGTAGAACAAAATTTTCTTTCAAATGTGACTTAGTCAGCAAGATTTTGTTAAGTCAGAATCAGTTTTTGAACTTATTTACTATCATTTACGCTAGCATTTCTGTTTGACGTGTTTTCGGGATACAAAATGAGTAAAAACAATTGGCCTAAGCCAAAAACCAGAGGCAATGTGCCTCAAAATGAGCACACAAAAAAAATTAAAATTTTTTTTTTGGCTCAGTTTGTTCCTTACGTCAGTCTTGACAATTTTCCTCTTGGACTTCATTTTTTTTAATTTTAAAACTTCAAAAGATCAAACAAATCACTTTTTGTTAAACTTAGGGCGTACCACTCGCTACTTTTTGATTGATCAAAATGAAAATTCAAAGCGATCATCGGTTGGACCATAAAAAAATAAAAATAAAAAGATAAGTCCTTTTATGATTAGTTCATTCGTAAAAAAAAAAATGATGAAAAAAATCGATTGGTTGATGCTTAACTATGAATGTGTTACCCTTATGGACTAATTATCTAAAATGCCACGGTCTCTATAGGTATATTTTAATGTGCCTACAATGTGGATGTAATGAATTTGGTAGTCTTTGAGCTATGTGGCATCCATGTAGGAATGGTTTCATCTGGCCAATGGGCCAACTCATCTGGAAAATGCCCCGTGCACACCCTATCCTATTTTCACACACTACTAACATGTTTACTTTACTACATTGAACGCTTGCATGTCCCTAATAGCCAACGTGGTACTAGTGCGTGGCCCGGTCTCCTCAGAGATGCGACATCATTCATGAAAACCACAACTTCAATCACGTACCGTAAGGTATATAAAACTGGGGCATCAATACCGTTTGATCGGGTAATTCTGAAATGTATATTGATACATTCATGTTGGAACGACCTGAGCCTTTGTCTTATTGTAAGCCGCACGGTCACATGTCCCGATTGCCAACGTAGTAGTAGTACGTGGTAGGTCCCCTTGCAGGATGCGAAAACCATTTATGAAAACTACAACCCTAGACTCGTATCTATACGGTATATCAAAATAATCTAATTGCAATTCTTGGTCAAAATCAATGCCTAAACAATATCCTGCCCCGCCGTACTACGGTACTAGGGGGATAGACGACGTCTATTCTAGAAGAGAGGTGACTTAAGAGTGTCCTTGCTCAGCATCGTGCACCACCTCTTAATTGGGGATTAAACTAACTATTTTTTATTTTAGAGATTTGAGTTGGAGACTTAGATTATCACCTATACAGTATATCAAACCAAGTCACCACGTACCGTCTGATTAAGTACGCTCGAGAGGTATATAGGTGTACTTGGGCAAGGGTGGCCAGATAAATTACATTGCACGTAGTAAACCTAGAGTCTAGAAACCTTCCCATAAGTCACTACTTGAACTTATAGTGGGTGTTCCCAGGTTACTTTTCAGAAATGGACATTACAAATTGTTCAGATCAGGAAGTTACGATTTTGTCTTCAGGATAATCAAATCATTTGTTTAACCTGATTCAAATCTATTATATCAATGGGTGCACCAACCCAATAAAGAATCCATTTTAAATTTGGTAGTGATGTACAATGAACTAGTTCATCTTGATTTAAGGATCATGATGGGCCGGACCATTTAAGTCAAAATGACGTTGAAGTTCTTTTTTCTCTAATTCAGGTTCCAACCCATTTCAAGAGAAGAAAAATATTTTCCAAAAGAAAATAAAAGGAAAAATGATTTGCAAAAGATTCATTGTTTGCACACAAAAAAAATGACTTACAAAGATATGTTTTGCATGGACCTTGAAAATGTACTGAACTATTCTTTTGTGTCAACTCAAGATGCTAGCTGCAGGCAATAACCCAATCGACCAATTGGTCAAAACAACCATCACAGGGATGTACACCGTAGATAAATTTAACTTTGGGAAATTCATGTTGAGATGCGCCCTGTATTCCACGAGTTTGAGATAGATTGGAACCTTTTGCGCTCCATGGCTAAGCGTTGGAACTCTTATCTTCACATCTTCCACATTGGGTATATGCACTTGTGTCCTACTCATGAAGATTATTATGGCATCATGGGGATATCTACTTCAGGTCCTCTAGTTAGGCCTTCATTGAAGACAGGATATTTCGGTAACCTCGCCACAGGCCTAAACATTTTAAAAGAAGAAGCCAAGGCCCTAGTCTGTAACGGAAGATTGGATTTAGTACCCTTATTGAGTCCATACCACTCCCGCAGTCATCCCATCAATGTAAAACCAGAAGCCTGGTGAGCCACTAGAGACCATCGGTTGAGTTTAGGAATCTTAGCCCAATACATACTGACCTCCAAAAGTGAAGGTCAAACTGTCCCTGAGTCCTTCATAGACATAGTTTCCCTACTCTCCAGAAAATCCAACCCTGTACCTCTCATTCTAGTTGAAACCTTCTCAGATTTAGATGCCCTAAAAAATGGTGAAGGAAGGGGTTTCAAAGGAAGTCCTTACCTACTTTATATGTGGCTTTGCGATCGTCTTAAAATTGTAGACATTCCTTCAAACCTCGAGTATAGGCCAGAGCACTTTCCAAAAGAAACATGTTAGTGCGTCACAACTCAGTCAAGGCTTGAAGAAAATGGTTGGATTCTCGCCTTGCCTGTCATATTGGTTTGAGATTCCCTTGGTGGATAACTGACTACCCTGTTTTAGGTACTAGAGGATCCTATTATGTCCGTTTGATTGGATTGAAGGAGACATCTTTTTACCAACCTGCCTTGATCCTAGAACAATACGGAGTACCTATAGAGTTTTCGCTATCTCAACACAAAGAATTCTTTCCTCCCGAACAATTGACTAAAAAGTTAGTGCATCTCATTGAGAAGGCTTGAAACAAGCGTACTGTAGGATATCCAGATGGACCAACAGAGATCAAAGAGGCAGTCGTTAGAACCAAGAGAAGCAAGCCTAATTGTCCTAGCAATCCTGATGACGATGAAAACAAATCCAAGCATCCATGTAAAAAATTTAAGTCAGAGTTATTGAAAGTTGTTATTCAATGAAAATCTTATCTATCAAATAATTTTCAATAGTTCAATAAAATTTCTTTTAGCTTCTTTGTGAATAATCATTGCATAAATGAATTATTTAATGGGTTGGTGTACAAAATTCAAAATGTAATCTTCTTTTTCAAAATGTCTTACCGACTCCATGTCGATGCTAGCCCCGTGCTGATGAAATTATTATTTTTTTTCAAAATATTTTACCGACTCCGTGTCGATGCTAGCTCCGTGCTGATGAAATCATTTTTAAAATTTTATCGACTCCGTGTCGATGCCAGCTTCGTGCTGATGTAATCGTTTTAATTTTTATCGGCTCCATGTCGATGCTAGCCCCGTGCTGATGAAATTTCTTTTTAAAAATATTTTACCGACTCCGTGTCGATGCCAGTTCCGTGCTGATGAAATCGTTCTTAAATTTTACCGACTCCGTGTTGATGCCAGCTCCGGCTGATGTAATTCTTTAAAAAAAAAGGCTTTATCGACTCCGTGTCGATGCCAGCTCGGTGCTGATGAAATTATTTTCAATTTTACCGACTCCATATCGATGCCAGCTCCGTGCTGATGTAATTATTTTTAACTTTATCGACTCCGTGTCGATGCTAGCTCCGTGCTGATGAAATCATTTTTAAATTTTACCGACTCCGTGTCGATGCCAGCTTTGTGCTAATGAAATCTTTTTACCTGCTCCGTGTCGATGCCAGCTCCGTGCTGATGAAATCTTTTTAATTTTACCAACTTCGTGTCGATGCCAGCTCCGACTGATGTAATTTTTTTTCAAAATGTTTTGCCAGTCCCGTGTTGATGCCGACTTCGGGTTAATCTCGGCTCCGTGCCGAATAACTCTTTTCTTTAAAACTCGTTTATTTTAAAAATAAATAACTTTACCTAACCTAATAAAACGTCATGCATTTTCCTTTTTGTAAACAAGATAGTAATACTTGGTCTTCTGTACCCAAATGTGGCCAAACGAAAGAAATATAAGCAACCAGAGGAACCTCTGTATTTTCTCAGATCTTCCACCGTCATCATGAGTTCTTCCAAACCACCACAATCTCCAGTAGTTGAAACGTCAGGTATCGATCCACAAATAGCAGTACTATTGAAAATAATTGAGAGGCAAGAAAAAATGGTAAGTGCCATGTTAGCCAACGCCAGCATCATATAAGCCCAAACAATACAGCAACATGCGTCTGGATCAAATCAAGATCTACCCGAACAACCTCCACAGGGACCACATACCACTATGTCTCCTGCAGTGCCTGAATACCAGGGGCCCTTGCTCTATATTCCACAGAATCGACCACCCCCTGTGGTCATTCCTGATGACGAATGCGAGTATAGGGCCACAGAGGTCAAGAGTGCCACAGATGAAAATTTGGCTCAGCAAATCGAGTCTTTGCAGGAAGAAATGATGAGGATGAAGGGCATCAACACTATGAGTGGAACTCGGTTCAAGAACCTCTGTTTCTACCCCAATGCTCAATTACTGGCCAAGTTCAAATGTCCAGAATTTGAAAAATACAATGGGGTAGGGTGTCCGCTGTCACATCTAAAGTTGTACTGTGGGTCTATGTGCCAATATGGCGAGGACGATAGGCTGTTGGTACAATTATTCCAGAGGAGTTTAACAGGGCCGGCCCTCAAGTGGTTCTCCGGATTGGACCATACACTCATCAAGAATTGGTAGGACCTAGCTGAGATGTTCTGGCACAACTATCGGTTCAATACGGATGTGGGACTGGATCGAAACGACATGGCTAAGATGGTGAGAAAACAGAGGGAAATAGTAAAAGAGTATGCCCAGAGATAGTGGGAGTCTACTTCACAAGTGAGGCCTACAATGACTGAGCAAGAGATGAACACCACGTTCATCTCTATACTAGGGCACGCCTTTTATAGTCATCTAGTGGGACACACTACAGGCACATTCTCAAATCTGGTACAAGTAGCAGATTGGGTCGAGGACGGGATCCGAACTGGTCTGATATTTGATTTTACGAGCCTAGGGGAAACAGTAGGGATCCTACCTCAAAGAAAGTTAGTACCGGTAGGAAAAAAGAGAGAAGAAACACAGGTTAACAACGTGCAACCAAACCGGCCCCTCTTCATTCCAGCACCAGTATCAAGACCGCAAGCTCCATCAACTTCTTGGGCTTCGACACCTCCACCAACCTGGAATCTCGTACCTCAGAACCCGTTCAGGGCAAATCCTCCACCAATTGCACAACAGGTTCCACAGTATGGGCAAGGTCAGTAAGCACGGCCTAACAGAGTTAACAGAGTGTTTACTAGGTTGCCAATGGCGTTATCAGAATTACTCCCTATCTTGCTCAAAGGAAAATATCTCGCTAAGAGGCCACCAAATCCTGAAGATGAGAAAGGACCAGGGTACAATCCAAACATGTTTTGCGAATTCCACATGGGTGCTCCAGGGCGCTCTATAGATCAATGCTGGCAACTCAAACATCAAGTGCAAAATTTAATAGACAAGAAGGCACTCATATTGGATGGACCTGCAAATCCCAATCAACAACAAAATATCAACCAAAACTCACTACCTACTCACAATAGAGGGGGAAGTGGGCACAGGGTAAACGTTGTTCATGGGGAACTCGATTTTAATCCATCAGCTCTGATAGCTCCTAGTGGATCAATGATCAGGGTCCACCTAACAAAAAAAGTAGAAACAATAACAGTTAGCACCATCGACCAATACAGACAAACTCACTTCAACTACCACTTAGAATGGCTGATCTCAACATCCACCCCATTCATCAAAATACTGCTATCCGTCCACCTCTCGTTATACCCTATAGATCACCAAACCCTCAAAATTTAACCCGACTACTTCTCGTGATACCCTATACACTGCCAAGCTACTAAAATATGACTCGACCCCCCTTCATATACCATACACTTCATCCTCACGTCCACCATTCGTCATTCCATATACTCCATCAACTCCTCACGTAACTCCTTCTACCACCACTACATCCAAATCATCACCACCACCCCTCATTCTCAATGTAAAACCCGATCCACCTCTCATGACCATTCGATCACCTAAACCATTCCCCTATAGCTTCAGCTAGGCAGTTCCCTGGAGTTATGAGACCACCATCACCACAACCACAGGGGTTGAGACCATGAAGAAAGCAATGGTGGCTGATATTGGCCATATGACAATGGCAGGGAGATGCCAAAAATTACCAGAAAGGAGGGTAAGCATCAGGGAAGAGACTAAAGAAACAACAAAATGGATGATAGATGAAGAGAAGAGAAAGGTAAAAGGAAAGGGCAAAGTGAGCGAGAATGACCAGAAAGAAGATAAGGTGAAGGTGTCAGATAAGGAGGCTGCAAACTTCATTAAGCTCGTTCGTAAGAGTGAGCATAATGTCATAGACCAACTAAACAAGCAGCCGGCTCAGATAAGTATTCTAGGTCTTCTACAGAAATTAGAAGAACATCAGGAGGTACTGTTGAGAGTCTTGGGAAAATCGCATGTACCTGCAACTACCTCACCGGCACAATTAGAGCAAACGGTTGGTCAGATCATGGCCCCCAATCCCATTATCTTCATAGAGAGAGCATTGATCTTGTGGGCACGTGGAACCATTAAACATTATGGTCATGTGTAAATGCATGATAGTAGCCAGAGTGTTAATTGATAATGGCTCAGCTCTTAATGTCTGTCTTCTTGAGACCTTTAGAAAACTCAACACCGACTGGTCACACGTCAAACCTAACAACAAGGTTGTTCGAGATTTCGATAGCTCGAGAAGGGACTCTTTGGGAGAGGTAGATTTACTGATCACAGTAGGCCCATGTACGTTCGAAGTAACATTTGAGGTCATGGAAATACTGACGACATTCAACTTATTGCTGGGCAGGCCGTGGATCCATATAGCGGGGGCTGTACCGTCTTCGTTGCACCAAAGAGTCAAATTCATCATGGGGCAGAAAATGATATCGGTACTAGCAGAAAATCTCATCCCGGCGGGGAGAGCTACGGACGTCCCCTTTATCGACATTGAGATGACAAAGGACAAAGCACTTTACCATTCCTACCAATTCGCTGTTGTCAATCATGTTGAAAAGGGGAAAGAGAAGGTAAGAGCAGAGTTGTCAAGGACAAATCTGATGGTTGGACGAGTTCCAAAAAAAGCAGGTTATCGACTCAAACAAGGGTTGGGACCAGGAGGAAAAAGGAAAGTTACACCGGTCAAAGCAACAAAGCACGATCTTTATTTCGGTTTGGGGTTTAAGCTCACAAAAAAAAATATAGCAGAAATGAATGACAAGAAAAAAGAACTTCGACTAGCGAGAAAGCAACACCGTGAACCGAATATCTGAAATCTGGGCAAAGTTCCACATATCAGTGTCAGCTTTCCAAAATCACAGATTAGACCCAACAACTTATCAGAACCACTACCAACAAAACCAGCAAAAAAGTCAAAGACGGTAAATTTCAAACCTATGCACATTCAAGAAAACTCAGTCGTTGAGTCCCAATCATCCTTCATAGAAGGCATTGATGTTTTATTCAATGGGGATTCCAACGAAAGTCTAGCAGAAAGAATTCGAGAACCCACAAAAGAGGAAGCAATTATGAGTAAGGGAAAATAATCACCCTTCCCCACAGGCATTGACTGGGCAACAATCGTCATCCCACCGAGTTTGGGAGGGACTATGCCCCAATCTGACAAAGATCAATCGGAGATAATGACTATTTCCGAACCACCCACCAAATCACCCAACAAATTACTCTCTCATCTCATCTGCCCCCTCAGAGAAGGAGAAGTTCTGAACAATTGGGAAGAATTTCGGTTAACCCTTGAGGCTGTTGAGGCCTAAAAAAAAAATGTTGTTAAATGAATCTAGTTTGCCCGAGGATCATAACGAGCCCTCGTCCTCGGGTAAAGACTGTTTTGAGGGCTCCCTATCTTTATTGATAAATTTGCATGATTGTTCTTCTTATTTCAGGTATCCAAAAAATAACAAAAAAATGAATATTTCTCAAAAAGTAAAAAAATAAAAAATTTCTCAAAAGACAAAAAAATAAAAAATCTTTCAAAATTACAAAAAATAAATATTTTCCAAAAATCAAAAAAAGAGTTTGCAAAGAATCTGCCTCAATCACATGAATATCCAGATAAAACGAAATTTGAAAGGGACGAGTATGATTTCGATTTTGAACTCGACTTCAACCTCATGGGGATCGAAGAAGAATCTGAGGACAAAATGGAATACCCACCCAAAGAAATTAAAGACTTGGTAGAACGTCACGAGAAAGGTGTTCAGCCAAACATCGAGGATACAGACTCAATCAATCTTGGTACCGAAGAGGACCCACGAATCGTCAAGATCGGAGCCTTATTAACATCATAGCAAAATGAAGAAATGATCAAACTCTTACGGAAGTATCAAGATGTCTTTGCATGGTTGTACAGAGATATGCCAGGATTGGATACAGATCTTGTTGTACACAAGCTACCAATTGCCTCAAAAAGCAAACCAATCAAGTAAAAACTGAGAAGACTAAAGCCCGAATGGACCCTCAAGGTTAAAGATGAGGTCATAAAACGGTTCGAAGCAGGGTTTCTTGCAGTCTCTATGTACCCAGAATGGTTGGCTAATGTCGTCTCAGTACCCAAGAAAGATGGGAAGGTACGCATGTGTGTTGACTATAGAGACTTGAACAAGGCCAGTCCTAAGGATGATTTTCCACTATCACACATCGACACTCTAGTCGATAGTACAACAGGGCATGGCATGTTCTCGTTCATGGATGGCTTCTCAGGCTATAACTAGATAAAAATGGCAGAAGAAGATTAGGAAAAGACTGCATTCATCACACTATGGGGTACTTTCCACTACAAAGTCATGCCATTTGGTTGAAAGAACGCATGAGCGACTTATCAACAGGCAATGATCGCATTATTTCACGATATGATCCATAAAGAAATGGAGGTCTATATAGACGGCATGATTGCTAAATTCGACATTGAAGAAGACTATCTGGTGAATCTAAAGAAGTTGTTTGACAGGCCGAGGAAGTACAATTTAAGGTTAAATCCTGTAAAATGTGTATTCGGGGCAACATCGGGCAAACTACTGGGTTTCATCATCAGCAGAAGAGGCATCGAGATAGATCCGGCAAAAACCAAGTATATCCTCGAGACGAAAGTACCCATTTCAGAGAGAGATGTTCAGGCATTCTTGGGGAGAATACAGTATATTAACCGTTTCATTGCTCAACTCACGCCTATTTGTGAGCCAGTCTTCAAGCTACTCAGGAAGGACACCGAAAAAGTGGAATGAAGACTGTCAGGAAGCATTCGATAAGATTAAGCAATATTTGCTCAATCCACCAGTCCTAGTCCCTCCTACTCCAGGACGACCCCTACTTATGTACATCTCAGTGCAAGAAATAGCAATGGGGTGTGTACTGGGGCAACACAATGTATCAGGACGGAAGGAGCAGGCCATCTACTATCTCAGCAAGAAATTTATCGAGTACGAAGCGAAATATTCGATACTAGAGAAAACTTGTTGTGCGCTAGTCTGGGCATCTCAACGACTACGTTACTATTTGCTTAGTTACTCAACTATGCTTATTGCCAGAATGGACCCCCTCAAGTACCTTTTCGAGAAACCTGCATTAATAGGTTGTACAGCAAAGTGGCAATTATTATTATCTGAGTTTGACATCACCTATGTCACTCAAAAAGCCATTAAAGGGCAAGTAATAGCCGACCACCTAACCGAGCACCCGTTGCCTAACTACGAGCCATTAAAGACGAATTTTCCTGATGAAGCCATACTGGTCACTAAGGTTGAAGACCATGATAAGGAGTCAGGTTGGAAAATGTACTTCGACGGAGTCGCCAATCAGAAAGGAAACGGAATAGGGGCAGTTTTGATCAAGCCAAATGGGTCCCATGTACCGATCGCCATTAGATTGAAATTCCAATGTTCTAACAACGAGGCTGAATACGAAGCATGCATAGCAGGGTTGAAAGCATCATTGGATCTCGAGGTAGATGAGATTGATGTTTTCGGAGATTCAAGCTTAGTAGTCTATCAGAAGACTGGAGAATGGAAGACCCGAGAACAGAAATTGGTCCCTTACCACGAGTATTTAGAGGAACTAAGCTCGTGTTTTGATAAGATTTCATTCACATACATGCCAAGAGCCAAGAATCAGTTTGCAGATGTGCTAGCTACACTTGCTTCTATGATCAGTATCTCAGAAGACTTAATCATCGACCCTATTGAGATTGGAATTCAAGATGAGCCGGCCTATTGCTTACCCGTCAAAGTAGAAAAATTCGAAGAAAAGCCTTGGTATTTAGAGATCAAGGCATATCTCGAAAATCGAACCCTCCCCTCAGATGCAACGCCAGATGATCGAAGGACCATTCAGAAGCTAGCAGGATAATTCTTTTTATGCAACAGTATTCTGTACAAGAAGTCGCACCACGAGGTCTTACTTCGGTGTGTGACAGAAGAAGAAACAAAATGACTAATCGAGATCGTACACGGTGGAGTTTGCGGACCTCACAAGAATTGCCATACGCTTGCTAAGAAGATCATGAGGATGGGATACTATTGGTTGACAAGGGAGAGTGACTACTATTAGCATGTCCGTAAATGCCATCTATGCCAAATATATGCCAACAAGATCAATTCTCCGCCTTCAGAACTACATAATATAATCACTCCTTGGCCCTTCTCGCTCTGGGGCATGGATGTCATTGGAAATATCTCACCTAAGGTTGCAAACGGGCATCGTTTCATCCTCATTGCTATCGACTACTTTACCAAATGGGTAGAAGCAGCTTCTTATGCCAATGTTACCAAAAGCAACGTCTTGAAGTTTATCAAGAATAACATCATCTGCCGGTATGGACTTCCTAGCGGTCTAGTGACTGATAATGCCAAAAACTTCAAGAACAAAGATATGATCAAGATGTGCGAAGATTTCCAAATTACTCATCACAACTCTGTTCATTATCTCTTTTCTCAACCCCTTTGCAGCCTGTTCAAAAAGAGAAAAAATATGCCTTTTACTTCTTAGCCTGATTACTTAACCCAGGGGAGGAAAAAATCCGAACTACGTTTTCGTCTGATCCCAAAAATTTTGGGTACGTAGGCAACCTGAGAAGTAGGTGAAGAAGCCTCCACAACCTCTCCAAAACCCTAATTTTGGAGCCCCAACTCCTTACCTAACACCTATACTTCGATTTTAGCTTGAAAAACACCTAGAAACCTTTCAAAAACATCCCAAAATCTACAACAAATTCGAAGCACCCAGATCCAAGAAGGAGATACCTTACTTCGGAGATCAGAAATCAAATCCGGAGACAGAACGAAGTAAGGAGTACGGTACAAGGAGCATTTTCAACAGATCTGAGGGAATAGAACCTTTGCAGATCGAAGGTAAGATTTTCGTTATTTTTATATCTAGGTTTTGACATTAGCGATGTAATCTTATTTGGGATAAGTAGAGGCCGGCATTGTCAGGGCGGGGTTGGTGCCTAATACCTTCCAACCCCGTAATATGATCCCCGGATTCAGTTTTTTATAGTAGATTAGTTTTTTATCCGTTTTAGAGTTAGTTTGGTTCCTAGACCATAATAACTAGGTGGAGACTCCCAAACCTCAAGGGTCAAAAGCGGATCCGCGCACCCCGCGGATCGAGGGCCCTTTCACCCTCCACCTCTTCACTTCCAAATCCGAAAAGACCCTTAGCCCACCTAAGGCCCATAAACCCTCAATCCTCCAAAATCAATCTCTCACCTTTCCCCCTAACCTAAACTTGATCCCACATCACCTAAAATCTAAAATCAAGCTAAACCCTCATAACCATTTCCAAGACAACTCCCAACCAATTCCTAAAATCCAAAACCATTCTATAACCCAAACCCAATACACTAAAGAGCCCACAAATCCTTATCTATATACAATACACATCCAACCCATAATCCAAACCCACAAACCACTACCCACATCAACCAATCACCATCTTAATAATCAAATATAACATATGTCATCACCCCATCTCACCTCCCTCATCCAACTTCCTATCCCCATTAAACCTCATCTACCTACACATCAACCCATCACCTTTTCTCTAAACAATCACATCAACCCACACCCTCCCCTAACCTATCCTAATTACTCCTTATAAACATCCATTCTCTCAAATCAAACACATCAACCCACACCCTCCCCTAACCTATCCTAATAATTTTCTAACCCCTATTCTCTCAAATCAATCACATCAACCCACACCTCCCCCTAACCTATTATCATGATACCTCCCCCTAATCTACCATCATCATTTCCTATAAACCCATCTCTACAACCTAAACCTACACCCATCCTTTCAAGTCAAACATTCAATCTCTCCCATCAATTAAATCTAAACCCTAACCTCCACACATTTTGCCACATGTCACCATCTCCCTCACCCTCCCAACCACCCTCTTACACCTTCCATTCTTTTAAACCAAACACCACTCAATCAATCAACCACCCTCTTAAACACCCATCATCTCACCTCACCAAACACTCCACCCAAATGGTTTGGGTAAGATCCAAATCATTTGGATCAAAACACAGCCCATTTACCTTCATTACATAATTACCCCTCTCCTAACTCCTAATTTCATACCCCCCACCTTTAAAACATATGCCAATCTCTACTCTCCCACACTTCACCCCATTATACCCTTAAAATACCCTCCCAACATTTATAAAATCCCCCTTCTCTTCCCAAAAAAATCTCCAACTCTCCTTACCAACCACTATTCTCAACTCTCACTACCAACCACTATTCCCAAATCTCACTACAAAGAAAATACTACCAATTCTCTCTCCCAAATCTCATAAAAAAATTACTATACTCCACTCATCTCTCTCATCATCTCTTCTCTACTCCTTCAATCATACAAAAAGTTACATTTTCCTAAATCACTAAGAACTCAAGAAGATTCAATGAAGAAGAAGGAAAGAAAGAAAATGAAAGAAAATATTGAAGCATCAAGGTGGGTTCAAAGTATACTACCCCCCTCTCTTCTTCTCTACCCTCTCCTCCTCCCTTTTCTATTATCCCCCTCATTCTCTTTAATTTTATTTTAGATGGACTTGAGATGAATGGTCCTCAGGGCATAGGTTTATAATGATCATCCTCTTTAATGGGATGATCCTATAATCAAGTCGAAAGCAAATCCCTATTTAGGGTACAAATGCACGACACGTGACACTTTATTTTTCGTATTTTTTTAAAATCAAAATGACCGAGTTGAGTTGAGGTTTCCACTATTTAGTGGGAAGAAAAGGGTGTCTAACACCTTCCATTTTCTCCAACCAAGTCGCTTACCCTGAATCTCAAGGTTCGATTAGTTCCTATCCATCGTGAGTCATTAAATGTCAAAATGTCATTTTTTCAAAAAATGTACATCGGGTGACCATTCACACTCACTTACAATATGAATGGTGGCGACTCCTACCTTAGTAGATGTGATCATCGTAATCGAAAACCATGTATCTACAGGAAGGCTTAGTGAAATTCTCTAGACGAATATGGTACATCACCACAGATGGTTGGCCCTTTAACCTCCACACTTTTGAGTCGACTCGTGAAAGAATGGGGTCGTGTTGAAGTTTTGAGCCGTCTTGTCTTTGCAGTACATATATTTTCATCATATTTGCATTAGATTCGAGAGCTCATCTCCGAGAAGCAATTGGTGTCGGTAGTGCTCAAGCACGTCCTGGTGCTTTGTCCTCATTTGATTTTGTAGATCGAATGGAGGAGTCTCAAACTGATCATCGTCGAATTCAACTTATTTTGCTCAAATCTGAAAAAAAAATATAGAAGGAGATTGCTCAACTGACATTCAAACTTGCATGGTCGGGATTTAGTAATAGCGATGAAGTGGCTAATCTTCTTGTCAAAGTTGTTGAGTTGAGGGACAGGCTTGCCCTGAGCCCTCATTTTTATGATTTTGTAGTTTATTTGATGAGTCGTGATACTTCGGATGCTGAAAGAGTGATGACTAGCCAAACTGCTCAGATCCGTGCTTTGAAGGAACGCCTCGACTCCTTTTTTATTTCTTACCATGATTTTTGACGGGTTGTGTCTTGTATTCTCATTTTTTTCTTGTATTTTCTTGTCATTATCTGAATGTATGCAAAATATTGAAAGATTTAGTGCAAGAAAAATAGGTTTTGTATTTACTTGGCCTCAAGTATATCTATTGTTCTTGAAAACACGAAGTTCTGTTGAATAAGTCCTAAATTTGTCGTCATTAGTCGAAATAGTAATTTTTCAAAATTTTATGAAATGTCTTTATCAAATAAGTGCGATAAATTCAGAGTTTGCAAAATCTTTGGTTGTGACGATCTCAATATTTTTGCCAACCATAAGGGATATTACCATCAATTGTTTTTTTTTATTCTTTTAGAGTCATCCATAGTGCCCTAGTACTGGAAAACTGTTATCTAGTCGAGTCATAGGGTTTTTTTTTTAGAAAGATTTTGCCGTTCATAGTATATACTCTTGTGGGATAGGAGTTCTTTTTATTTTTATTTTTTTGTTTGCCCTTATTGCCTCTGGTGCCAGTTACGATTTTCACTAGACCCGATTTCAACATTTTTGCACATCAACACCCTTTCAGATTTTCGTCGTACTGATGGTTTAAATCTTGTCATAGTCTGATTCTTTTACTCACAATGCCCTTTCAGGTTTTCACCATGCTTTTTTAGACTATGCTTGTATTTTCTTTGGATTTTTACATTATGATTCTTGTTCAGAGTTTCTAAGTCTTTGTGGCTTGGTGACTCAAGTTGAGTTGCGAAATCGGTGACTCTACTCTTGTAGTGGCACTTTTTCTTGAGTGATCAATGTAAATTCTCCTCTCGAGTTTGCTGACAACTTTTCGTGGTTTGACAATTAAAATTGAACCACGAGATCGACTACTCTATACTTCAAGACACTCTTTTTTTTGAATATTCGATCTGGATTCCCCTCTCAAGTCTTCCAACGACTAATAAGCCTTGAGTTTCAGATCAAGTTACAAGATCATTGGTGCTGCTGTCATCATTGTGTTTCCCTAGAACATTTCTTGAATCAAAAGGACTTTTGGTGGGACGAAGCGTTGGCTTAGGTTAAGGGTAGTGGAAGGATACAAGAAGGTTTAGGTCTGGGTTTGTCTAGAGTGGGTTAGACATGGGATTTGTCTAATTTTGTTTTGAAATGGTGATCTATGTCTCCTCCCAACGTCTTTCGAACTTGTTTAGGCCAGAGATTTGGGTCGAGCTCAAGATCAAGTGTCCGAGTTTTTGACTTTTGTGATTTTTTTTTTGTATTTCTAATCGTTCATAATTTATCCTCATACGGGCAAGGAATACTTTGATGCTTTCTTTTCTACTTTTTTTTCTTTATTTTTTTTTCATTTTTTTTGTCCTTTTCTTTATATTTATTTTGTTTTCCAATGTTGACTTGCCCCTGTCTTAGGTTAAGAACTGAATGTGATGGCTCAAAAGGGCTGACTAAGGTTGGATAGTTAGTTTAAGGATAACAAAGATGGCTTTTCGTCATCTCAGGGTCAAATCTCAGGCATAATATTTCTTGACAGTGTCAGCATTGATCGATTAAGGGAAGACTTCTCTATCCATCTCAGTGAGGATCAAAGCTCCTCCTATCATCACTTTTTGTACGATAAACGGTCCCTTATAGTTTGGTAGAAACTTTCCTCTAGCGCCTTCTTGGATTGACAGAATCTTCTTCAAGACGAGGTCTGCTAACGAAAAATTTCTAGGTTTGACTTTTTTATTGTAGGCATGAATTATTCATCATTGATAGATCTATCCATGACAAATAGCTACAATGCACTTTTCTTCAATTAGATTTAATTGGTCAAATCGAGTTTGAACCCATTCGACTTCATCTAATTCTGCTTCTTTCAAGATTTGAAGTGAGGGGATTTCAACTTCTACGGGCAAGACTGTTTCCATTCCATATACTAGTGAGTACGGTGTTGCCCTGGTCGAAGTCTTGAACGAGATTTGATATGCGTGAAGTGCAAAAGGCAACATATCGTGCCAATCCTTGTATGTAACTGCTATCTTTTCGATAATCCTTTTAATATTCTTATTGGTTGTCTTGACGACTTCGTTCAGCTTGGGTCTGTAAGGTACCGAGTTGTGATGAGTGATCTGAAAGTCTTCGCACAACTTCATCATATCCTTATTCTTGAAGTTTTTGGTATTGTCAGTTACTATTCCTTTGGGAAGCCCATATCGATAGATGATGTTGTTCTTGACAAACTTCAGGATGTTGTTTTTCGTGATGTTGGCATATGATGTAACTTTTACCCACTTAGTGAAGTAGTCGATAGAAACTAGGATGAAACCATGCCCATTTGTAGTTTTTGGCAAGATCTGTCCGATGATGTCTATGCCCTCGAGTGAGAAGGGCCAAGGGGTGGTCATGTTATGCAGTTTTGAAGGCGGGACGTTAAACTTATTGGCATAAATCTGGCGTAGATGACATTTTCGAACATGCTAATAGCAGTCATTTTCCATTGTTGCCCAGTAGTACCCCATCCTCATAATCTTCTTGGTTAACATATGACCATTCATGTGGGTCCTTAGACTCCACATATACAGTCTCGATCAGTCGTTTTACTTCTACTTCTGCTATGCATCGGAGTAAAACTTCGTGATGTGATTTCTTATACAGAATTCCACTGCTTAGGAAGAATTGACCTACCAATTTTTGAATGGCTCTTTGATCATATGGTGTTGTATCTGATGGGAAGATTCGATCTATGAGATATGCCTTGATGTCCGAGTACCATGGATTTTCTTCGGCCTCTTCTACTTCTATGGGTAGATAATAGGCTGGCTCATCTTGAATTCAGATTTCAATGGGGTCGATGATTAGGTCTTCTAAGATACTGATCATGGAAGTGAGTGTTGCTAGTGCATCTGCAAATTGATTTTTAGCTCTCGACATATATGTGATTGAAATCCTATCGAAGATTGTGCTTAATTCTTCAAGATACTCATGGTAAGGGATCAATCACTATTCTTGAGTCTTCTATTCTCTAGTTCTCTGATAGACTATTAGACTTAAATCTTTGAATACATCGATTTCATCTACCTCGAGATCTAACACTACTTTCAACCTTTATATGAATGCTTTGTATTCTGCCTCATTGTTGAAACATTGGAACTTCAATCTAATAATGATTGGTACGTGATACCTATTTGTCTTGATCATGACTGCCCTTATTCCGTTCCCTTTCTGATTAGTTGCTCCGTTGAAATACATTTTCCATCCTGATTTTTCATCATTATCCTCAATCTTATTGAGTAATATGGCTTCATTGGGAAAATTCATCTTCAATGGTTCATAGTTAGGCAATGGGTGCTTGACGAAGTGATTAGCGATGACTTGTCTTTTGATGGCCTTTTAAGTGACATAGGTGATGTCAAACGTAGATAATAATAATTTTCATTTTGCAGTATGACCTGTTAGCATTGGTTTCTCGAAAAGGTACTTCAAGGAGTCCATCCTAGCAATAAGCATAGTTGAGTAACTGAGAAGATAATGGCGTAGTCGGTGAGATGCCCAGACTAATACACTACAAGTCTTCTCAAGTGTTGAATATTTTACTTCGTACTTAGTAAATTTCTTGCTAAGATAATAGATTGCTTGTTCTTTTCATCCTGATTCATCATGTTGCCCTAGTACGTACCCCATTGATATCTCTTGCATTGAGATGTACATTAGCAAAGGTCGCCCTGGCGTAGGAGGGACTAAGATTGGTAGGTTGAGCAAATATTGCTTAATCTTGTCGATTGCTTCCTAACAGTCTTATTTCCATTTTTTCGACATGTCCTTTCGAAGTAACTTGAAGATTGACTCATAGATAAGCATGAGTTGAGCAATGAACTAACTGATATATTATATTCTTCCCCAAAAGGCTCTAACATCTTTTTATGAAACAGGCGCCTTCAGCTCGATGATATATTTGGTTTTTTTAGATTTATTGTAATGCCTCTTTTGCTAATGATGAATTCCAATAGCTTGCCCGATGTTGCCCAGAATATACATTTTACCGGATTGAGCCTTAAACTGTACTTCCTTAGCCAGTTGAACAATTTCTTAATATTTACTAAATGGTCTTCTTCTATATCAGACTTAGCAATCATGTTGTCTACCTAAACTTCCATTTCCTTATGGATCATGTCATGGAATAATGCGATCATCACACGTTGATAAGTTGCCCCTACATTCTTTAACCCGAATGACATGACTTTGTAGTGGAAAATGTTCCATGACGTGATGAATGCAATCTTTTCCTGGTCTTCTTCTGCCTTTTTTATTTGATTGTAGCTTGAGAAACCATCCATGAACGAGAACATGTCATGCCCTACTGTACTATCGACTAGAGTGTCAATGACTTGTAGTGGAAAATCGTCTTTAGGACTAGCTTTGTTTAGGCCTTGATAATCAACACATATGTGTACTTTCCCATCTTTTTTAGGTACTGGGATGACATTAGCTAACCACTCGGGGTACGTAGAAACTACAAGGAATTGGTTGAAACTGCTTCATGATCTCATCTTTGACCCTGAGGGTCTATTTTGGCTTTAGTTTTCTCAATTTTTGCTTGATCGACTTGCTTTTGGGAGTAATTGGTAGTTTATGGATGATAAGATCAGTGTCTAACCTAAGCATGTTTATGTATGATTATGCAAAGACGTCTTGATAATTTTACAAAAATATGATCATTTTTTCTTTTTGCTACTGCGTTAGTAAGGCTCCGATCTTGACAATTCGTGGGTCCTCTTTAATACCAAGATTGATTGAATCTGTATGCTCAATGTTTGGTTGAATACCTTTCTCATGACGTTCTACCAAAACTTTGATTTCTTTAGTTGAGTATTCCATTTTTTCCTTAGACTCTTCTTCGATCCTCATGAGGTCAAAGTCGAGTTCGAGATCAAAATCATTCTCGTCACGTTCAAACTTTATTTTATCTGGGTACTCATTTGATTGAGACAGATCCCTCAAAAACTCTTTTTTTTATATTTTTGAAAAATATCTATTTTTTTACAATTTTGACAGATTTTTTATTTCTTTATTTTTTGAGATATTTTTGATTTTTTTGATTTTTGAGGAATATTTATTTTTTTTTGTTTCTTTTTGGATATCTGAAATAAGAAGAACAATCATACAAATTCATTAGTAAAGATAGGGAGCCCTCAAAACAGTCTTTCCCCGAGGACTAGGGCTCGTTATGGTCCTCGGGCAAATTAGATTTGTCTAACGGTGTATTTTTAGGCTACTACAGCTTCAAGGGTTAAAGGGAATTCTTCTTAGTTGTTCAAGACTTCCCCTTCTCTGACAGGGCAGATGAGGTGGGAAAGTGATTCCTTTTGTGGTTCGGAGATTACTATTATCTTCGACTGACTGCAGTCAGAACGAGGTATGGTCCCCCAATGCTTGGTGGGATGATGACTGATGCCCAGTCGATATTGATGGGAAAAGGTGATTATTACTTTTCACTTGCAGTAACTTCCACTTTCGTGGGCTCTTAGGTTGTCTTTTGTATACTCTCGTTGGAATCCCTATTAAATAAGATGTCAATGCCTCCCACAAGGGAGGGTCAGGACTCAACAACTGAGAATGTGTTTGGGTTTGAAACTTACTATTCTCAACTTTCTAGCTGGCTTTGTTGGCAGTTGATATTATAAGCTGTCGAATCTAGCTTGTGATTTTGGAAAGTTGACATTGATGTGAGGAATTTTGCCCAGATTTCAGACATTTGGTTTATGATTTTGATTTTAGGCTAATTGGAGTTCCCTTTTTTTATCGTTTATATGTGATATATCCTTTTTTGTAGATTTGAACCCCAAACCGAAATAAGGGGTGTGTTTCTTTGCTACAGCTAGCGTGATTTTCCTCTTGGCCCTAACCCTGTCTGAGTTGGTAACCTACCTTTTTCAAGACCCATCCAATCATCAGATTTTCCTTGATAATTCTGCCTTTACCTTCTTCTTTGTCAACGTGGTTAACGACAGCGAATTGGTAGGAATAATATAATGCCTTATCCTTTGTCACCTCTATGTCAATAAAAAGAATGTCTAGAGCTCTCCCAGCTGGGATCAGATTTTTTACTAAGACAGATATCATCCTCTATCTCATGATATACTTGACTCTCTAGTGTAAAGAGGAAGGTATTGCCCCTACAATATGGATCCATGGCTTGCTTAGCATCAAGTTAAATGTTGTTGGTATTTCTATGACCTCGAACATTACCTCAAATGTACAAGGGCCTGTAGTGATCAGTAAGTCTACCTCTCCTAGAGAATCCCTTTTTGAACTATCAAAACCTCGGACAACCTTATTGTTGGGTTTGATATACGACCAGTCGACGTTGAGTTTACGGAAGGTTTCAAAAAGACAATCATTGAGATATGAGCCACTATCTATTAATACCCTGACAACCATCATGCCCTTACACATGACCATAATATTTAATTGTTCGACGTACCCCCTCTCCTCTGGCACAAATTCACTCTCTGTGAAGATAATGAGATTGGGAGTCATAATCTGACCCACTATTTGCTCTAACTATGCAGGTAAAGTGGTCATAGGTACATATGATTTTCCCATAACCCCACCCTCAATAGTGCTTCTTGATGTTCCTCTGATTTTTAGAGAAGACCCACAATGCTGATCTGAGTCGACTATTTCTTCAATTGGTCCACTATATTAAGCTCACTCTTGTGAATAAACTTAATGAAGTTTTTAATCTCTTTATCTGATACTTTCACCATTTCCTCTTTCTTGTTATCTTCTTCATTCACCTTACCCTTTCCTTTTTCTTTCCTTCTTTCTTTATCCACTATCTCCTTTGCTGACTTTTTTTCCTCAGTTCTTACTCCTTTCATTGGCACCTTTTGGAACTTTCTTGTTTTTTTCATATTAGCAATGTCAGCTACCAATGCTTTCTTCATTGTTTCAACTCTTGTTGATGTAATGATGGTTGTCTCATAACTTTATGAGATGGCTTGGTTAGAGCTATATGGGAGTGGTTTTGGTAACTATGGTCATTGGGGGTGGATCGGGTTTTACGTTGAGGATAAGGGGTAGTGGTTGCAATTTGGATGTTGTAGTGATGGAAGGAGCTACTTGAGGGGTTGATGAAGTATAAGGAATAGCGAGTGGTAGTCGTGAGGATGAAGTATAGGGTATATGAAGGGGAGTCGAGTCGTATTCTGAGGATTTGATTATGTATAGGGTATAATAAGAGGCGGTCGGGTAGCAACATTGGGAATTTGATAAGTGGGATACATGGTGAGATTGGCCATTCTGATTAGTAATCAAAAATCCTGAGGTAGATTTTCCTTGTATTGGATTAGAGCATTAACTGTTGCTGTCTCTAATTTTCTTGCTAGGAAGATCCTGATCTTTGATACGATTAAAGTTATTAAAATTGATGGACTAAAATCTGGTTCTCCAAGAATGGCATTTACTGCATGCCCGCTTCCCCCTTTGTTGTGAGTAGGTAGGGGGTTTTGATTGATGTTTTATTGCTGAGTAGGGTTTACGGGTTCATCCAATATGAGAGCCTTCAAATTTTGCACTTGGTATTTGAGTTGCCAGCACTAGTTTGTTGAATGCCCTGGGTCACCCATATGGAATTCATAGAATAAACTAAGGTTGTACCCTGGTCTTTTTGTAGCTTTTGGGTTCGATGGTTGTTTGGTGAGATATTCTCCCCTGAGCAAGGTCAGAAGTAATTTTGATAGTGTCATTGGCAACCTAGTGAATACCATGTTAATTTTGTTAGGATGTGTTTGTTGATTTTGCCGGCATTGTGGTAGTTGTGGTGTAACTGGCGGAAGATTTGTTCGGAATGGGTTCTGAAGTGCGGGGGTCTAGGCTGGTAGAGGTGACGAAGCCCATGAGGTTGACGGAGCTTGTCGTCTTGGTGCTCATGTAAAAATGAAGAGTGGTCGGCTTGGTTGCACATTGTTTATCTGTGTTTCTTTTTTTTTTTTCTACAAGTACTAGCTTTCTTTGAGAGGAGATTCCTATTGTTGTCTCGAGACTTGTGAAATCGAATATCAGGCCAGTTCAGATCTCGTCCTCAACCCGATCTGCTACCTATACTAAGTTTGAGAATGTGCCTGTAGTGTGTCCCACCAAGTGAGTATAAAATGCATGCCCTAATGTTGAGATAAACGTGGTGTTCATCTCTTGTTCCGTCATTGTTGGCTTTACGTGTGAAGCTGACTCTCGCTACCTCTGGGCATATTCGTTCACCATTTCCCTTTGTTTTCATATTATCTTAACCATGTCATTTTGATCCAACCCACATCTGTATTGAACCTGCAATTGTGCCAGAACATTTCAACCCCAGTCCTACAATTTCTTGATGAGTGTATAATCCAATCTTGGGAACTGGTGGGCCTATCGTTGTTCTTCCTACCAGAGTTAATATTAATCTTACTTTTACCTTACTTATGGGGCAAGTAGGGGATTGGACCCAAGAGAAAGAAATAGTAGAGTTAAGTTAAGAGGATAAAATTTGAATTAACCAAAAGGAATTAAAATTATTTATTTTTTGTATTTTTGATCTTATCAAGAAGATTTAAAGTTGCTAGAAAATTAACCAAAGTAAATGAAGTTAAAAGCATGTAAGCTTATGAAATTAAAGTACTATTGGAGGTAGATCTACCTAAAACATGTTGATGAGCAATTCCTAGTCTCTAGCCTATTTATAACTCAATCGTAAGGGCTTGGTGTTAGCTCGTTAGATCAAAAAGTTTAACAAATGAAATCAAATAAGGGAACATAAATAAAGTAGAATTCCTTGAACTTCCTACTACCAATTATCTAGTTTAAGCATACTTTATCTTGACTTAATCTAAGCATAAATTATTTATATTGAGAATAAAATATGCAAGAAATCTTAAAGAGAACTCATGAGCATTTTAGATAGAAGAAATACATGAAACTAGAAACAACACAAGAACTTGCTTTAGGTTTTTCCCCTCTCCAATGGAGGGGAGCTTATCCTAATATCATTGCAAGAGAGGGAAGATAAGAGATGAAAGAACTTTTCTTCATTTAATGGAGAAATATACAAATTCTTCTTCTTCTACTTCTTACAAGACTATTTAGTAAAAAGAAAATAACTAGAAGATAAAAATACAAAAATATAAGAAAAGAGGCTAAGAGCCATAGATTAAAGGATTCTTGGACAAGAGAACCAAGAAGGAAGGTTTCTCTAGAGATTGAAACTCTATTTATAGAGAAAAATTTGTGTAGAAGAGTCCAAAAGTAGTCTCAACTTTTCTTTGCACAAAGAGCCTTAGATTAAAGGATTCTTGGACAAGAGAACCAAGAAGGAAGGTTTCTCTAGAGATTGAAACTCTATTTATAGAGAAAAATTTGTGTAGAAGAGTCCAAAAGTAGTCTCAACTTTTCTTTGCACAAAGAGCCTTAGATTAAAGGATTCTTGGACAAGAGAACCAAGAAGGAAGGTTTCTCTAGAGATTGAAACTCTATTTATAGAGAAAAATTTGTGTAGAAGAGTCCAAAAGTAGTCTCAACTTTTCTTTGCACAAAAAAATAAAAGATGAGAACATGAGTTAAGGATTAAGGTATTCTAAAGTGGGTCTAAATGCTTTTGCCTTGAGATTTTGATTTCCAAATATTGATTTTCTGCACAAGAAACACACGTAATTAGATTTATTTAGTAAATGAATTTATTTATGTATAATTAACCTAATTAACATGTAATATGATGTTTCGAGGCTTATCATGATTATTACCTTAATACGGAGAAATAGGGACAAAAATCAAGATAAATGTCTGGGAAACGTGTATATAATTCATTGTTTCGAGACACTCATCAAGAACCATTTGAGGGTTGGCCCAGTTAGGCTTCTTTGGAACACCTGTCCTAGTAGCCTGTCATCTTTGCCATATTGGCATATGAACCTATAGTACAACTTCAGATGTGACAGAGGATACCCTATCTGTAGACACCCCATTTTTGCATTCGCCTGATTAATCAACTCGTCGACCCGATCGCAAAGGTTCCCAATGATGGATGTCTATTCCAATGCTTTATTTTGTTACCAGATATGTTTCAGAAATCCGGATGAGGTATCTCGAACTGACAAAACTTAGAAACCACGCTACGCTAGGAAAATACGACCCCAGAAACATAGAAATCATCATCTTGCAAACCAAAAAGAAGCTTCACGATAAAAATCACTAAAATTACCAAATTACCCCTAACATCAAAACAACCCTAGAGCCTGCATTATGCTTAGGAAAACCCACTCAAACACATTAAACAACAAATCGAAACCAAGTAAACCACTTCGCCAATTTTCACAAAATTTGACAAAATTACGAAAATACCCCTCATAAAGTTCACAATCATTTCATACAAAAAACTTCATAAATGACAAAAACCAACATTCCCATTAAATTCCTTACGAAAAATTGATTCCAAAACATCCTGAAACATTGAAAAACGACTTAAAACGTAAAAAATCCTCTTCGAGGGCAAAATGGTAATTTCACAATTTTCATAATTAAAAAATTCAAAATTAATGAATAAAATATTAAATAATTAAAGTAAAACATTAAATAATTAAAGTAAAACATTAATGAAATTAATTTAAAAATTTGAACCTAAAAAATTGATCAATCGGACTTTCGGGTAAAATTGTTGAGGGTTCGTGGGATATTTCTTTAAGGACCCCTCCATTTGGGGGTCCAAAGAATTAAATATATAATAGAAGGGGGTTCTCCAAAAATTAAAAGTAAATCAAGCAAGACTGAAGTCAAGGTATTAAAGTCAATCAAGTGAAATTGAAGTCAAAATTAAAGTCAATCAAGCAAGACTGAAGTCAAGGTACTAATCGAGTCAATCTCATATGACTAAGGTCAAAACCCTAAATCAAAACCCTAATCTAAACTAATCAAGTCAATCTCATAAGACTAAGGTCAAAACCCTAAATCCAAACCCTAATCTAAAACTAATCAAGTCAATCTCATAAGACTAAAGTCAAAACCCTAAAACCCTAAAGACTAAGTCAAAACCCTAATTGAAACCCTAAAAGAAACCCTAATCAAACCCTAAATGCTTCTAAAAACTTTATAAATAGGAGCCTCCACACCCTATTTTGGTATCAAAGAAAAAACCCTAGAAAAGTAGGTAAAGAAGCCTCCATAGCCTCCCCAAAACCCTAATTTTGGAGTCCCAACTCCTTCCCTAACACCCCTACTCCGATTTTAGCCCAAAAAACACCCAAAAACCTCTCAAAAACATCCTAAAAATCCACAACAAATTCGAAGTACCCAGATCCAAGAAGGGGATACCTTACCTCGGAGATCAAGAATCAGATCCGGATATAGAACGAAGTAAGGAATACGGTACAAGGAGCCATTCTCACCAGATCTGAGGGAATAACACTTTTGCAGATCAAAAGGTAAATTTTTTTATTTATTTTTAATCTAGGTTTGTCATTAGCAATGTAGATGTATTTGGGATAAGTAGAGACCGGCATTGGCCGGGCGGGGTTGGTGCCTAATACCTTCCAACCCCGTAACATGATCTCCGGATTCAGATTTCTATAGTAGATTAGTTCTTTTATCCATTGTAGGGTCAATTTGGTTCCTAGACCGTAATAACTAGGTGGCGACTCCCAAACCTCAAGGGTCAAAAGCGGATCCGCGCACCCCGCGGATTGAGGGCGCTTTCACTATCCCGTTGTATTTCTCAAATTTCAGACATTTGAACTTGGTCAGCAATTGCGTGTCTGGATAAAAACAGAGGTCCTTATACCGAGTTCTACTTATGGTGTTGAGGCCTTTGATTCTCCTTATTTCCTCTTGGAGAGACTTGATTTGTTGGTCCATCTTTTTATTTGTCATATTCTTGGCCTTTATGGCCCTATACTCACATTCGTCATCAGGAATGGCTATAGGAGGTGATCGATTCTGTAGAATACAGAGCGGGGGCCACTGGTATCTCAAAACTGTAGGTAGTAAAGTGGTCTGTGGCCCTTGTGGAGGTTGTTCAGGGAGATCCTGATTTGATCCCGATGCATGGTGTTGTGTTGTCTGGGCCTGTATGAAACTGGCGTTGGTTAACACAACACTTAACATTTTTTCTTGCTATTTAGTGGTTTTTAGCGATGTTGTGATTCTTGTGTCAATATCTGATATTTCGGTTGCTGCAGGCTGTGGTGCTTTAGAGGTATTCATGGTGGTGGTTAAGGATCTGAGGAAATATAGAGGCTCATCTGACTGCTTATACTTTTTTCGTTTGGCCGCCTGTAGATACAGAAAATCAAACATTACTATTTTATTTACAAAAAGAAAAATACATGATGTTTTATTGGGTCGGGTCAAGTTATTTATTGTAAAGTGAATGAATTTTAAAGAAAAAAGTTCTTTAGCACGGAGCCAACATCAAAACGGAGTTGGCATCATCTCGAAGCTAGCATTAGCATGGAATCGGCATCAACATAGACTTAGGTTGCGTATTTTTGAAAATAATTACATCAGCACAAAGCTAGCATCAACACGGAGTTGGCATTAGCATGGAGCTAGGTTACATATTTTTGAAAATAATTACATCAATAAGGAGTTGGCATGCATATTTTTGAAAATAATTACATCAATATGGAGCTAGCATTAACACGGAGTTGGCATGCATATTTTGAAAATAATTATATCAACACGAAGCTGGCATCAACATGGAGTTGGCATTATTTGAAAACAATTGATTACATCAGTACGTGGCTTGCATCAACACGGAGTTGGATTAATTTGAAAATAATGGATTACATCAGCGCGTGGCTAGCATCAACACGAAGTTGGAATAATTTTGAAAATAAGGGGTTACATTAGCACGGGATGGGTATCAACATAGAGTTGAAAAATATTTTGTAAAATTGGATTTTTACGAGCAAATCGAGTTGAAATAAGCCACATTTTTTTGTTTTATTAGCTTCCAATTCAGTTATCTAAAATCAAGATCGGCCAGTCAGATTCCCAAGGAAGAGGTGGCGCACAATTCTTTTGCAAGGGCATTCTTAAATCACCTCATTTCCTTGAATAAACGTAGGCTACTTCCCTTGTATCAACAGGGCAAGATCATTCTTACGCACCGACTTTGATCAAGAAATGCAATTGATGCCTTTAAATCTTTTTTTTTCTTTGTCTTTTTGAAATATTTTTTTTTGAAAAGTACATTTTATTGGGAAATTATTGAATTCATTTGGTTTGTTTGACATGTCGTTGACCTTGTTAGATCACATATGGATCATGAACTCAGTTCGAGTCGAAATTAGATTGTAGATCCAATTCAGATCAAAATGTGGATTATGGACCCGATTCAGGTCAAAATATGGATTGTGGACCTAGTTTGGGTTGACTTTGGATCATTAACCCAACTTGAAGTGGACCTAGTTTGAAATAGATAAGGGTCGTTGACCTAATTCGAAATTGATACAAGTCATGGACCCGATTTGATGGACACAGGTCCTTGACCCGGTTTGGATTGGATTTGGGTGGTGGGTCTTACTCGGGTCGAACCACGAAATTGATTCTATTGGATAGAATCCCTTATTTTTTTTCTTTTTTTTGTTTGTTTTTTTTTTAAATGGTCGGTAGGAAACTTGAAGGTGCTAGATCTCGTTTGTCCTTGGGTCTCGGGGTCAATTTGGTTGGTTGAATAACCTATCATGGTTATATGAAGCGCAATGGGCCCACTTGAGGCCCAAGTTCTTAAACTATTTTGATTCGACTCATCAACGAGTAATTTTTTTTTTTTAAATCATTGGTAAGGAGAATCCATTTTGTTTACTTTTCCAACATTTGGAACTCCCATTGAGGGTGCCATCAATGTTAAATAGCGATTGGGAGTTCCGCAAATCTGGTCTATGCTCACTTGCTGTTCTAAATTCATATTGGTCCGTGTTTGGAGCACGGATACAACTATCATTGTTCTATATGTGCTTTAAGAACGAATGAGACATTCACTGTTTTATCTGTAATTTAAGCACGGATGAGACACATTTCTAATTATATGTGTTATGAGCATGGATTAGAAAGAAATCTGGTTCTTAGAATTCACAGAAACTGGATTCTTGGTCCCTGTTTTGAAAGTTCCCACTGCTTTTTTTGTTTTTGTTTTTTTTTTTAACATGATGTAGCAAGCACATCTTCCCCTTTTACTTAAGGGGAAAGTAAAGAAATGCAAGAAAAATGAAATCCTAATCTATACACGGTTACCTTGTGGGCTTACAACTTGGAATTCAAGGCCGAATGCATTTTAAATACACACAACTCTATTTTGGGGGTCGATATGTACCTAAGAACTTGTGTCCTAGATTTATCTAGTCGGGCACATGCATGCTGCTAATAGGTGGGTTTATGGTTGTTCGATCTTCAAACCTCGATGCATACCAGAGTGCACATGTTGTTGGTTGGTGATCTGATTTGATGTGTTCATACCCGACACTTGAAATAACGATCTCAAGCCGTAGAACTATTAGGCATAAGGACTAAATATATTGAGGTTGAAGTGGTTTGTGCAATGGGCTATGCTTGCAAGTGTTTGTGCAATTTTTTTTTCATTTTTTTCTCATCAACCCCCTTACAAGTATAATGAAAAAAAATGAAGTAAATAAACATTTCAACATGTTATCTTGAATATAAAAGAAACTTAATCAACATACATCAAACAATGTTAGCAAACAAATAATAGTATCTTTTTTTTTCTCCAAAATATTCGGGTTGACACAAGGGTTGAAACTAGTAGCCCCAGTGGAGTCGCCAGCTGTAGAGGAGTGATTCTTGAATTTTTAAATATCACTTCTATGAAGGTTTGGAGTCAGCACCATTAATATTTGTAAGGGTATGAGTGGTCACCCGATGTACACTATTACGAAAAGTGTTATTTTTAGCATTTAGTAGCTCTCGTTTAAATAGGGTACCAATCAACTTAAGATTGGGGTAAACGGCTTGATTGGAGAAAAAGGAAGGTGTTAGGCACTTTTTTTCCCCACCATGTAGTGATAACCTCAAAATAACCAGGTCATTTTGGAATAAAAATGCAAATAAAATAAGAGTACCACGTGTTGGCGGATTGTACCCAAGTAAGGATTTGTTATCGACTTTATCCTATAAGGATCATCTCATTGAAGGAAATGATCTTTATATGGACCTAGCCTTAGGAGTAACATGCTTTTGAAGAGTGTTGGCTATGGTGATGGGTTCATTATCATGAGTTGAGAAGGATCTGAATGCCAATTGCCTCAAAACGGTTTAAAAGGTTTCAAACTGATTTTTGTTTTGAAAGTGGTTATAACCCCTATAATTTCAATCGAACCGAAGTCTGATCTACCAAAGATAGGAGAGGAGAGAATTACATCTTAGAAGCTTTCTAATAATAAAATAAAAGAAGTTAGGGGTAGTAGAGGAGAGATATGGAGAGGGGGTGTTTCTTCTAACCCACCTTGAAGCCTTAATGTCTTCTTTCTTTCTTTCGTTTTCTTCTATGTCTTCTTTTTGAGTCCTTAGTAAAATATGAGAGTATTTTTCTTTTAGATTAATGTGAGAGTGTGAGAATTAAGTAGAAGAGAGTAGATGAAAGATTTTTTTTAGTCTAAGACTTGGGTGTCCATTTTGGAAGGTGATGGGGGTATTTATAAGTGTGGGAGGTTACTTTTGGGGGTAAAATAGGGTGAAATGATAGAATAGTGAAATTACGGACTTTGTACTATTTCTAAACTTAGAAGGGGGTAAATAGGTTAATTAAAAACAATTCGTTTTAGAATCACCCCACGATGTTACTAAGTCCCTTGAATATGTTGAAATTAATATAACAAGAGATGTACAAGATTAATTTCTTTTAAGTTATATCATACAACATACAATCATAAGGTGGGTATTTTATCAAATACTTGATGTAAATGTCATGACATCTATGTTATTCATATATAAATCAAGTATAATGCATAATCAAAAAGTAGACACAAGATGGTTTGGCAACTTGTATACATCCACTACCAAGTACCCTTCTTTCGGGTTTTGGGTTTCACTATCAATTAGAGATTTTTGGTTCACTTCAAAATCTTATACAAAATTTGTATACCCTAGGACAAATTCTAACCTTTAAGATCAAGAGAATGACATTATCTCAAAATGTGTTGATTTTACTCTTCAGAGATCTACGAACATTTGCTCGTATTACGAATCCTTGATTCAAACAGGAGCTTGATTTTTGAGGGCTGAACCAAGTAACCACCTTTTGTTACTAGAAAGAAACTAACAAAATACTCACAAGGACATAAAAAGTTATAGTGAGTACTATTGATTGATATAATGTGAGTTTTCAAATATTTAGTTGCTCATCCCTGACTATATGTACTAGTTAACCATAGTTTATTCTGTAAAAGTTTGTATATATTAAAATGATTCAATATGTTTATTTGTTCATGCTAGAAAGAGGTTATTGGCAGAAATTGTTTACTTCCCTATTAGTTAACCATTGTTACTCAACTTTTTCTTCTTCATTTTTTTAATTTCAGATCCGACACTTGGTGAGGTAGGTATAGTGATCACCTGGTGGGTCAGATAGATGACTAGAGTCCGTTACCTATTGAGTACTGGGATTATATCCCTTATCAGCGTCAGTTAGTCCATTTAGTATTATAGATTTTGGTTTTAGTGTTAAGACTTTTGTTAAAATGAGGAGTTTATGTATAATCCTGTATATTAATTTCTTCTTCTGCACTTTAATCTATCATACATTATTAGATGTATATAGGCTTCTGCTATTGTTATATTTTGTATGTATATATGCAGGATATAATGTATATTGTTTATCAGGTGAAGCAGGTATTTAGTGTCGTATAATACTACATAAACAAAGAAAATTATGTCAAATTTTAGAGGCATCACCTAGTACATCGAGATTTGACATGGGACTTTGTGTTAGTGTTTCAGGGGCGCCACAGTTTTAGCTTGTGACCAAACCAATATCTAAGAATTTTATTATAATCATGCCTATAAAAGACGTTTTAGTGGTAAGAAAACCACTGCTAAAATCTTGTTGTTTGATTTATTTTGGCTTTCTATTTTCTATGATGCTCACGAGTTTAGCAAATCTTGTAATCGATGTAAGAAATTAGAAAAAATATCCAAGAGAAACGAAATGCTTCCAAATCATATCCTGATCATCGAGATTTTTTACGTTTGGGGCATAGATTTTATGAGACCCTTTATCTTCTCCAAAGATTACCAGTATATACTCATTGTCGTTGATTACGTGTCTAAATGGGTTGAAGCTATAGCATATAAGACAAATGATCACTAGGTGGTGATCAACTTTGTTAAGGAGACCATCTTTTCAAGATTTGGTACTCCGCGAGCTATCATAAGTGATGGGGCTCATAGTTTTCCATTAAAATCTTTGCAGCATTGGTGAGAAATACTTCATAACTCATAAAATTGCAATACCTTACCATACATAAACATGTGGATAGGTAGAAATTTCTAACAATAAAATCAAGACCATTTTGGAAAAAATTGTTAATTATTCACGAAAAGATTGGCCTTTGAGATTAAATGGCTTGTTGTGGGACTACTGAACCACTTTTAAAACACCAATAGGGATGTTTCCCTACTGGTTAGTTTTTGGCAATGTCTGTTATCTCCATGTAAAACTTGAGCATTGTGCATATTAGGCAATGAAGCGCTTTAACTTTGATCTCAATAAAGTTAGTGAACATCACAAGTTACAACTCGATGAATTAAAAGAGATCGAACATGATTCTTTTATTTATGTTAAATGCTACAAAGAGCGTACAAAATTTTATCATGATAAATACATTCTTCGATGAAATTTCAATCCTGGTCAACAAATGTTGTTATATAATAACAGACTCCCCATTTTTTCCAAAAAAACTCAAGTTTCGTTAGATTGGCTCATATATGTTTAAACAGTTTACCCTCATCGTGTTATTGAAGTCCTTAATCCTAAGGACGGATCCATTTTCAAAGTGAATGGCCAGTACCTCAAACTGTATCTCGAGTGTGTACCACTAGCGGAAGTTCTTCTCCTCGAAGATCTATTTATCAAGATTAACAAAGTTTTTGTCTGGCTAAAGATGTTAAACTTAATGCTTCTGGGAAGCAACCTATTCTCTTTGTTTCAATAGTATTTTTAGTAGTTATGGATGAGTAATATAGTTTTTCACTTTAGTTAGGCTTAGAACTTGGCCAATTCCCTTGTTAGGGATAGTTATCGGTTCGGAACCAAAGTGGTAGGTTCGAAAAGAAAAACTATAATTAGTCTTATATGTTTAGGGTTACACAACACTTAACAGAAAGCAATGGTCTACCAATCAATAATTTTCCCCCTTGTTGGCCCTCTTCAAAAAGTCACTGACAAATCAAGATGGCATACCCGATGCATCCAAGCTTTACGTGCTAAAAAGTGACGAGCTGAGATCTTATCACGTTAAACAATACTTATAGTTGCTACTCCATCCAAACCTTATGATTTTTGCAAGAATTAGTTATTTTTTGTCTCTTCTTCTTTTTTATCTTTTGTTTTGATTTTAGTTTTTAGGATTTTTATCTTTGCAGCTTAGGATTTTTGCCATAATTAATATTTCCTTTCATTTGTTATACAATCTTTATCTTAGCAACTTAGAATTTTTATTGTTATAAGGGCAATTTGGGAATTTCCCATCAATCCTAAACATTAAAGAAAACCTAATCTTTAACCTCTTCTTTTCCACTTCCCTTCCCAAATTCATTTAAACCCATAACCATCAAAAAACTCATTTTCAGATCTCTCTCCCCTATCATTTCTATACAAATCAGAGGCAAGCAGTGCATTCAACCCCAATTTACGATCAACTAGTCATCACTGCATCACCATCACCATCATCATCATTGCATCACAGTCAGTCCCTATTGTGTTGTAATCACCTGGTCATCAATCAGGTTCAGTTTTTCACAACTTCATCGATTTGTCATCTCGAGTATAGTGGTATCCATGGCATCTTCCAAATAAACAATCTTTGAGGAGTCTATTTTCAGCCATTACTTCTAATGTGTCAATGACACATGATTTCGCGAGACCATTATCAAATGAGGGTGGAACAATTTGCTTTACACTAGATCTGAAACTTATTCTAAGGAGTTAGTAAAGAAATTTTTTGCATTCGTTGTTTCGGCCAATCTCGCCATTCCTTCGGTCACTATTGCGTTTCGTGGCATTATGTTTGTTATTGGTTTGGAGGATATCACATGAGATCTTAAGCATTGCGGAAATCAAGGATGATGTTTGCCATACCCATCAGTCATTTGAATTTTTCATCACTCGATTGGGTATCGATACACAGTGCATTCACAAGAAGAGTGGTAGGTTATTATCCAAAAGTTTTCGAGCCAATCAATACCTTTGTTGGCGATGGGTGGCATCGAATATCTTAAGGACCTAGAACAACATGTTATTCTCGACAAAACATCTTTTTGTATAAGCAATCTAGACTAAGGATCCTACCTTTTGCATGTCCCGTCTAATTTTAGGAACATTGGTCGAAGCCTGTGTCAAGCCCAAGAAGTGGCGCTCATTGATTTTCCCATACTTGATCTGTCAGATTCTCAAAAGGTGGATCGGTATGCCAATGGAAATTCTAGCACCCCATGGTGAGTTGATCCAGATGTTAGATTTCAATGGTACATTGTCTTTCATGAAGTGTGCCCCAAGTTTGTGGCAACCGATACTTGAGCCCTTTGAGGAGCACGAAAGCCTTCATGGTTTTGCGTGCCCAGACCTAGAGTTCAATTAGGACAAAATGAGCAAGGCTAAATCTTCTATCCTAGATTTTGAAGACACATCCTTCTTGGATGATGTCAAAGCCCATTCCCTCTAGAATGCATTTTCAAGACTTTTCGAAGGGATAGGTAAGCTTTATAAAGGGCAGAAGGCCCTAGAGCGATGTCTCGATCCGGCTGAACAGCGTGAGAATGTGCGAGAGCTTGAGACAACTACAACTAGAGGCAGAGCTCATAAGGATTAGGCATTTCATTAGACATTTTATTAAGTGTTTTATTATGATCGTTATTAGGATTTTTTTTGTTATTAGTAGTTTTTATGTGTTTGTGTTTATCTAAATTTTGTACTACCCCTGTTTTGTAACAATTTATTTTGATAGCATTTTTAGAAATCCTTTTCCTTTTCATAGTTATTTCGTCTTGTGCTAGTTTACATAATGTAGATTGAAACTATTGGTGTGTATTTATCCGACATAGCCTAGGAATCATTTATCTAGGTTATGAGGACAATATCTTTTGTGGTGCTCCTAGCATAACACAACATGATCACAATTAATACGGCATATACAATCGACGTTGCGACAGTGTAGGCACCTCATTTTTGCATCTGCCTAATTCGACAATTCGTCACCCGATTACCATGAATTCCTAATGATGATCGCAAAGAACTCGAATGTTTGTGAGTACTATCCTTGATTCCTCCCATTTCCAATCTTTTCATCCCCCTTACTCATTACGACTCGACATAAAAATTTACGCACACTTAGGATCGCTACACTTTTCACCCGATTTACCAATCATGTACGCTTAGGTTCGTTACACAGTTCGATAACCTAGAGACCTCGCTAGGCTAGGAGAACATGAATTTGAAACATAAAAATAATCATGTTGGGATTGAAAGAAACTTCACGTTAAAATTTGTAAAAATATGCAAAAATTGACAAAATGATGAAAATACCTCTCATAAATTTCGGACCTTCGAAAGACTTCAAAAATACCTCCATTGCACTCAGAGCATGATTTCGAGTCTAACAAGACCCAAATCGACGTAAACAGAGAAATTTAAGGAAAAGTCATAAAAATGACCAAAATGCCCTTCAGTATCTAGATTCAACTGTGAGACCCCGATCCTTAGGAAAACATAATAAAAATCAAAATCCAGTTAAAAATCTAGTCTATTAAAAAATTAAACTCAAAAAAAAAATTAAACAATTCAAATTAAAATCAAATGGAAATCAAACTGAAAAATCTAATTTAATAAAAAGCAAATCCAAGATTAAAAATCAAACTCAAGTTAAAAATAAAAATCCAATAAAACTAAAAATTAAAAATGACTCGACCGATTAAAATTTCATCGAAATTAAATTAAAAATCAAAGTCAAAATTAATTGATCAAAATCAAATTAAAAATGAAAAACCAACCAACCAATAAATTTAAATTTAAATCGAAACCCAACTAAATTAAAAAATTCAAAATCCAACTCAATCGAGCGACGAAACGAAATCCAAAATCAAATGGTCAATTAACAATTAAAACTCGAATTAAAAATTAAAATCAAATTAAATTTTTTTTTTATAACCAAACTTAAAATAAAAACTAATCAACTAATAAAATTCAAAATTAAAAATTAATCCACCTGCAAAAACCCGAAATAAAAAATTAATCAAATGATGAAACAAAATCTGAAATTGGCCAACCATGACTCGACAACAAGAGACCACCATCATGGTACAAGTAGTGTAGAATCGTCCCACCATCATTCTCCAAAAATAAAAAAATAAAGATGGGAAAGACGTGTAAAAATAGGAGAAAAAAGAAACAAAATTTTTCAAAGAATAAACCAAAATAGAAACTTGGTTTCTATTTAAAGAGAAAGCGTTCTCTCCTTCTAGGATGGTTGGACGTCTTCTTCTTGCTCTCTCTCCCTGCTCATCTTCTCTCCACGAACAGCAACTCTCTCACTCTCACACACGGTTTTCTCTGACTGGAGGAAGTCTCTCTTCTCCTTCTATGTTCCTTCTCCTCTCCATTCTCTCCACGTCTCTTCTCAAACACAGCTCTCTTAACATCTTCTTCTCTCAAGATTTACAGACACAGGTCCCTGCACATCACCTCTCCTTCATCTTCTTCTCCAATGTTCTTTTATCTCCCTCTCTGCCTGCAACTGCTCTCCAAACACCTACAACGTCCCTCTGCCCAACCAACCTTCCCAACACTCATCTCTCTTTTCCCAGCCCTTTCTTCTTGTTCATTACCACTCACAGCCCCCATCTCTAAAGCCATTGATGCTCCCCATCATCTCCATTAAACCTGCAATTCACCCATAACACCCCAGCCCCCTCTCTTTCTTTGTTGGTTGCTGTACCAGCGCCCCTGGCCATTGATCCTGGACTGTATAGCACCCATAACGCCCCATTCTTGCTGTCCCCTCTGTTACCTCCATTAAATCTGCTGTAACAGCCTTCACACGGCTTGCTATCTCTCATGTTTAGCACGACCCATTGCAGCCTTCTCTCTATCCTCATCATTCTAACAAATCAGTAACACAATCCTCTCAGCCATCATCTTCTTCCGTACACAACCAACTAGCCTTCAGCCATCATATTATTCGCAACACGCTGGGAACATTCACAAGGATTCAAGTCGTACCTGAAGGAATCGGTGTCCACTGTTCTTCTTTATAGGTAAGTTCATTATTAGATTATCTATTTCTTTTTTATTTATTTTATATTTTGATCTCCTTTTTCTCTTCGTTCTTCACTACACTATTTTTCTCCTCTTTGTTTTCATATGGTTAAAAGTATCCCTACATTGGCATGCCACATTAATTTTCAATGTTACGGTCATTATGGGGTTTATTATAATAGAGATTTTTTTTTATGTTAATGGTGTTACGTAACGATTTTGTCGTGCTTAGGGGGGATACGTCGTTTTACGTTTTGGTAATTATTTTTGGTATATTAATAGGATTAGGAGATAATTTCATATATATATATATATATATATATATATATATATATATATATATATATATATATATATACATATGTATTTTTTATGTTTTTATGGTGGTAGAACTAGGAGGGTATTTCTTATTTTATGTAATTTTTATGTTTTTTTTATCGATACGGTTAGGCTAATTTTTTTAGGAATTATTTTTTATGTTTTGTTCAATTTTTTTATTCTTTTTACATGTTGATAGGATTAGAATAATTTTTTGGGTATTTTTCTAGGTCTTTATTTATTTTTGCATCTCAATAGGGGTTAGGAGGATATTTTGTTTATATATTTTTTTTGTGTTTTTTTTTTTTTGCATAGTGATAAGATTAGGAAAGAATTTGTTTTGCTTTTGTTTTTATTTTATTTTTATTTTTTATACATTTTTTATGAACTTGTGATGACATGATCCTTGTATTTAAGCATGATGGTCCTATATGATTTTCTACAATGAGTTTGTGATGATATATTTTTTAGCATGACGAGTATGCATGTCATTAAATGATAATTATTGCTGAAAAATTGAGACATGTCATTGCATGATAGTTGTTTTAAAAAAATTGATGGTCATAGATGCTTGCCCGTTTGAGTCGATTTGCGAACCATTTGAGTTTGAAAATTTTGTATGCATTGGTGTTTGTCGATCTCCAATATTTTGTATGCATTGGTATTTGTCGATCTCCAATTTGGTAAGCACGAAGATGTGGAACTTTTCATTGCTATTTTGTTAATCTCCACTTTGATAATTCTTCATAAATTCACAATTTCTAATTCGGAAACTCCTATTCCTACTTTTGTTTTGAAAAATCGATATTTGGAAGTTTCTAATATGGAAATTGCTTAACTTTCTATTTTGGGAGAATTCAATTTGTAAACTTCTAATTTCGGACTTCATGTTTATATAATTCTCCGTTTTGAAAATTATTTGTGGATCATTGGAAAACTCATACTTGGAAACTTTTTAATATGGGATTGCATAATTTTCTATTTTGGGAGAATATATATTCATAGATTTCTAATTTAGAAATTTTATGTTTTAGCAATTTCCCAATTTAGAAGATTCTGCATTCTTATATTTGGAAAGGTCACATTCATATGGAAATTTGGGAGCTCCTAATTCAAAAATTTACATTTCTTGAAACTTGCTACTTGGGAGAATGTATCTTTTAAATCTCTAAATTGGGAATTCAGTATATAGTTTTTTGAATTCTAATTTGGGAAACTTCAGATTCCCAATTTTGAAATTCTATGTGTTCCAATTTGGCAGTTTCTACTTTGCACGATTTGAGAAATACTTGCATGTGGAATTTCTTAATTGAGTTTAGATCATAGTAAGACTTTTTTAGATCCTTCTATATTTTGTGAAATTCAAAGAATAATTATGTAATAATGGGAGAATCTTAGCCATAGGATTCATTTGGCAAATCCGATATAAATTGGTGATGATGATTGGACCATAGTCTTGATTTTAGTTTTCCCCGTTGACCATAGGTTAGTTTTGGAACGTAGTAGAGACCGATCATTTTGATTGGGCGGGCTCAGTACCTAACACCTTCCGAAACCCGTAATTTGACCCCTTACCCATCTTTCTGATTCGTGGATCGACCCATGTCCATTTTGAGTTATTTTTGGTTCCTAGACCTAAACTAGGTGGCGACTTCCATCTTTCAAAAAATCCCCATTTACCAATCGAACCCCTTTCGCTATTTAGTGAAGAAGGGTCGAGGTGATTTCAGTGGCGACTCCACTAGGGATTTTAGGGTCAAACTTGACCCGATCCAAGATTATCCTTAAGTTGTCTTTCACTCCAATTAACCCAGTTGACTCAATGGGACCCTTAGATTAGATTAGATTTTGTCATTTCTTTCATTATTTTGTGATTGGATGTAATCAATTATTGTATTCATTGTGATTGGTTCGATGATGGGATGCATGTAGCTAGTATGATTGGATATTCGCAAAAACGCCCTGGACAAACTTTATCCCTTTGCATACACTCACGAGCATGCATATATATGTTTGCATCATGACATGTCCTTATAAACCTCGTAGCCAGATCCAAGCTAACCCTGTCTTTCGGGACACGTAGGATGGCAATGAACGCTACAACTTCAGTATAGTGCCTTCGGATATTAGGACAATTCTTAGGTCACTTTAGTCCGAAACACCGATATACTACCACAGCTTTACCTAGTTAAACAGTACGTGATGCTCCAATTTGATATACCCGAAGGTACTGTACTGAAGTTGTAGTGTTCACAGGTGTCCCCCGTGTCCCGAAGGACTAGGTCAGCTTAGATCCGGCTACTAGATTTATAAGGACATGACATGATGCAAATATGAGTATGCATGCTCGTGAGTATGTGCAAAGGGACAAAGTGCGCCCGGGGCGTTGTAGACACCCCATTATTGCATCTGCCTAATTCGACAATTCGTCACTCGATTTTGGTGGATTCCTAATGATGAATATAAAAGAACTCGAAGGCTTGTGAGTACTGCTTGATTCCTTCTGTTTCTAGTTTCTTTTCATCCCCTACTCGTCACAACTCGACATAGAAGTTTACGCACGCTTAGGATCGCTACATCTTACACTTGACTTAGCAAGCACGTACACATAGGTTCGTTACACAATTCGATAACATAGAGACCTCGCTACGCTAGAAAAATATAACTTTAGAACTTAGAAATACTCACACAGTGACTGAAAGAAACCTCACGTTGAAATCCCTAAATAGCTGTAAAAATCACAAAAATGACGAAAATACCCATCATGACAAAAATACCCTTCATAAATTTTGAATGTCCAAAAAGTCTTGAAAGTACCTCCATTGCACTTAGAACGTGATTTCGAGTCTAACGGGACCCAAATCGATAAAAACAGAGAAATTTATAAAAATTTGTAAAAAATCATCAAAATGACGAAAATACCCCTCATATACCTCGGACCTCCGAAAAATCTCGAAAGTACCTCCATTGCACTCAAAATGTGATTTCAAGTCTAACGAGACTAAAATTGATGAAAACAGAGAAGTTCGAAAAAAATCTGTAAAAATCGCCAAAATACCAAAATACCCCACAATATCCAACTCTACAATTTAGAGATCCCGATCCCTAGGACAATGTAAATCGAAATCCAATCTAAACTAAAAATAAAATTCAAATTAAAAATTAAATAATTCAAATTAAAAAATCCAAATAATTAAAATTAAAATCAAACAATTAAAATTAAATCAAACAACTAAAATTAAAATCGAATAATTAAATCCAATCAAAAAATTTTCAAATTAAAAATAATAATAATAAAAAATTTGATCAACCAAAATAAAAATTTCTAGTAATCAACCATCAAAATTAAACTCAAATTCTATCAATAAATTTAAAATTTAAAATCGAACCCAATCTAAAATCAAATTAAAACTCAAAACTTAACCAATTAAAATCCAATCAACCGACCAATTAAAAATTAAAATCAATTTAAATTTCAAATTAAAAAGCAAATTAATCAACCCATTCAAAATTTAAATTAAAAATTAAATTCAAATTCAACAATTAAAACAACAAATTAAATTTCAAATCAAAATGTCGACTAAAATAAAAAATAATAAATAAATATTTCGAAATCAACCAATCGGAAGCAAAATCAATTCATTAATTAATCACAACTCAACAGTAGTAAATTACCGTAGTACGAGTAGTGTGAGATCCCCCTCTCTCATTTAAAAAAAAAAAAATAATAATAATAATAAAAAAATCACGATTTTTTTCCTTCTTCTTCTCCAACGCACCATCTCTCCCATGTTCACGTTGGACAGCAACTACCCCCACGTTCTTCCCCATGTCTTCTCGAATTCTCCCACCATCATCTCTATTAAAACCAGCAACAAGGTATAACCCTCTAGACGTTCTCTCTGCCAACCCATCTCCAATACCATTGTTGCCCAGCCTCTCACCTCTCTCTCTCCCAGCTGCGTTTATACAGTCCAACAGCAAGGTCCCAACCTTGCTGCACCTCATCTCTTTGCCCCTTCCCTTTCTTCTTCTTCTCTTAAAAAAAAATAAATATAAAAAAAAACAACAGCTCTTAAACTCCATCTCCATCACAACCTTGCTGTCCAAAACGACTCTTCTCACTGCCTATAACGCCCCAGCCTGCTCAAACGCCCCTTTTCATAGCCTTCTCTCCCTCAAACAACCACTCTCTATCCTTCCTCCATTCCCTCTAGTCTAAAATAACCTGTTGCTGCCCATTGTCCTCTCTACCATTAGAATGTGCTACACAGTAACTTCTTCCAGCCTCAATCTTGCTACAACATATTATCCTTTCTTCTCCACTATTCCAGCAACTATAGAACGCCTTAACCTTCATTTTGGATCAACATCTCTTTCAGCCATCATTTCCTCCATACACAGTACGGTCGACTCTCTGTTTGAACATTTCAAGCAGCCGCTACAGCCTCATCACATCTTGTATCAGAGCGTCTATCTCGCTGCCTTCATCTTCCTTAGCAGATAGTCACAAGCCCTTGGGATTGCACCTGAAGGAATCGACCCCTATCATTTTCCTATAGGTAAGATCACTGTTATTTTATGTTTTTGGTTCTTTTCTTTTGTTTTCTCATTTTCCACAACTCATTGTTTATATATCGATAGGATTAGAGAAATATTTGTTTGTGCGATTTTTGTTTATTTTTATTCATTCTTGCATATTGAATAGGACGGTTAGAAGAGTGTTTTTAGTTTTTTTTATTTGTTATTTGTTTTTTTTTTTTGGCATTTCAATAGGGTCACGAGAATATTCTTATAGTTTTAATATTTTTATTTGTCCTTATATATTAATAGGTTAGGTGATTTTTTTTTATGCTTTTTTTATTTATTATTCTCAAATTTTTTTCATTTATTTATTTTTATTATAAATTTGAATCAATTCTCCGATTTTTAAGGTATACGTGGCACTAATGGCAATCTTTACAATTCCAAACTATTAATGGATCGATTCGTCCATTTTTAAATTGATTGAATTAACTTGCATATATCAAGTTGGTGGATCGGCTCATTGGGTGGTCATATTATCAAGTAGATTCATCGATTTTTTTTAGCCAATTCACAAATATTAGAATTGATCAACTCTTGAATTTTTTAATACATGAAAAATCAAAAATTCGATTTTCTCAATTCGCTAATATGAAATTGGGTTAACTCATTAATATTGGCATTGATCAACTCATGAATTTTTGAATACATGAAAAATTAAGAAATCGATTTTCTCAATGAAAATCAATGAGTCAACTCGCTGATTTTCATGTGCATTGGAAATCGAAATTTCCTATGAAATTGAACAACGAGTTGGCTCACTAATTTTAGGACATGTGGCAACTCAAGATTTGTGAGTTAACCCACTGATTTTAGGACACGTGACAACTCAAAATTTATGAGTTAACCTACTGATTTTAGGACACGTGGCAACTCAAAAATCGTATTTCTTTGATTAATAATTTGTGAGTTAACCTACTGATTTTATGCACGTGATAATTTAAAAATCGAATCTTATTGATCAATAAATGTGTGAGTTAACTCACTAATTTCGATGCGCGTGACAATTAAAAAAAATTACTTCAATCAAAATTATCGAGTTGAATCACTGAGTTTGTGTATATTGAAAATCTGAAGCTGAATTTTCCCACAAAATGGACGCATGAGTTGATTCACTGATTTTTTGTATGCATTGGATATTTCAAATTGAGATTTCCTATAAAATCAGGCATGTGAGTTAACTCATTGATTTTAATACACGTGACATTTCAAAAATCAAGATTTATTTGATAAAAAAATTTATGGACTCAAAAACTCATTAATTTAATGCACGTGATGGTTCAAAAATTGAATCTCTTTGATAAAATATCGTAAATGAGCCAATTCACTAATTTTGTATACGTGGCATTGAAAATCGATTCCATATTATTCAAAATGTGATCGAATTGATCCATTAATTTTGGTGCCACGTAAGCCTTATTAAATCGTGGGATTCATTTATGCGAAATTCGAGAAATCATGTAATTATTTTAACCATAGGATTTGTTTAGTAAATCCGATGCAACTTGATGATGATTGGACCTTAGCTTGACTTTTAGTCTTTGATGTTGACCGTAGGATATTTTTGGATCGCAGTAGAGACTGATCATCTTGATCAGGCGGGTTCGGTGCCTAACACCTTCCGAAATCTGTAACTTGACCCCTTACCCATCTCTTTGATGCACGGACCGACCCATATCCATTTGGAGTTAATTTTGGTTCCTAGACCTAAACTAGGTGGCGACTCCCTATTCTTTTAAAAATCCCCGAGATACGTAGATCGGACCCCTAATCCGTTATTTAGCGAGACTGCCGGGGGTAGAGACGATTTCAGTGGCGACTCCACTGGGGACTTTAGGGTCAAACTTGACCCGATCCAAGACTATCCTTAGGTTGACTTTTTCATCGGGTCAACACAATTGACTCAATGAGACTTTTAGAATAGGTTAGATTTGGTCCTTTCTTTCATTAGCATGTGATTAGATATATTTATTTAGTTATCTCTATTGATTGGTTTGATGATTGGATGTATTTGATTTGTATGGTTGGATATTTTCGAAAAACGCCCCGGGCGCACTTTGTCCCTTTGCACACACTCACGAGCATGCATACGCATATTTGCATCATGTCATGTCCTTATAAACCCAATAGCTGGATCTAAGCTAACCTGGTCCTTCGGGACATGGGGGGACGCTCGTGAACGCTACAACTTCAGTACAGTACCTTCGGGTATATCAAACTGGAGCACCACGTACTGCTTGACCAAGTAAAACTAGAATAGTATATCGGTGTTTCAGGCTGAAGTGACCGAAGCTTTGTCCTAGCCTAGCCTCAATCATATAGAAAGCCTAGAACTTAGGTACGGTCCTATTAGGCCACAACTCGAATCGACCATAAGTGCTCCCGGGTTGCTTTTTCTCTAAACTAACTAAAAGGTAAGTGGGTGGACCGATCCACACCGCTCAAATGGAACCCGCAATATCGGTCCAACCCAATAATTGTAATTGAAAAGTTGTGTTGGTCAAATCATTTTCCAACCCATTAGCCCAATTGGTAAGTTGATCTTTCGGATCAATATACGAGCCGATTAAGTTAATTGGTTTAATTAAATGTCAATGAGGTGATATATTATTTTTTTGAATCCATTGGATAAAATCGATCTGAATGTGGTAACTGAACTTTTTTTTTTTGATGGATCAGACTTTTCTTTAAATTAAAATGGTTGAATCACATTAAAGATCGTACCAAAATATAGACGTGGATTAATGTGTCAGTAATGAGAGTTAGTTTCTTTTGGTTAGATGGTTCATGATTATGTACAAGTATTGATGGAAAGAGCTTTAGATGCGTTCACCACCATCGAAAAGTACAATTTTGGTGCATATGGACTTCAAAGCATATTCTCTCTCAAGTCAGTAACTGTCAATTGGAACCTTTTATGCGCCGCGGCCAATTTATGGGACCCGAATTACCACGTATTCCGTTTTGATTCAGTCACACTTTGTCCAACTCATGAAGATTATTGTAATATTATGGGGATAAGCACATTGAGTCTGATGATTCATCTTCCATCGAAATCCAAATTCACAAAAGAACTCTCGAAAGGGTTAGGAGTTAAGCCAAAAAAAGTAAGAAGATTCACAGATCATGGTTTACTGAATATGCGGAGACTTCTAGAAGTACACCAAACTCCTGAACAAGAAAATCCTGGGGATTTCACTCCAGAACCTCATAGGAAGGCCAGGGATTTTACTTTATGTCTGGTGGTATTGTCAACATATTTTCTGGTTTCATTTAGGATGGGTCATCAGTTACCGGGCTTCTTCGCAAATATTGTCGGACAACTTAAAAATAAGGTTAACCTAATCCCCACAATTCTCGCCGAGACTTTTGAGGGATTATCAAATGAGAATGCACCAGGAGGGGCAGGATTTCGAGGGAGTCCACATTTGCTTTATCTGTGGTTATGTATCCGACTTCGCATCGCAGAGTTCCCTCAAATCAAGGAAAATAAATGGGAAAAATTCACAAGAAAGGAAACATTGGTGGACTTTGCAGCCATAGAAGACTGGAAGGACTGACTCTCAAATTTGACTACACAAGATGTAAATTGGGATAGATTGGGATCAAGAATGGATGAAGGCACCGTGCTTGCTTCAAAAGGGTCTGATCATGTAATGCTCACTGGTCTGCTGAATACATCTTTTTATTACCCAAGGATGATACCAAGACAGATAGGATTCCCTTCATGGATCCCAATGCTTCCGAGGAATCGACATCCTATTAAAGAGCTGATTGTGCACTTGGTAGAACACATAGCTACTGCTTAGGACCATCGGTTACTTATTGAATCAAACGATCAACAAGCATTCAAGAAGCAGAATAAAGAAGTAGAAGATCATGTAGGGTCCTAGATCGAGTCATCTTTGCTTTAAGAGGAGAGTCTCCTCATTTCTTTTGTGTTTGCATTTGTTTCATTGGTACGATTTTTAATGAGAAGTCTTTTTTTTTTATAAGATCACCTTATCAGACATAAGATCGACCAACACAACTCATCAATTATAATAATAAAAGCAAATGCTATCAAAAGGGACCAATTCTTAATTCACCTTTGATGGGATTTCAGGATACTATTACGCCCAAACTTAAGCGTCCGCCACCTGGTTGGAGTCGAGAGTCAGGTTGTTTGGAAAGAACATCAGCGCCAAGTGAACCATCAAAAATGGCTTCTGAATCTGAACTCGTGGAAATTTGTAAGATCCTGGCAGTCTTTACAATGGATATGAACAACATAAAAAATAAGGTAGAAGTGCTAGAACAGATCTCTGAGTCAACAAGAGACCAGCTTGATGATCAAAGGGGTAAGGGACTGGAAGGTAGCACAGCTAAGAATCTGGATGAGGTTTATGAGCTTGACGGAAATGAGGAGCATTTTATTGAGAATCTAATGTTAGCCAACAAAATGACTCAGTTGGAAACAACCGTGAAGAACATAAAAGGGATTGATGAAATTGCGGCAGGAATAGAGGCTTTGAATCAAATCCCTAAGATCCATCTGTCCGAGAAGTTTGTTATACCAGAAATGGAAAAATTCAATGGAGTAGGCTGCGCAAAAACGCATCTCAAGGTATATGTCACCAACATGTGCACAATAGGCCTTAGTGACAAACAGATGACATTATTGTTCCAGCGCACTCTATCAGGATCAGCGTTACAATGGTTGATGTCCCAAGATTCAACTATAATTGGGACGTGGGAAAATATGTCAAGGATGTTCTGGCACCAGTACAAGTACAACACTGAAATCGAAACTTCTCGAAGGGATTTGGAATCACTAAGCAGAAGAATGGGGAAACATTTACCGATTTTATTAGCTGTTGGAGGGCAAAAGCTGCACAGATGTGGGATAAACCATCAGAAAAGGAATAAGTGGCAATCATCTTGAAAAACCTCTCGCAGGGGTATGCTTAGCATTTAGTTGCCCAGTATCTCCCCACATTCGAATCCCTGTTACAAGTTAGAAGCCAACTTGAGGATGCCTTTGCCTCTGGGATTATTTCCAACTCTTCTGATAACAAAGCCAAAAAACCCTTCATTAATTCCAAACCCAACATCAACCATGCATGCCTATATAGCCAACACTTCCACTACCCCAGCTCAACCGCCAGCTCGAACTAATAACCAAGCAAATTTGGGTAGAGACCCCCCTCGACAGTTCACAAATCTAGGGATGACCCTCACTGCGGCCTTCCAGAAACTATTAAAAAAAGGGCTCCTCACCCCTTTCCAACCTCGACCTCTACCAAATCTCCTACCAACTTTACATAACCTTAACGTCTTTTGTGAATTCCATCAAATCCCTGGTCATCATACTGACCGTTGCATCTCTCTCCGCCATGCCATCCAAAATCTCATCGATGATAAAAAAAAGTCATCATTCCTACCCCAACACCGTCAAATGTCACTACTAATCCACTACTTGCATATCAATCTCCGCCAACACTGAATATGGTCTCCAACACCCAACTATCATTCAACCCAGTCTCTCTCATCCACCCAATCTATGCCAAACCACCTAGTTATTCTCTTGTTGGAATAGCTTTCAATGATGGGGTCTATGCCACAAGCCATGAGCCATTTGATCTAACTGAAGATGAATCATACTGTCTATCCCCACCTCGCTACGATAGCCCATTATATACCAGCCACCTTTTGGCACAAATGATCTCGAAAAGCTCATTTTCTATAACAGATGAAGATCTTTACCTATTGGCCGAAGAAGACGAGCCATTTCCACTCTCTTGTGATGAAGGTAAGCACATAACACGAGGAGGGAGAGTCTTTAAGCCACCGGAACTTAGCGTTGACAATCCAGTGGCCTTGGCAAAGAAGGAAAAAGTAGACCCCATTCAGAAAACTATTGAAGAGGATGATATCGTGATCAAACAACTAAAAAAGGTAGGCGCCAACATTTCAGTTTGGGATTTGCTCATGGCCTCCACAACTCATAGGGAAGCTGTTCTCAAAGCACTAATCGCAGTCCAAGTTTCCCTCGACACATCTCCAGATCAACTAGCTAGTATAGTCGGGACAACCCATGCTGAAAATAGTCTATCCTTCTCAAACTCAGATCTCCCGAAAGAAGGGCCGAGCCACATAAAGCCGCTGCATATCACCGTTGACTGCAACGGAATGAGAGTCCCTCTAGTCTTGGTAGATAATGGAAGTGCATTAAATGTCTGTCCTCTGAAGACAGTGACTTGCCTCGACTTTAAGACAGACGACTTCAAACCAACTAGCCAAGGCGTCAGAGCTTACGATAATACAAAAAGAGATGTACTACAGACTTTGCAGCTACGAATATCCATGAGTATAACAGACTTTCCTGTGGAATTTCAAGTCTTGGATATTTAGTCATCCTTCAACCTATTACTAGGGAGGCCGTGGCTGCATCAAATCAAGGCCATACCTTCTACTTTGCATCAGAAGATTAAATTCATCAAGGACGATTTGGTGATCACACTTAATCGGGATGCCAAAATTATAGAGATTGTGAACGATATAGAAACCAAGGATAAATCGTTGTCTGAAATTCAACCCGAACAAAAAGAAATACAACTCGGCGGGTTTGAATTTGAAAATATTCATGATGTTTAGTGGGACGATTCTGCGAAAGAGCTGGTACCTATCGATAATACATTCAGTTGTAGCGTGGCCAGCATGTTCAAAAGCATGAGATTTTTCCCAGGCATGGGCTTGGGTGGTAGACAACAAGGGATCAAAGTTGCACCAGCCATTCAAGAAGTAGTTGGGACATTCGGATTGGGGTACGAACCTACCAAAGAAGACTGGGCCCGATATTGGAAGATAAGAAAAGATAAGGCGAACGCGAGGAGGCAAGGACATGTCATCGACCTAATCAACATGAAGCCTTATCACAAAACCCTGAATGGGCGCTTTGTGAAAGCAGGGGAAGATTTTCCATATTGTGATTTTCCATAACCCTTTATCGACCACGTCACGGGTACTCGCCAACCAGGATTTGAGATTTTCTTTGGGATGGGTTGGCCTGACAAGGAAGAAGATAGAGCATCTGAAGAATTCGAAGGAGTAGATGATTGGCAGATAACTGTGGATTCACTCAATATTGCTCAGATGTTTCTCGAAGAAGGAAACATGTCAGTCTTGTTAGTCAAGAGTGGTGCTCAAAACCCACAATCTGTAATCAAACCTGCAGTCGGGTCACTTTCCAATTACTATGTAATGAGTCATTTGTTGTATGTCGGGTCTGGTCATGATGAATCTGTCGAGTCCGCAGTAAGTCCTGTCACCCCATCTCTCTTTAATGAAATAGAAGAAGTTTCTGATTACCCCGAGTGCAATAATGATTTAACTGATAATCTGACTTCGAAGGATGAATCTTCTGATGAAGAAACTCCTATCGAATTAATTAAACTACTTGAACAAGAAGATGAACGTCGGGCTCAACCTGTAATGGAAGAAACAGAACTATTCAATCTCGGGACTAAAGAAAATCCTCAAGAGATTCAAATTGGAGTCACCTTATCTCCCGAGGAACGCGAAGGGATAGTAGATTTGCTTAGAAAGTTCAAAGACGTATTCACATGGTCTTATGAGGACATGCCAGGAGTAAATACAGATATCAGTCAACATCAGAATCCATTGCATCTCGATGCTCGGCCAGTAAAGCAGAAACTTCGACATATGAAGTCAGAATGGACTTTGAAGATTAAAGAAGAGGTCACTAAGCAGATCAATGCTGGATTCTTGGAAGTGGTGGAATACCCAGAATGGATTGCTAATGTAGTCCCAATTCCCAAAAAAGATGGGAAAGTGAGAATGTGCGTGGACTTCAGAGATTTAAATAAGGCCAGTTCAAAGGATAGTTTTCCGTTGCCTCATATAAATGTATTGGTCGATAATACAGCAGGGCACGCCATGCTTTCGTTTTTGGATGGGTTTTCGGGGTACAACCAGATAAAGATGGACCCTCGTGACATGCAAAAGACATCATTCATCACGCAATGGGGAACATTTTGCTACAAAGTCATGTCTTTTGATTTGAAGAATGTTGGGGCTACCTATCAGAGAGCAGCTACGACCTTATTGCACGACATGATACACAAGGAGGTCGAGGTCTATGTGGATGACATGATAGTGAAATCCAAAGAACGATCGGGACACGTCGCTGCATTAGAGAAATTTCTTACAAGGATCCAAAAATACTAGTTATGCCTTAACTCTCAAAAATGCGTATTCAGAGTGACTTCTGAAAAATTACTTAGATTCGTAGTCAGTCAAAAGGGGATCGAAGTAGACCCTGGAAAAATCAAAGTTATATAAGAAATGGCACCTCCTAAGACTAAAAAATAGATTCAGGGGTTCTTAGGCAGAATTCAGTATATCAGCAGATTAATCGTTCAGCTCACCAATGTGTGTAAACCTGTATTCAAGCTTCTCAAGAAAAATGAGCCAACAGTATGGAATGAGCAATGCCAAAAACCTTTTGATCAAGTTAAGGAGTATCTCTCAAATCCACCCATTTTGGTTCCACCTACCCCAGGTGAACCTCTTCTCCTTTACTTGTCAGTCACGGAAGAAGCTATGGGATGCATGCTGGTACAGTACGACAAAGACAATCACAAAGAGAGGGCCATCTACTATATCAGCAAGAAGATGTTAGAGTATGAACGAAAGTATTCAGCTCTCGAAAAGACTTGCCTGGCACTAGTATGGGTTACTCAAAGGCTTCGGCACTACATGCTCTCTCATTCTATCATTTTGTTATTTTGGATGGACCCCTTAAAATATCTCTTCGAGAAGCCTGCATTGACAGGTAGAACTGCACGTTGGTTGTTGTTGTTATCAGAATTCGATATTACGCATGTTACGCAGAAGTCTATCAAGGGAAGAACGGTAGCAGAATACTTGGTTGATCACCCAGTGGCAGAAGGAACAAGACCTATCGATCAATTCTCAGATGAAAATATCTTGAACCTTGAAGAAGAATCACGAGATAGAGTATGGCGGTTATACTTTGATGGAGCGGTGAATCAGAACAGGTATGGAATAGGGGCAGTCTTGTTCTCTCCCGAAGGATGCCACATTCCGATTGTTATTAAGTTAGCTTTCTCCAATACTAATAATACAGTTGAATATGAAACGTGCATTGCTGGGCTCGAGGCTGCTTTGAATCTGGGTATCACAGAAATTGAAGTATTTGGAGATTCAGCTTTGGTTATACATCAGTCATTGGAAGAATGGAAAATTGAGGACGTGAAATTGAAACCCTATCACGAGTATCTGTTAAATTTAGTAAGGAAGTTCAAAGCCATCTTGTTCCAACAACTGTCAAGGGAAGATAACAGATTCGCTGACACTTTGGCCACTCTTTCTTCAATGATCAATTTGCCTTCAGGCATGGAACTAAGGCCTATCCCAGTCGAAATCAAAGATAAACCTGCATATTTCCATCAGGTCGACATCGTTGCTCGATTCCCTGACGGAAAGCCATGGTACACTGACATCCAGAAAGTATTAGAAAGACAAGAGTTTCCAGTTGAAGTGTCAAGGAAAGAATACCAAACCCTACAGAGATTTGCATCCCAGTTCATCCTGTGCGCAGGAAACTTATATAAGAGGTCTTATGATAGAATCCATTTGTCATGTGTTGATGAAAATCAAGCTGAACGATTAATGGAAGAGTTGCATTCCGGAGACTGTGGACCGCATATGAGTGGGAAAATGTTAGTCAAACGAATCATGAGACAGGGGTATTATTGGCCAACAATGGAAACAGACTGTCATCACCTGGTCAAGACCTGCCATAAATTTCAAGTACATGCTAACCTCATACATGTACCTCCATCTCAGTTAGTTGGTTTGACTTCGTCATGGCCATTTTCTGTCTGGGGTATCGACATAATTGGCAAAATCACACCTAAAACATCGAATGGACATGAGTACATTCTCGTGGCTATTGATTATTTTACAAAATGGGTGGAGGCCACTTCATATGTTGCTCTCACTGCATCCAAAGTTGTCAAGTTCGTCCAAACTCATATTATCAGTCGATATGGGGTACCTTCTGAATTGATCTCTAATAACGGGTCACATTTAAAAGCTGAATTTATTTCCCTGTGTTCAAAGTTCAAGATCCGACACCACAAATCATCACCCTACCGTCCTCAGACTAACGGAGTAGTTGAAGCAGCCAATAAGAATCTCAAGACAATCATCAGGAAGATGTGTCAATCGCATAGGGATTGGTTTGAAAAATTACCATTTGCGCTCTGTCCATACCGTACCTCAATACGATCTTCCATCGGAGCCACCCCTTATTCACAAGTGTATGGAATGGAAGCTGTCTTGCCAGTTGAAATGGAAATCCCGTCACTCAGAATTCTAATGGAAAGTCAGTTATCAGAAGCAGACTGGGCTCGTCACCGGTACGAAGAGTTGAACTTAATCGATGAAAAACGGCTTAAAGCATTGTACCACGTGCAAGCCTATCAGAGAAGAGTCGCTCAGGCATTTGATAAAATGGTTAAAGTTCGCGACTTACAAGCTGGAAACCTCGTACTTAAAGAAAATCAAGTACCCATCTTCGATCCTAGAGGCAAATTCAAGCCCAATTGGGGAGGTCCTTTTATTGTCAAAGAGGTACTATCTGGGAAAGCTGTCAAACTCCAAGATCACGATGGCATCGAATTACCAGAACCGACAATCCTTGACCAGATCAAGCGGTATTACATTTGAGGAGGTCATTTTCGGTTGAACCAATTTTCCTGTCACCCAGTTAAATATCTCATTTCTCAGCCCCTTGTAGTCGTAATATAAAAAAAAAAACCTTTTTTCTTTCTCAGCTCGATCACTTAACCCAGGGGAGGGAAATGTTCGAACTACGTTTTGGTCTGATCCCAAAATTTTGGGGTATGTACGTAACCTGAGAAGTTTCTTCAGGCCCGATCAGTTCAAAATAAAAAAAAAATATTCCCCCACAAAGAAAAAATTGTCAAAATGGGGAAGGAATAGAAAATTATTTTAAAGGAATGCCACACAAGGGACATTCGGGTTTTTTAGCCTCAAGTCTCATTTCTTTCTTAGCCTACTCTTAAGCCCACCTATAGAAGTCTTCCTAAGTACCGCACGAAAAGGTCGAGGAAAATAGCAAATGTGATCAGACAGTAACTCCAGAAGTTTTAAAAAAAATAATATAATAATAATAATATATAAAAAAAAAGTCTGCTAAGTTGAAAACCTGAAAGGGTGGCTTAGGCAAAAATTAAGGTAAGCTCGCAAGGTTGAAAATCTGAAAGGACGGCCTTGACAACAATTAGAGCAAAGAAAAAGAAATTTATAAGCTCGCTAGATCGAAAACCTGAAAAGGCGGTCTAGGCAAAAATTAGAGCATGCTCGCTAGATTGAAAACCTGGATAGGCAATCTAGGCAAAAGATAGAGCAATCAAAAGAAAATCTTCGTCGAACAGAGAATTTGAATAGACGAACCGCGTCAAAGCATCAGAAGTCTGAATGACCAAGCTTCAATACCCAGTTTAAGTCAGGCAAAGACTTAAAAATCACACGTATCTCATCTACGACTGATCTGGAAAAGTTTACTTTCCTAAGCGAGCCAAAGGGGAAGAACATGATCTCCAAGATGAATCTCAAAAGTAAATATTTGTTTCCAACAGATGAGCTTGACTCATGATCTTCAATAAAGTCAAAATTAAAAGTGAATCCTTATTGCACTTGTGGTAATCTAAGACTTTTATTTTTCATATTGAGAGGCACTTCTCATTTTGTTCGGAAGCATATTTATTTTCTCCTACATTAGGGGTATGTCTTTTCAAAATATTTTCAATTATCCCCAGTATAAGGTCCTATCAAACTAGGGGCATTTTTTGTTCTTAAGCCTGATCAATTCCACCCCAAAGGATAAGGAAGATCTGAAATTAAAGGTTACCCTTTCGATAACATTTTTTTGAAAACCCCTGAGGTTCAAAGAAAGTTAAAATTTAAATCTGACATTTATAAAAAAAAAAAAAATTGATTCCTGTGGAATGAGATTTTACTCAAATATTTTGCTTAGACCCACCGAGATTAGTCTCGGACTTTACTCAGACCTATCGAGATTTTTTCTCGGATTATTCTCAGACTTACTCAGATTTTACTCATACCTGCCGAGATTCTTTTTCGGATTTTGCTCAGATGCCGCCGAGGGCTTTCTCGAATTTTTCTCAGACCTATCGAGATTCTTTCTCGAATTTTGCTCAGACCTGCCGAGATTCTTTCTCAGATTGCTTAAACACCACCGAGGGTTTTCTCGGATTTTGCTCAGACCTGCCAAGATTCATCTTGGATTATTCTCAGACTTACTCAGATTTTTCTTAAACCCGCCGAGATTCATCTCAGATTATTCTCAGACTTACTTAGATTTTACTCAGACCTGCCGAGATTCTTTCTCGGATTTTGCTCAGATGCCGCCAAAGGTTTCTCGAATTTTGCTTAGACCCATTGAGATTCGTCTCAGATTTTACCCAGACCTACTCAGTTTATGCTCAGATTTTACTCAGTTTTATCTGATTTTCTGAAAAAAACATGTTGCTCGAATTTTTATGTTCATCACTACACAATGTCACACTCGTTCACTCGCATTGCATTCGCATTAGTCAAGGAGAATTTTTCAAGATTCAAGGATCTGACATTTTTCCAAGGATAGGTTACCCTCAAGGATCTGGATACTTTGACAAATTGTCGAATTAAGCTCCAAAATGGATTGTCACTAGCTTTGGTATTCGGATGTCGCACTATCTACCACAACAGATTGGGCATCTAGTTTGCTTCCACCCTCTGCGAAAGAGGGGCATCTGTAGATACCCCATTATTGCATCTGCCTAATTCGACAATTCGTCACCCGATTTTGGTAGATTTCTAATGATGAATATAAAAGAACTCGAAGGCTTGTGAGTACTGCTTGATTCCTTCTGTTTCTAGTTTCTTTTCATCCCCCTACTCGTCACAACTCGACATAGAAGTTTACGCAAGCTAAGGATCGCTACATCTTCCACCTGACTTAGCAAGCACGTACACATAGGTTCGTTACACAATTCGATAACTTAGAGACCTCGCTACGGTAGAAAAATATAATTTTAGAACTTAGAAATACTCACACAGTGACTGAAAGAAACCTCACGATGAAATCCCTAAAAAGTTGTAAAAATCACAAAAATGACGAAAATACCCTTCATAAATTTTGAATGTCCGAAAAGTTTCAAAAATACCTCCATTGCACTCAGAACGTGATTTCAAGTCTAACGGGACCCAAATCGATGAAAACAGAGAAATTTATAAAAATTTGTAAAAAATCATCAAAATGACGAAAATACCCCTCATATACCTCAGACCTCCGAAAAATCTCGAAAGTACCTCCATTGCACTCAGAATGTGATTTCGAGTCTAACGAGACCCAAATCGATGAAAATAGAAAAGTTCGAGAAAAATTTGTAAAAATCACCAAAAGACCAAAATACCCCTCAATATCCAACTCTACAATTTAGAGCTCTCGATCCCTAGGACAATGTAAATCGAAATCCAATCTAAACTAAAAATAAAATTCAAATTAAAAATTAAACAATTCAAATTAAAAAATCCAAATAATTAAAATTAAAATCAAACAATTAAAATTAAATCAAACAACTAAAATTAAAATCGAATAATTAAATCCAATCAAAAAATTTTCAAATTAAAAATAATAATAATAAAAAATTTGATCAACCAAAATAAAAATTTCTAGTAATCAACCATCAAAATTAAACTCAAATTCTATCAATAAATTTAAAATTTAAAATCAAACCCAATCTAAAATCAAATTAAAACTCAAAACTTAACCAATCAAAATTCAATCAATTGACCAATTAAAAATTTAAATCAATTGAAATTTCAAATTAAAAAGCAAATTAATCAACCCGTTCAAAATTTAAATTAAAAATTAAATTCAAATTAAACAATTAAAACATCAAATTAAATTTCAAATCAAAATGTCGACTAAAATAAAAAATAAAAAATAAAAATTTCGAAATCAACCAATCGAAAGCAAAATCAATTCATTAACCAATCACAACTCAACAGTAGTAAATTACCGTAGTACGAGTAGCGTGAGATCCCCCTCTCTCATTTAAAAAAAATAATAATAATAATAAAATCACGTTTTTTTTTTCCTTCTTCTTCTCCAACGCACCCTCTCTCCCATGTTCACGTTGGACAACAACTACCCCCACATTTTTCCCCACTTCTTCTCCAATTCTCCCACCATCATCTCCATTAAAACCAGCAATAAGGTCTAACCCTCTGGACGTTCTCTCTGCCAGCCCATCTCCAATACCATTATTGCCCAGCTTCTCACCTCTCTCTTTCCCAGCTGCGTTTATACAGTCCAACAGCAAGGTCCCAACCTTGCTGCACCTCATCTCTTTGCCCCTTCCCTTTCTTCTTCTTCTCTTCAAAAAAAATAAATATAAAAAAAACAACAGCTCTTAAACTCCATCTCCATCACAACCTTGCTGTCCAAAATGACTTTTCTCACTGCCTGTAATGCCCCAGCCTGCTCAAACGCCCCTTTTCATAGCCCTCTCTCCCTCAAACAACCACTCTCTATCCTTCCTCCATTCCCTCTAGTCTAAAATAACCTGTTGCTACCCATTGTCCTCTCTACCATTAGAATGTGCCACACAGTAACTTCTTCCAGCCTCAATCTTGCTACAACATATCATCCTTTCTTCTCTACTATTCCAGCAACTATAGAACGCCTTAACCTTCATTTTGGATCAACATCTCTTTCAGCCATCGTTTCCTCCATACACAGTACGGTCGACTCTCTGTTTGAACATTTCAAGCAGCCGCTACAGCCTCATCACATCTTGTATCAGAGCGTCTATCTCGCTGCCTTCATCTTCCTTAGTAGATAGTCACAAGCCCTTGGGATTGCACCTGAAGGAATCGACCCCTATCATTTTCCTATAGGTAAGATCACTGTTATTTTATGTTTTTGGTTCTTTTCTTTTGTTTTCTCATTTTCCACAACTCATTGTTTATATATCGATAGGATTAGAGAAATATTTGTTTGTGCGATTTTTGTTTATTTTTATTCATTCTTGCATATTGAATAGGACGGTTAGAAGAGTGTTTTTAGTTTTTTGTATTTGTTATTTGTTTTTTTTTTTGGCATTTCAATAGGGTCACGAGAATATTCTTATAGTTTTAATATTTTTATTTGTCCTTATATATTAATAGGTTAGGTGATTTTTTTTTTTTGATGCTTTTTTTATTTATTATTCTCAAATTTTTTCATTTATTTATTTTTATTATAAATTTGAATCAATTCACCGATTTTTAAGGTATATGTGGCACTAATGGCAATCTTTACAATTCTAAACTATTAATGGATCGATTCGTCCATTTTTAGATTGATTGAATTAACTTGCATATATCAAGTTGGTGGATCGGCTCATTGGGTGTTCATATTATCAAGTAGATTCATCGATTTTTTTTAGTCAATTCACAAATATTGGAATTGATCAACTCATGAATTTTTTAATACATGAAAAATCAAAAAATCGATTTTCTCAATTTGCTAATATCAAATTGGGTTAACTCATTAATATTGGCATTGATCAACTCATGAATTTTTGAATACATGACAAATTAAGAAATCGATTTTCTCAATGAAAATCAATGAGTCAACTCACTGATTTTCATGTGCATTGGAAACCTAAATTTCCTATGAAATTGAACAATGAGTTGGCTCACTGATTTTAGAACACGTGGCAACTCAAGATTTGTGAGTTAACCCACACGTGGCAACTCAAAATTTATGAGTTAACCCACTGATTTTAGGACACGTGGCAACTCAAAAATCGTATTTCTTTGATTAATAATTTGTGAGTTAACCTACTGATTTTATGCACGTGATAATTTAAAAATTGAATCTTATTGATCAATAAATGTGTGAGTTAACTCACTAATTTCGATGTACGCGACAATTAAAAAATATTTCTTCTATCAAAATAATCGAGTTGAATCACTGAGTTTGTGTATATTGAAAATCTAAAGCTGAATTTTCCCACGAAATGGACGCATGAGTTGATTCACTGATTTTTTGTATGCATTGGATATTTCAAATTGAGATTTCCTATAAAATCGGGCATGTGAGTTAACTCATTGATTTTAATACACGTGAAATTTCAAAAATCAAGATTTATTTGATAAAAAAATTTATGGACCCAAAAACTCATTAATTTAATGCACGTGATGGTTCAAAAATCGAATCTCTTTGATAAAATATCGTAAATGAGCCAATTCACTAATTTTGTATACGTGGCATTGAAAATCGATTGCATATTATTCAAAATGTGATCGAATTGATCCATTAATTTTGGTGCCACGTAAGCCTTATTAAATCGTGGGATTCATTTATGCGAAATTCGAGAAATCATGTAATTATTTTAACCATAGGATTTGTTTAGTAAATCCGATGCAACTTAATGATGATTGGACCCTAGCTTGACTTTTAGTCTTTGAATGTTGACCGTAGGATATTTTTGGATCGCAGTAGAGACTGATCATCTTGATCAGGCAGGCTTGGTGCCTAACACCTTCCGAAATCCGTAACTTGACCCTTTACCCATCTCTCTGATCCACGGATCGACCCATATCCATTTGGAGTTAATTTTGGTTCTTAGATCTAAACTAGGTGGCAACTACCTATTCTTTTAAAACTCCCCAAGATACGTAGATCAGACCCCTAATCCCCTATTTAGCGAGACGGCCGGGGGTTGAGGCGAATTCAGGCGTTTTCGTGAATATCCATCAAAATTAAATACATCCAATCATCAAACAAATCAACAGAGATAAACAACTGAATATATCTAATCACATGTCAGTGAAAGAAATGACAAAATCTAGCTTAATCTAAGAGTCTCATTGAGTCAACTGTGTTGACTCGAGAAAAAAGTCAACCTAAGGATAGTTGTGGATCGGGTCAAGTTTGACCTTAAATATCCCTAGTAGAGTCACCACTGAAATCGCCTCGACCCCCTTTTATCCACTAAATAGAGAATAGGGGTCCGATTACGCAAATTGGAGATTTTTAAAGAATAGGGAGTTGCCACCTAGTTTAGGTATAGAAACCATAGATAACTCCAAAAATGGATCGGGTTGATCTACGAATAATGGGTAAATGGTCAGATTACAGGTTTCAAAAGGTGTTTGACACCGATCCTGCCTGATCAAGATGATCAATCTCTACTGTGATCCAAAAATATCCTACGGTCAATATTCAAAGACTAAAGGTCAAACTAGGGTCCAATCATCATCAGATCACATCGGATTTACTAACCAAATCCTACGACTAAAATAATTACATGGTTTCTTGAATATCGTGTAGTGGAATCCCATGATTTAATAGGATTTACGTGGCACCAAAATTTAGTGAATCGATTCAGTCACATTTGGAAGAATGTGAAATCAAATTTTAATGCTATGTACACAAAATTAATGAATTGGCTCATTGATGACATTTTATCAAAGAAAATTCGATTTTTGAATCATTACGTGGAATAAATTAGTGAGTTGACCTACACATTCGTTATAAAAGAAATTTGATTTTTGAATCGTCACGTGTATTAAAATCAGTGACTCGACTCGCATATTTTTTACCAAAGAAATTTTGATTTTTGAATTACCACATGTATTAAAATCAATAAGTCGACTCAACAATTTTAATAAATGAAATCCTGATTTTTTGAATGGCTGCATATATTAAAATTAGTGAGTTAACCTACAAATTATTAATCAAAGAAATCTTGATTTTTTGAATTGCCATGTGTATTAAAATCAGTGAATCGACTCACACATTTTTAACTAAAGACGTTCGATTTTTGAATTGTCACGTGTATTAAAATCAGTGAGTTAACTCACAAATTATTAATCAAAGAAATCTTGATTCTATAAATTGCCACGTGTATTAAAATCAGTGAGTCGACTCACGAGTCCATTTCATAGAAAATTTATATTTTAAATTTCCAATGTACACAAAATGAGTGAGTTGACTCACGTGCCCATTTCATGAAAAATTTCAATTTTTAACTTCCAGTGTACACAAAATCAGTGAGTTGACTCACGTGCCCATTTCATAGAAAATTTTTATTTTAAATTTTCAATGTACACGAAACCAGTGAATTGACTCACGTGCCCATTTCATGAAAAATTTTGATTTTAAACTTTCAATGTACACAAAATCAGTGAGTTGACTCACGTTTCCATTTCATAGAAAATTTTTATTTGAAATTCCAATATACATAAAATCAGTGAATTGACTCAACAATTAGTGAACTGATTCGGTTACATCATGAAAAGTATGAAATCGACTTTTAATGCCACGTGCACAAAAAAATCAGTGAGTCGACTCAACAATTTTAATAAAAGGAATTTGATTTTTGAAATCACCACGTGCGCCAAAATAACCAAGTGATGAGAATGTAAAATACCATATTTTTATCCTTTAATGTTTAGTCCTTTATACATATTTGGTGTCTAAATGTACTCATTATTCTTTTATTATGATTTTGGATGCAAACGGAGCTGTTAAGTGCAAAACAAAATTAATTGGGCGATTTTGGACAGTTTCAACATCAATTCGTAATCTGGACATAACTCTCTCATCCGAACTCCGATTGAGATGATTCAAAATGCTATGAAACGCTAAGAAAAATATCTACAACCTTTATGTTTTGAGTTTTAAGAGATACTGTAGACACCTCATTTTTGCATCCGCCTGATTAATCAAGTCGTCAACCCGATCGCAAAGGTTCCCAATGATGGATGTCTATTCCAATGCTTTATTTTGTTACCAGATATGTTTCAGAAATCCGGATGAGGTATCTCGAACTGACAAACCTTAGAAACCACGCTACGCTAGGAAAATACGACCCCAGAAACATAGAAATCATCATCTTGCAAACCAAAAAGAAGCTTCACGATAAAAATCACTAAAAATGATTAAATTACCAAAATACCCCTAACCTCAAAACAATCTTAGAGCTTACATTACGTTTAGAAAAATCCGTTCAAACACATAAAACAACAAATCGAAACCAAGTAAACCACTTCGCCAATTTTCACAAAATTTGATAAAATTACTAAAATACCCTCATAAAGTTCACGATCATTTCATACAAAAAACTTCATAAATGACAAAAACCAACATTCCCATTGAATTCCTTACGAAAAACTGATTCCAAAACATCCTGGAACATTGAAAAACGACTTAAAACGTAAAAAATCCTCTCCGAGGGCAAAACGGTAATTTCATAATTTTCATAATTAAAAAATTTGAAATTAATAAATAAAACATTAAATAATTAAAGTGAAACATCAATGAAATTAATTTAAAAAGTTGAACCTAAAAAATCGATTAATTGGACTCTCAGGCAAAATTGTCGAGGGTTCGTGGGATATTTCTTTAAGGACCCCTCCATTTGGGGGTCCAAAGAATTAAAGATATAATAGAAGGGGGTTCTCCAAAAATTAAAAGTAAATCAAGCAAGACTGAAGTCAAGGTATTAAAGTCAATCAAGTGAAACTGAAGTCAAAATTAAAGTCAATCAAGCAAGACTGAAGTCAAGGTACTAATCGAGTCAATCTCATAAGTCTAAGGTCAAAACCCTAAATCAAAACCCTAATCTAAACTAATCAAGTCAATCTCATAAGACTAAGGTCAAAACCCTAAAACCCTAAAGACTAAGTCAAAACCCTAATTGAAACCCTAAAAGAAACCCTAATCAAACCCTAAATACTTCTAAAAACTTTATAAATAGGAGCCTCCACACCCTATTTTCGTATCAAAGAAAAAACACTAGGAAAAGTAGGTAAAGAAGTCTCCATAACCTCCCCAAAACCCTAATTTTGGAGTCCCAACTCCTTCCCTAACACCCCTACTCCGATTTTAGCCTAAAAAATACCCAAAAACCTCTCAAAAACATCCAGAAAATTCACAACAAATTTGAAGCACTCAGATCCAAGAAGGAGATACGTTACCTCGGAGATTAGGAATCAGATCCGGAGATAGAACGAAGTAAGGAATACGGTACAAGGAGCCATTCTAACCAGATCTGAGGGAAAAACACTTTTGCAGATCAAAGGTAAATTTTTCTTTATTTTTTTAATCTAGGTTTATCATTAGCAATGTAGATCTATTTGGGATAAGTAGAGACCGGCATTGGCCGGGCGGTGTTGGTGCCTAACACCTTCCAACCCCGTAACATGATTCCCGGATTCAGATTTCTATAGTAGATTAGTTCTTTTTATCCATTGTAGGGTCAATTTGGTTCCTAGACCGTAATAACTAGGTGGCGATTCCCAAACCTCAAGGGTCAAAAGCGGATCCGCCCACCCCGCGGATCGAGGGCGCTTTCAGTGGCGACTCCGCTGGGGACTATTGAGGATCAAACTTGAAAAACCCCAAGGATGGGAGCATTGCGAAGATGACCTAGTTTTTTTATTATTTAGTTGGATTTATTTTATTTATTTTTTTATCTTGATTGTAGATGATTTGGGGTATTGCATTTGTTTTTCTCCAATTAAGGATCACTTTTTGATGACCCCTAAATAATGAAAGATTCAAATTGACCTACGAAAATGATGGAATGATGAAGGCTGGACAGAAATATTAAAACGTATTTAGAGAATATTCTAGTGAGAATTAAGTCTGGAAGCCTCTTAATAAAACATAGATCTCGTCGAGTAGATTAATTTAGAATCTGAGTTCACTAAATTTCGTTATCGAAAACCTTAGATATCATCGATGCAAGTTCAATCTGTAAATCTGTAATTATTTCCGAATGAAAGTTGGGACAGCAACGTTAAAACTTTTTTACAGAACATTCTAATGAGAATTAAGTCTGGGAATCTTTAATAAAACGTAGATCTCATCGAGTAGATTAATTTAGAACTTGAGTTCACTCAATTTCGTTATCAGAAGCCTTAGATATCATCGATGCAAGTTCAATCTGTAAATCTGGAATTGTTTCTGAATGAAGGTTGGGACAGCAACGTTAAAACGTTTTTACAGAACATTCTGGTGAGAACTAAGTCTGGACACCTATTAATAAAATGTAGATCTCATCGAGTAGATTAATTTAGAACTTGAGTTCACTCGATTTCGTTATCGGGAGCCTTAGATATCATCGATGTAAGTTCAGATTGTATTTTCCTAATTCACAGAAAATCTGAATTTATCTTATGTTGGCACAATTAATGTTCTTGAGAGTGAGCTCATCTCAACCATTGTCATTCTATCATTAATGTAACACCTATTGGAATCTCGATTTATTTTGGATCACCCAAAAGTGATCATTGATTGGACCTTAAAAATTATAAAAATTATGCCTATTGCAATGTTTGTTTGATCAATTATTATATGCCATGCTCATTAACACTTTTGTAGATCAAAGATATATTTGTGATGGGTTTGATTTCATCTTAATTTCGATGTGATGGGTTTTGGATTATTTTCTTGATCAATATTCATTTGATATCCATATGTGATGACATAATCTAGCTCATGGGCCCACGTGTTTGAAAAAGGCCCCGGGCACACCCCACCCTATTTTGCACACACCACAAGCACGTTTACTGTTTTACCCACTTACACGTCCCATATAGCCAACGTGGCACTAGTGCGTGGCCCGGTCTCTTCGGAGATGCGACGTCATTCATGAAAACCACAACTTCAGTCACGTACCTTAAGGTATATCAAACTGGGGACATCAATACCGTCTGATCAGGTGATTCTGAGAGGTATATTGATGCACCCAGGCTGGAGCGACCTGAGCTTTTGACCTATTGTGAGCCACACAGTCACATGTCCCGATGCCAAACCATTTATGAAAGCTACAACTCTTGACTCGTACCCGTAGGTATAAAAGATAATCTAAGTATATCAATTGCACTTCTTGGTCAAAATCGGTGCCTAAGTAAGATCTTGCCCCGCTGTACCCTACTGTATGAGGGGGATAGACTACGTCTATTCTAGACGAGAGGTATTTAAGTGGGCCCTTACTCAGTATTGTGCGCCACCCTCTCAACTGGAGATCAAACTGGCTGTTTTTGGCTTCAGAGAAGTGAATTGAGGTTTTAGATTATCACTTATACGGTATATCAAACCAAGTCACCACGTATCGAAAGGTATATAGGTGTGTTTGGGCAAGGGTGGTTAGATAAAAATGCATTGCACGTAGTAAGCTTAGAGTCTAGAAACCTTCCCAGTAGGTCACGACTCGAACTTATCGTGGGTGTTCCCGGGTTGTTCATTGAATGGAATCTTATGAGACTTTGTGATTGATATGAATGTATGTGAATGATGAGATCAGAATGCATGTGAATGATGAAATGGATGTATGTGAATGATGAGATCAGAGTGTATGATTGTCCTCAAGGATAAAAAATGTTGTTTTTGAAAATCAAAATGAGTGCACCGACCCAATAAAAAATCCATCTCTTGCAAATGATCCAGCCCAACTCGATCCAACAATCCTGATGGATCGGGCCATTTAAATTGAAATAGAAATCAAATTTTCAAAGAAGAAAAATAGTTTACAAAGGGAAAGTATTTTGCAGAAAAAAATATTTTTCAAAAGAAGTGTTTTCCAAAAAAAGTGTTATTCTCTAAAAAATGTTTTCTAAGAAAAAACGTTTTCCAAAAGATATTTTCCATAAAAACAAGATTTTCCAAGAGAAGATACTTTCCAAATAAAAAACTATTTTTCAGAGAAAAATATTTTCCAAAAGAAAAGAAAATGATTTACAAAAGATCTATGTTTGCATGAAATTTTTTTGAAATATGTTTTTTACCAAAAATCTATTTTTTGCATGAACCTTATAAAATTATCAAAATATGTTTTTCTAAAAAGAAAATGATTGCCAAAAATAATCAGATTTGTGAAATAAAAACATTATTTTCCAATATTTTTCAAGAGTGCAACATAATTATTTTTCTTCTGAATAATCATTGAATGGATGAATTTTTTAATGGATTGGTGCACAAAATTCAATAAAATCTCAGGGTTCATTTAAAATGTTATCAAGGGGGTGACACTGAAATTGGTTAAATTCACCTTCAAAAAGGTTTAAGGGTTATCATTGTGTCTAAGCTCAATCGTCCATCGTCTAGCTAGGGTTGTAAATCCGGTCAGTTAAAGTAAACGTCAATATCAAATCAATAGTCAGAAATGACCTCAAAATTTCTCAACATCGTCCAGTTGTTCTTTGAAGATCATAGTGCTTCAATCCTACCGGTTATAAGCAATATCTCAGTCCTCAGTCCTAATCAAACTTGTGTGGGTACTTGTCTTGAGTTTTCATGAGTCATTTGGGTTAACTCGAGTCCTTTTTTCCAACAAGGTCATGTCTTCCTTAGATTGAGTCTACTCTTTCCTATTGAGTCAGGTTAGTTCATCGAGTCTATAGAGGTGTCTGTTGCCCCATCTGAAATTGATCGGATAAAGGAAATTTTTGAATACCTCGAGCGTATTAACGAATTAACTAATTATTTGATAGATTTCATTTTTGAACAAGAAGATAAGAGTCGGGCTCAACCTTTAATCGAGAAAGGAAGGTCTTTGACCTCAAAACAAAAAATAATTCCTAAAGAGATTCAAATAGAAACCATCTTATCCCTAACGGAACACGAGGGGATAATGAATTTACTCAGAAATTTCAAAAGACTTGTTCGTGTGATCATATGAGGGTATGTTAGGTACAAGCTTGGGTGTTGTTCAATACGGAATAAATACTAGTCTATATCGATGGAATTAAAGAAGATGTTATAAAATGTATCAGCACTATCCTTACTACATCTTGAGTTTCAAATCACATATTATCATTCGATATGGGGGTACCTTTTGAACTGATCTCTGATAATGGGTCGTACTTCAAAGCATAAATCATTACTCTATGTTTAAAGTTGAAGATCCGGAAGCACAAATCATCCCCCTCCCATCCTCAGATCAATGGAACGGTTGAAGCAGTTAGTAAGAGTCTCAAGACTATCATCAGGAAAATGTGTCAATCACATCGAGATTGGTCAGAAAAATTATCATTCACGCTATGGACATATCGAACTTCAATTCGATCCTCTAGTGGAGCTACTCCCTACTCCTTAGTGTATGGCATGGAAGCAGTCTTGCCAGTTGAAATGGAAATTTCGTCTTTTAGGGTCTTGTTGGAAAATCATTTCCTAGAAACAGATTGGGTTCGTCAGCAGTATGAAGAATTAAACTTGATCGAAGAAAACGAGTTAAAGCCCTGTACCATGTGCAAGCTTATCTAAGAAGAATCACCCGTGCATTTGACAAAAAGGTCAAAGCTCATCATTTACAGGTCAAGGATTTAACTATCAGACTTCAAAGAAAATTGAACACTCCTCCTCAATTATAGGAGAAAGTCTGAACCCAATTGGAGAAATTCATTCATTAAGGAAATACTGTCTGGAAAAGTCGTCAGACTTCAAGATCATGATGGAAGTGAACTACCAGAGTCAACTAACCTTGACCGGATCAAATGGTACTACATTTAAGGAGGCCATCTTTGGCCGAATCAATTTTCCTGCTACCCAGTTCATTATCTCCTTTCTCAGCCCTTTGCAGTCTTTTCAAAAAAAAAAATTGTGCCTTTTATTTCTTAGCCTGATCACCTAACCTAGGGGAGGGAAGATCTGAACTACGTTTTGGTCTGATCCCAAAAATTTGGGGTACGTAGGCAACCTGAGAAGTTACTTCAGGCCCGACCACATCAAAATAAAAAATAGATTCCCTGATGAAGAAAAAATCTAAAAAAAAAATGCAAAAAAATATCATCCAAAATAGGGAAGAAAATTCAAGAAAAAGTTTAAATGAAATGCCACACAAGGGGCAATTGGGTTTTTGAGCCTCAAAATCCTTTTCATTTTATGCCTAGTCCCAAGCCTACCTATAAAAGTCCTCCTAAGTACCGTGTGAAAAAGTCAAGGAGGGTAGTAGAACATGATCAAACAGTGATTCTAGAAGGTCAGAGGAAAAGAAAAAAGATAAAAAAAAATGATGAATCCTGCTAAGTTGAAAACCCGAAAAGGGCGACTTAGGCAAAAATTAAGGCAAGCTCACAAAGTTGAAAATCTGAAAGGACAACTTTGGCAACAATCAGAGCCAAGAAAAAAAAGAAAAAGCTCGCTAGATTGAAAACCTGAAAAGGTGATCTAGACAAAAGTTAGAGCAAGCTCGATAGATTGAAAACCTGGAAAGGCGATCTAGGCAAAAATTAGAACAATAAAAAAAAAACAGAAGAAAATCCCAAGCTGAGAGCAGTTAGCCGAAACGTTAGAAATCCGAATAATCAAGTTCAATACTCAGCTTAAACCAGGCATAGATTCAGAAGCCACAAGTATCTTGTCTACGATCGATCTGAAAATTCTTACTTCCCCAAGTAAACCAATGGAGAGAATGGTGAATTCTATGATGAGTCTCAAAAGGAAATATTTTGTTCTCTTGAGCCTGACTCAAAATCTTTAATAAAATTAATCAAAATTAAAAGTTGAATCTTTATTGCGCTTGTGATAATCAAATATTTCAAATCTTCATACCAGGGGCATTTTTCTTTTTCATCTAGATATGTAATTTCCTCCTTATACCAGGGGCATCTTCTTTATGATGTGTTCAATTATTTTCAATGCCATGTTTATTGTCAAACTAGGGACATTTTGTTTTTGAGCAATGTTAATCCTAAAATGAGAATTCCAAACTTAAGGTTACCCTCTTGATAGCAGTTTTTCAAAAAACTCTTGAGGTTCAAACTCAGATTTTAAATTTACAAAACTTTTTTAAAACCTTGAGGTTCAAACAAATGCATTCTGAATCTCACATAGGAGATAGGACATCCATTCTGTCCCAAATTTATTCATTCCCAGATTCAACCACTCTTCTCCAGACTCATTTTCAATCGTTTCTCTCCCAGATTTATTTCTTTGTTCTCAGTTTTACCAAGTCAGTTTTCGCCAAGGGTTATCTTGGATTTTGCTCAGTTGCCGCCAAGGGTTATCTTGGATTTTGCTCAGATGCCGCCAAGGGTTATCTTGGACTTTGCTCAGTTTCCGCCAAGGGTTATCTTGGATTTTGCTCAGTTTCCGCCAAGGGTTATCTTGGATTTTGCTCAGATGCCGCCAAGGGTTATCTTGGATTTTGCTCAGTTGCCGCCAAGGGTTATCTTGGATTTTGCTCAGTCTCCGCCAAGGGTTATCTTGGATTTTTCTCAGATGCCGCCAAGGGTTATCTTGGATTTTGCTCAGATGCCGCCAAGGGTTATCTTGGACTTTGCTCAGTTTCCGCCAAGGGTTATCTTGGATTTTGCTCAGTTGCCGCCAAGGGTTATCTTGGATTTTGCTCAGATGCCGCCAAGGGTTATCTTGGATTTTGCTCAGTTTTCGCCAAGGGTTATCTTGGATTTTGCGCAGATGCCGCCAAGGGTTATCTTGGATTTTGCTCAATCTCCGCCAAGGATTATCTTGGATTTTGCTCAGTTGCCGCCAAGGGTTATCTTGGATTTTGCTCAGTCTCCGCCAAGGGTTATCTTGGATTTTGCTCATTTTCCGCCAAGGGTTATCTTGGATTTTACTCAGATGCCGCCAAGGGTTATCTTGGATTTTGCTCAAATGCCGCCAAGGGTTATCTTGGACTTTGCTCAGTTTCCGCCAAGGGTTATCTTGGATTTTGCTCAGTTGCCGCCAAGGGTTATCTTGGACCTTGCTCGGTTGCCGCCAAGGGTTTTCTTGGATTTATGCTCAGTTTACGCTGAGTTTAAATTTACTTCATTTTGACTCATTTCCAACTCAAACTCTTTGAAATCTATCTCAGATTTTGAGCCCACACACTTGCACAGTTGTTATATCAGTCAAGGAGAATTTTTCAAAATTCAAGGATCTGACACTGCCAGTGAGAGCTCGCGCTCAAGGACCTGACATTTTTCTAGTTCGGGGAGAGTTTTATGCTCAATGATCCGAATACCCCGACGAATTGTTAAATCAGGCTGCAAAATGAACTGTCACTAGCTTTGGCATTCGGATATCGCACTAATCTACCAAGATAGATTTGCTATCTAGTTTGCTTCAACCCTCTGCCAATCTGTAGACACCTCATTTTTGCATCCGCCTGATTAATCAAGTCGTCAACCCGATCGCAAAGGTTCCCAATGATGGATGTCTATTCCAATGCTTTATTTTGTTACCAGATATATTTTAGAAATCCGGATGAGGTATCTCGAACTGACAAAACTTAGAAACCACGCTACGCTAGGAAAATACAACCCCAGAAACATAGAAATCATCATCTTGTAAACCAAAAAGAAGCTTCACGATAAAAATCACTAAAAATGATTAAATTACCAAAATACCCCTAACCTCAAAACAACCTTAGAGCCTACATTACGCTTAGGAAAATCCGTTCAAACACATAAAACAACAAATCGAAACCAAGTAAACCACTTCGCCAATTTTCACAAAATTTGATAAAATTACGAAAATACCCCTCATAAAGTTCACGATCATTTCATACAAAAAACTTCATAAATGACAAAAACCAACATTCCCATTGAATTCCTTATGAAAAACTGATTCCAAAACATCCTGGAACATTGAAAAACGACTTAAAACGTAAAAACTCCTCATCGAGGGCAAAACGGTAATTTCACAATTTTCATAATTAAAAAATTTGAAATTAATAAATAAAACATTAAATAATTAAAGTGAAACATCAATGAAATTAATTTAAAAAGTTGAACCTAAAAAATCGATTAATTGGACTCTTAGGCAAAATTGTCGAGGGTTCGTGGGATATTTCTTTAAGGACCCCTCCATTTGGGGGTCCAAAGAATTAAAGATATAATAGAAGGGGGTTCTCCAAAAATTAGAAGTAAATCAAACAAGACTGAAGTCAAGGTATTAAAGTCAATCAAGTGAAACTGAAGTCAAAATTAAAGTCAATCAAGCAAGACTGAAGTCAAGGTACTAATCGAGTCAATCTCATAAGACTAAGGTCAAAACCCTAATCTAAACTAATCAAGTCAATCTCATAAGAGTAAGGTCAAAACCCTAAATCCAAACCCTAATCTAAAACTAATCAAGTCAATCTCATAAGACTAAAGTCAAAACCCTAAAACCCTAAAGACTAAGTCAAAACCCTAAAAGAAACTCTAATCAAACCCTAAATGCTTCTAAAAATTTTATAAATAGGAGCCTCCACACCCTATTTTCGTATCAAAGAAAAAACACTAGGAAAAGTAGGTAAAGAAGCCTCCATAGCCTCCTCAAAACCCTAATTTTGGAGTCCCAACTCCTTCCCTAACACCCCTACTCCGATTTTAGCCTAAAAAACACCCAAAAACCTCTAAAAAACATCTAGAAAATTCACAACAAATTTGAAGCACTCAGATCCAAGAAGGAGATACCTTACCTCGGAGATTAGGAATCAGATCCGGAGATAGAACGAAGTAAGGAATACGGTACAAGGAGCCATTCTAACCAGATCTGAGGGAAAAATACTTTTGCAGATCAAAGGTAAATTTTTCTTTATGTTTTTAATCTAGGCTTATCATTAGCAATGTAGATCTATTTGGGATAAGTAGAGACCGGCATTGGCCGGGCGGGGTTGGTGCCTAACACCTTCCAACCCCGTAACATGATTCCCGGATTCAGATTTCTATAGTAGATTAGTTCTTTTTATCCATTGTAGGGTCAATTTGGTTCCTAGACCGTAATAACTAGGTGGCGACTCCCAAACCTCAAGGGTCAAAAGCGGATCCGCCCACCCCGCGGATAGAGGGCGTTTTCAGATATTAACTACATCAAAATCAAAATCGGACTTAAAATTGCTGCACCTGCAGTGTTGAGGCGAATTTGACGCGGATTTGATACGGTTTATTTTCGAACAGCACTGTTGAGGCGAATTTGACAAGGATTTTATACGGTTTATTTTTTAAAGTCTCCAAATCTGGTGTACAAAAAATTTCAATTGAAAAAATCACTTTCCTAGTTATATTAGGACTTTATTTTATTTTTAATATTTTTCCTTAATTAATTAGATTCGGATATTGTTATTTCAGAATATTTTTAGGCGATTTTGTAGGACTTCTAAAAAGGAAAAATAACGAGTAGAAGAAAAGAAACTTGAAGAAGATATCTTTCTCTCCCCTCTTCTCTAACTTTTTTTTTGAGTTTTCATCATGACTTTGTGTGGTTAAACTTTTCTAATTGGTCGAAGAAAATGGAAGCCTAGGAATCAATAAAAACTGTGAGATCTAATTGATTTTTATTGTTCAATTTATGCTTTGAGTATTAGATGTTCTTCTATGCCTATTTTCATGATTGTCTCGTTTAATTACTAGGAGGCCTACTAGCTTATTATTCGTTGCAATCTACTGTTAGGTTAGATATTAAATCCGTAATTGTTTGATCCCTATAATTTGTGAATAAACTAAGATTTAATGATTTGCTGCGTCAAAAATTATTAGATTGTAGGAAGAACACTCGACTAAATTAAATACAACTGCTTGTGCTTGTATTGTTTAGCTTCATCGATCTCTCTAATTTTTAAGGCTACTACTAGATTAAACTTTTAACGCTTGTTTTGGGTTGTTTAGTAGTTAGGGTTAATTAGATCGCCTGTTTTCTATTTAATTGTGACTAAGGAGAGATAGGAAAATAGTTCCAATAGTGAATATTCAAATTGTGAATTGATATATACTTGCATCGATGATCAGTTGTAAAATTCCTATGGTGAAAGTTGACTTAGACCAATGTTTGTTCTTTTGATTGATTTTAATTCTTCTATTTGAATTGTTCCTTGATTATTCTTCTTAAAATTATTTTCGTTATACTTAAAACCCCCCTTCTTGTTCACATAGTGTAAAAACTTGGCTAGATACTCTCTGTGGGAACGATCCTTACTCGCACTGCTACATTTATTTTTTTAGGAGTATAAGTTTTATTTTTTGTTGCTTGCGACAGCACACCAAATTTTTGGTGTCGCTGTCGAGGAGTTTTTCTAGTTGATTTTTATGCTTTTTGTAATCCTTATTTCGTTCTTGAAATTTTCGAAAA